>NC_068562.1:0-652500 GCF_022201045.2 Citrus sinensis
CCTAAACCCTAAACCCTAAACCCTAAACCCTAAACCCTAAACCCTAAACCCTAAACCCTAAACCAAAACCAAAAAACCCGTCATTGCTACAGTAAAAAACGCTCTCAAACTTTGCTACAGTAAAAATTGACTTTTTCACTATTCATGCAACTTTGACCAGCATTGACCGTCCATTATGGCCTCACCGGAAGGTGGTGATGATGATCGGCCACCATCCAAACCTCCCTCACATGCCGGCGACCATCATACTCACCGGCCACTACTAGATCTATCGTCTTTACCCCCATACATTCACTCAACAGCTCGGCCATGCTCCTCCACCGTCCTCCCGGAAAACGCCATCGTTTTGGCACTTCCTGGGCACACATCCAAGCTGCCGACATCCTCCCTTCCTCCCCATGGCACAAACCGGCCACTCAAAACGAAAAAAAACCAGTCAAAAACCAAAACCAGCTCACGGGTTCCTCCCCACCCCACGGTGGATGCCGAGCCACCAACCTTGCCCTCATCGGTCGATCCTAAACAACTCCTAACCATCTCTACAAACCAGCCATGCCATGAGTTAACCATGCCCACCTTCGCTGCATCCGGATCGGGCAACATCAGCCCGCGGCAGTCGCAACTTCACCCCGCTTCTGCGCAAGTTCCAGTTGCTACCCAAGATCACTCTAGCATTCAGAAACCTCCCCATGACGATCTGAAACAGCCACCCTATGCCCAGAACAACGCACTTGCAGAACCTCCGTTTGCTGCTCCCGGATCGGGCAACAATAACTCACGGCCACCACAACTTCACTGCACTTCCGAACTAGCTCCAGTTGCTTCCAACGACCACTCTCGCTCTCGGGAACCTGCCATTGACGATCTGAAGCAGTCCACTCACTCCCCGAGCTCTGAGCTCACTGAACCTCAGCTTGCTGCTCACGGAGCTGGCCATTCACCACCGCGGACAGCACACCTTCGATCTGCAGCGGAACAAATTTCAGCAGCCATTACTGACCAACATGGCTTTCGGGAACCAACTCAAGATGACCTGAATCAGCCTCCTCCTCTTCAGCTCCCGGAAAACATGTTGGCAGCAGCTTCCGAAACCTCCAGCCGCGTAGATCTCATCTCAACTTTGACAGCAACCATCACCGCGGCAGTCGAAGCCATACTCCGGCCGAACTTAGCTCTGCCCACATCAACATCCCCCGTTCAGCCAATCCCACCTTTGATAACCCACTCCACAGCCGCAGCCAAGGAGCAGCAGCAGCCGGCCCTAGATATTCCAAAAACACAAAACCCTAATGCAAACCGGGTAATATTTACCCAAACCCATGACCCGAGAAACCTAACCCATACCCGTGCCCATCTCACAACCCACACCCAAACCCAAACCCAAACCCAAACCCTTGAGGCCACCCAAACCCGTAACCACCAAACCCATCCTAAGGCCCCAATCCAACAACCCTTAAACCAAATTTCAGCCCATACCCCTAAGCCAAATTACAATCAAACCCAACACTTTACTAAAACCCCTTTTAACCCCTCAAAAAATTCATATGCTTCCATTATTAACCCCGCCTCAATTTTAAATCCGGATGCTCCTCCTCATCCACAGAAATCCTTCTCAGACGTTGTTTCGGGGCCAAAGGATTCAACAATTTCGTTCAAACCGGCTTCTCTCATGCGGGGGGAACCAGCGGTCATTTTCACAACCGAGGAAATTGCAGTTATGGCCGAGCCGTTCAAACTGGCGCTTGTTGGTAAGTTTTCCTTTGGCCGCCCTTCCATGGATATTATTAGGAAATTCTTTATTTCCCTCGGATTAAAAGGAAATTCCCAAATCTCTTTGCTTGATAATCGTCATATTTTAATTAAATTATCATTGGAAGAAGATTATTCTCGCATTTGGGTAAGACAGACCTGGTATGTTAATGGCCGAGGGATGCGTATTTTTAAATGGAGCAAGGACTTTCGGTGTGCGACAGAATCTCCCATAGTCCCAGTTTGGGTATCATTACCCCACCTACCAGTCCACTTTATCCACTGCAAAGCTGCTCTTCATTCTATTGCTGCGGCAATTGGCACACCTCTCCGAGTCGATCATGCCACAGCTACGGTTAATAGACCATCAGTCGCACGCATACTTATTGAGTATGACATCTCTCAGCCTTTGCTCCCTCGTATCTGGATTGGAGAGGGGGATAGTGGTTTTTGGCAGGATGTAGTTTTCGAGAAGGTTCCTGCTTATTGTTCTTCATGCCGGCACCTTGGGCACAGTTTTGATTCTTGCTTCATCGCCAACCCGGGGCTTCGCAAGGCCCCTCAGTCCACTGCCCCTTCCCAGCGACCAGCGCCCGATAAGGGCAAACAGGCCGAGGCACCTCCTGAGGAGCATCAGCGACCGGTTCTCTCTGATCCGAGCCAGTCCGGAGACAAGGGCAAAATGAAGCAGTCTGACATCGTGATTCAGCCTCAGCAGCCTAGTTCTACCCGGTTTGTGGCTATTTCAGATCGCCGCACTCAGGGACTGAGTACCCAGCCTCCAGTAGATTTGCCTCAGGCCCCCCCGATCGATGAGTCGCGACTGGTGGACACTTCGCCGCCAGGAGGACCCTTGGATCATCGTGCTTCACACCCCGGTGATGTCACCACTTCCCCCGGTGATATACCAGTGCACACAGTGGACCACACTCAGGTTGGATTTAACTCACATTCCACAGATATCCCAGACTTTGATGATGATGACGGGCATAGACGTTTGGGTTCATCTCGCTCGACTGAGGAGGTCCTTTCTGACTCAGACAGAGAGTTGGGCGATGAGGGTCGGTTTCTCACTGATTCTGAGGAGATTCATCTAGCGCCAGCCCCAGATGCAGTTATTGAGAGCTTTGATAGTGAGCGGGTTGTGAGCTCTTCTCGGGATTTCTCCCTCGTGAAGGATCGCAGATTCCGTAACCATCAGAGGCGGATGCGGCATCGTTCCCCCACCCCTGATGATTAGTTCCCTTATATGGAACATTCGGGGGATTGGTAAAACCCCCGCCATCCGCAGATTGCGGAAATTGATTCGTATGCATAGATTGTCTTTGATTTGTATTTTGGAGCCGTTTATTTCGGTGGATCGTCTTGAGGCTATCAGGGTGCAGCTTGGGATGGAGCATGGTCTATCTTCTCAGTCTGGGAAGATTTGGATTTTTTGGTCGGCTCCTTTCTCGGTGGAGCTGCTTCACGACATGGGGCAGGTGATACATTGTCGGGTTAGTCATTCCATCCTTCCTGATCCTGTGTTAGTTTCATATGTTTATGCTAGTTGTTTTATGGATGTGCGAGAGGATTTATGGGCTGCTCTTGAGTCCTTTGCCGATAGCCATGACCTCCCGTGGATTGTAGGAGGGGATTTCAATGTTGTTCAGGCTGTTTCAGAGATCTCTGGCGGCCATCCACAGCCTCAGGGGGCCATAGATGCTTTTAATTTAGCATTGCTTGATTGTGGTTTAGAGGATGCGGGCTTTGTCGGCAGTCCGTTTACTTGGACTAACGGGCACACCTGGCGGCGGCTTGATAGAGTCGTTTGTAACGCCCGTTGGTCAGCTTTTTTCTCCGTCTCTCGGGTCTCTCACCTGAATCGCACTGCATCCGATCACTCTCCCCTTCTCCTGTCATGGGATCGAGATACTATTAGAGGCCCGTCTCGGTTTAAGTTCCTCCATGTTTGGCTCAAGCACCCGGGTCTCATTGATATTGTGAGGAGCTCCTGGAATGCTCCGGTGGTCGGCGCCGGGATGAGAGCCTTTCAGCAAAAGCTTGTTCGTTTGAAGCTTTGCTTGAAAGCTTGGAATAAAGATGTGTTTGGCAACGTCTTCTCTCAGGTTCAGCAGGCGGAGGAGGAGGTGGCTCAGAAGGAGAGATTGTATGATATTTCTGGTTCAGCTGATGACAGAGCTTCTTTTTCTGAGGCTAGGGCTCGATTACAGCAGGCTTTACTCCGTGAGGAGATCTTCATGCGCCAGCAGTCCAGTGTTAGATGGGTCCGTGAGGGCGACTCCAACACCCGTTTTTTCCACGCGATGTTCCGGAAAAAGCGCCAGATATTCCATGTCCACAGGATTCGTGATGATTCTTCCTCTGAGTGGATTACTGATCCTTCTGCTGTTGCCACCTCTGCTGTTGGTTTCTATAGGGGTTTACTGTCTGGAGACGCCGGGCAGTTCCAGCAGGCTGATTTCGACACCATTCCCACCCTTGTGACAGCGGAGGATGATGTCGTTTTATGCAGGGAGCCGGATATTGATGATGTTAGACGGGCGGTTTTTTCCATTGATCCTGAGAGTGCTCCGGGTCCTGATGGCTTCTGCAGCAGGTTTTACCAGGTTTGCTGGGACATTGTCGGGCGGGATTTGTTAGATGCTGTTCTCGATTATTTCCGTGGTTCGGCCATGCCCAGGGGTTTTCAGAGTACTTTATTAGTCCTTCTGCCCAAGAAGGAATCCCCTTCCTCTTGGGCTGACTTTCGGCCGATTAGTCTCTGTAACGTGAGCAACAAGGTTATCACCAAGTTGCTCGTTCAGAGACTGTCCACCATTCTGCCTCGGATTATCTCCCCTACCCAGAGCGGTTTTGTTCCAGGTCGGGTGATTCACGACAACGTTCTCCTGGTTCAGGAGCTCACCCACGATCTCAACCGCCGTACCCGTGGGAACAATGTGGTGTTGAAGCTCGACATGGAAAAGGCTTATGATCGTATGTCTTGGCCCTTCATCCTCCAGATGCTTCGATGCTTTGGGTTCTCGGAGCGTTGGATTTCCTTGATTCGGCGTGCAGTTTACGGCCCTTGGTTTTCGGTTCTAGTGAATGGAGCCATTCACGGGTATTTTCCGTCTGAGAGGGGTCTTCGGCAGGGAGATCCCATTTCTCCTTGTCTCTTTATTATTGCTGCTGAGTTTCTTTCTCGGGGTTTAGTCCACCTGTATTCTCGGTACCCTTCGGTTAGGTATCGATCTGCTGCTTCTACTGATATTTCCCATTTGAGCTTTGCGGATGACATTGTTATTTTTGCAAATGGGAGTCGCTGTAGTTTACAGCGGGTCATGGATTTCCTGCATCGCTATCAGGTGGTTTCCGGGCAGTTGATTAGTCGGACCAAGAGCAGCTTCTACATCGGCAAACCGGCTTCCGCTTCGTGTCGGTCTATTGTGCATTCAGTTACTGGTTTTCAGTGGCGACAACTCCCTTTTATTTATCTTGGGTGTCCGATCTTTACCGGGTGCCTCAAGATTTCGTACTTTGATGGTATGGTCCGGAAGGTCAGGGAGAGGATCTCTGGCTGGGCCAACCGACTGCTCTCCTTTGGTGGGAAGCTGATTCTCATTCGCCACGTGCTGTCTGCTTTGCCTTTGCACTTATTTCATGTTCTCCGTCCTCCCTCGACGGTGATCCAGAGCTTAGAGAGATTATTTACTCGTTTCTTATGGGGTGATTCCGATGGGCGACGGCGGATCCACTGGTGTAGATGGCCGGCAGTTTGTTTTCCCGTTGATGAGGGCGGTCTCGGCATCCGGTCCTTTGACGATATGGCAGAGGCTTTTGAAATCAAACTCTGGTGGCGGTTCCGTCAGCAGAGTTCGCTTTGGGCTTCCTTTATGAAGTCCAAGTACTGTAGATCCGTACATCCGGGTGTCATTCAGTTTCGATATCCTGCATCCCCCCTTTGGAGACGCCTTTGTATGATCCGTGATACGGTTGGACCCCATGAGCGTTGGCTTGTTGGGCAGGGAGAGTGCAGCTTCTGGTATGATTGTTGGTTGGGCTCTTGCCCCTTATATTTTTTTAACCCCGCAGCGGCGTCTTCGAGGCCGGTCTCCTTCTATTGGCAGGGCACAGTGTGGGACAGAGGTAAGCTGGAGGACATCCTACCTACATCTATTGTGGAGCAGATTTTATTGGTGCCTATTTCTTGTGAGGAGCCAGACTTGATTCGTTGGGATCTTAGCCCCGATGGCTCCTTTCATTTACGGACAGCCTGAACGCCGAAAAATGGGCATGTTCGGGGTGCGCTCAGTAGGTTTTGACGGTTTTGGGCGTATCTCATGATCCGGGCATCCGATTCCGTTTCCGTCAGGTCCCACGGGACCAGGGGTCCGGGGGCATCGGGATGGGGGGGTAGCCGCGCGGCGGTTTGAACGCCGAAAAACGGGCATGATCGGGGCGGTTTTGCCGGTTTCGCCGGTTTCGGCCCGCCGGGGGGCGGTTCATGCCCCGGGGGGGACCGCGGGGCGGGATCGGGAGGCGGCGGACGCGTTCGGTGGGGTTCGGGCGGGTGCGGCCGGATGGGGGGTGGCCCGGGGGGCTATAGCGCACGTCCTCGGGGGCCGCAAAGAAGGGGCCGTAACTCATGATCCGGGCCTCCGATTCCGTTTCCGTCGGGTCCCGCGGGACCAGGGTTCCGGGGGCATCGGGATGGGGGGGTAGCCGCGCGGCGGTTTGAACGCCGAAAAATGGGCATGTTCGGGGTGCGCTCAGTAGGTTTAGACGGTTTTGGGCGTATCTCATGATCCGGGCATCCGATTCCGTTTCCGTCAGGTCCCACGGGACCAGGGGTCCGGGGGCATCGGGATGGGGGGGTAGCCGCGCGGCGGTTTGAACGCCGAAAAACGGGCATGATCGGGGCGGTTTTGCCGGTTTGGCCGGTTTCAGCCCGCCGGGGGGCGGTTCATGCCCCGGGGGGGACCGCGGGGCGGGATCGGGAGGCGGCGGACGCGTTCGGTGGGGTTCGGGCGGGTGCGGCCGGATGGGGGGTGGCCCGGGGGGCTATAGCGCACGTCCTCGGGGGCCGCAAAGAAGGGGCCGTAACTCATGATCCGGGCCTCCGATTCCGTTTCCGTCGGGTCCCGCGGGACCAGGGTTCCGGGGGCATCGGGATGGGGGGGTAGCCGCGCGGCGGTTTGAACGCCGAAAAATGGGCATGTTCGGGGTGCGCTCAGTAGGTTTAGACGGTTTTGGGCGTATCTCATGATCCGGGCATCCGATTCCGTTTCCGTCAGGTCCCACGGGACCAGGGGTCCGGGGGCATCGGGATGGGGGGGTAGCCGCGCGGCGGTTTGAACGCCGAAAAACGGGCATGATCGGGGCGGTTTTGCCGGTTTGGCCGGTTTCGGCCCGCCGGGGGGCGGTTCATGCCCCGGGGGGGACCGCGGGGCGGGATCGGGAGGCGGCGGACGCGTTCGGTGGGGTTCGGGCGGGTGCGGCCGGATGGGGGGTGGCCCGGGGGGCTATAGCGCACGTCCTCGGGGGCCGCAAAGAAGGGGCCGTAACTCATGATCCGGGCCTCCGATTCCGTTTCCGTCGGGTCCCGCGGGACCAGGGTTCCGGGGGCATCGGGATGGGGGGGTAGCCGCGCGGCGGTTTGAACGCCGAAAAATGGGCATGTTCGGGGTGCGCTCAGTAGGTTTAGACGGTTTTGGGCGTATCTCATGATCCGGGCATCCGATTCCGTTTCCGTCAGGTCCCACGGGACCAGGGGTCCGGGGGCATCGGGATGGGGGGGTAGCCGCGCGGCGGTTTGAACGCCGAAAAACGGGCATGATCGGGGCGGTTTGGCCGGTTTCGGCCCGCCGGGGGGCGGTTCATGCCCCGGGGGGGACCGCGGGGCGGGATCGGGAGGCGGCGGACGCGTTCGGTGGGGTTCGGGCGGGTGCGGCCGGATGGGGGGTGGCCCGGGGGGCTATAGCGCACGTCCTCGGGGGCCGCAAAGAAGGGGCCGTAACTCATGATCCGGGCCTCCGATTCCGTTTCCGTCGGGTCCCGCGGGACCAGGGTTCCGGGGGCATCGGGATGGGGGGGTAGCCGCGCGGCGGTTTGAACGCCGAAAAATGGGCATGTTCGGGGTGCGCTCAGTAGGTTTTGACGGTTTTGGGCGTATCTCATGATCCGGGCATCCGATTCCGTTTCCGTCAGGTCCCACGGGACCAGGGGTCCGGGGGCATCGGGATGGGGGGGTAGCCGCGCGGCGGTTTGAACGCCGAAAAACGGGCATGATCGGGGCGGTTTTGCCGGTTTGGCCGGTTTCGGCCCGCCGGGGGGCGGTTCATGCCCCGGGGGGGACCGCGGGGCGGGATCGGGAGGCGGCGGACGCGTTCGGTGGGGTTCGGGCGGGTGCGGCCGGATGGGGGGTGGCCCGGGGGGCTATAGCGCACGTCCTCGGGGGCCGCAAAGAAGGGGCCGTAACTCATGATCAGGGCCTCCGATTCCGTTTCCGTCGGGTCCCGCGGGACCAGGGTTCCGGGGGCATCGGGATGGGGGGGTAGCCGCGCGGCGGTTTGAACGCCGAAAAATGGGCATGTTCGGGGTGCGCTCAGTAGGTTTTGACGGTTTTGGGCGTATCTCATGATCCGGGCATCCGATTCCGTTTCCGTCAGGTCCCACGGGACCAGGGGTCCGGGGGCATCGGGATGGGGGGGTAGCCGCGCGGCGGTTTGAACGCCGAAAAACGGGCATGATCGGGGCGGTTTTGCCGGTTTGGCCGGTTTCGGCCCGCCGGGGGGCGGTTCATGCCCCGGGGGGGACCGCGGGGCGGGATCGGGAGGCGGCGGACGCGTTCGGTGGGGTTCGGGCGGGTGCGGCCGGATGGGGGGTGGCCCGGGGGGCTATAGCGCACGTCCTCGGGGGCCGCAAAGAAGGGGCCGTAACTCATGATCCGGGCCTCCGATTCCGTTTCCGTCGGGTCCCGCGGGACCAGGGTTCCGGGGGCATCGGGATGGGGGGGTAGCCGCGCGGCGGTTTGAACGCCGAAAAATGGGCATGTTCGGGGCGCGCTCGGCGGGTTTAGCCGGTTTTGGGCGTATCTCATGATCCGGGCCTCCGATTCCGTTTCCGTCGGGTCCCGCGGGACCAGGGGTCCGGGGGCATCGGGATGGGGGGGTAGCCGCGCGGCGGTTTGAACGCCGAAAAACGGGCATGATCGGGGCGGTTTTGCCGGTTTGGCCGGTTTCGGCCCGCCGGGGGGCGGTTCATGCCCCGGGGGGGACCGCGGGGCGGGATCGGGAGGCGGCGGACGCGTTCGGTGGGGTTCGGGCGGGTGCGGCCGGATGGGGGGTGGCCCGGGGGGCTAACGGTTTTGGGCGTATCTCATGATCCGGGCATCCGATTCCGTTTCCGTCAGGTCCCACGGGACCAGGGGTCCGGGGGCATCGGGATGGGGGGGTAGCCGCGCGGCGGTTTGAACGCCGAAAAACGGGCATGATCGGGGCGGTTTTGCCGGTTTGGCCGGTTTCGGCCCGCCGGGGGGCGGTTCATGCCCCGGGGGGGACCGCGGGGCGGGATCGGGAGGCGGCGGACGCGTTCGGTGGGGTTCGGGCGGGTGCGGCCGGATGGGGGGTGGCCCGGGGGGCTATAGCGCACGTCCTCGGGGGCCGCAAAGAAGGGGCCGTAACTCATGATCCGGGCCTCCGATTCCGTTTCCGTCGGGTCCCGCGGGACCAGGGGTCCGGGGGCATCGGGATGGGGGGGTAGCCGCGCGGCGGTTTGAACGCCGAAAAATGGGCATGTTCGGGGTGCGCTCAGTAGGTTTAGACGGTTTTGGGCGTATCTCATGATCCGGGCATCCGATTCCGTTTCCGTCAGGTCCCACGGGACCAGGCGTCCGGGGGCATCGGGATGGGGGGGTAGCCGCGCGGCGGTTTGAACGCCGAAAAACGGGCATGATCGGGGCGGTTTTGCCGGTTTGGCCGGTTTCGGCCCGCCGGGGGGCGGTTCATGCCCCGGGGGGGACCGCGGGGCGGGATCGGGAGGCGGCGGACGCGTTCGGTGGGGTTCGGGCGGGTGCGGCCGGATGGGGGGTGGCCCGGGGGGCTATAGCGCACGTCCTCGGGGGCCGCAAAGAAGGGGCCGTAACTCATGATCCGGGCCTCCGATTCCGTTTCCGTCGGGTCCCGCGGGACCAGGGTTCCGGGGGCATCGGGATGGGGGGGTAGCCGCGCGGCGGTTTGAACGCCGAAAAATGGGCGTGTTCGGGGTGCGCTCAGTAGGTTTAGACGGTTTTGGGCGTATCTCATGATCCGGGCATCCGATTCCGTTTCCGTCAGGTCCCACGGGACCAGGGGTCCGGGGGCATCGGGATGGGGGGGTAGCCGCGCGGCGGTTTGAACGCCGAAAAACGGGCATGATCGGGGCGGTTTTGCCGGTTTGGCCGGTTTCGGCCCGCCGGGGGGCGGTTCATGCCCCGGGGGGGACCGCGGGGCGGGATCGGGAGGCGGCGGACGCGTTCGGTGGGGTTCGGGCGGGTGCGGCCGGATGGGGGGTGGCCCGGGGGGCTATAGCGCACGTCCTCGGGGGCCGCAAAGAAGGGGCCGTAACTCATGATCTGGGCCTCCGATTCCGTTTCCGTCGGGTCCCGCGGGACCAGGGTTCCGGGGGCATCGGGATGGGGGGGTAGCCGCGCGGCGGTTTGAACGCCGAAAAATGGGCATGTTCGGGGTGCGCTCAGTAGGTTTAGACGGTTTTGGGCGTATCTCATGATCCGGGCATCCGATTCCGTTTCCGTCAGGTCCCACGGGACCAGGGGTCCGGGGGCATCGGGATGGGGGGGTAGCCGCGCGGCGGTATGAACGCCGAAAAACGGGCATGATCGGGGCGGTTTTGCCGGTTTGGCCGGTTTCGGCCCGCCGGGGGGCGGTTCATGCCCCGGGGGGGACCGCGGGGCGGGATCGGGAGGCGGCGGACGCGTTCGGTGGCGTTCGGGCGGGTGCGGCCGGATGGGGGGTGGCCCGGGGGGCTATAGCGCACGTCCTCGGGGGCCGCAAAGAAGGGGCCGTAACTCATGATCCGGGCCTCCGATTCGGTTTCCGTCGGGTCCCGCGGGACCATGATTCCGGGGGCATCGGGATGGGGGGGTAGCCGCGCGGCGGTTTGAACGCCGAAAAATGGGCATGTTCGGGGTGCGCTCAGTAGGTTTAGACGGTTTTGGGCGTATCTCATGATCCGGGCATCCGATTCCGTTTCCGTCAGGTCCCACGGGACCAGGGGTCCGGGGGCATCGGGATGGGGGGGTAGCCGCGCGGCGGTTTGAACGCCGAAAAACGGGCATGATCGGGGCGGTTTTGCCGGTTTGGCCGGTTTCGGCCCGCCGGGGGGCGGTTCATGCCCCGGGGGGGACCGCGGGGCGGGATCGGGAGGCGGCGGACGCGTTCGGTGGGGTTCGGGCGGGTGCGGCCGGATGGGGGGTGGCCCGGGGGGCTATAGCGCACGTCCTCGGGGGCCGCAAAGAAGGGGCCGTAACTCATGATCCGGGCCTCCGATTCCGTTTCCGTCGGGTCCCGCGGGACCAGGGTTCCGGGGGCATCGGGATGGGGGGGTAGCCGCGCGGCGGTTTGAACGCCGAAAAATGGGCATGTTCGGGGTGCGCTCAGTAGGTTTAGACGGTTTTGGGCGTATCTCATGATCCGGGCATCCGATTCCGTTTCCGTCAGGTCCCACGGGACCAGGGGTCCGGGGGCATCGGGATGGGGGGGTAGCCGCGCGGCGGTTTAAACGCCGAAAAACGGGCATGATCGGGGCGGTTTTGCCGGTTTCGGCCCGCCGGGGGGCGGTTCATGCCCCGGGGGGGACCGCGGGGCGGGATCGGGAGGCGGCGGACGCGTTCGGTGGGGTTCGGGCGGGTGCGGCCGGATGGGGGATGGCCCGGGGGGCTATAGCGCACGTCCTCGGGGGCCGCAAAGAAGGGGCCGTAACTCATGATCCGGGCCTCCGATTCCGTTTCCGTCGGGTCCCGCGGGACCAGGGTTCCGGGGGCATCGGGATGGGGGGGTAGCCGCGCGGCGGTTTGAACGCCGAAAAATGGGCATGTTCGGGGTGCGCTCAGTAGGTTTAGACGGTTTTGGGCGTATCTCATGATCCGGGCATCCGATTCCGTTTCCGTCAGGTCCCACGGGACCAGGGGTCCGGGGGCATCGGGATGGGGGGGTAGCCGCGCGGCGGTTTGAACGCCGAAAAACGGGCATGATCGGGGCGGTTTTGCCGGTTTGGCCGGTTTCGGCCCGCCGGGGGGCGGTTCATGCCCCGGGGGGGACCGCGGGGCGGGATCGGGAGGCGGCGGACGCGTTCGGTGGGGTTCGGGCGGGTGCGGCCGGATGGGGGGTGGCCCGGGGGGCTATAGCGCACGTCCTCGGGGGCCGCAAAGAAGGGGCCGTAACTCATGATCCGGGCCTCCGATTCCGTTTCCGTCGGGTCCCGCGGGACCAAGGTTCCGGGGGCATCGGGAAGGGGGGGCGGCCGCGCGGCGGTTTGAGCGCCGAAAAATGGGCATGTTCGGGGTGCGCTCAGTAGGTTTAGACGGTTTTGGGCGTATCTCATGATCCGGGCATCCGATTCCGTTTCCGTCAGGTCCCACGGGACCAGGCGTCCGGGGGCATCGGGATGGGGGGGTAGCCGCGCGGCGGTTTGAACGCCGAAAAACGGGCATGATCGGGGCGGTTTTGCCGGTTTGGCCGGTTTCGGCCCGCCGGGGGGCGGTTCATGCCCCGGGGGGGACCGCGGGGCGGGATCGGGAGGCGGCGGACGCGTTCGGTGGGGTTCGGGCGGGTGCGGCCGGATGGGGGGTGGCCCGGGGGGCTATAGCGCACGTCCTCGGGGGCCGCAAAGAAGGGGCCGTAACTCATGATCCGGGCCTCCGATTCCGTTTCCGTCGGGTCCCGCGGGACCAGGGTTCCGGGGGCATCGGGATGGGGGGGTAGCCGCGCGGCGGTTTGAACGCCGAAAAATGGGCGTGTTCGGGGTGCGCTCAGTAGGTTTAGACGGTTTTGGGCGTATCTCATGATCCGGGCATCCGATTCCGTTTCCGTCAGGTCCCACGGGACCAGGGGTCCGGGGGCATCGGGATGGGGGGGTAGCCGCGCGGCGGTTTGAACGCCGAAAAACGGGCATGATCGGGGCGGTTTTGCCGGTTTGGCCGGTTTCGGCCCGCCGGGGGGCGGTTCATGCCCCGGGGGGGACCGCGGGGCGGGATCGGGAGGCGGCGGACGCGTTCGGTGGGGTTCGGGCGGGTGCGGCCGGATGGGGGGTGGCCCGGGGGGCTATAGCGCACGTCCTCGGGGGCCGCAAAGAAGGGGCCGTAACTCATGATCCGGGCCTCCGATTCCGTTTCCGTCGGGTCCCGCGGGACCAGGGTTCCGGGGGCATCGGGATGGGGGGGTAGCCGCGCGGCGGTTTGAACGCCGAAAAATGGGCATGTTCGGGGTGCGCTCAGTAGGTTTAGACGGTTTTGGGCGTATCTCATGATCCGGGCATCCGATTCCGTTTCCGTCAGGTCCCACGGGACCAGGGGTCCGGGGGCATCGGGATGGGGGGGTAGCCGCGCGGCGGTTTGAACGCCGAAAAACGGGCATGATCGGGGCGGTTTTGCCGGTTTGGCCGGTTTCGGCCCGCCGGGGGGCGGTTCATGCCCCGGGGGGGACCGCGGGGCGGGATCGGGAGGCGGCGGACGCGTTCGGTGGCGTTCGGGCGGGTGCGGCCGGATGGGGGGTGGCCCGGGGGGCTATAGCGCACGTCCTCGGGGGCCGCAAAGAAGGGGCCGTAACTCATGATCCGGGCCTCCGATTCGGTTTCCGTCGGGTCCCGCGGGACCAGGATTCCGGGGGCATCGGGATGGGGGGGTAGCCGCGCGGCGGTTTGAACGCCGAAAAATGGGCATGTTCGGGGTGCGCTCAGTAGGTTTAGACGGTTTTGGGCGTATCTCATGATCCGGGCATCCGATTCCGTTTCCGTCAGGTCCCACGGGACCAGGGGTCCGGGGGCATCGGGATGGGGGGGTAGCCGCGCGGCGGTTTGAACGCCGAAAAACGGGCATGATCGGGGCGGTTTTGCCGGTTTGGCCGGTTTCGGCCCGCCGGGGGGCGGTTCATGCCCCGGGGGGGACCGCGGGGCGGGATCGGGAGGCGGTTCATGCCCCGGGGGGGACCGCGGGGCGGGATCGGGAGGCGGCGGACGCGTTCGGTGGGGTTCGGGCGGGTGCGGCCGGATGGGGGGTGGCCCGGGGGGCTATAGCGCACGTCCTCGGGGGCCGCAAAGAAGGGGCCGTAACTCATGATCCGGGCCTCCGATTCCGTTTCCGTCGGGTCCCGCGGGACCAGGGTTCCGGGGGCATCGGGATGGGGGGGTAGCCGCGCGGCGGTTTGAACGCCGAAAAATGGGCGTGTTCGGGGTGCGCTCAGTAGGTTTAGACGGTTTTGGGCGTATCTCATGATCCGGGCATCCGATTCCGTTTCCGTCAGGTCCCACGGGACCAGGGGTCCGGGGGCATCGGGATGGGGGGGTAGCCGCGCGGCGGTTTGAACGCCGAAAAACGGGCATGATCGGGGCGGTTTTGCCGGTTTGGCCGGTTTCGGCCCGCCGGGGGGCGGTTCATGCCCCGGGGGGGACCGCGGGGCGGGATCGGGAGGCGGCGGACGCGTTCGGTGGGGTTCGGGCGGGTGCGGCCGGATGGGGGGTGGCCCGGGGGGCTATAGCGCACGTCCTCGGGGGCCGCAAAGAAGGGGCCGTAACTCATGATCCGGGCCTCCGATTCCGTTTCCGTCGGGTCCCGCGGGACCAGGGTTCCGGGGGCATCGGGATGGGGGGGTAGCCGCGCGGCGGTTTGAACGCCGAAAAATGGGCATGTTCGGGGTGCGCTCAGTAGGTTTAGACGGTTTTGGGCGTATCTCATGATCCGGGCATCCGATTCCGTTTCCGTCAGGTCCCACGGGACCAGGGGTCCGGGGGCATCGGGATGGGGGGGTAGCCGCGCGGCGGTATGAACGCCGAAAAACGGGCATGATCGGGGCGGTTTTGCCGGTTTGGCCGGTTTCGGCCCGCCGGGGGGCGGTTCATGCCCCGGGGGGGACCGCGGGGCGGGATCGGGAGGCGGCGGACGCGTTCGGTGGCGTTCGGGCGGGTGCGGCCGGATGGGGGGTGGCCCGGGGGGCTATAGCGCACGTCCTCGGGGGCCGCAAAGAAGGGGCCGTAACTCATGATCCGGGCCTCCGATTCGGTTTCCGTCGGGTCCCGCGGGACCATGATTCCGGGGGCATCGGGATGGGGGGGTAGCCGCGCGGCGGTTTGAACGCCGAAAAATGGGCATGTTCGGGGTGCGCTCAGTAGGTTTAGACGGTTTTGGGCGTATCTCATGATCCGGGCATCCGATTCCGTTTCCGTCAGGTCCCACGGGACCAGGGGTCCGGGGGCATCGGGATGGGGGGGTAGCCGCGCGGCGGTTTGAACGCCGAAAAACGGGCATGATCGGGGCGGTTTTGCCGGTTTGGCCGGTTTCGGCCCGCCGGGGGGCGGTTCAGGCCCCGGGGGGGACCGCGGGGCGGGATCGGGAGGCGGTTCATGCCCCGGGGGGGACCGCGGGGCGGGATCGGGAGGCGGCGGACGCGTTCGGTGGGGTTCGGGCGGGTGCGGCCGGATGGGGGGTGGCCCGGGGGGCTATAGCGCACGTCCTCGGGGGCCGCAAAGAAGGGGCCGTAACTCATGATCCGGGCCTCCGATTCCGTTTCCGTCGGGTCCCGCGGGACCAGGGTTCCGGGGGCATCGGGATGGGGGGGTAGCCGCGCGGCGGTTTGAACGCCGAAAAATGGGCATGTTCGGGGTGCGCTCAGTAGGTTTAGACGGTTTTGGGCGTATCTCATGATCCGGGCATCCGATTCCGTTTCCGTCAGGTCCCACGGGACCAGGGGTCCGGGGGCATCGGGATGGGGGGGTAGCCGCGCGGCGGTTTAAACGCCGAAAAACGGGCATGATCGGGGCGGTTTTGCCGGTTTGGCCGGTTTCGGCCCGCCGGGGGGCGGTTCATGCCCCGGGGGGGACCGCGGGGCGGGATCGGGAGGCGGCGGACGCGTTCGGTGGGGTTCGGGCGGGTGCGGCCGGATGGGGGGTGGCCCGGGGGGCTATAGCGCACGTCCTCGGGGGCCGCAAAGAAGGGGCCGTAACTCATGATCCGGGCCTCCGATTCCGTTTCCGTCGGGTCCCGCGGGACCAGGGTTCCGGGGGCATCGGGATGGGGGGGTAGCCGCGCGGCGGTTTGAACGCCGAAAAATGGGCATGTTCGGGGTGCGCTCAGTAGGTTTAGACGGTTTTGGGCGTATCTCATGATCCGGGCATCCGATTCCGTTTCCGTCAGGTCCCACGGGACCAGGCGTCCGGGGGCATCGGGATGGGGGGGTAGCCGCGCGGCGGTTTGAACGCCGAAAAACGGGCATGATCGGGGCGGTTTTGCCGGTTTGGCCGGTTTCGGCCCGCCGGGGGGCGGTTCATGCCCCGGGGGGGACCGCGGGGCGGGATCGGGAGGCGGCGGACGCGTTCGGTGGGGTTCGGGCGGGTGCGGCCGGATGGGGGGTGGCCCGGGGGGCTATAGCGCACGTCCTCGGGGGCCGCAAAGAAGGGGCCGTAACTCATGATCCGGGCCTCCGATTCGGTTTCCGTCGGGTCCCGCGGGACCAGGATTCCGGGGGCATCGGGATGGGGGGGTAGCCGCGCGGCGGTTTGAACGCCGAAAAATGGGCATGTTCGGGGTGCGCTCAGTAGGTTTAGACGGTTTTGGGCGTATCTCATGATCCGGGCATCCGATTCCGTTTCCGTCAGGTCCCACGGGACCAGGGGTCCGGGGGCATCGGGATGGGGGGGTAGCCGCGCGGCGGTTTGAACGCCGAAAAACGGGCATGATCGGGGCGGTTTTGCCGGTTTGGCCGGTTTCGGCCCGCCGGGGGGCGGTTCATGCCCCGGGGGGGACCGCGGGGCGGGATCGGGAGGCGGCGGACGCGTTCGGTGGGGTTCGGGCGGGTGCGGCCGGATGGGGGGTGGCCCGGGGGGCTATAGCGCACGTCCTCGGGGGCCGCAAAGAAGGGGCCGTAACTCATGATCCGGGCCTCCGATTCCGTTTCCGTCGGGTCCCGCGGGACCAGGGTTCCGGGGGCATCGGGATGGGGGGGTAGCCGCGCGGCGGTTTGAACGCCGAAAAATGGGCATGTTCGGGGTGCGCTCAGTAGGTTTAGACGGTTTTGGGCGTATCTCATGATCCGGGCATCCGATTCCGTTTCCGTCAGGTCCCACGGGACCAGGGGTCCGGGGGCATCGGGATGGGGGGGTAGCCGCGCGGCGGTTTGAACGCCGAAAAACGGGCATGATCGGGGCGGTTTTGCCGGTTTGGCCGGTTTCGGCCCGCCGGGGGGCGGTTCATGCCCCGGGGGGGACCGCGGGGCGGGATCGGGAGGCGGCGGACGCGTTCGGTGGCGTTCGGGCGGGTGCGGCCGGATGGGGGGTGGCCCGGGGGGCTATAGCGCACGTCCTCGGGGGCCGCAAAGAAGGGGCCGTAACTCATGATCCGGGCCTCCGATTCCGTTTCCGTCGGGTCCCGCGGGACCAGGGTTCCGGGGGCATCGGGATGGGGGGGTAGCCGCGCGGCGGTTTGAACGCCGAAAAATGGGCATGTTCGGGGTGCGCTCAGTAGGTTTAGACGGTTTTGGGCGTATCTCATGATCCGGGCATCCGATTCCGTTTCCGTCAGGTCCCACGGGACCAGGGGTCCGGGGGCATCGGGATGGGGGGGTAGCCGCGCGGCGGTTTGAACGCCGAAAAACGGGCATGATCGGGGCGGTTTTGCCGGTTTGGCCGGTTTCGGCCCGCCGGCGGGCGGTTCATGCCCCGGGGGGGACCGCGGGGCGGGATCGGGAGGCGGCGGACGCGTTCGGTGGGGTTCGGGCGGGTGCGGCCGGATGGGGGGTGGCCCGGGGGGCTATAGCGCACGTCCTCGGGGGCCGCAAAGAAGGGGCCGTAACTCATGATCCGGGCCTCCGATTCCGTTTCCGTCGGGTCCCGCGGGACCAGGGTTCCGGGGGCATCGGGATGGGGGGGTAGCCGCGCGGCGGTTTGAACGCCGAAAAATGGGCATGTTCGGGGTGCGCTCAGTAGGTTTAGACGGTTTTGGGCGTATCTCATGATCCGGGCATCCGATTCCGTTTCCGTCAGGTCCCACGGGACCAGGGGTCCGGGGGCATCGGGATGGGGGGGTAGCCGCGCGGCGGTTTGAACGCCGAAAAACGGGCATGATCGGGGCGGTTTTGCCGGTTTGGCCGGTTTCGGCCCGCCGGCGGGCGGTTCATGCCCCGGGGGGGACCGCGGGGCGGGATCGGGAGGCGGCGGACGCGTTCGGTGGGGTTCGGGCGGGTGCGGCCGGATGGGGGGTGGCCCGGGGGGCTATAGCGCACGTCCTCGGGGGCCGCAAAGAAGGGGCCGTAACTCATGATCCGGGCCTCCGATTCCGTTTCCGTCGGGTCCCGCGGGACCAGGGTTCCGGGGGCATCGGGATGGGGGGGTAGCCGCGCGGCGGTTTGAACGCCGAAAAATGGGCATGTTCGGGGTGCGCTCAGTAGGTTTAGACGGTTTTGGGCGTATCTCATGATCCGGGCATCCGATTCCGTTTCCGTCAGGTCCCACGGGACCAGGGGTCCGGGGGCATCGGGATGGGGGGGTAGCCGCGCGGCGGTTTGAACGCCGAAAAACGGGCATGATCGGGGCGGTTTTGCCGGTTTGGCCGGTTTCGGCCCGCCGGGGGGCGGTTCATGCCCCGGGGGGGACCGCGGGGCGGGATCGGGAGGCGGCGGACGCGTTCGGTGGGGTTCGGGCGGGTGCGGCCGGATGGGGGGTGGCCCGGGGGGCTATAGCGCACGTCCTCGGGGGCCGCAAAGAAGGGGCCGTAACTCATGATCCGGGCCTCCGATTCCGTTTCCGTCGGGTCCCGCGGGACCAGGGTTCCGGGGGCATCGGGATGGGGGGGTAGCCGCGCGGCGGTTTGAACGCCGAAAAATGGGCATGTTCGGGGTGCGCTCAGTAGGTTTAGACGGTTTTGGGCGTATCTCATGATCCGGGCATCCGATTCCGTTTCCGTCAGGTCCCACGGGACCAGGGGTCCGGGGGCATCGGGATGGGGGGGTAGCCGCGCGGCGGTTTGAACGCCGAAAAACGGGCATGATCGGGGCGGTTTTGCCGGTTTGGCCGGTTTCGGCCCGCCGGGGGGCGGTTCATGCCCCGGGGGGGACCGCGGGGCGGGATCGGGAGGCGGCGGACGCGTTCGGTGGGGTTCGGGCGGGTGCGGCCGGATGGGGGGTGGCCCGGGGGGCTATAGCGCACGTCCTCGGGGGCCGCAAAGAAGGGGCCGTAACTCATGATCCGGGCCTCCGATTCCGTTTCCGTCGGGTCCCGCGGGACCAGGGTTCCGGGGGCATCGGGATGGGGGGGTAGCCGCGCGGCGGTTTGAACGCCGAAAAATGGGCATGTTCGGGGTGCGCTCAGTAGGTTTAGACGGTTTTGGGCGTATCTCATGATCCGGGCATCCGATTCCGTTTCCGTCAGGTCCCACGGGACCAGGGGTCCGGGGGCATCGGGATGGGGGGGTAGCCGCGCGGCGGTTTGAACGCCGAAAAACGGGCATGATCGGGGCGGTTTTGCCGGTTTGGCCGGTTTCGGCCCGCCGGCGGGCGGTTCATTCCCCGGGGGGGACCGCGGGGCGGGATCGGGAGGCGGCGGACGCGTTCGGTGGGGTTCGGGCGGGTGCGGCCGGATGGGGGGTGGCCCGGGGGGCTATAGCGCACGTCCTCGGGGGCCGCAAAGAAGGGGCCGTAACTCATGATCCGGGCCTCCGATTCCGTTTCCGTCGGGTCCCGCGGGACCAGGGTTCCGGGGGCATCGGGATGGGGGGGTAGCCGCGCGGCGGTTTGAACGCCGAAAAATGGGCATGTTCGGGGTGCGCTCAGTAGGTTTAGACGGTTTTGGGCGTATCTCATGATCCGGGCATCCGATTCCGTTTCCGTCAGGTCCCACGGGACCAGGGGTCCGGGGGCATCGGGATGGGGGGGTAGCCGCGCGGCGGTTTGAACGCCGAAAAACGGGCATGATCGGGGCGGTTTTGCCGGTTTGGCCGGTTTCGGCCCGCCGGGGGGCGGTTCATGCCCCGGGGGGGACCGCGGGGCGGGATCGGGAGGCGGCGGACGCGTTCGGTGGGGTTCGGGCGGGTGCGGCCGGATGGGGGGTGGCCCGGGGGGCTATAGCGCACGTCCTCGGGGGCCGCAAAGAAGGGGCCGTAACTCATGATCCGGGCCTCCGATTCCGTTTCCGTCGGGTCCCGCGGGACCAGGGTTCCGGGGGCATCGGGATGGGGGGGTAGCCGCGCGGCGGTTTGAACGCCGAAAAATGGGCATGTTCGGGGTGCGCTCAGTAGGTTTAGACGGTTTTGGGCGTATCTCATGATCCGGGCATCCGATTCCGTTTCCGTCAGGTCCCACGGGACCAGGGGTCCGGGGGCATCGGGATGGGGGGGTAGCCGCGCGGCGGTTTGAACGCCGAAAAACGGGCATGATCGGGGCGGTTTTGCCGGTTTGGCCGGTTTCGGCCCGCCGGGGGGCGGTTCATGCCCCGGGGGGGACCGCGGGGCGGGATCGGGAGGCGGCGGACGCGTTCGGTGGGGTTCGGGCGGGTGCGGCCGGATGGGGGGTGGCCCGGGGGGCTATAGCGCACGTCCTCGGGGGCCGCAAAGAAGGGGCCGTAACTCATGATCCGGGCCTCCGATTCCGTTTCCGTCGGGTCCCGCGGGACCAGGGTTCCGGGGGCATCGGGATGGGGGGGTAGCCGCGCGGCGGTTTGAACGCCGAAAAATGGGCATGTTCGGGGTGCGCTCAGTAGGTTTAGACGGTTTTGGGCGTATCTCATGATCCGGGCATCCGATTCCGTTTCCGTCAGGTCCCACGGGACCAGGGGTCCGGGGGCATCGGGATGGGGGGGTAGCCGCGCGGCGGTTTGAACGCCGAAAAACGGGCATGATCGGGGCGGTTTTGCCGGTTTGGCCGGTTTCGGCCCGCCGGGGGGCGGTTCATGCCCCGGGGGGGACCGCGGGGCGGGATCGGGAGGCGGCGGACGCGTTCGGTGGGGTTCGGGCGGGTGCGGCCGGATGGGGGGTGGCCCGGGGGGCTATAGCGCACGTCCTCGGGGGCCGCAAAGAAGGGGCCGTAACTCATGATCCGGGCCTCCGATTCCGTTTCCGTCGGGTCCCGCGGGACCAGGGTTCCGGGGGCATCGGGATGGGGGGGTAGCCGCGCGGCGGTTTGAACGCCGAAAAATGGGCATGTTCGGGGTGCGCTCAGTAGGTTTAGACGGTTTTGGGCGTATCTCATGATCCGGGCATCCGATTCCGTTTCCGTCAGGTCCCACGGGACCAGGGGTCCGGGGGCATCGGGATGGGGGGGTAGCCGCGCGGCGGTTTGAACGCCGAAAAACGGGCATGATCGGGGCGGTTTTGCCGGTTTGGCCGGTTTCGGCCCGCCGGCGGGCGGTTCATGCCCCGGGGGGGACCGCGGGGCGGGATCGGGAGGCGGCGGACGCGTTCGGTGGGGTTCGGGCGGGTGCGGCCGGATGGGGGGTGGCCCGGGGGGCTATAGCGCACGTCCTCGGGGGCCGCAAAGAAGGGGCCGTAACTCATGATCCGGGCCTCCGATTCCGTTTCCGTCGGGTCCCGCGGGACCAGGGTTCCGGGGGCATCGGGATGGGGGGGTAGCCGCGCGGCGGTTTGAACGCCGAAAAATGGGCATGTTCGGGGTGCGCTCAGTAGGTTTAGACGGTTTTGGGCGTATCTCATGATCCGGGCATCCGATTCCGTTTCCGTCAGGTCCCACGGGACCAGGGGTCCGGGGGCATCGGGATGGGGGGGTAGCCGCGCGGCGGTTTGAACGCCGAAAAACGGGCATGATCGGGGCGGTTTTGCCGGTTTGGCCGGTTTCGGCCCGCCGGCGGGCGGTTCATGCCCCGGGGGGGACCGCGGGGCGGGATCGGGAGGCGGCGGACGCGTTCGGTGGGGTTCGGGCGGGTGCGGCCGGATGGGGGGTGGCCCGGGGGGCTATAGCGCACGTCCTCGGGGGCCGCAAAGAAGGGGCCGTAACTCATGATCCGGGCCTCCGATTCCGTTTCCGTCGGGTCCCGCGGGACCAGGGTTCCGGGGGCATCGGGATGGGGGGGTAGCCGCGCGGCGGTTTGAACGCCGAAAAATGGGCATGTTCGGGGTGCGCTCAGTAGGTTTAGACGGTTTTGGGCGTATCTCATGATCCGGGCATCCGATTCCGTTTCCGTCAGGTCCCACGGGACCAGGGGTCCGGGGGCATCGGGATGGGGGGGTAGCCGCGCGGCGGTTTGAACGCCGAAAAACGGGCATGATCGGGGCGGTTTTGCCGGTTTGGCCGGTTTCGGCCCGCCGGCGGGCGGTTCATGCCCCGGGGGGGACCGCGGGGCGGGATCGGGAGGCGGCGGACGCGTTCGGTGGGGTTCGGGCGGGTGCGGCCGGATGGGGGGTGGCCCGGGGGGCTATAGCGCACGTCCTCGGGGGCCGCAAAGAAGGGGCCGTAACTCATGATCCGGGCCTCCGATTCCGTTTCCGTCGGGTCCCGCGGGACCAGGGTTCCGGGGGCATCGGGATGGGGGGGTAGCCGCGCGGCGGTTTGAACGCCGAAAAATGGGCATGTTCGGGGTGCGCTCAGTAGGTTTAGACGGTTTTGGGCGTATCTCATGATCCGGGCATCCGATTCCGTTTCCGTCAGGTCCCACGGGACCAGGGGTCCGGGGGCATCGGGATGGGGGGGTAGCCGCGCGGCGGTTTGAACGCCGAAAAACGGGCATGATCGGGGCGGTTTTGCCGGTTTGGCCGGTTTCGGCCCGCCGGCGGGCGGTTCATGCCCCGGGGGGGACCGCGGGGCGGGATCGGGAGGCGGCGGACGCGTTCGGTGGGGTTCGGGCGGGTGCGGCCGGATGGGGGGTGGCCCGGGGGGCTATAGCGCACGTCCTCGGGGGCCGCAAAGAAGGGGCCGTAACTCATGATCCGGGCCTCCGATTCCGTTTCCGTCGGGTCCCGCGGGACCAGGGTTCCGGGGGCATCGGGATGGGGGGGTAGCCGCGCGGCGGTTTGAACGCCGAAAAATGGGCATGTTCGGGGTGCGCTCAGTAGGTTTAGACGGTTTTGGGCGTATCTCATGATCCGGGCATCCGATTCCGTTTCCGTCAGGTCCCACGGGACCAGGGGTCCGGGGGCATCGGGATGGGGGGGTAGCCGCGCGGCGGTTTGAACGCCGAAAAACGGGCATGATCGGGGCGGTTTTGCCGGTTTGGCCGGTTTCGGCCCGCCGGCGGGCGGTTCATGCCCCGGGGGGGACCGCGGGGCGGGATCGGGAGGCGGCGGACGCGTTCGGTGGGGTTCGGGCGGGTGCGGCCGGATGGGGGGTGGCCCGGGGGGCTATAGCGCACGTCCTCGGGGGCCGCAAAGAAGGGGCCGTAACTCATGATCCGGGCCTCCGATTCCGTTTCCGTCGGGTCCCGCGGGACCAGGGTTCCGGGGGCATCGGGATGGGGGGGTAGCCGCGCGGCGGTTTGAACGCCGAAAAATGGGCATGTTCGGGGTGCGCTCAGTAGGTTTAGACGGTTTTGGGCGTATCTCATGATCCGGGCATCCGATTCCGTTTCCGTCAGGTCCCACGGGACCAGGGGTCCGGGGGCATCGGGATGGGGGGGTAGCCGCGCGGCGGTTTGAACGCCGAAAAACGGGCATGATCGGGGCGGTTTTGCCGGTTTGGCCGGTTTCGGCCCGCCGGCGGGCGGTTCATGCCCCGGGGGGGACCGCGGGGCGGGATCGGGAGGCGGCGGACGCGTTCGGTGGGGTTCGGGCGGGTGCGGCCGGATGGGGGGTGGCCCGGGGGGCTATAGCGCACGTCCTCGGGGGCCGCAAAGAAGGGGCCGTAACTCATGATCCGGGCCTCCGATTCCGTTTCCGTCGGGTCCCGCGGGACCAGGGTTCCGGGGGCATCGGGATGGGGGGGTAGCCGCGCGGCGGTTTGAACGCCGAAAAATGGGCATGTTCGGGGTGCGCTCAGTAGGTTTAGACGGTTTTGGGCGTATCTCATGATCCGGGCATCCGATTCCGTTTCCGTCAGGTCCCACGGGACCAGGGGTCCGGGGGCATCGGGATGGGGGGGTAGCCGCGCGGCGGTTTGAACGCCGAAAAACGGGCATGATCGGGGCGGTTTTGCCGGTTTGGCCGGTTTCGGCCCGCCGGCGGGCGGTTCATGCCCCGGGGGGGACCGCGGGGCGGGATCGGGAGGCGGCGGACGCGTTCGGTGGGGTTCGGGCGGGTGCGGCCGGATGGGGGGTGGCCCGGGGGGCTATAGCGCACGTCCTCGGGGGCCGCAAAGAAGGGGCCGTAACTCATGATCCGGGCCTCCGATTCCGTTTCCGTCGGGTCCCGCGGGACCAGGGTTCCGGGGGCATCGGGATGGGGGGGTAGCCGCGCGGCGGTTTGAACGCCGAAAAATGGGCATGTTCGGGGTGCGCTCAGTAGGTTTAGACGGTTTTGGGCGTATCTCATGATCCGGGCATCCGATTCCGTTTCCGTCAGGTCCCACGGGACCAGGGGTCCGGGGGCATCGGGATGGGGGGGTAGCCGCGCGGCGGTTTGAACGCCGAAAAACGGGCATGATCGGGGCGGTTTTGCCGGTTTGGCCGGTTTCGGCCCGCCGGCGGGCGGTTCATGCCCCGGGGGGGACCGCGGGGCGGGATCGGGAGGCGGCGGACGCGTTCGGTGGGGTTCGGGCGGGTGCGGCCGGATGGGGGGTGGCCCGGGGGGCTATAGCGCACGTCCTCGGGGGCCGCAAAGAAGGGGCCGTAACTCATGATCCGGGCCTCCGATTCCGTTTCCGTCGGGTCCCGCGGGACCAGGGTTCCGGGGGCATCGGGATGGGGGGGTAGCCGCGCGGCGGTTTGAACGCCGAAAAATGGGCATGTTCGGGGTGCGCTCAGTAGGTTTAGACGGTTTTGGGCGTATCTCATGATCCGGGCATCCGATTCCGTTTCCGTCAGGTCCCACGGGACCAGGGGTCCGGGGGCATCGGGATGGGGGGGTAGCCGCGCGGCGGTTTGAACGCCGAAAAACGGGCATGATCGGGGCGGTTTTGCCGGTTTGGCCGGTTTCGGCCCGCCGGCGGGCGGTTCATGCCCCGGGGGGGACCGCGGGGCGGGATCGGGAGGCGGCGGACGCGTTCGGTGGGGTTCGGGCGGGTGCGGCCGGATGGGGGGTGGCCCGGGGGGCTATAGCGCACGTCCTCGGGGGCCGCAAAGAAGGGGCCGTAACTCATGATCCGGGCCTCCGATTCCGTTTCCGTCGGGTCCCGCGGGACCAGGGTTCCGGGGGCATCGGGATGGGGGGGGTAGCCGCGCGGCGGTTTGAACGCCGAAAAATGGGCATGTTCGGGGTGCGCTCAGTAGGTTTAGACGGTTTTGGGCGTATCTCATGATCCGGGCATCCGATTCCGTTTCCGTCAGGTCCCACGGGACCAGGGGTCCGGGGGCATCGGGATGGGGGGGTAGCCGCGCGGCGGTTTGAACGCCGAAAAACGGGCATGATCGGGGCGGTTTTGCCGGTTTGGCCGGTTTCGGCCCGCCGGCGGGCGGTTCATGCCCCGGGGGGGACCGCGGGGCGGGATCGGGAGGCGGCGGACGCGTTCGGTGGGGTTCGGGCGGGTGCGGCCGGATGGGGGGTGGCCCGGGGGGCTATAGCGCACGTCCTCGGGGGCCGCAAAGAAGGGGCCGTAACTCATGATCCGGGCCTCCGATTCCGTTTCCGTCGGGTCCCGCGGGACCAGGGTTCCGGGGGCATCGGGATGGGGGGGTAGCCGCGCGGCGGTTTGAACGCCGAAAAATGGGCATGTTCGGGGTGCGCTCAGTAGGTTTAGACGGTTTTGGGCGTATCTCATGATCCGGGCATCCGATTCCGTTTCCGTCAGGTCCCACGGGACCAGGGGTCCGGGGGCATCGGGATGGGGGGGTAGCCGCGCGGCGGTTTGAACGCCGAAAAACGGGCATGATCGGGGCGGTTTTGCCGGTTTGGCCGGTTTCGGCCCGCCGGCGGGCGGTTCATGCCCCGGGGGGGACCGCGGGGCGGGATCGGGAGGCGGCGGACGCGTTCGGTGGGGTTCGGGCGGGTGCGGCCGGATGGGGGGTGGCCCGGGGGGCTATAGCGCACGTCCTCGGGGGCCGCAAAGAAGGGGCCGTAACTCATGATCCGGGCCTCCGATTCCGTTTCCGTCGGGTCCCGCGGGACCAGGGTTCCGGGGGCATCGGGATGGGGGGGTAGCCGCGCGGCGGTTTGAACGCCGAAAAATGGGCATGTTCGGGGTGCGCTCAGTAGGTTTAGACGGTTTTGGGCGTATCTCATGATCCGGGCATCCGATTCCGTTTCCGTCAGGTCCCACGGGACCAGGGGTCCGGGGGCATCGGGATGGGGGGGTAGCCGCGCGGCGGTTTGAACGCCGAAAAACGGGCATGATCGGGGCGGTTTTGCCGGTTTGGCCGGTTTCGGCCCGCCGGCGGGCGGTTCATGCCCCGGGGGGGACCGCGGGGCGGGATCGGGAGGCGGCGGACGCGTTCGGTGGGGTTCGGGCGGGTGCGGCCGGATGGGGGGTGGCCCGGGGGGCTATAGCGCACGTCCTCGGGGGCCGCAAAGAAGGGGCCGTAACTCATGATCCGGGCCTCCGATTCCGTTTCCGTCGGGTCCCGCGGGACCAGGGTTCCGGGGGCATCGGGATGGGGGGGTAGCCGCGCGGCGGTTTGAACGCCGAAAAATGGGCATGTTCGGGGTGCGCTCAGTAGGTTTAGACGGTTTTGGGCGTATCTCATGATCCGGGCATCCGATTCCGTTTCCGTCAGGTCCCACGGGACCAGGGGTCCGGGGGCATCGGGATGGGGGGGTAGCCGCGCGGCGGTTTGAACGCCGAAAAACGGGCATGATCGGGGCGGTTTTGCCGGTTTGGCCGGTTTCGGCCCGCCGGCGGGCGGTTCATGCCCCGGGGGGGACCGCGGGGCGGGATCGGGAGGCGGCGGACGCGTTCGGTGGGGTTCGGGCGGGTGCGGCCGGATGGGGGGTGGCCCGGGGGGCTATAGCGCACGTCCTCGGGGGCCGCAAAGAAGGGGCCGTAACTCATGATCCGGGCCTCCGATTCCGTTTCCGTCGGGTCCCGCGGGACCAGGGTTCCGGGGGCATCGGGATGGGGGGGTAGCCGCGCGGCGGTTTGAACGCCGAAAAATGGGCATGTTCGGGGTGCGCTCAGTAGGTTTAGACGGTTTTGGGCGTATCTCATGATCCGGGCATCCG
Organism: Citrus sinensis; assembly: GCF_022201045.2. Classification (NCBI taxonomy): domain Eukaryota; kingdom Viridiplantae; phylum Streptophyta; class Magnoliopsida; order Sapindales; family Rutaceae; genus Citrus; species Citrus sinensis. The sequence goes on from NC_068562.1 coordinate 27,185, forward strand.
ATTCCGTTTCCGTCAGGTCCCACGGGACCAGGGGTCCGGGGGCATCGGGATGGGGGGGTAGCCGCGCGGCGGTTTGAACGCCGAAAAAACGGGCATGATCGGGGCGGTTTTGCCGGTTTGGCCGGTTTCGGCCCGCCGGCGGGCGGTTCATGCCCCGGGGGGGACCGCGGGGCGGGATCGGGAGGCGGCGGACGCGTTCGGTGGGGTTCGGGCGGGTGCGGCCGGATGGGGGGTGGCCCGGGGGGCTATAGCGCACGTCCTCGGGGGCCGCAAAGAAGGGGCCGTAACTCATGATCCGGGCCTCCGATTCCGTTTCCGTCGGGTCCCGCGGGACCAGGGTTCCGGGGGCATCGGGATGGGGGGGTAGCCGCGCGGCGGTTTGAACGCCGAAAAATGGGCATGTTCGGGGTGCGCTCAGTAGGTTTAGACGGTTTTGGGCGTATCTCATGATCCGGGCATCCGATTCCGTTTCCGTCAGGTCCCACGGGACCAGGGGTCCGGGGGCATCGGGATGGGGGGGGAGCCGCGCGGCGGTTTGAACGCCGAAAAACGGGCATGATCGGGGCGGTTTTGCCGGTTTGGCCGGTTTCGGCCCGCCGGCGGGCGGTTCATGCCCCGGGGGGGACCGCGGGGCGGGATCGGGAGGCGGCGGACGCGTTCGGTGGGGTTCGGGCGGGTGCGGCCGGATGGGGGGTGGCCCGGGGGGCTATAGCGCACGTCCTCGGGGGCCGCAAAGAAGGGGCCGTAACTCATGATCCGGGCCTCCGATTCCGTTTCCGTCGGGTCCCGCGGGACCAGGGTTCCGGGGGCATCGGGATGGGGGGGTAGCCGCGCGGCGGTTTGAACGCCGAAAAATGGGCATGTTCGGGGTGCGCTCAGTAGGTTTAGACGGTTTTGGGCGTATCTCATGATCCGGGCATCCGATTCCGTTTCCGTCAGGTCCCACGGGACCAGGGGTCCGGGGGCATCGGGATGGGGGGGTAGCCGCGCGGCGGTTTGAACGCCGAAAAACGGGCATGATCGGGGCGGTTTTGCCGGTTTGGCCGGTTTCGGCCCGCCGGCGGGCGGTTCATGCCCCGGGGGGGACCGCGGGGCGGGATCGGGAGGCGGCGGACGCGTTCGGTGGGGTTCGGGCGGGTGCGGCCGGATGGGGGGTGGCCCGGGGGGCTATAGCGCACGTCCTCGGGGGCCGCAAAGAAGGGGCCGTAACTCATGATCCGGGCCTCCGATTCCGTTTCCGTCGGGTCCCGCGGGACCAGGGTTCCGGGGGCATCGGGATGGGGGGGTAGCCGCGCGGCGGTTTGAACGCCGAAAAATGGGCATGTTCGGGGTGCGCTCAGTAGGTTTAGACGGTTTTGGGCGTATCTCATGATCCGGGCATCCGATTCCGTTTCCGTCAGGTCCCACGGGACCAGGGGTCCGGGGGCATCGGGATGGGGGGGTAGCCGCGCGGCGGTTTGAACGCCGAAAAACGGGCATGATCGGGGCGGTTTTGCCGGTTTGGCCGGTTTCGGCCCGCCGGCGGGCGGTTCATGCCCCGGGGGGGACCGCGGGGCGGGATCGGGAGGCGGCGGACGCGTTCGGTGGGGTTCGGGCGGGTGCGGCCGGATGGGGGGTGGCCCGGGGGGCTATAGCGCACGTCCTCGGGGGCCGCAAAGAAGGGGCCGTAACTCATGATCCGGGCCTCCGATTCCGTTTCCGTCGGGTCCCGCGGGACCAGGGTTCCGGGGGCATCGGGATGGGGGGGTAGCCGCGCGGCGGTTTGAACGCCGAAAAATGGGCATGTTCGGGGTGCGCTCAGTAGGTTTAGACGGTTTTGGGCGTATCTCATGATCCGGGCATCCGATTCCGTTTCCGTCAGGTCCCACGGGACCAGGGGTCCGGGGGCATCGGGATGGGGGGGTAGCCGCGCGGCGGTTTGAACGCCGAAAAACGGGCATGATCGGGGCGGTTTTGCCGGTTTGGCCGGTTTCGGCCCGCCGGCGGGCGGTTCATGCCCCGGGGGGGACCGCGGGGCGGGATCGGGAGGCGGCGGACGCGTTCGGTGGGGTTCGGGCGGGTGCGGCCGGATGGGGGGTGGCCCGGGGGGCTATAGCGCACGTCCTCGGGGGCCGCAAAGAAGGGGCCGTAACTCATGATCCGGGCCTCCGATTCCGTTTCCGTCGGGTCCCGCGGGACCAGGGTTCCGGGGGCATCGGGATGGGGGGGTAGCCGCGCGGCGGTTTGAACGCCGAAAAATGGGCATGTTCGGGGTGCGCTCAGTAGGTTTAGACGGTTTTGGGCGTATCTCATGATCCGGGCATCCGATTCCGTTTCCGTCAGGTCCCACGGGACCAGGGGTCCGGGGGCATCGGGATGGGGGGGTAGCCGCGCGGCGGTTTGAACGCCGAAAAACGGGCATGATCGGGGCGGTTTTGCCGGTTTGGCCGGTTTCGGCCCGCCGGCGGGCGGTTCATGCCCCGGGGGGGACCGCGGGGCGGGATCGGGAGGCGGCGGACGCGTTCGGTGGGGTTCGGGCGGGTGCGGCCGGATGGGGGGTGGCCCGGGGGGCTATAGCGCACGTCCTCGGGGGCCGCAAAGAAGGGGCCGTAACTCATGATCCGGGCCTCCGATTCCGTTTCCGTCGGGTCCCGCGGGACCAGGGTTCCGGGGGCATCGGGATGGGGGGGTAGCCGCGCGGCGGTTTGAACGCCGAAAAATGGGCATGTTCGGGGTGCGCTCAGTAGGTTTAGACGGTTTTGGGCGTATCTCATGATCCGGGCATCCGATTCCGTTTCCGTCAGGTCCCACGGGACCAGGGGTCCGGGGGCATCGGGATGGGGGGGTAGCCGCGCGGCGGTTTGAACGCCGAAAAACGGGCATGATCGGGGCGGTTTTGCCGGTTTGGCCGGTTTCGGCCCGCCGGCGGGCGGTTCATGCCCCGGGGGGGACCGCGGGGCGGGATCGGGAGGCGGCGGACGCGTTCGGTGGGGTTCGGGCGGGTGCGGCCGGATGGGGGGTGGCCCGGGGGGCTATAGCGCACGTCCTCGGGGGCCGCAAAGAAGGGGCCGTAACTCATGATCCGGGCCTCCGATTCCGTTTCCGTCGGGTCCCGCGGGACCAGGGTTCCGGGGGCATCGGGATGGGGGGGTAGCCGCGCGGCGGTTTGAACGCCGAAAAATGGGCATGTTCGGGGTGCGCTCAGTAGGTTTAGACGGTTTTGGGCGTATCTCATGATCCGGGCATCCGATTCCGTTTCCGTCAGGTCCCACGGGACCAGGGGTCCGGGGGCATCGGGATGGGGGGGTAGCCGCGCGGCGGTTTGAACGCCGAAAAACGGGCATGATCGGGGCGGTTTTGCCGGTTTGGCCGGTTTCGGCCCGCCGGCGGGCGGTTCATGCCCCGGGGGGGACCGCGGGGCGGGATCGGGAGGCGGCGGACGCGTTCGGTGGGGTTCGGGCGGGTGCGGCCGGATGGGGGGTGGCCCGGGGGGCTATAGCGCACGTCCTCGGGGGCCGCAAAGAAGGGGCCGTAACTCATGATCCGGGCCTCCGATTCCGTTTCCGTCGGGTCCCGCGGGACCAGGGTTCCGGGGGCATCGGGATGGGGGGGTAGCCGCGCGGCGGTTTGAACGCCGAAAAATGGGCATGTTCGGGGTGCGCTCAGTAGGTTTAGACGGTTTTGGGCGTATCTCATGATCCGGGCATCCGATTCCGTTTCCGTCAGGTCCCACGGGACCAGGGGTCCGGGGGCATCGGGATGGGGGGGTAGCCGCGCGGCGGTTTGAACGCCGAAAAACGGGCATGATCGGGGCGGTTTTGCCGGTTTGGCCGGTTTCGGCCCGCCGGCGGGCGGTTCATGCCCCGGGGGGGACCGCGGGGCGGGATCGGGAGGCGGCGGACGCGTTCGGTGGGGTTCGGGCGGGTGCGGCCGGATGGGGGGTGGCCCGGGGGGCTATAGCGCACGTCCTCGGGGGCCGCAAAGAAGGGGCCGTAACTCATGATCCGGGCCTCCGATTCCGTTTCCGTCGGGTCCCGCGGGACCAGGGTTCCGGGGGCATCGGGATGGGGGGGTAGCCGCGCGGCGGTTTGAACGCCGAAAAATGGGCATGTTCGGGGTGCGCTCAGTAGGTTTAGACGGTTTTGGGCGTATCTCATGATCCGGGCATCCGATTCCGTTTCCGTCAGGTCCCACGGGACCAGGGGTCCGGGGGCATCGGGATGGGGGGGTAGCCGCGCGGCGGTTTGAACGCCGAAAAACGGGCATGATCGGGGCGGTTTTGCCGGTTTGGCCGGTTTCGGCCCGCCGGCGGGCGGTTCATGCCCCGGGGGGGACCGCGGGGCGGGATCGGGAGGCGGCGGACGCGTTCGGTGGGGTTCGGGCGGGTGCGGCCGGATGGGGGGTGGCCCGGGGGGCTATAGCGCACGTCCTCGGGGGCCGCAAAGAAGGGGCCGTAACTCATGATCCGGGCCTCCGATTCCGTTTCCGTCGGGTCCCGCGGGACCAGGGTTCCGGGGGCATCGGGATGGGGGGGTAGCCGCGCGGCGGTTTGAACGCCGAAAAATGGGCATGTTCGGGGTGCGCTCAGTAGGTTTAGACGGTTTTGGGCGTATCTCATGATCCGGGCATCCGATTCCGTTTCCGTCAGGTCCCACGGGACCAGGGGTCCGGGGGCATCGGGATGGGGGGGTAGCCGCGCGGCGGTTTGAACGCCGAAAAACGGGCATGATCGGGGCGGTTTTGCCGGTTTGGCCGGTTTCGGCCCGCCGGCGGGCGGTTCATGCCCCGGGGGGGACCGCGGGGCGGGATCGGGAGGCGGCGGACGCGTTCGGTGGGGTTCGGGCGGGTGCGGCCGGATGGGGGGTGGCCCGGGGGGCTATAGCGCACGTCCTCGGGGGCCGCAAAGAAGGGGCCGTAACTCATGATCCGGGCCTCCGATTCCGTTTCCGTCGGGTCCCGCGGGACCAGGGTTCCGGGGGCATCGGGATGGGGGGGTAGCCGCGCGGCGGTTTGAACGCCGAAAAATGGGCATGTTCGGGGTGCGCTCAGTAGGTTTAGACGGTTTTGGGCGTATCTCATGATCCGGGCATCCGATTCCGTTTCCGTCAGGTCCCACGGGACCAGGGGTCCGGGGGCATCGGGATGGGGGGGTAGCCGCGCGGCGGTTTGAACGCCGAAAAACGGGCATGATCGGGGCGGTTTTGCCGGTTTGGCCGGTTTCGGCCCGCCGGCGGGCGGTTCATGCCCCGGGGGGGACCGCGGGGCGGGATCGGGAGGCGGCGGACGCGTTCGGTGGGGTTCGGGCGGGTGCGGCCGGATGGGGGGTGGCCCGGGGGGCTATAGCGCACGTCCTCGGGGGCCGCAAAGAAGGGGCCGTAACTCATGATCCGGGCCTCCGATTCCGTTTCCGTCGGGTCCCGCGGGACCAGGGTTCCGGGGGCATCGGGATGGGGGGGTAGCCGCGCGGCGGTTTGAACGCCGAAAAATGGGCATGTTCGGGGTGCGCTCAGTAGGTTTAGACGGTTTTGGGCGTATCTCATGATCCGGGCATCCGATTCCGTTTCCGTCAGGTCCCACGGGACCAGGGGTCCGGGGGCATCGGGATGGGGGGGTAGCCGCGCGGCGGTTTGAACGCCGAAAAACGGGCATGATCGGGGCGGTTTTGCCGGTTTGGCCGGTTTCGGCCCGCCGGGGGGCGGTTCATGCCCCGGGGGGGACCGCGGGGCGGGATCGGGAGGCGGCGGACGCGTTCGGTGGGGTTCGGGCGGGTGCGGCCGGATGGGGGGTGGCCCGGGGGGCTATAGCGCACGTCCTCGGGGGCCGCAAAGAAGGGGCCGTAACTCATGATCCGGGCCTCCGATTCCGTTTCCGTCGGGTCCCGCGGGACCAGGGTTCCGGGGGCATCGGGATGGGGGGGTAGCCGCGCGGCGGTTTGAACGCCGAAAAATGGGCATGTTCGGGGTGCGCTCAGTAGGTTTAGACGGTTTTGGGCGTATCTCATGATCCGGGCATCCGATTCCGTTTCCGTCAGGTCCCACGGGACCAGGGGTCCGGGGGCATCGGGATGGGGGGGTAGCCGCGCGGCGGTTTGAACGCCGAAAAACGGGCATGATCGGGGCGGTTTTGCCGGTTTGGCCGGTTTCGGCCCGCCGGCGGGCGGTTCATGCCCCGGGGGGGACCGCGGGGCGGGATCGGGAGGCGGCGGACGCGTTCGGTGGGGTTCGGGCGGGTGCGGCCGGATGGGGGGTGGCCCGGGGGGCTATAGCGCACGTCCTCGGGGGCCGCAAAGAAGGGGCCGTAACTCATGATCCGGGCCTCCGATTCCGTTTCCGTCGGGTCCCGCGGGACCAGGGTTCCGGGGGCATCGGGATGGGGGGGTAGCCGCGCGGCGGTTTGAACGCCGAAAAATGGGCATGTTCGGGGTGCGCTCAGTAGGTTTAGACGGTTTTGGGCGTATCTCATGATCCGGGCATCCGATTCCGTTTCCGTCAGGTCCCACGGGACCAGGGGTCCGGGGGCATCGGGATGGGGGGGTAGCCGCGCGGCGGTTTGAACGCCGAAAAACGGGCATGATCGGGGCGGTTTTGCCGGTTTGGCCGGTTTCGGCCCGCCGGCGGGCGGTTCATGCCCCGGGGGGGACCGCGGGGCGGGATCGGGAGGCGGCGGACGCGTTCGGTGGGGTTCGGGCGGGTGCGGCCGGATGGGGGGTGGCCCGGGGGGCTATAGCGCACGTCCTCGGGGGCCGCAAAGAAGGGGCCGTAACTCATGATCCGGGCCTCCGATTCCGTTTCCGTCGGGTCCCGCGGGACCAGGGTTCCGGGGGCATCGGGATGGGGGGGTAGCCGCGCGGCGGTTTGAACGCCGAAAAATGGGCATGTTCGGGGTGCGCTCAGTAGGTTTAGACGGTTTTGGGCGTATCTCATGATCCGGGCATCCGATTCCGTTTCCGTCAGGTCCCACGGGACCAGGGGTCCGGGGGCATCGGGATGGGGGGGGAGCCGCGGGGCGGTTGGAACCCGGGGACGCCGGCACGATCGGGGCGGTTTTGCCGGTTTGGCCGGTTTCGGCCCGCCGGCGGGCGGTTCATGCCCCGGGGGGGACCGCGGGGCGGGATCGGGAGGCGGCGGACGCGTTCGGTGGGGTTCGGGCGGGTGCGGCCGGATGGGGGGTGGCCCGGGGGGCTATAGCGCACGTCCTCGGGGGCCGCAAAGAAGGGGCCGTAACTCATGATCCGGGCCTCCGATTCCGTTTCCGTCGGGTCCCGCGGGACCAGGGTTCCGGGGGCATCGGGATGGGGGGGTAGCCGCGCGGCGGTTTGAACGCCGAAAAATGGGCATGTTCGGGGTGCGCTCAGTAGGTTTAGACGGTTTTGGGCGTATCTCATGATCCGGGCATCCGATTCCGTTTCCGTCAGGTCCCACGGGACCAGGGGTCCGGGGGCATCGGGATGGGGGGGTAGCCGCGCGGCGGTTTGAACGCCGAAAAACGGGCAGGACGGGGCCGGTTTTGCCGGTTTGGCCGGTTTCGGCCCGCCGGCGGGCGGTTCATGCCCCGGGGGGGACCGCGGGGCGGGATCGGGAGGCGGCGGACGCGTTCGGTGGGGTTCGGGCGGGTGCGGCCGGATGGGGGGTGGCCCGGGGGGCTATAGCGCACGTCCTCGGGGGCCGCAAAGAAGGGGCCGTAACTCATGATCCGGGCCTCCGATTCCGTTTCCGTCGGGTCCCGCGGGACCAGGGTTCCGGGGGCATCGGGATGGGGGGGTAGCCGCGCGGCGGTTTGAACGCCGAAAAATGGGCATGTTCGGGGTGCGCTCAGTAGGTTTAGACGGTTTTGGGCGTATCTCATGATCCGGGCATCCGATTCCGTTTCCGTCAGGTCCCACGGGACCAGGGGTCCGGGGGCATCGGGAGGGGGGGGTAGCCGCGCGGCGGTTTGAACGCCGAAAAACGGGCATGATCGGGCCGGTTTTGCCGGTTTGGCCGGTTTCGGCCCGCCGGGGGGCGGTTCATGCCCCGGGGGGGACCGCGGGGCGGGATCGGGAGGCGGCGGACGCGTTCGGTGGGGTTCGGGCGGGTGCGGCCGGATGGGGGGTGGCCCGGGGGGCTATAGCGCACGTCCTCGGGGGCCGCAAAGAAGGGGCCGTAACTCATGATCCGGGCCTCCGATTCCGTTTCCGTCGGGTCCCGCGGGACCAGGGTTCCGGGGGCATCGGGATGGGGGGGGTAGCCGCGCGGCGGTTTGAACGCCGAAAAATGGGCATGTTCGGGGTGCGCTCAGTAGGTTTAGACGGTTTTGGGCGTATCTCATGATCCGGGCATCCGATTCCGTTTCCGTCAGGTCCCACGGGACCAGGGGTCCGGGGGCATCGGGATGGGGGGGTAGCCGCGCGGCGGTTTGAACGCCGAAAAACGGGCATGATCGGGCCGGTTTTGCCGGTTTGGCCGGTTTCGGCCCGCCGGCGGGCGGTTCATGCCCCGGGGGGGACCGCGGGGCGGGATCGGGAGGCGGCGGACGCGTTCGGTGGGGTTCGGGCGGGTGCGGCCGGATGGGGGGTGGCCCGGGGGGCTATAGCGCACGTCCTCGGGGGCCGCAAAGAAGGGGCCGTAACTCATGATCCGGGCCTCCGATTCCGTTTCCGTCGGGTCCCGCGGGACCAGGGTTCCGGGGGCATCGGGATGGGGGGGTAGCCGCGCGGCGGTTTGAACGCCGAAAAATGGGCATGTTCGGGGTGCGCTCAGTAGGTTTAGACGGTTTTGGGCGTATCTCATGATCCGGGCATCCGATTCCGTTTCCGTCAGGTCCCACGGGACCAGGGGTCCGGGGGCATCGGGATGGGGGGGTAGCCGCGCGGCGGTTTGAACGCCGAAAAACGGGCATGATCGGGGCGGTTTTGCCGGTTTGGCCGGTTTCGGCCCGCCGGGGGGCGGTTCATGCCCCGGGGGGGACCGCGGGGCGGGATCGGGAGGCGGCGGACGCGTTCGGTGGGGTTCGGGCGGGTGCGGCCGGATGGGGGGTGGCCCGGGGGGCTATAGCGCACGTCCTCGGGGGCCGCAAAGAAGGGGCCGTAACTCATGATCCGGGCCTCCGATTCCGTTTCCGTCGGGTCCCGCGGGACCAGGGTTCCGGGGGCATCGGGATGGGGGGGTAGCCGCGCGGCGGTTTGAACGCCGAAAAATGGGCATGTTCGGGGTGCGCTCAGTAGGTTTAGACGGTTTTGGGCGTATCTCATGATCCGGGCATCCGATTCCGTTTCCGTCAGGTCCCACGGGACCAGGGGTCCGGGGGCATCGGGATGGGGGGGTAGCCGCGCGGCGGTTTGAACGCCGAAAAACGGGCATGATCGGGGCGGTTTTGCCGGTTTGGCCGGTTTCGGCCCGCCGGCGGGCGGTTCATGCCCCGGGGGGGACCGCGGGGCGGGATCGGGAGGCGGCGGACGCGTTCGGTGGGGTTCGGGCGGGTGCGGCCGGATGGGGGGTGGCCCGGGGGGCTATAGCGCACGTCCTCGGGGGCCGCAAAGAAGGGGCCGTAACTCATGATCCGGGCCTCCGATTCCGTTTCCGTCGGGTCCCGCGGGACCAGGGTTCCGGGGGCATCGGGATGGGGGGGTAGCCGCGCGGCGGTTTGAACGCCGAAAAATGGGCATGTTCGGGGTGCGCTCAGTAGGTTTAGACGGTTTTGGGCGTATCTCATGATCCGGGCATCCGATTCCGTTTCCGTCAGGTCCCACGGGACCAGGGGTCCGGGGGCATCGGGATGGGGGGGTAGCCGCGCGGCGGTTTGAACGCCGAAAAACGGGCATGATCGGGGCGGTTTTGCCGGTTTGGCCGGTTTCGGCCCGCCGGCGGGCGGTTCATGCCCCGGGGGGGACCGCGGGGCGGGATCGGGAGGCGGCGGACGCGTTCGGTGGGGTTCGGGCGGGTGCGGCCGGATGGGGGGTGGCCCGGGGGGCTATAGCGCACGTCCTCGGGGGCCGCAAAGAAGGGGCCGTAACTCATGATCCGGGCCTCCGATTCCGTTTCCGTCGGGTCCCGCGGGACCAGGGTTCCGGGGGCATCGGGATGGGGGGGTAGCCGCGCGGCGGTTTGAACGCCGAAAAATGGGCATGTTCGGGGTGCGCTCAGTAGGTTTAGACGGTTTTGGGCGTATCTCATGATCCGGGCATCCGATTCCGTTTCCGTCAGGTCCCACGGGACCAGGGGTCCGGGGGCATCGGGATGGGGGGGTAGCCGCGCGGCGGTTTGAACGCCGAAAAACGGGCATGATCGGGCCGGTTTTGCCGGTTTGGCCGGTTTCGGCCCGCCGGCGGGCGGTTCATGCCCCGGGGGGGACCGCGGGGCGGGATCGGGAGGCGGCGGACGCGTTCGGTGGGGTTCGGGCGGGTGCGGCCGGATGGGGGGTGGCCCGGGGGGCTATAGCGCACGTCCTCGGGGGCCGCAAAGAAGGGGCCGTAACTCATGATCCGGGCCTCCGATTCCGTTTCCGTCGGGTCCCGCGGGACCAGGGTTCCGGGGGCATCGGGATGGGGGGGTAGCCGCGCGGCGGTTTGAACGCCGAAAAATGGGCATGTTCGGGGTGCGCTCAGTAGGTTTAGACGGTTTTGGGCGTATCTCATGATCCGGGCATCCGATTCCGTTTCCGTCAGGTCCCACGGGACCAGGGGTCCGGGGGCATCGGGATGGGGGGGGTAGCCGCGCGGCGGTTTGAACGCCGAAAAACGGGCATGATCGGGCCGGTTTTGCCGGTTTGGCCGGTTTCGGCCCGCCGGCGGGCGGTTCATGCCCCGGGGGGGACCGCGGGGCGGGATCGGGAGGCGGCGGACGCGTTCGGTGGGGTTCGGGCGGGTGCGGCCGGATGGGGGGTGGCCCGGGGGGCTATAGCGCACGTCCTCGGGGGCCGCAAAGAAGGGGCCGTAACTCATGATCCGGGCCTCCGATTCCGTTTCCGTCGGGTCCCGCGGGACCAGGGTTCCGGGGGCATCGGGATGGGGGGGTAGCCGCGCGGCGGTTTGAACGCCGAAAAATGGGCATGTTCGGGGTGCGCTCAGTAGGTTTAGACGGTTTTGGGCGTATCTCATGATCCGGGCATCCGATTCCGTTTCCGTCAGGTCCCACGGGACCAGGGGTCCGGGGGCATCGGGATGGGGGGGTAGCCGCGCGGCGGTTTGAACGCCGAAAAACGGGCATGATCGGGCCGGTTTTGCCGGTTTGGCCGGTTTCGGCCCGCCGGCGGGCGGTTCATGCCCCGGGGGGGACCGCGGGGCGGGATCGGGAGGCGGCGGACGCGTTCGGTGGGGTTCGGGCGGGTGCGGCCGGATGGGGGGTGGCCCGGGGGGCTATAGCGCACGTCCTCGGGGGCCGCAAAGAAGGGGCCGTAACTCATGATCCGGGCCTCCGATTCCGTTTCCGTCGGGTCCCGCGGGACCAGGGTTCCGGGGGCATCGGGATGGGGGGGTAGCCGCGCGGCGGTTTGAACGCCGAAAAATGGGCATGTTCGGGGTGCGCTCAGTAGGTTTAGACGGTTTTGGGCGTATCTCATGATCCGGGCATCCGATTCCGTTTCCGTCAGGTCCCACGGGACCAGGGGTCCGGGGGCATCGGGATGGGGGGGTAGCCGCGCGGCGGTTTGAACGCCGAAAAACGGGCATGATCGGGGCGGTTTTGCCGGTTTGGCCGGTTTCGGCCCGCCGGCGGGCGGTTCATGCCCCGGGGGGGACCGCGGGGCGGGATCGGGAGGCGGCGGACGCGTTCGGTGGGGTTCGGGCGGGTGCGGCCGGATGGGGGGTGGCCCGGGGGGCTATAGCGCACGTCCTCGGGGGCCGCAAAGAAGGGGCCGTAACTCATGATCCGGGCCTCCGATTCCGTTTCCGTCGGGTCCCGCGGGACCAGGGTTCCGGGGGCATCGGGATGGGGGGGTAGCCGCGCGGCGGTTTGAACGCCGAAAAATGGGCATGTTCGGGGTGCGCTCAGTAGGTTTAGACGGTTTTGGGCGTATCTCATGATCCGGGCATCCGATTCCGTTTCCGTCAGGTCCCACGGGACCAGGGGTCCGGGGGCATCGGGATGGGGGGGTAGCCGCGCGGCGGTTTGAACGCCGAAAAACGGGCATGATCGGGGCGGTTTTGCCGGTTTGGCCGGTTTCGGCCCGCCGGCGGGCGGTTCATGCCCCGGGGGGGACCGCGGGGCGGGATCGGGAGGCGGCGGACGCGTTCGGTGGGGTTCGGGCGGGTGCGGCCGGATGGGGGGTGGCCCGGGGGGCTATAGCGCACGTCCTCGGGGGCCGCAAAGAAGGGGCCGTAACTCATGATCCGGGCCTCCGATTCCGTTTCCGTCGGGTCCCGCGGGACCAGGGTTCCGGGGGCATCGGGATGGGGGGGTAGCCGCGCGGCGGTTTGAACGCCGAAAAATGGGCATGTTCGGGGTGCGCTCAGTAGGTTTAGACGGTTTTGGGCGTATCTCATGATCCGGGCATCCGATTCCGTTTCCGTCAGGTCCCACGGGACCAGGGGTCCGGGGGCATCGGGATGGGGGGGTAGCCGCGCGGCGGTTTGAACGCCGAAAAACGGGCATGATCGGGGCGGTTTTGCCGGTTTGGCCGGTTTCGGCCCGCCGGCGGGCGGTTCATGCCCCGGGGGGGACCGCGGGGCGGGATCGGGAGGCGGCGGACGCGTTCGGTGGGGTTCGGGCGGGTGCGGCCGGATGGGGGGTGGCCCGGGGGGCTATAGCGCACGTCCTCGGGGGCCGCAAAGAAGGGGCCGTAACTCATGATCCGGGCCTCCGATTCCGTTTCCGTCGGGTCCCGCGGGACCAGGGTTCCGGGGGCATCGGGATGGGGGGGTAGCCGCGCGGCGGTTTGAACGCCGAAAAATGGGCATGTTCGGGGTGCGCTCAGTAGGTTTAGACGGTTTTGGGCGTATCTCATGATCCGGGCATCCGATTCCGTTTCCGTCAGGTCCCACGGGACCAGGGGTCCGGGGGCATCGGGATGGGGGGGTAGCCGCGCGGCGGTTTGAACGCCGAAAAACGGGCATGATCGGGGCGGTTTTGCCGGTTTGGCCGGTTTCGGCCCGCCGGCGGGCGGTTCATGCCCCGGGGGGGACCGCGGGGCGGGATCGGGAGGCGGCGGACGCGTTCGGTGGGGTTCGGGCGGGTGCAGGCCGGATGGGGGGTGGCCCGGGGGGCTATAGCGCACGTCCTCGGGGGCCGCAAAGAAGGGGCCGTAACTCATGATCCGGGCCTCCGATTCCGTTTCCGTCGGGTCCCGCGGGACCAGGGTTCCGGGGGCATCGGGATGGGGGGGTAGCCGCGCGGCGGTTTGAACGCCGAAAAATGGGCATGTTCGGGGTGCGCTCAGTAGGTTTAGACGGTTTTGGGCGTATCTCATGATCCGGGCATCCGATTCCGTTTCCGTCAGGTCCCACGGGACCAGGGGTCCGGGGGCATCGGGATGGGGGGGTAGCCGCGCGGCGGTTTGAACGCCGAAAAAACGGGCATGATCGGGGCGGTTTTGCCGGTTTAGCCGGTTTCGGCCCGCCGGCGGGCGGTTCATGCCCCGGGGGGGACCGCGGGGCGGGATCGGGAGGCGGCGGACGCGTTCGGTGGGGTTCGGGCGGGTGCGGCCGGATGGGGGGTGGCCCGGGGGGCTATAGCGCACGTCCTCGGGGGCCGCAAAGAAGGGGCCGTAACTCATGATCCGGGCCTCCGATTCCGTTTCCGTCGGGTCCCGCGGGACCAGGGTTCCGGGGGCATCGGGATGGGGGGGTAGCCGCGCGGCGGTTTGAACGCCGAAAAATGGGCATGTTCGGGGTGCGCTCAGTAGGTTTAGACGGTTTTGGGCGTATCTCATGATCCGGGCATCCGATTCCGTTTCCGTCAGGTCCCACGGGACCAGGGGTCCGGGGGCATCGGGATGGGGGGGTAGCCGCGCGGCGGTTTGAACGCCGAAAAACGGGCATGATCGGGGCGGTTTTGCCGGTTTGGCCGGTTTCGGCCCGCCGGCGGGCGGTTCATGCCCCGGGGGGGACCGCGGGGCGGGATCGGGGGGCGGCAGACGCGTTCGGTGGGGTTCGGGCGGGTGCGGCCGGATGGGGGGTGGCCCGGGGGGCTATAGCGCACGTCCTCGGGGGCCGCAAAGAAGGGGCCGTAACTCATGATCCGGGCCTCCGATTCCGTTTCCGTCGGGTCCCGCGGGACCAGGGTTCGGGGGGCATCGGGATGGGGGGGTAGCCGCGCGGCGGTTTGAACGCCGAAAAATGGGCATGTTCGGGGTGCGCTCAGTAGGTTTAGACGGTTTTGGGCGTATCTCATGATCCGGGCATCCGATTCCGTTTCCGTCAGGTCCCACGAGACCAGGGGTCCGGGGGCATCGGGATGGGGGGGTAGCCGCGCGGCGGTTTGAACGCCGAAAAACGGGCATGATCGGGGCGGTTTTGCCGGTTTGGCCGGTTTCGGCCCGCCGGCGGGCGGTTCATGCCCCGGGGGGGACCGCGGGGCGGGATCGGGAGGCGGCGGACGCGTTCGGTGGGGTTCGGGCGGGTGCGGCCGGATGGGGGGTGGCCCGGGGGGCTATAGCGCACGTCCTCGGGGGCCGCAAAGAAGGGGCCGTAACTCATGATCCGGGCCTCCGATTCCGTTTCCGTCGGGTCCCGCGGGACCAGGGTTCCGGGGGCATCGGGATGGGGGGGTAGCCGCGCGGCGGTTTGAACGCCGAAAAATGGGCATGTTCGGGGTGCGCTCAGTAGGTTTAGACGGTTTTGGGCGTATCTCATGATCCGGGCATCCGATTCCGTTTCCGTCAGGTCCCACGGGACCAGGGGTCCGGGGGCATCGGGATGGGGGGGTAGCCGCGCGGCGGTTTGAACGCCGAAAAACGGGCATGATCGGGGCGGTTTTGCCGGTTTGGCCGGTTTCGGCCCGCCGGCGGGCGGTTCATGCCCCGGGGGGGACCGCGGGGCGGGATCGGGAGGCGGCGGACGCGTTCGGTGGGGTTCGGGCGGGTGCGGCCGGATGGGGGGTGGCCCGGGGGGCTATAGCGCACGTCCTCGGGGGCCGCAAAGAAGGGGCCGTAACTCATGATCCGGGCCTCCGATTCCGTTTCCGTCGGGTCCCGCGGGACCAGGGTTCCGGGGGCATCGGGATGGGGGGGTAGCCGCGCGGCGGTTTGAACGCCGAAAAATGGGCATGTTCGGGGTGCGCTCAGTAGGTTTAGACGGTTTTGGGCGTATCTCATGATCCGGGCATCCGATTCCGTTTCCGTCAGGTCCCACGGGACCAGGGGTCCGGGGGCATCGGGATGGGGGGGGTAGCCGCGCGGCGGTTTGAACGCCGAAAAACGGGCATGATCGGGGCGGTTTTGCCGGTTTGGCCGGTTTCGGCCCGCCGGCGGGCGGTTCATGCCCCGGGGGGGACCGCGGGGCGGGATCGGGAGGCGGCGGACGCGTTCGGTGGGGTTCGGGCGGGTGCGGCCGGATGGGGGGTGGCCCGGGGGGCTATAGCGCACGTCCTCGGGGGCCGCAAAGAAGGGGCCGTAACTCATGATCCGGGCCTCCGATTCCGTTTCCGTCGGGTCCCGCGGGACCAGGGTTCCGGGGGCATCGGGATGGGGGGGTAGCCGCGCGGCGGTTTGAACGCCGAAAAATGGGCATGTTCGGGGTGCGCTCAGTAGGTTTAGACGGTTTTGGGCGTATCTCATGATCCGGGCATCCGATTCCGTTTCCGTCAGGTCCCACGGGACCAGGGGTCCGGGGGCATCGGGATGGGGGGGTAGCCGCGCGGCGGTTTGAACGCCGAAAAACGGGCATGATCGGGCCGGTTTTGCCGGTTTGGCCGGTTTCGGCCCGCCGGCGGGCGGTTCATGCCCCGGGGGGGACCGCGGGGCGGGATCGGGAGGCGGCGGACGCGTTCGGTGGGGTTCGGGCGGGTGCGGCCGGATGGGGGGTGGCCCGGGGGGCTATAGCGCACGTCCTCGGGGGCCGCAAAGAAGGGGCCGTAACTCATGATCCGGGCCTCCGATTCCGTTTCCGTCGGGTCCCGCGGGACCAGGGTTCCGGGGGCATCGGGATGGGGGGGTAGCCGCGCGGCGGTTTGAACGCCGAAAAATGGGCATGTTCGGGGTGCGCTCAGTAGGTTTAGACGGTTTTGGGCGTATCTCATGATCCGGGCATCCGATTCCGTTTCCGTCAGGTCCCACGGGACCAGGGGTCCGGGGGCATCGGGATGGGGGGGGTAGCCGCGCGGCGGTTTGAACGCCGAAAAACGGGCATGATCGGGGCGGTTTTGCCGGTTTGGCCGGTTTCGGCCCGCCGGCGGGCGGTTCATGCCCCGGGGGGGACCGCGGGGCGGGATCGGGAGGCGGCGGACGCGTTCGGTGGGGTTCGGGCGGGTGCGGCCGGATGGGGGGTGGCCCGGGGGGCTATAGCGCACGTCCTCGGGGGCCGCAAAGAAGGGGCCGTAACTCATGATCCGGGCCTCCGATTCCGTTTCCGTCGGGTCCCGCGGGACCAGGGTTCCGGGGGCATCGGGATGGGGGGGTAGCCGCGCGGCGGTTTGAACGCCGAAAAATGGGCATGTTCGGGGTGCGCTCAGTAGGTTTAGACGGTTTTGGGCGTATCTCATGATCCGGGCATCCGATTCCGTTTCCGTCAGGTCCCACGGGACCAGGGGTCCGGGGGCATCGGGATGGGGGGGTAGCCGCGCGGCGGTTTGAACGCCGAAAAACGGGCATGATCGGGGCGGTTTTGCCGGTTTGGCCGGTTTCGGCCCGCCGGCGGGCGGTTCATGCCCCGGGGGGGACCGCGGGGCGGGATCGGGAGGCGGCGGACGCGTTCGGTGGGGTTCGGGCGGGTGCGGCCGGATGGGGGGTGGCCCGGGGGGCTATAGCGCACGTCCTCGGGGGCCGCAAAGAAGGGGCCGTAACTCATGATCCGGGCCTCCGATTCCGTTTCCGTCGGGTCCCGCGGGACCAGGGTTCCGGGGGCATCGGGATGGGGGGGTAGCCGCGCGGCGGTTTGAACGCCGAAAAATGGGCATGTTCGGGGTGCGCTCAGTAGGTTTAGACGGTTTTGGGCGTATCTCATGATCCGGGCATCCGATTCCGTTTCCGTCAGGTCCCACGGGACCAGGGGTCCGGGGGCATCGGGATGGGGGGGTAGCCGCGCGGCGGTTTGAACGCCGAAAAACGGGCATGATCGGGCCGGTTTTGCCGGTTTGGCCGGTTTCGGCCCGCCGGCGGGCGGTTCATGCCCCGGGGGGGACCGCGGGGCGGGATCGGGAGGCGGCGGACGCGTTCGGTGGGGTTCGGGCGGGTGCGGCCGGATGGGGGGTGGCCCGGGGGGGTATAGCGCACGTCCTCGGGGGCCGCAAAGAAGGGGCCGTAACTCATGATCCGGGCCTCCGATTCCGTTTCCGTCGGGTCCCGCGGGACCAGGGTTCCGGGGGCATCGGGATGGGGGGGTAGCCGCGCGGCGGTTTGAACGCCGAAAAATGGGCATGTTCGGGGTGCGCTCAGTAGGTTTCGACGGTTTTGGGCGTATCTCATGATCCGGGCATCCGATTCCGTTTCCGTCAGGTCCCACGGGACCAGGGGTCCGGGGGCATCGGGATGGGGGGGTAGCCGCGCGGCGGTTTGAACGCCGAAAAACGGGCATGATCGGGGCGGTTTTGCCGGTTTGGCCGGTTTCGGCCCGCCGGCGGGCGGTTCATGCCCCGGGGGGGACCGCGGGGCGGGATCGGGAGGCGGCGGACGCGTTCGGTGGGGTTCGCCCCTTCTTTGCGGCGGCCGGATGGGGGGTGGCCCGGGGGGCTATAGCGCACGTCCTCTATTCGCGCCCAAAACCTGACGGAAACGGAATCGGATGCCCGGATCATGATAGTTTTCAAAATACCAAAAATTGCGCCCGAAGGTTGGGGCGCCAATAGCTTTTAAGTTGAAGGTAAAATATTGAAATATGCTGATTTGGAAATTAGTTTGATAATATTTGAGGAGAATAGCTTTAGCTACCCCCCCATCCCGATGCCCCCGGACCCCTGGTCCCGTGGGACCTGACGGAAACGGAATCGGATGCCCGGATCATGAGATACGCCCAAAACCGTCTAAACCTACTGAGCGCACCCCGAACATGCCCATTTTTCGGCGTTCAAACCGCCGCGCGGCTACCCCCCCCGAGGACGTGCGCTATAGCCCCCCGGGCCACCCCCCATCCGGCCGCACCCGCCCGAACCCCACCGAACGCGTCCGCCGCCTCCCGATCCCGCCCCGCGGTCCCCCCCGGGGCATGAACCGCCCCCCGGCGGGCCGAAACCGGCCAAACCGGCAAAACCGCTGATGTACCCATAATCCCGCCCCGCGGTCCCCCCCTGGCCATTTGTAAGAGTCGCGGGAATAGCCCCGCCCAAAAATACTGCCCCGAAGTCAGGGTGCCTATAAGCCCTAGGGTCCCCGAGACGGGATGGCATAACCTTGGTGGGGGGCGCAGGTGGAGTTGATAGTTTTCAAAATACCAAAAATTGCGCCCGAAGGTCGGGGCGCCAATAGCTTTTAAGTTGAAGGTAAAATATTGAAATATGCTGATTTGGAAATTAGTTTGATAATATTTGAGGAGAATAGCTTTAGCTACAGCTTGAGCCCTTGATCTGGAGGTCAAAAAATGTAAATAAATTTTCAAGCCCACGGTTGAGATAGAATTAAATGCTCATTCCATGGGCACAAATAAAATTTATATATAAATGTAAATTATAAACAAATAATTCATGATTGCACATCGTAATTGGATATTAAGTTGTTGTTTTCTATGGTTGAATCAAAATTAGAACATCGGTAAATAAAAGTTAGATTTAAAAGGTTCATGGTACAAAAAATAGTCAAAACATGAGAGAAACGCAAAATTAAGGGTCGAAAAAGCCCCCCAAGTTCCTTGGTGGCGAACGCGCGCTGCCTTGCCCTCGAGTGGGCACTGCTTCCCTCGCTTGAGCATGGGCAGCCTTTTACCACTTCTTCTAAGTTTTCGAACTCCATTTTCGACGATTTTTTGGAAGCCAAAACATAGTTTCCCAT
The DNA here is from genome assembly GCF_022201045.2 of Citrus sinensis. Taxonomy (NCBI): domain Eukaryota; kingdom Viridiplantae; phylum Streptophyta; class Magnoliopsida; order Sapindales; family Rutaceae; genus Citrus; species Citrus sinensis. The sequence goes on from NC_068562.1 coordinate 46,211, forward strand.
GTCCGCCATCCCATGTTCTGCATCCATGCAAAAAATCTAAGCCCTTTCACGCGCGAATAGAGGCTACCTTCGCGGAAAGTTCCCTTAATATTTGAAAAGAAGATACGAAGATTTAGCTACAGCTTGAACCCTTGACATGGAGGTCAAAATCACAAATGAAGTTTCAAACCCACCACTGAGCCAACCTAAAGTCTAGTAACTAATGGCACAAATATTATTTAAATGGAAAAGTAAAATATAAATTAATAATGAAACAAATAATTAATGATTTCACATCGTAATTGGATATTTAAGTTGTTGTTTTCTGTGGTCAAATCAAAATTAAAACGTCTTATGGTAAAAAAATATTAGGTTTAAAAAGTTCGTGGTACAAAAAATATGTCAAAACATGAGAAAATTGTAAAATTAAGGGTTCAAAAAGCCCCCCAAGCTCCTTCGGAACTTGACCACCGCATTCGTCTCGAAAAGTTATGCAGTTTAAAAAAGTATGCTTGCTCAATCCTTGTATCAGGTGAGATGCATGTGTACCATAACAAAGTATGCTTGCTCAATCCTTGTATCAGGTGAGATGCATGTGTACCATATACAGTAGTACTAATACTCGTCACCTGTTTCTACTTCCTCTTTTCAAGCTGTTGCGGTTGCTGCATCATCCATGAGGTTTGTTCAACTTTGACATTATAAAAAATTAAAAGTTTCTAGTACAATTACATACGTACTTTAATTTTTATGTTATCTAGTGATAAAATTTTGTAGTATTAGTTATAACGAATCTCATAATCTATGAATATTGAAATCTTTCACATCTGCAACAGCCCTCTGGAGCAAGGCCTGCCTTGTTAATTATGTAACAGAGGTGAGATTTAGGGGATGGGGTGTTGTTTCTCTACTTGTTTGTTTCTTTTCACATTATGGAAACTAAAGATATCAATTTCAAAACATTGTGCTTTACGTATCTTGGGGATTTCTTCTGTATTTTATAATTAAAAAAATGGCAGCTTTGATTTTGTAAATTCTCATGAGTTCCGTAGCTTGCTATGTTTGATAGCTTGTTGTTATTTCAAATAAAAATATTTATGCTTTTGTTTTGCTTATGTCTCGATATGTTTGTTAGCTTCTTCTTATTTTATACTAGTCATTCGCAACTTGCTACTAAAATTTTAGAATTAGGGCAATATGATCTGTAAACTGTCTTTAACATGTTTATTTTCACCACAAAAAATAAAAGAATATACTCCTCTCAGGCATTAAAGTTACTGAAATAGATTCTTTTCTGTTCTACCTTCAACATACTAGTGGTCAAAAAAAAAACTTGTGTCTAGCTGCTTCAACATCTTTTTGATACCCTTAAGGACTTTTTATATATTTTGCTTATTTCTATTTGTACTCACTATAGGATAATTTCTTCTAAGTTTCTCCCATAGTTGATTTGGCATCAACGTGGTTGGTGATTGGTTCTTTCTTACAACCAAATCTTAACTTCTTTCCGGAGCTGATACAAAATACAATGAATATCTAACTTCTCACTAATTATGTTTGTTAACTTTTACAAGTTTTCAAACACAGGAGATCAACAATACCCCAACTCGCCTCAGCCCCTGTATATTTATTGTAGTGAGAGATATTGCACCCGTCCCGTGCCTATTCAAGCTCTAATTGGTTGGAAGAATTATGAAGCTTTTTGAGGATTTGAAATTTGCCACCAACATTACCCTGCTTTGCACCTTCTCTAAAGTAAGTTTCAGTGGCGTTTTCTTTTTCTTTTGTTTTCTTTTCATGAAATCTATGAGATTGGACAGTTAAGTTGGTGAGACAATTCTATCTATATAATAAAATTGAAATAAATTATTTTGAATACTCGTTTAGTTTGAATAAATTCTAAAAATCAATTATTACCCTTGTAAATACCAAAATATTCCTCAACTAAGCCCTCTTTAGTTAAATATCTTTCCTTTCCTCTAAATACCTATACAATTTTTCAATACATTTCTTTTTTTTATCATTATTCTTTCTTTTTCTCCTACAACTCTTAAATCTTATGTTGAACCATTTCTCCATGAACCATCATAGTATATTAACAATCTAAGTTTCTGAGACTGCAGAATTGAAAACTAATCTAAATGGAACTTACTAAACATGAATTAAAATAATTTTAAAGCAAGTAGAACTGGTAGTCTAAGAAAATAATATACTGAATTACATTTGTATTTGAAGAGCAAATTTTAGGGATTACAGTAAGTTTCAGGAGCAAAATCCAAGCTCAAAAGTAATGGTAGGTACTATTCCAAACAGATGTTTTGAATCAATCAATCTATTAAACATAAGTTTTGCACAGTGAAAAAATGTTGCCTGGGCATAATTGATCCTTTTGTGTTAAGTTGTCAACTGCCCTTGTAATATTTACTTGTGTTACAATCGTGCATTATTTTACTATATTTTAGATTCCAATTTATTCTCTCTTTCTACTCGCACAATTTTGGCTCAGGAGAATCAATCACCAGTTATTATATCTTCGGTGCTATTTGTCATCTTATCACCGTTAAGTTGCTTAATGCTTATTTTATATTTGTTTGTATGCATTGAAACCTTGACTTCTTCATAATTTCAAGGCTTATTTTATATTTGTCGGACCATTATTGGACTTCGTTGGACCGTCGCCAGACATTCGCTAGACGGTCACCGGACTTTCTCCAGAAAGTCGTCGGACTTTCTCTAGAAAGTCGTTGTACCACCGCCGGATGTTGCCGAACCACTGCTGACGTTGTTGGACCACCGCCGGGGCAGGACCTCATCGGAAAGTCGCAGGACCTCCACTGGACCTTCGCCGCCAGCCACCGGACCGCCATATATTATTACTTATATAAATAATTTAATATTTAAGGTAAAGAATAAATTTGCCTAAAGAAAAGAAATTATAATTCTTTTCCTTATCAAATTTTATATCAAACCAAACAATAAAATCTAATTTCATTACAATTTTGCATTCTTTTCTTCTTCCTTCCTCTAAATTTCACTCTTTTCCTCTCCTTACTTTTTTTCAAACCAAACATGGCCTAAGAGTTCATTCTCCCTATGCTATATGCTACGATAATTTCATTTGCTTAAATAGCACATTAATACGTTTGAAACATAATAATATATTTCTATGTAGTTCATCCAATGGATTGGATTACATTTTTATCTGATTGGGCTCAAATCAATCCAAACTAAACTTGGGCTACAATGAAAATATCAACAAAAATAACATAAATTGTGACCATTTTCCTCCGCCGTAAATTGGCATAATTAAAGTATTTTCTAACAAAGGCTTCCCATGTAAAACGAAAAACGAATTGAGAAAATGATCCAACTACTTTAAACAATAGTTGACATGTTGTAGTATCTTAATATCCATTTTTGCACACAAGCAAAATATAATTGCAATAGACAAGGTGAATGAAATATATAAATGCTTATTGGTATACAACAATGTTATTATTTATGTATCTATAATGTTGATTTTGATGATAACAAACAAAATTAAGAATGATTAGGCTTTTAAAAGTCCAAATTATTTTTTATACATTTTAAATAAATTATTATTTTGATAATATAAAGGTTTTATATTTAAAGGAAAAGTGATTTCATAAATTGATTATTTTCAAGTTAATGTTTAAATTGAAATTTTTTTGAGAACTTTAAAATCAACAAGTATTGTTTTGAAATTCTAGAAATTAACCTATTTGAAATATTTTATAAAGTTTTCGGGCGGGTACGACCGGCGGGGGGTGGCCCGGGGGGCTATAGCGCACGGCCTCGGGGGCCGCAAAGGGGCAGTAACTCATGATCTCGGCTGTCGATTCCGTTTCCACCACCGCATTCGTCTCGAAAAGTTATGCAGTTTAAAAAAAAAAAACACCTCAATCGGACCTCCGAGCACAAAGTTATCGCATTTCAAAAACTTCGACCCTTTCCAAGCCGTGCATTGGGCGCCAATGGCACTAAAACGCACCGTTTCTTTTACCTCATTATAAAGCGGTCCTTTCCTCACATATTTCCGCGCACATGAAACACAAATTTTCAACTTCCCCCGAAAAACGTATTCATTGTTTCTCTATTTCCTCGTCTCCCCTCGGGCAACCAGTAGTAGCTGATGCCTCCTGTGCCTTATCACGGGCTGTTTGCATTGCTACAAGGTATGGTGCTGTCCGTAGACAATTCGGTTCAGAGAATGGTGGCCCTCAGACCCAGGTATTGCTATAGAACCCATTCCTTTTTAATATTATTGAAAAATAGTTTAATATTTGGGCATCTGCCTTTTATATGCTTGCGCCAAACAAAAATTCTGGTGATTGCCGTGTGTGATTAGGTTCATGGTGCCCCGGCACCATGACACTAAAACGCAACGTTTTTGTCACCTTCTAAAAGATGAACCTTTCCTCACATAATTCCGCACAAATGATGCACACTATTTCAACTTCCCCCCAAACCTTGTTATCCTCTCCGGTTCCCATTCAACTCCCACCACCTAATTTCTTATTCTTTCCCCCAAAAAATCATTGTTTTTGTCACCTAATTTCGTATTCTATGTCCTCTGATCTTTATACTTCTTCATTTTGTCTTTGCAGGAACCGGAATTATGGGTACATCACAAATTCTCTGGGTGTGACTTGTGCTGTGGAGCCTTTTTTTTACATTTCCATATTGCAAGTATTTTTTTGCTACCATTGGTATATTTGTCTGTTAAAATCAAACTGCTTTCACTTATGTTCGTGCGTTCTTGTTCCCTCGCCTTGCAATTGCATATCTCAAATTATCTTTCTTACTCTGATTTAGATGGCCAAGGTTTTAAGCTAACTTTTTACAATGCCAATTTTTAAATGGTTTTCTAATGCTGTTCAAAGCTGCAGCCTTTACTTCGTTAATCTTTTTTTTTTTGTTTTTTAAAAGAATCATTTAACTATGCCAACTTTTGATTCTACTGTAGATGCTGCGGAGTCTACAGACAACGGTTTAAGGAATCCCCTGCCACCCTTTGCTTCTAAGAGGATGATGCTGCAGAGTTCATAACCTGCTGTGATTTCCATTATTCTCAGCTTTCTGATGATGCCACTCATAAATAAACAGTTCTGGAATTTGCACATGAAAAAGGAGCGGATATAGAAGAAATAGATGTTGGTAAAGCCAAAGTACTGGGGAATAATTACTTACTTTACTGTTACTTGGCTTTACAGTTGTGGTCACTAGTGTATATCCGTTTCAGTTTTAATTACTTTTAATGTCCATAACAAAGTATGCTTGCTCAATCCTTGTATCAGGTGAGATGCATGTGTACCATATACAGTAGTACTAATACTCGTCACCTGTTTCTACTTCCTCTTTTCAAGCTGTTGCGGTTGCTGCATCATCCATGAGGTTTGTTCAACTTTGACATTATAAAAAATTAAAAGTTTCTAGTACAATTACATACGTACTTTAATTTTTATGTTATCTAGTGATAAAATTTTGTAGTATTAGTTATAACGAATCTCATAATCTATGAATATTGAAATCTTTCACATCTGCAACAGCCCTCTGGAGCAAGGCCTGCCTTGTTAATTATGTAACAGAGGTGAGATTTAGGGGATGGGGTGTTGTTTCTCTACTTGTTTGTTTCTTTTCACATTATGGAAACTAAAGATATCAATTTCAAAACATTGTGCTTTACGTATCTTGGGGATTTCTTCTGTATTTTATAATTAAAAAAATGGCAGCTTTGATTTTGTAAATTCTCATGAGTTCCGTAGCTTGCTATGTTTGATAGCTTGTTGTTATTTCAAATAAAAATATTTATGCTTTTGTTTTGCTTATGTCTCGATATGTTTGTTAGCTTCTTCTTATTTTATACTAGTCATTCGCAACTTGCTACTAAAATTTTAGAATTAGGGCAATATGATCTGTAAACTGTCTTTAACATGTTTATTTTCACCACAAAAAATAAAAGAATATACTCCTCTCAGGCATTAAAGTTACTGAAATAGATTCTTTTCTGTTCTACCTTCAACATACTAGTGGTCAAAAAAAAAACTTGTGTCTAGCTGCTTCAACATCTTTTTGATACCCTTAAGGACTTTTTATATATTTTGCTTATTTCTATTTGTACTCACTATAGGATAATTTCTTCTAAGTTTCTCCCATAGTTGATTTGGCATCAACGTGGTTGGTGATTGGTTCTTTCTTACAACCAAATCTTAACTTCTTTCCGGAGCTGATACAAAATACAATGAATATCTAACTTCTCACTAATTATGTTTGTTAACTTTTACAAGTTTTCAAACACAGGAGATCAACAATACCCCAACTCGCCTCAGCCCCTGTATATTTATTGTAGTGAGAGATATTGCACCCGTCCCGTGCCTATTCAAGCTCTAATTGGTTGGAAGAATTATGAAGCTTTTTGAGGATTTGAAATTTGCCACCAACATTACCCTGCTTTGCACCTTCTCTAAAGTAAGTTTCAGTGGCGTTTTCTTTTTCTTTTGTTTTCTTTTCATGAAATCTATGAGATTGGACAGTTAAGTTGGTGAGACAATTCTATCTATATAATAAAATTGAAATAAATTATTTTGAATACTCGTTTAGTTTGAATAAATTCTAAAAATCAATTATTACCCTTGTAAATACCAAAATATTCCTCAACTAAGCCCTCTTTAGTTAAATATCTTTCCTTTCCTCTAAATACCTATACAATTTTTCAATACATTTCTTTTTTTTATCATTATTCTTTCTTTTTCTCCTACAACTCTTAAATCTTATGTTGAACCATTTCTCCATGAACCATCATAGTATATTAACAATCTAAGTTTCTGAGACTGCAGAATTGAAAACTAATCTAAATGGAACTTACTAAACATGAATTAAAATAATTTTAAAGCAAGTAGAACTGGTAGTCTAAGAAAATAATATACTGAATTACATTTGTATTTGAAGAGCAAATTTTAGGGATTACAGTAAGTTTCAGGAGCAAAATCCAAGCTCAAAAGTAATGGTAGGTACTATTCCAAACAGATGTTTTGAATCAATCAATCTATTAAACATAAGTTTTGCACAGTGAAAAAATGTTGCCTGGGCATAATTGATCCTTTTGTGTTAAGTTGTCAACTGCCCTTGTAATATTTACTTGTGTTACAATCGTGCATTATTTTACTATATTTTAGATTCCAATTTATTCTCTCTTTCTACTCGCACAATTTTGGCTCAGGAGAATCAATCACCAGTTATTATATCTTCGGTGCTATTTGTCATCTTATCACCGTTAAGTTGCTTAATGCTTATTTTATATTTGTTTGTATGCATTGAAACCTTGACTTCTTCATAATTTCAAGGCTTATTTTATATTTGTCGGACCATTATTGGACTTCGTTGGACCGTCGCCAGACATTCGCTAGACGGTCACCGGACTTTCTCCAGAAAGTCGTCGGACTTTCTCTAGAAAGTCGTTGTACCACCGCCGGATGTTGCCGAACCACTGCTGACGTTGTTGGACCACCGCCGGGGCAGGACCTCATCGGAAAGTCGCAGGACCTCCACTGGACCTTCGCCGCCAGCCACCGGACCGCCATATATTATTACTTATATAAATAATTTAATATTTAAGGTAAAGAATAAATTTGCCTAAAGAAAAGAAATTATAATTCTTTTCCTTATCAAATTTTATATCAAACCAAACAATAAAATCTAATTTCATTACAATTTTGCATTCTTTTCTTCTTCCTTCCTCTAAATTTCACTCTTTTCCTCTCCTTACTTTTTTTCAAACCAAACATGGCCTAAGAGTTCATTCTCCCTATGCTATATGCTACGATAATTTCATTTGCTTAAATAGCACATTAATACGTTTGAAACATAATAATATATTTCTATGTAGTTCATCCAATGGATTGGATTACATTTTTATCTGATTGGGCTCAAATCAATCCAAACTAAACTTGGGCTACAATGAAAATATCAACAAAAATAACATAAATTGTGACCATTTTCCTCCGCCGTAAATTGGCATAATTAAAGTATTTTCTAACAAAGGCTTCCCATGTAAAACGAAAAACGAATTGAGAAAATGATCCAACTACTTTAAACAATAGTTGACATGTTGTAGTATCTTAATATCCATTTTTGCACACAAGCAAAATATAATTGCAATAGACAAGGTGAATGAAATATATAAATGCTTATTGGTATACAACAATGTTATTATTTATGTATCTATAATGTTGATTTTGATGATAACAAACAAAATTAAGAATGATTAGGCTTTTAAAAGTCCAAATTATTTTTTATACATTTTAAATAAATTATTATTTTGATAATATAAAGGTTTTATATTTAAAGGAAAAGTGATTTCATAAATTGATTATTTTCAAGTTAATGTTTAAATTGAAATTTTTTTGAGAACTTTAAAATCAACAAGTATTGTTTTGAAATTCTAGAAATTAACCTATTTGAAATATTTTATAAAGTTTTCGGGCGGGTACGACCGGCGGGGGGTGGCCCGGGGGGCTATAGCGCACGGCCTCGGGGGCCGCAAAGGGGCAGTAACTCATGATCTCGGCTGTCGATTCCGTTTCCACCACCGCATTCGTCTCGAAAAGTTATGCAGTTTAAAAAAAAAAAACACCTCAATCGGACCTCCGAGCACAAAGTTATCGCATTTCAAAAACTTCGACCCTTTCCAAGCCGTGCATTGGGCGCCAATGGCACTAAAACGCACCGTTTCTTTTACCTCATTATAAAGCGGTCCTTTCCTCACATATTTCCGCGCACATGAAACACAAATTTTCAACTTCCCCCGAAAAACGTATTCATTGTTTCTCTATTTCCTCGTCTCCCCTCGGGCAACCAGTAGTAGCTGATGCCTCCTGTGCCTTATCACGGGCTGTTTGCATTGCTACAAGGTATGGTGCTGTCCGTAGACAATTCGGTTCAGAGAATGGTGGCCCTCAGACCCAGGTATTGCTATAGAACCCATTCCTTTTTAATATTATTGAAAAATAGTTTAATATTTGGGCATCTGCCTTTTATATGCTTGCGCCAAACAAAAATTCTGGTGATTGCCGTGTGTGATTAGGTTCATGGTGCCCCGGCACCATGACACTAAAACGCAACGTTTTTGTCACCTTCTAAAAGATGAACCTTTCCTCACATAATTCCGCACAAATGATGCACACTATTTCAACTTCCCCCCAAACCTTGTTATCCTCTCCGGTTCCCATTCAACTCCCACCACCTAATTTCTTATTCTTTCCCCCAAAAAATCATTGTTTTTGTCACCTAATTTCGTATTCTATGTCCTCTGATCTTTATACTTCTTCATTTTGTCTTTGCAGGAACCGGAATTATGGGTACATCACAAATTCTCTGGGTGTGACTTGTGCTGTGGAGCCTTTTTTTTACATTTCCATATTGCAAGTATTTTTTTGCTACCATTGGTATATTTGTCTGTTAAAATCAAACTGCTTTCACTTATGTTCGTGCGTTCTTGTTCCCTCGCCTTGCAATTGCATATCTCAAATTATCTTTCTTACTCTGATTTAGATGGCCAAGGTTTTAAGCTAACTTTTTACAATGCCAATTTTTAAATGGTTTTCTAATGCTGTTCAAAGCTGCAGCCTTTACTTCGTTAATCTTTTTTTTTTTGTTTTTTAAAAGAATCATTTAACTATGCCAACTTTTGATTCTACTGTAGATGCTGCGGAGTCTACAGACAACGGTTTAAGGAATCCCCTGCCACCCTTTGCTTCTAAGAGGATGATGCTGCAGAGTTCATAACCTGCTGTGATTTCCATTATTCTCAGCTTTCTGATGATGCCACTCATAAATAAACAGTTCTGGAATTTGCACATGAAAAAGGAGCGGATATAGAAGAAATAGATGTTGGTAAAGCCAAAGTACTGGGGAATAATTACTTACTTTACTGTTACTTGGCTTTACAGTTGTGGTCACTAGTGTATATCCGTTTCAGTTTTAATTACTTTTAATGTCCATAACAAAGTATGCTTGCTCAATCCTTGTATCAGGTGAGATGCATGTGTACCATATACAGTAGTACTAATACTCGTCACCTGTTTCTACTTCCTCTTTTCAAGCTGTTGCGGTTGCTGCATCATCCATGAGGTTTGTTCAACTTTGACATTATAAAAAATTAAAAGTTTCTAGTACAATTACATACGTACTTTAATTTTTATGTTATCTAGTGATAAAATTTTGTAGTATTAGTTATAACGAATCTCATAATCTATGAATATTGAAATCTTTCACATCTGCAACAGCCCTCTGGAGCAAGGCCTGCCTTGTTAATTATGTAACAGAGGTGAGATTTAGGGGATGGGGTGTTGTTTCTCTACTTGTTTGTTTCTTTTCACATTATGGAAACTAAAGATATCAATTTCAAAACATTGTGCTTTACGTATCTTGGGGATTTCTTCTGTATTTTATAATTAAAAAAATGGCAGCTTTGATTTTGTAAATTCTCATGAGTTCCGTAGCTTGCTATGTTTGATAGCTTGTTGTTATTTCAAATAAAAATATTTATGCTTTTGTTTTGCTTATGTCTCGATATGTTTGTTAGCTTCTTCTTATTTTATACTAGTCATTCGCAACTTGCTACTAAAATTTTAGAATTAGGGCAATATGATCTGTAAACTGTCTTTAACATGTTTATTTTCACCACAAAAAATAAAAGAATATACTCCTCTCAGGCATTAAAGTTACTGAAATAGATTCTTTTCTGTTCTACCTTCAACATACTAGTGGTCAAAAAAAAAACTTGTGTCTAGCTGCTTCAACATCTTTTTGATACCCTTAAGGACTTTTTATATATTTTGCTTATTTCTATTTGTACTCACTATAGGATAATTTCTTCTAAGTTTCTCCCATAGTTGATTTGGCATCAACGTGGTTGGTGATTGGTTCTTTCTTACAACCAAATCTTAACTTCTTTCCGGAGCTGATACAAAATACAATGAATATCTAACTTCTCACTAATTATGTTTGTTAACTTTTACAAGTTTTCAAACACAGGAGATCAACAATACCCCAACTCGCCTCAGCCCCTGTATATTTATTGTAGTGAGAGATATTGCACCCGTCCCGTGCCTATTCAAGCTCTAATTGGTTGGAAGAATTATGAAGCTTTTTGAGGATTTGAAATTTGCCACCAACATTACCCTGCTTTGCACCTTCTCTAAAGTAAGTTTCAGTGGCGTTTTCTTTTTCTTTTGTTTTCTTTTCATGAAATCTATGAGATTGGACAGTTAAGTTGGTGAGACAATTCTATCTATATAATAAAATTGAAATAAATTATTTTGAATACTCGTTTAGTTTGAATAAATTCTAAAAATCAATTATTACCCTTGTAAATACCAAAATATTCCTCAACTAAGCCCTCTTTAGTTAAATATCTTTCCTTTCCTCTAAATACCTATACAATTTTTCAATACATTTCTTTTTTTTATCATTATTCTTTCTTTTTCTCCTACAACTCTTAAATCTTATGTTGAACCATTTCTCCATGAACCATCATAGTATATTAACAATCTAAGTTTCTGAGACTGCAGAATTGAAAACTAATCTAAATGGAACTTACTAAACATGAATTAAAATAATTTTAAAGCAAGTAGAACTGGTAGTCTAAGAAAATAATATACTGAATTACATTTGTATTTGAAGAGCAAATTTTAGGGATTACAGTAAGTTTCAGGAGCAAAATCCAAGCTCAAAAGTAATGGTAGGTACTATTCCAAACAGATGTTTTGAATCAATCAATCTATTAAACATAAGTTTTGCACAGTGAAAAAATGTTGCCTGGGCATAATTGATCCTTTTGTGTTAAGTTGTCAACTGCCCTTGTAATATTTACTTGTGTTACAATCGTGCATTATTTTACTATATTTTAGATTCCAATTTATTCTCTCTTTCTACTCGCACAATTTTGGCTCAGGAGAATCAATCACCAGTTATTATATCTTCGGTGCTATTTGTCATCTTATCACCGTTAAGTTGCTTAATGCTTATTTTATATTTGTTTGTATGCATTGAAACCTTGACTTCTTCATAATTTCAAGGCTTATTTTATATTTGTCGGACCATTATTGGACTTCGTTGGACCGTCGCCAGACATTCGCTAGACGGTCACCGGACTTTCTCCAGAAAGTCGTCGGACTTTCTCTAGAAAGTCGTTGTACCACCGCCGGATGTTGCCGAACCACTGCTGACGTTGTTGGACCACCGCCGGGGCAGGACCTCATCGGAAAGTCGCAGGACCTCCACTGGACCTTCGCCGCCAGCCACCGGACCGCCATATATTATTACTTATATAAATAATTTAATATTTAAGGTAAAGAATAAATTTGCCTAAAGAAAAGAAATTATAATTCTTTTCCTTATCAAATTTTATATCAAACCAAACAATAAAATCTAATTTCATTACAATTTTGCATTCTTTTCTTCTTCCTTCCTCTAAATTTCACTCTTTTCCTCTCCTTACTTTTTTTCAAACCAAACATGGCCTAAGAGTTCATTCTCCCTATGCTATATGCTACGATAATTTCATTTGCTTAAATAGCACATTAATACGTTTGAAACATAATAATATATTTCTATGTAGTTCATCCAATGGATTGGATTACATTTTTATCTGATTGGGCTCAAATCAATCCAAACTAAACTTGGGCTACAATGAAAATATCAACAAAAATAACATAAATTGTGACCATTTTCCTCCGCCGTAAATTGGCATAATTAAAGTATTTTCTAACAAAGGCTTCCCATGTAAAACGAAAAACGAATTGAGAAAATGATCCAACTACTTTAAACAATAGTTGACATGTTGTAGTATCTTAATATCCATTTTTGCACACAAGCAAAATATAATTGCAATAGACAAGGTGAATGAAATATATAAATGCTTATTGGTATACAACAATGTTATTATTTATGTATCTATAATGTTGATTTTGATGATAACAAACAAAATTAAGAATGATTAGGCTTTTAAAAGTCCAAATTATTTTTTATACATTTTAAATAAATTATTATTTTGATAATATAAAGGTTTTATATTTAAAGGAAAAGTGATTTCATAAATTGATTATTTTCAAGTTAATGTTTAAATTGAAATTTTTTTGAGAACTTTAAAATCAACAAGTATTGTTTTGAAATTCTAGAAATTAACCTATTTGAAATATTTTATAAAGTTTTCGGGCGGGTACGACCGGCGGGGGGTGGCCCGGGGGGCTATAGCGCACGGCCTCGGGGGCCGCAAAGGGGCAGTAACTCATGATCTCGGCTGTCGATTCCGTTTCCACCACCGCATTCGTCTCGAAAAGTTATGCAGTTTAAAAAAAAAAAACACCTCAATCGGACCTCCGAGCACAAAGTTATCGCATTTCAAAAACTTCGACCCTTTCCAAGCCGTGCATTGGGCGCCAATGGCACTAAAACGCACCGTTTCTTTTACCTCATTATAAAGCGGTCCTTTCCTCACATATTTCCGCGCACATGAAACACAAATTTTCAACTTCCCCCGAAAAACGTATTCATTGTTTCTCTATTTCCTCGTCTCCCCTCGGGCAACCAGTAGTAGCTGATGCCTCCTGTGCCTTATCACGGGCTGTTTGCATTGCTACAAGGTATGGTGCTGTCCGTAGACAATTCGGTTCAGAGAATGGTGGCCCTCAGACCCAGGTATTGCTATAGAACCCATTCCTTTTTAATATTATTGAAAAATAGTTTAATATTTGGGCATCTGCCTTTTATATGCTTGCGCCAAACAAAAATTCTGGTGATTGCCGTGTGTGATTAGGTTCATGGTGCCCCGGCACCATGACACTAAAACGCAACGTTTTTGTCACCTTCTAAAAGATGAACCTTTCCTCACATAATTCCGCACAAATGATGCACACTATTTCAACTTCCCCCCAAACCTTGTTATCCTCTCCGGTTCCCATTCAACTCCCACCACCTAATTTCTTATTCTTTCCCCCAAAAAATCATTGTTTTTGTCACCTAATTTCGTATTCTATGTCCTCTGATCTTTATACTTCTTCATTTTGTCTTTGCAGGAACCGGAATTATGGGTACATCACAAATTCTCTGGGTGTGACTTGTGCTGTGGAGCCTTTTTTTTACATTTCCATATTGCAAGTATTTTTTTGCTACCATTGGTATATTTGTCTGTTAAAATCAAACTGCTTTCACTTATGTTCGTGCGTTCTTGTTCCCTCGCCTTGCAATTGCATATCTCAAATTATCTTTCTTACTCTGATTTAGATGGCCAAGGTTTTAAGCTAACTTTTTACAATGCCAATTTTTAAATGGTTTTCTAATGCTGTTCAAAGCTGCAGCCTTTACTTCGTTAATCTTTTTTTTTTTGTTTTTTAAAAGAATCATTTAACTATGCCAACTTTTGATTCTACTGTAGATGCTGCGGAGTCTACAGACAACGGTTTAAGGAATCCCCTGCCACCCTTTGCTTCTAAGAGGATGATGCTGCAGAGTTCATAACCTGCTGTGATTTCCATTATTCTCAGCTTTCTGATGATGCCACTCATAAATAAACAGTTCTGGAATTTGCACATGAAAAAGGAGCGGATATAGAAGAAATAGATGTTGGTAAAGCCAAAGTACTGGGGAATAATTACTTACTTTACTGTTACTTGGCTTTACAGTTGTGGTCACTAGTGTATATCCGTTTCAGTTTTAATTACTTTTAATGTCCATAACAAAGTATGCTTGCTCAATCCTTGTATCAGGTGAGATGCATGTGTACCATATACAGTAGTACTAATACTCGTCACCTGTTTCTACTTCCTCTTTTCAAGCTGTTGCGGTTGCTGCATCATCCATGAGGTTTGTTCAACTTTGACATTATAAAAAATTAAAAGTTTCTAGTACAATTACATACGTACTTTAATTTTTATGTTATCTAGTGATAAAATTTTGTAGTATTAGTTATAACGAATCTCATAATCTATGAATATTGAAATCTTTCACATCTGCAACAGCCCTCTGGAGCAAGGCCTGCCTTGTTAATTATGTAACAGAGGTGAGATTTAGGGGATGGGGTGTTGTTTCTCTACTTGTTTGTTTCTTTTCACATTATGGAAACTAAAGATATCAATTTCAAAACATTGTGCTTTACGTATCTTGGGGATTTCTTCTGTATTTTATAATTAAAAAAATGGCAGCTTTGATTTTGTAAATTCTCATGAGTTCCGTAGCTTGCTATGTTTGATAGCTTGTTGTTATTTCAAATAAAAATATTTATGCTTTTGTTTTGCTTATGTCTCGATATGTTTGTTAGCTTCTTCTTATTTTATACTAGTCATTCGCAACTTGCTACTAAAATTTTAGAATTAGGGCAATATGATCTGTAAACTGTCTTTAACATGTTTATTTTCACCACAAAAAATAAAAGAATATACTCCTCTCAGGCATTAAAGTTACTGAAATAGATTCTTTTCTGTTCTACCTTCAACATACTAGTGGTCAAAAAAAAAACTTGTGTCTAGCTGCTTCAACATCTTTTTGATACCCTTAAGGACTTTTTATATATTTTGCTTATTTCTATTTGTACTCACTATAGGATAATTTCTTCTAAGTTTCTCCCATAGTTGATTTGGCATCAACGTGGTTGGTGATTGGTTCTTTCTTACAACCAAATCTTAACTTCTTTCCGGAGCTGATACAAAATACAATGAATATCTAACTTCTCACTAATTATGTTTGTTAACTTTTACAAGTTTTCAAACACAGGAGATCAACAATACCCCAACTCGCCTCAGCCCCTGTATATTTATTGTAGTGAGAGATATTGCACCCGTCCCGTGCCTATTCAAGCTCTAATTGGTTGGAAGAATTATGAAGCTTTTTGAGGATTTGAAATTTGCCACCAACATTACCCTGCTTTGCACCTTCTCTAAAGTAAGTTTCAGTGGCGTTTTCTTTTTCTTTTGTTTTCTTTTCATGAAATCTATGAGATTGGACAGTTAAGTTGGTGAGACAATTCTATCTATATAATAAAATTGAAATAAATTATTTTGAATACTCGTTTAGTTTGAATAAATTCTAAAAATCAATTATTACCCTTGTAAATACCAAAATATTCCTCAACTAAGCCCTCTTTAGTTAAATATCTTTCCTTTCCTCTAAATACCTATACAATTTTTCAATACATTTCTTTTTTTTATCATTATTCTTTCTTTTTCTCCTACAACTCTTAAATCTTATGTTGAACCATTTCTCCATGAACCATCATAGTATATTAACAATCTAAGTTTCTGAGACTGCAGAATTGAAAACTAATCTAAATGGAACTTACTAAACATGAATTAAAATAATTTTAAAGCAAGTAGAACTGGTAGTCTAAGAAAATAATATACTGAATTACATTTGTATTTGAAGAGCAAATTTTAGGGATTACAGTAAGTTTCAGGAGCAAAATCCAAGCTCAAAAGTAATGGTAGGTACTATTCCAAACAGATGTTTTGAATCAATCAATCTATTAAACATAAGTTTTGCACAGTGAAAAAATGTTGCCTGGGCATAATTGATCCTTTTGTGTTAAGTTGTCAACTGCCCTTGTAATATTTACTTGTGTTACAATCGTGCATTATTTTACTATATTTTAGATTCCAATTTATTCTCTCTTTCTACTCGCACAATTTTGGCTCAGGAGAATCAATCACCAGTTATTATATCTTCGGTGCTATTTGTCATCTTATCACCGTTAAGTTGCTTAATGCTTATTTTATATTTGTTTGTATGCATTGAAACCTTGACTTCTTCATAATTTCAAGGCTTATTTTATATTTGTCGGACCATTATTGGACTTCGTTGGACCGTCGCCAGACATTCGCTAGACGGTCACCGGACTTTCTCCAGAAAGTCGTCGGACTTTCTCTAGAAAGTCGTTGTACCACCGCCGGATGTTGCCGAACCACTGCTGACGTTGTTGGACCACCGCCGGGGCAGGACCTCATCGGAAAGTCGCAGGACCTCCACTGGACCTTCGCCGCCAGCCACCGGACCGCCATATATTATTACTTATATAAATAATTTAATATTTAAGGTAAAGAATAAATTTGCCTAAAGAAAAGAAATTATAATTCTTTTCCTTATCAAATTTTATATCAAACCAAACAATAAAATCTAATTTCATTACAATTTTGCATTCTTTTCTTCTTCCTTCCTCTAAATTTCACTCTTTTCCTCTCCTTACTTTTTTTCAAACCAAACATGGCCTAAGAGTTCATTCTCCCTATGCTATATGCTACGATAATTTCATTTGCTTAAATAGCACATTAATACGTTTGAAACATAATAATATATTTCTATGTAGTTCATCCAATGGATTGGATTACATTTTTATCTGATTGGGCTCAAATCAATCCAAACTAAACTTGGGCTACAATGAAAATATCAACAAAAATAACATAAATTGTGACCATTTTCCTCCGCCGTAAATTGGCATAATTAAAGTATTTTCTAACAAAGGCTTCCCATGTAAAACGAAAAACGAATTGAGAAAATGATCCAACTACTTTAAACAATAGTTGACATGTTGTAGTATCTTAATATCCATTTTTGCACACAAGCAAAATATAATTGCAATAGACAAGGTGAATGAAATATATAAATGCTTATTGGTATACAACAATGTTATTATTTATGTATCTATAATGTTGATTTTGATGATAACAAACAAAATTAAGAATGATTAGGCTTTTAAAAGTCCAAATTATTTTTTATACATTTTAAATAAATTATTATTTTGATAATATAAAGGTTTTATATTTAAAGGAAAAGTGATTTCATAAATTGATTATTTTCAAGTTAATGTTTAAATTGAAATTTTTTTGAGAACTTTAAAATCAACAAGTATTGTTTTGAAATTCTAGAAATTAACCTATTTGAAATATTTTATAAAGTTTTCGGGCGGGTACGACCGGCGGGGGGTGGCCCGGGGGGCTATAGCGCACGGCCTCGGGGGCCGCAAAGGGGCAGTAACTCATGATCTCGGCTGTCGATTCCGTTTCCACCACCGCATTCGTCTCGAAAAGTTATGCAGTTTAAAAAAAAAAAACACCTCAATCGGACCTCCGAGCACAAAGTTATCGCATTTCAAAAACTTCGACCCTTTCCAAGCCGTGCATTGGGCGCCAATGGCACTAAAACGCACCGTTTCTTTTACCTCATTATAAAGCGGTCCTTTCCTCACATATTTCCGCGCACATGAAACACAAATTTTCAACTTCCCCCGAAAAACGTATTCATTGTTTCTCTATTTCCTCGTCTCCCCTCGGGCAACCAGTAGTAGCTGATGCCTCCTGTGCCTTATCACGGGCTGTTTGCATTGCTACAAGGTATGGTGCTGTCCGTAGACAATTCGGTTCAGAGAATGGTGGCCCTCAGACCCAGGTATTGCTATAGAACCCATTCCTTTTTAATATTATTGAAAAATAGTTTAATATTTGGGCATCTGCCTTTTATATGCTTGCGCCAAACAAAAATTCTGGTGATTGCCGTGTGTGATTAGGTTCATGGTGCCCCGGCACCATGACACTAAAACGCAACGTTTTTGTCACCTTCTAAAAGATGAACCTTTCCTCACATAATTCCGCACAAATGATGCACACTATTTCAACTTCCCCCCAAACCTTGTTATCCTCTCCGGTTCCCATTCAACTCCCACCACCTAATTTCTTATTCTTTCCCCCAAAAAATCATTGTTTTTGTCACCTAATTTCGTATTCTATGTCCTCTGATCTTTATACTTCTTCATTTTGTCTTTGCAGGAACCGGAATTATGGGTACATCACAAATTCTCTGGGTGTGACTTGTGCTGTGGAGCCTTTTTTTTACATTTCCATATTGCAAGTATTTTTTTGCTACCATTGGTATATTTGTCTGTTAAAATCAAACTGCTTTCACTTATGTTCGTGCGTTCTTGTTCCCTCGCCTTGCAATTGCATATCTCAAATTATCTTTCTTACTCTGATTTAGATGGCCAAGGTTTTAAGCTAACTTTTTACAATGCCAATTTTTAAATGGTTTTCTAATGCTGTTCAAAGCTGCAGCCTTTACTTCGTTAATCTTTTTTTTTTTGTTTTTTAAAAGAATCATTTAACTATGCCAACTTTTGATTCTACTGTAGATGCTGCGGAGTCTACAGACAACGGTTTAAGGAATCCCCTGCCACCCTTTGCTTCTAAGAGGATGATGCTGCAGAGTTCATAACCTGCTGTGATTTCCATTATTCTCAGCTTTCTGATGATGCCACTCATAAATAAACAGTTCTGGAATTTGCACATGAAAAAGGAGCGGATATAGAAGAAATAGATGTTGGTAAAGCCAAAGTACTGGGGAATAATTACTTACTTTACTGTTACTTGGCTTTACAGTTGTGGTCACTAGTGTATATCCGTTTCAGTTTTAATTACTTTTAATGTCCATAACAAAGTATGCTTGCTCAATCCTTGTATCAGGTGAGATGCATGTGTACCATATACAGTAGTACTAATACTCGTCACCTGTTTCTACTTCCTCTTTTCAAGCTGTTGCGGTTGCTGCATCATCCATGAGGTTTGTTCAACTTTGACATTATAAAAAATTAAAAGTTTCTAGTACAATTACATACGTACTTTAATTTTTATGTTATCTAGTGATAAAATTTTGTAGTATTAGTTATAACGAATCTCATAATCTATGAATATTGAAATCTTTCACATCTGCAACAGCCCTCTGGAGCAAGGCCTGCCTTGTTAATTATGTAACAGAGGTGAGATTTAGGGGATGGGGTGTTGTTTCTCTACTTGTTTGTTTCTTTTCACATTATGGAAACTAAAGATATCAATTTCAAAACATTGTGCTTTACGTATCTTGGGGATTTCTTCTGTATTTTATAATTAAAAAAATGGCAGCTTTGATTTTGTAAATTCTCATGAGTTCCGTAGCTTGCTATGTTTGATAGCTTGTTGTTATTTCAAATAAAAATATTTATGCTTTTGTTTTGCTTATGTCTCGATATGTTTGTTAGCTTCTTCTTATTTTATACTAGTCATTCGCAACTTGCTACTAAAATTTTAGAATTAGGGCAATATGATCTGTAAACTGTCTTTAACATGTTTATTTTCACCACAAAAAATAAAAGAATATACTCCTCTCAGGCATTAAAGTTACTGAAATAGATTCTTTTCTGTTCTACCTTCAACATACTAGTGGTCAAAAAAAAAACTTGTGTCTAGCTGCTTCAACATCTTTTTGATACCCTTAAGGACTTTTTATATATTTTGCTTATTTCTATTTGTACTCACTATAGGATAATTTCTTCTAAGTTTCTCCCATAGTTGATTTGGCATCAACGTGGTTGGTGATTGGTTCTTTCTTACAACCAAATCTTAACTTCTTTCCGGAGCTGATACAAAATACAATGAATATCTAACTTCTCACTAATTATGTTTGTTAACTTTTACAAGTTTTCAAACACAGGAGATCAACAATACCCCAACTCGCCTCAGCCCCTGTATATTTATTGTAGTGAGAGATATTGCACCCGTCCCGTGCCTATTCAAGCTCTAATTGGTTGGAAGAATTATGAAGCTTTTTGAGGATTTGAAATTTGCCACCAACATTACCCTGCTTTGCACCTTCTCTAAAGTAAGTTTCAGTGGCGTTTTCTTTTTCTTTTGTTTTCTTTTCATGAAATCTATGAGATTGGACAGTTAAGTTGGTGAGACAATTCTATCTATATAATAAAATTGAAATAAATTATTTTGAATACTCGTTTAGTTTGAATAAATTCTAAAAATCAATTATTACCCTTGTAAATACCAAAATATTCCTCAACTAAGCCCTCTTTAGTTAAATATCTTTCCTTTCCTCTAAATACCTATACAATTTTTCAATACATTTCTTTTTTTTATCATTATTCTTTCTTTTTCTCCTACAACTCTTAAATCTTATGTTGAACCATTTCTCCATGAACCATCATAGTATATTAACAATCTAAGTTTCTGAGACTGCAGAATTGAAAACTAATCTAAATGGAACTTACTAAACATGAATTAAAATAATTTTAAAGCAAGTAGAACTGGTAGTCTAAGAAAATAATATACTGAATTACATTTGTATTTGAAGAGCAAATTTTAGGGATTACAGTAAGTTTCAGGAGCAAAATCCAAGCTCAAAAGTAATGGTAGGTACTATTCCAAACAGATGTTTTGAATCAATCAATCTATTAAACATAAGTTTTGCACAGTGAAAAAATGTTGCCTGGGCATAATTGATCCTTTTGTGTTAAGTTGTCAACTGCCCTTGTAATATTTACTTGTGTTACAATCGTGCATTATTTTACTATATTTTAGATTCCAATTTATTCTCTCTTTCTACTCGCACAATTTTGGCTCAGGAGAATCAATCACCAGTTATTATATCTTCGGTGCTATTTGTCATCTTATCACCGTTAAGTTGCTTAATGCTTATTTTATATTTGTTTGTATGCATTGAAACCTTGACTTCTTCATAATTTCAAGGCTTATTTTATATTTGTCGGACCATTATTGGACTTCGTTGGACCGTCGCCAGACATTCGCTAGACGGTCACCGGACTTTCTCCAGAAAGTCGTCGGACTTTCTCTAGAAAGTCGTTGTACCACCGCCGGATGTTGCCGAACCACTGCTGACGTTGTTGGACCACCGCCGGGGCAGGACCTCATCGGAAAGTCGCAGGACCTCCACTGGACCTTCGCCGCCAGCCACCGGACCGCCATATATTATTACTTATATAAATAATTTAATATTTAAGGTAAAGAATAAATTTGCCTAAAGAAAAGAAATTATAATTCTTTTCCTTATCAAATTTTATATCAAACCAAACAATAAAATCTAATTTCATTACAATTTTGCATTCTTTTCTTCTTCCTTCCTCTAAATTTCACTCTTTTCCTCTCCTTACTTTTTTTCAAACCAAACATGGCCTAAGAGTTCATTCTCCCTATGCTATATGCTACGATAATTTCATTTGCTTAAATAGCACATTAATACGTTTGAAACATAATAATATATTTCTATGTAGTTCATCCAATGGATTGGATTACATTTTTATCTGATTGGGCTCAAATCAATCCAAACTAAACTTGGGCTACAATGAAAATATCAACAAAAATAACATAAATTGTGACCATTTTCCTCCGCCGTAAATTGGCATAATTAAAGTATTTTCTAACAAAGGCTTCCCATGTAAAACGAAAAACGAATTGAGAAAATGATCCAACTACTTTAAACAATAGTTGACATGTTGTAGTATCTTAATATCCATTTTTGCACACAAGCAAAATATAATTGCAATAGACAAGGTGAATGAAATATATAAATGCTTATTGGTATACAACAATGTTATTATTTATGTATCTATAATGTTGATTTTGATGATAACAAACAAAATTAAGAATGATTAGGCTTTTAAAAGTCCAAATTATTTTTTATACATTTTAAATAAATTATTATTTTGATAATATAAAGGTTTTATATTTAAAGGAAAAGTGATTTCATAAATTGATTATTTTCAAGTTAATGTTTAAATTGAAATTTTTTTGAGAACTTTAAAATCAACAAGTATTGTTTTGAAATTCTAGAAATTAACCTATTTGAAATATTTTATAAAGTTTTCGGGCGGGTACGACCGGCGGGGGGTGGCCCGGGGGGCTATAGCGCACGGCCTCGGGGGCCGCAAAGGGGCAGTAACTCATGATCTCGGCTGTCGATTCCGTTTCCACCACCGCATTCGTCTCGAAAAGTTATGCAGTTTAAAAAAAAAAAAACACCTCAATCGGACCTCCGAGCACAAAGTTATCGCATTTCAAAAACTTCGACCCTTTCCAAGCCGTGCATTGGGCGCCAATGGCACTAAAACGCACCGTTTCTTTTACCTCATTATAAAGCGGTCCTTTCCTCACATATTTCCGCGCACATGAAACACAAATTTTCAACTTCCCCCGAAAAACGTATTCATTGTTTCTCTATTTCCTCGTCTCCCCTCGGGCAACCAGTAGTAGCTGATGCCTCCTGTGCCTTATCACGGGCTGTTTGCATTGCTACAAGGTATGGTGCTGTCCGTAGACAATTCGGTTCAGAGAATGGTGGCCCTCAGACCCAGGTATTGCTATAGAACCCATTCCTTTTTAATATTATTGAAAAATAGTTTAATATTTGGGCATCTGCCTTTTATATGCTTGCGCCAAACAAAAATTCTGGTGATTGCCGTGTGTGATTAGGTTCATGGTGCCCCGGCACCATGACACTAAAACGCAACGTTTTTGTCACCTTCTAAAAGATGAACCTTTCCTCACATAATTCCGCACAAATGATGCACACTATTTCAACTTCCCCCCAAACCTTGTTATCCTCTCCGGTTCCCATTCAACTCCCACCACCTAATTTCTTATTCTTTCCCCCAAAAAATCATTGTTTTTGTCACCTAATTTCGTATTCTATGTCCTCTGATCTTTATACTTCTTCATTTTGTCTTTGCAGGAACCGGAATTATGGGTACATCACAAATTCTCTGGGTGTGACTTGTGCTGTGGAGCCTTTTTTTTACATTTCCATATTGCAAGTATTTTTTTGCTACCATTGGTATATTTGTCTGTTAAAATCAAACTGCTTTCACTTATGTTCGTGCGTTCTTGTTCCCTCGCCTTGCAATTGCATATCTCAAATTATCTTTCTTACTCTGATTTAGATGGCCAAGGTTTTAAGCTAACTTTTTACAATGCCAATTTTTAAATGGTTTTCTAATGCTGTTCAAAGCTGCAGCCTTTACTTCGTTAATCTTTTTTTTTTTGTTTTTTAAAAGAATCATTTAACTATGCCAACTTTTGATTCTACTGTAGATGCTGCGGAGTCTACAGACAACGGTTTAAGGAATCCCCTGCCACCCTTTGCTTCTAAGAGGATGATGCTGCAGAGTTCATAACCTGCTGTGATTTCCATTATTCTCAGCTTTCTGATGATGCCACTCATAAATAAACAGTTCTGGAATTTGCACATGAAAAAGGAGCGGATATAGAAGAAATAGATGTTGGTAAAGCCAAAGTACTGGGGAATAATTACTTACTTTACTGTTACTTGGCTTTACAGTTGTGGTCACTAGTGTATATCCGTTTCAGTTTTAATTACTTTTAATGTCCATAACAAAGTATGCTTGCTCAATCCTTGTATCAGGTGAGATGCATGTGTACCATATACAGTAGTACTAATACTCGTCACCTGTTTCTACTTCCTCTTTTCAAGCTGTTGCGGTTGCTGCATCATCCATGAGGTTTGTTCAACT
This sequence comes from Citrus sinensis, assembly GCF_022201045.2. Taxonomy (NCBI): domain Eukaryota; kingdom Viridiplantae; phylum Streptophyta; class Magnoliopsida; order Sapindales; family Rutaceae; genus Citrus; species Citrus sinensis. The sequence goes on from NC_068562.1 coordinate 70,554, forward strand.
TTGACATTATAAAAAATTAAAAGTTTCTAGTACAATTACATACGTACTTTAATTTTTATGTTATCTAGTGATAAAATTTTGTAGTATTAGTTATAACGAATCTCATAATCTATGAATATTGAAATCTTTCACATCTGCAACAGCCCTCTGGAGCAAGGCCTGCCTTGTTAATTATGTAACAGAGGTGAGATTTAGGGGATGGGGTGTTGTTTCTCTACTTGTTTGTTTCTTTTCACATTATGGAAACTAAAGATATCAATTTCAAAACATTGTGCTTTACGTATCTTGGGGATTTCTTCTGTATTTTATAATTAAAAAAATGGCAGCTTTGATTTTGTAAATTCTCATGAGTTCCGTAGCTTGCTATGTTTGATAGCTTGTTGTTATTTCAAATAAAAATATTTATGCTTTTGTTTTGCTTATGTCTCGATATGTTTGTTAGCTTCTTCTTATTTTATACTAGTCATTCGCAACTTGCTACTAAAATTTTAGAATTAGGGCAATATGATCTGTAAACTGTCTTTAACATGTTTATTTTCACCACAAAAAATAAAAGAATATACTCCTCTCAGGCATTAAAGTTACTGAAATAGATTCTTTTCTGTTCTACCTTCAACATACTAGTGGTCAAAAAAAAAACTTGTGTCTAGCTGCTTCAACATCTTTTTGATACCCTTAAGGACTTTTTATATATTTTGCTTATTTCTATTTGTACTCACTATAGGATAATTTCTTCTAAGTTTCTCCCATAGTTGATTTGGCATCAACGTGGTTGGTGATTGGTTCTTTCTTACAACCAAATCTTAACTTCTTTCCGGAGCTGATACAAAATACAATGAATATCTAACTTCTCACTAATTATGTTTGTTAACTTTTACAAGTTTTCAAACACAGGAGATCAACAATACCCCAACTCGCCTCAGCCCCTGTATATTTATTGTAGTGAGAGATATTGCACCCGTCCCGTGCCTATTCAAGCTCTAATTGGTTGGAAGAATTATAAAGCTTTTTGAGGATTTGAAATTTGCCACCAACATTACCCTGCTTTGCACCTTCTCTAAAGTAAGTTTCAGTGGCGTTTTCTTTTTCTTTTGTTTTCTTTTCATGAAATCTATGAGATTGGACAGTTAAGTTGGTGAGACAATTCTATCTATATAATAAAATTGAAATAAATTATTTTGAATACTCGTTTAGTTTGAATAAATTCTAAAAATCAATTATTACCCTTGTAAATACCAAAATATTCCTCAACTAAGCCCTCTTTAGTTAAATATCTTTCCTTTCCTCTAAATACCTATACAATTTTTCAATACATTTCTTTTTTTTATCATTATTCTTTCTTTTTCTCCTACAACTCTTAAATCTTATGTTGAACCATTTCTCCATGAACCATCATAGTATATTAACAATCTAAGTTTCTGAGACTGCAGAATTGAAAACTAATCTAAATGGAACTTACTAAACATGAATTAAAATAATTTTAAAGCAAGTAGAACTGGTAGTCTAAGAAAATAATATACTGAATTACATTTGTATTTGAAGAGCAAATTTTAGGGATTACAGTAAGTTTCAGGAGCAAAATCCAAGCTCAAAAGTAATGGTAGGTACTATTCCAAACAGATGTTTTGAATCAATCAATCTATTAAACATAAGTTTTGCACAGTGAAAAAATGTTGCCTGGGCATAATTGATCCTTTTGTGTTAAGTTGTCAACTGCCCTTGTAATATTTACTTGTGTTACAATCGTGCATTATTTTACTATATTTTAGATTCCAATTTATTCTCTCTTTCTACTCGCACAATTTTGGCTCAGGAGAATCAATCACCAGTTATTATATCTTCGGTGCTATTTGTCATCTTATCACCGTTAAGTTGCTTAATGCTTATTTTATATTTGTTTGTATGCATTGAAACCTTGACTTCTTCATAATTTCAAGGCTTATTTTATATTTGTCGGACCATTATTGGACTTCGTTGGACCGTCGCCAGACATTCGCTAGACGGTCACCGGACTTTCTCCAGAAAGTCGTCGGACTTTCTCTAGAAAGTCGTTGTACCACCGCCGGATGTTGCCGAACCACTGCTGACGTTGTTGGACCACCGCCGGGGCAGGACCTCATCGGAAAGTCGCAGGACCTCCACTGGACCTTCGCCGCCAGCCACCGGACCGCCATATATTATTACTTATATAAATAATTTAATATTTAAGGTAAAGAATAAATTTGCCTAAAGAAAAGAAATTATAATTCTTTTCCTTATCAAATTTTATATCAAACCAAACAATAAAATCTAATTTCATTACAATTTTGCATTCTTTTCTTCTTCCTTCCTCTAAATTTCACTCTTTTCCTCTCCTTACTTTTTTTCAAACCAAACATGGCCTAAGAGTTCATTCTCCCTATGCTATATGCTACGATAATTTCATTTGCTTAAATAGCACATTAATACGTTTGAAACATAATAATATATTTCTATGTAGTTCATCCAATGGATTGGATTACATTTTTATCTGATTGGGCTCAAATCAATCCAAACTAAACTTGGGCTACAATGAAAATATCAACAAAAATAACATAAATTGTGACCATTTTCCTCCGCCGTAAATTGGCATAATTAAAGTATTTTCTAACAAAGGCTTCCCATGTAAAACGAAAAACGAATTGAGAAAATGATCCAACTACTTTAAACAATAGTTGACATGTTGTAGTATCTTAATATCCATTTTTGCACACAAGCAAAATATAATTGCAATAGACAAGGTGAATGAAATATATAAATGCTTATTGGTATACAACAATGTTATTATTTATGTATCTATAATGTTGATTTTGATGATAACAAACAAAATTAAGAATGATTAGGCTTTTAAAAGTCCAAATTATTTTTTATACATTTTAAATAAATTATTATTTTGATAATATAAAGGTTTTATATTTAAAGGAAAAGTGATTTCATAAATTGATTATTTTCAAGTTAATGTTTAAATTGAAATTTTTTTGAGAACTTTAAAATCAACAAGTATTGTTTTGAAATTCTAGAAATTAACCTATTTGAAATATTTTATAAAGTTTTCGGGCGGGTACGACCGGCGGGGGGTGGCCCGGGGGGCTATAGCGCACGGCCTCGGGGGCCGCAAAGGGGCAGTAACTCATGATCTCGGCTGTCGATTCCGTTTCCACCACCGCATTCGTCTCGAAAAGTTATGCAGTTTAAAAAAAAAAAACACCTCAATCGGACCTCCGAGCACAAAGTTATCGCATTTCAAAAACTTCGACCCTTTCCAAGCCGTGCATTGGGCGCCAATGGCACTAAAACGCACCGTTTCTTTTACCTCATTATAAAGCGGTCCTTTCCTCACATATTTCCGCGCACATGAAACACAAATTTTCAACTTCCCCCGAAAAACGTATTCATTGTTTCTCTATTTCCTCGTCTCCCCTCGGGCAACCAGTAGTAGCTGATGCCTCCTGTGCCTTATCACGGGCTGTTTGCATTGCTACAAGGTATGGTGCTGTCCGTAGACAATTCGGTTCAGAGAATGGTGGCCCTCAGACCCAGGTATTGCTATAGAACCCATTCCTTTTTAATATTATTGAAAAATAGTTTAATATTTGGGCATCTGCCTTTTATATGCTTGCGCCAAACAAAAATTCTGGTGATTGCCGTGTGTGATTAGGTTCATGGTGCCCCGGCACCATGACACTAAAACGCAACGTTTTTGTCACCTTCTAAAAGATGAACCTTTCCTCACATAATTCCGCACAAATGATGCACACTATTTCAACTTCCCCCCAAACCTTGTTATCCTCTCCGGTTCCCATTCAACTCCCACCACCTAATTTCTTATTCTTTCCCCCAAAAAATCATTGTTTTTGTCACCTAATTTCGTATTCTATGTCCTCTGATCTTTATACTTCTTCATTTTGTCTTTGCAGGAACCGGAATTATGGGTACATCACAAATTCTCTGGGTGTGACTTGTGCTGTGGAGCCTTTTTTTTACATTTCCATATTGCAAGTATTTTTTTGCTACCATTGGTATATTTGTCTGTTAAAATCAAACTGCTTTCACTTATGTTCGTGCGTTCTTGTTCCCTCGCCTTGCAATTGCATATCTCAAATTATCTTTCTTACTCTGATTTAGATGGCCAAGGTTTTAAGCTAACTTTTTACAATGCCAATTTTTAAATGGTTTTCTAATGCTGTTCAAAGCTGCAGCCTTTACTTCGTTAATCTTTTTTTTTTTGTTTTTTAAAAGAATCATTTAACTATGCCAACTTTTGATTCTACTGTAGATGCTGCGGAGTCTACAGACAACGGTTTAAGGAATCCCCTGCCACCCTTTGCTTCTAAGAGGATGATGCTGCAGAGTTCATAACCTGCTGTGATTTCCATTATTCTCAGCTTTCTGATGATGCCACTCATAAATAAACAGTTCTGGAATTTGCACATGAAAAAGGAGCGGATATAGAAGAAATAGATGTTGGTAAAGCCAAAGTACTGGGGAATAATTACTTACTTTACTGTTACTTGGCTTTACAGTTGTGGTCACTAGTGTATATCCGTTTCAGTTTTAATTACTTTTAATGTCCATAACAAAGTATGCTTGCTCAATCCTTGTATCAGGTGAGATGCATGTGTACCATATACAGTAGTACTAATACTCGTCACCTGTTTCTACTTCCTCTTTTCAAGCTGTTGCGGTTGCTGCATCATCCATGAGGTTTGTTCAACTTTGACATTATAAAAAATTAAAAGTTTCTAGTACAATTACATACGTACTTTAATTTTTATGTTATCTAGTGATAAAATTTTGTAGTATTAGTTATAACGAATCTCATAATCTATGAATATTGAAATCTTTCACATCTGCAACAGCCCTCTGGAGCAAGGCCTGCCTTGTTAATTATGTAACAGAGGTGAGATTTAGGGGATGGGGTGTTGTTTCTCTACTTGTTTGTTTCTTTTCACATTATGGAAACTAAAGATATCAATTTCAAAACATTGTGCTTTACGTATCTTGGGGATTTCTTCTGTATTTTATAATTAAAAAAATGGCAGCTTTGATTTTGTAAATTCTCATGAGTTCCGTAGCTTGCTATGTTTGATAGCTTGTTGTTATTTCAAATAAAAATATTTATGCTTTTGTTTTGCTTATGTCTCGATATGTTTGTTAGCTTCTTCTTATTTTATACTAGTCATTCGCAACTTGCTACTAAAATTTTAGAATTAGGGCAATATGATCTGTAAACTGTCTTTAACATGTTTATTTTCACCACAAAAAATAAAAGAATATACTCCTCTCAGGCATTAAAGTTACTGAAATAGATTCTTTTCTGTTCTACCTTCAACATACTAGTGGTCAAAAAAAAAACTTGTGTCTAGCTGCTTCAACATCTTTTTGATACCCTTAAGGACTTTTTATATATTTTGCTTATTTCTATTTGTACTCACTATAGGATAATTTCTTCTAAGTTTCTCCCATAGTTGATTTGGCATCAACGTGGTTGGTGATTGGTTCTTTCTTACAACCAAATCTTAACTTCTTTCCGGAGCTGATACAAAATACAATGAATATCTAACTTCTCACTAATTATGTTTGTTAACTTTTACAAGTTTTCAAACACAGGAGATCAACAATACCCCAACTCGCCTCAGCCCCTGTATATTTATTGTAGTGAGAGATATTGCACCCGTCCCGTGCCTATTCAAGCTCTAATTGGTTGGAAGAATTATGAAGCTTTTTGAGGCTTTGAAATTTGCCACCAACATTACCCTGCTTTGCACCTTCTCTAAAGTAAGTTTCAGTGGCGTTTTCTTTTTCTTTTGTTTTCTTTTCATGAAATCTATGAGATTGGACAGTTAAGTTGGTGAGACAATTCTATCTATATAATAAAATTGAAATAAATTATTTTGAATACTCGTTTAGTTTGAATAAATTCTAAAAATCAATTATTACCCTTGTAAATACCAAAATATTCCTCAACTAAGCCCTCTTTAGTTAAATATCTTTCCTTTCCTCTAAATACCTATACAATTTTTCAATACATTTCTTTTTTTTATCATTATTCTTTCTTTTTCTCCTACAACTCTTAAATCTTATGTTGAACCATTTCTCCATGAACCATCATAGTATATTAACAATCTAAGTTTCTGAGACTGCAGAATTGAAAACTAATCTAAATGGAACTTACTAAACATGAATTAAAATAATTTTAAAGCAAGTAGAACTGGTAGTCTAAGAAAATAATATACTGAATTACATTTGTATTTGAAGAGCAAATTTTAGGGATTACAGTAAGTTTCAGGAGCAAAATCCAAGCTCAAAAGTAATGGTAGGTACTATTCCAAACAGATGTTTTGAATCAATCAATCTATTAAACATAAGTTTTGCACAGTGAAAAAATGTTGCCTGGGCATAATTGATCCTTTTGTGTTAAGTTGTCAACTGCCCTTGTAATATTTACTTGTGTTACAATCGTGCATTATTTTACTATATTTTAGATTCCAATTTATTCTCTCTTTCTACTCGCACAATTTTGGCTCAGGAGAATCAATCACCAGTTATTATATCTTCGGTGCTATTTGTCATCTTATCACCGTTAAGTTGCTTAATGCTTATTTTATATTTGTTTGTATGCATTGAAACCTTGACTTCTTCATAATTTCAAGGCTTATTTTATATTTGTCGGACCATTATTGGACTTCGTTGGACCGTCGCCAGACATTCGCTAGACGGTCACCGGACTTTCTCCAGAAAGTCACCGGACTTTCTCCAGAAAGTCGTCGGACTTTCTCTAGAAAGTCGTTGTACCACCGCCGGATGTTGCCGAACCACTGCTGACGTTGTTGGACCACCGCCGGGGCAGGACCTCATCGGAAAGTCGCAGGACCTCCACTGGACCTTCGCCGCCAGCCACCGGACCGCCATATATTATTACTTATATAAATAATTTAATATTTAAGGTAAAGAATAAATTTGCCTAAAGAAAAGAAATTATAATTCTTTTCCTTATCAAATTTTATATCAAACCAAACAATAAAATCTAATTTCATTACAATTTTGCATTCTTTTCTTCTTCCTTCCTCTAAATTTCACTCTTTTCCTCTCCTTACTTTTTTTCAAACCAAACATGGCCTAAGAGTTCATTCTCCCTATGCTATATGCTACGATAATTTCATTTGCTTAAATAGCACATTAATACGTTTGAAACATAATAATATATTTCTATGTAGTTCATCCAATGGATTGGATTACATTTTTATCTGATTGGGCTCAAATCAATCCAAACTAAACTTGGGCTACAATGAAAATATCAACAAAAATAACATAAATTGTGACCATTTTCCTCCGCCGTAAATTGGCATAATTAAAGTATTTTCTAACAAAGGCTTCCCATGTAAAACGAAAAACGAATTGAGAAAATGATCCAACTACTTTAAACAATAGTTGACATGTTGTAGTATCTTAATATCCATTTTTGCACACAAGCAAAATATAATTGCAATAGACAAGGTGAATGAAATATATAAATGCTTATTGGTATACAACAATGTTATTATTTATGTATCTATAATGTTGATTTTGATGATAACAAACAAAATTAAGAATGATTAGGCTTTTAAAAGTCCAAATTATTTTTTATACATTTTAAATAAATTATTATTTTGATAATATAAAGGTTTTATATTTAAAGGAAAAGTGATTTCATAAATTGATTATTTTCAAGTTAATGTTTAAATTGAAATTTTTTTGAGAACTTTAAAATCAACAAGTATTGTTTTGAAATTCTAGAAATTAACCTATTTGAAATATTTTATAAAGTTTTCGGGCGGGTACGACCGGCGGGGGGTGGCCCGGGGGGCTATAGCGCACGGCCTCGGGGGCCGCAAAGGGGCAGTAACTCATGATCTCGGCTGTCGATTCCGTTTCCACCACCGCATTCGTCTCGAAAAGTTATGCAGTTTAAAAAAAAAAAACACCTCAATCGGACCTCCGAGCACAAAGTTATCGCATTTCAAAAACTTCGACCCTTTCCAAGCCGTGCATTGGGCGCCAATGGCACTAAAACGCACCGTTTCTTTTACCTCATTATAAAGCGGTCCTTTCCTCACATATTTCCGCGCACATGAAACACAAATTTTCAACTTCCCCCGAAAAACGTATTCATTGTTTCTCTATTTCCTCGTCTCCCCTCGGGCAACCAGTAGTAGCTGATGCCTCCTGTGCCTTATCACGGGCTGTTTGCATTGCTACAAGGTATGGTGCTGTCCGTAGACAATTCGGTTCAGAGAATGGTGGCCCTCAGACCCAGGTATTGCTATAGAACCCATTCCTTTTTAATATTATTGAAAAATAGTTTAATATTTGGGCATCTGCCTTTTATATGCTTGCGCCAAACAAAAATTCTGGTGATTGCCGTGTGTGATTAGGTTCATGGTGCCCCGGCACCATGACACTAAAACGCAACGTTTTTGTCACCTTCTAAAAGATGAACCTTTCCTCACATAATTCCGCACAAATGATGCACACTATTTCAACTTCCCCCCAAACCTTGTTATCCTCTCCGGTTCCCATTCAACTCCCACCACCTAATTTCTTATTCTTTCCCCCAAAAAATCATTGTTTTTGTCACCTAATTTCGTATTCTATGTCCTCTGATCTTTATACTTCTTCATTTTGTCTTTGCAGGAACCGGAATTATGGGTACATCACAAATTCTCTGGGTGTGACTTGTGCTGTGGAGCCTTTTTTTTACATTTCCATATTGCAAGTATTTTTTTGCTACCATTGGTATATTTGTCTGTTAAAATCAAACTGCTTTCACTTATGTTCGTGCGTTCTTGTTCCCTCGCCTTGCAATTGCATATCTCAAATTATCTTTCTTACTCTGATTTAGATGGCCAAGGTTTTAAGCTAACTTTTTACAATGCCAATTTTTAAATGGTTTTCTAATGCTGTTCAAAGCTGCAGCCTTTACTTCGTTAATCTTTTTTTTTTTGTTTTTTAAAAGAATCATTTAACTATGCCAACTTTTGATTCTACTGTAGATGCTGCGGAGTCTACAGACAACGGTTTAAGGAATCCCCTGCCACCCTTTGCTTCTAAGAGGATGATGCTGCAGAGTTCATAACCTGCTGTGATTTCCATTATTCTCAGCTTTCTGATGATGCCACTCATAAATAAACAGTTCTGGAATTTGCACATGAAAAAGGAGCGGATATAGAAGAAATAGATGTTGGTAAAGCCAAAGTACTGGGGAATAATTACTTACTTTACTGTTACTTGGCTTTACAGTTGTGGTCACTAGTGTATATCCGTTTCAGTTTTAATTACTTTTAATGTCCATAACAAAGTATGCTTGCTCAATCCTTGTATCAGGTGAGATGCATGTGTACCATATACAGTAGTACTAATACTCGTCACCTGTTTCTACTTCCTCTTTTCAAGCTGTTGCGGTTGCTGCATCATCCATGAGGTTTGTTCAACTTTGACATTATAAAAAATTAAAAGTTTCTAGTACAATTACATACGTACTTTAATTTTTATGTTATCTAGTGATAAAATTTTGTAGTATTAGTTATAACGAATCTCATAATCTATGAATATTGAAATCTTTCACATCTGCAACAGCCCTCTGGAGCAAGGCCTGCCTTGTTAATTATGTAACAGAGGTGAGATTTAGGGGATGGGGTGTTGTTTCTCTACTTGTTTGTTTCTTTTCACATTATGGAAACTAAAGATATCAATTTCAAAACATTGTGCTTTACGTATCTTGGGGATTTCTTCTGTATTTTATAATTAAAAAAATGGCAGCTTTGATTTTGTAAATTCTCATGAGTTCCGTAGCTTGCTATGTTTGATAGCTTGTTGTTATTTCAAATAAAAATATTTATGCTTTTGTTTTGCTTATGTCTCGATATGTTTGTTAGCTTCTTCTTATTTTATACTAGTCATTCGCAACTTGCTACTAAAATTTTAGAATTAGGGCAATATGATCTGTAAACTGTCTTTAACATGTTTATTTTCACCACAAAAAATAAAAGAATATACTCCTCTCAGGCATTAAAGTTACTGAAATAGATTCTTTTCTGTTCTACCTTCAACATACTAGTGGTCAAAAAAAAAACTTGTGTCTAGCTGCTTCAACATCTTTTTGATACCCTTAAGGACTTTTTATATATTTTGCTTATTTCTATTTGTACTCACTATAGGATAATTTCTTCTAAGTTTCTCCCATAGTTGATTTGGCATCAACGTGGTTGGTGATTGGTTCTTTCTTACAACCAAATCTTAACTTCTTTCCGGAGCTGATACAAAATACAATGAATATCTAACTTCTCACTAATTATGTTTGTTAACTTTTACAAGTTTTCAAACACAGGAGATCAACAATACCCCAACTCGCCTCAGCCCCTGTATATTTATTGTAGTGAGAGATATTGCACCCGTCCCGTGCCTATTCAAGCTCTAATTGGTTGGAAGAATTATGAAGCTTTTTGAGGATTTGAAATTTGCCACCAACATTACCCTGCTTTGCACCTTCTCTAAAGTAAGTTTCAGTGGCGTTTTCTTTTTCTTTTGTTTTCTTTTCATGAAATCTATGAGATTGGACAGTTAAGTTGGTGAGACAATTCTATCTATATAATAAAATTGAAATAAATTATTTTGAATACTCGTTTAGTTTGAATAAATTCTAAAAATCAATTATTACCCTTGTAAATACCAAAATATTCCTCAACTAAGCCCTCTTTAGTTAAATATCTTTCCTTTCCTCTAAATACCTATACAATTTTTCAATACATTTCTTTTTTTTATCATTATTCTTTCTTTTTCTCCTACAACTCTTAAATCTTATGTTGAACCATTTCTCCATGAACCATCATAGTATATTAACAATCTAAGTTTCTGAGACTGCAGAATTGAAAACTAATCTAAATGGAACTTACTAAACATGAATTAAAATAATTTTAAAGCAAGTAGAACTGGTAGTCTAAGAAAATAATATACTGAATTACATTTGTATTTGAAGAGCAAATTTTAGGGATTACAGTAAGTTTCAGGAGCAAAATCCAAGCTCAAAAGTAATGGTAGGTACTATTCCAAACAGATGTTTTGAATCAATCAATCTATTAAACATAAGTTTTGCACAGTGAAAAAATGTTGCCTGGGCATAATTGATCCTTTTGTGTTAAGTTGTCAACTGCCCTTGTAATATTTACTTGTGTTACAATCGTGCATTATTTTACTATATTTTAGATTCCAATTTATTCTCTCTTTCTACTCGCACAATTTTGGCTCAGGAGAATCAATCACCAGTTATTATATCTTCGGTGCTATTTGTCATCTTATCACCGTTAAGTTGCTTAATGCTTATTTTATATTTGTTTGTATGCATTGAAACCTTGACTTCTTCATAATTTCAAGGCTTATTTTATATTTGTCGGACCATTATTGGACTTCGTTGGACCGTCGCCAGACATTCGCTAGACGGTCACCGGACTTTCTCCAGAAAGTCGTCGGACTTTCTCTAGAAAGTCGTTGTACCACCGCCGGATGTTGCCGAACCACTGCTGACGTTGTTGGACCACCGCCGGGGCAGGACCTCATCGGAAAGTCGCAGGACCTCCACTGGACCTTCGCCGCCAGCCACCGGACCGCCATATATTATTACTTATATAAATAATTTAATATTTAAGGTAAAGAATAAATTTGCCTAAAGAAAAGAAATTATAATTCTTTTCCTTATCAAATTTTATATCAAACCAAACAATAAAATCTAATTTCATTACAATTTTGCATTCTTTTCTTCTTCCTTCCTCTAAATTTCACTCTTTTCCTCTCCTTACTTTTTTTCAAACCAAACATGGCCTAAGAGTTCATTCTCCCTATGCTATATGCTACGATAATTTCATTTGCTTAAATAGCACATTAATACGTTTGAAACATAATAATATATTTCTATGTAGTTCATCCAATGGATTGGATTACATTTTTATCTGATTGGGCTCAAATCAATCCAAACTAAACTTGGGCTACAATGAAAATATCAACAAAAATAACATAAATTGTGACCATTTTCCTCCGCCGTAAATTGGCATAATTAAAGTATTTTCTAACAAAGGCTTCCCATGTAAAACGAAAAACGAATTGAGAAAATGATCCAACTACTTTAAACAATAGTTGACATGTTGTAGTATCTTAATATCCATTTTTGCACACAAGCAAAATATAATTGCAATAGACAAGGTGAATGAAATATATAAATGCTTATTGGTATACAACAATGTTATTATTTATGTATCTATAATGTTGATTTTGATGATAACAAACAAAATTAAGAATGATTAGGCTTTTAAAAGTCCAAATTATTTTTTATACATTTTAAATAAATTATTATTTTGATAATATAAAGGTTTTATATTTAAAGGAAAAGTGATTTCATAAATTGATTATTTTCAAGTTAATGTTTAAATTGAAATTTTTTTGAGAACTTTAAAATCAACAAGTATTGTTTTGAAATTCTAGAAATTAACCTATTTGAAATATTTTATAAAGTTTTCGGGCGGGTACGACCGGCGGGGGGTGGCCCGGGGGGCTATAGCGCACGGCCTCGGGGGCCGCAAAGGGGCAGTAACTCATGATCTCGGCTGTCGATTCCGTTTCCACCACCGCATTCGTCTCGAAAAGTTATGCAGTTTAAAAAAAAAAAACACCTCAATCGGACCTCCGAGCACAAAGTTATCGCATTTCAAAAACTTCGACCCTTTCCAAGCCGTGCATTGGGCGCCAATGGCACTAAAACGCACCGTTTCTTTTACCTCATTATAAAGCGGTCCTTTCCTCACATATTTCCGCGCACATGAAACACAAATTTTCAACTTCCCCCGAAAAACGTATTCATTGTTTCTCTATTTCCTCGTCTCCCCTCGGGCAACCAGTAGTAGCTGATGCCTCCTGTGCCTTATCACGGGCTGTTTGCATTGCTACAAGGTATGGTGCTGTCCGTAGACAATTCGGTTCAGAGAATGGTGGCCCTCAGACCCAGGTATTGCTATAGAACCCATTCCTTTTTAATATTATTGAAAAATAGTTTAATATTTGGGCATCTGCCTTTTATATGCTTGCGCCAAACAAAAATTCTGGTGATTGCCGTGTGTGATTAGGTTCATGGTGCCCCGGCACCATGACACTAAAACGCAACGTTTTTGTCACCTTCTAAAAGATGAACCTTTCCTCACATAATTCCGCACAAATGATGCACACTATTTCAACTTCCCCCCAAACCTTGTTATCCTCTCCGGTTCCCATTCAACTCCCACCACCTAATTTCTTATTCTTTCCCCCAAAAAATCATTGTTTTTGTCACCTAATTTCGTATTCTATGTCCTCTGATCTTTATACTTCTTCATTTTGTCTTTGCAGGAACCGGAATTATGGGTACATCACAAATTCTCTGGGTGTGACTTGTGCTGTGGAGCCTTTTTTTTACATTTCCATATTGCAAGTATTTTTTTGCTACCATTGGTATATTTGTCTGTTAAAATCAAACTGCTTTCACTTATGTTCGTGCGTTCTTGTTCCCTCGCCTTGCAATTGCATATCTCAAATTATCTTTCTTACTCTGATTTAGATGGCCAAGGTTTTAAGCTAACTTTTTACAATGCCAATTTTTAAATGGTTTTCTAATGCTGTTCAAAGCTGCAGCCTTTACTTCGTTAATCTTTTTTTTTTTGTTTTTTAAAAGAATCATTTAACTATGCCAACTTTTGATTCTACTGTAGATGCTGCGGAGTCTACAGACAACGGTTTAAGGAATCCCCTGCCACCCTTTGCTTCTAAGAGGATGATGCTGCAGAGTTCATAACCTGCTGTGATTTCCATTATTCTCAGCTTTCTGATGATGCCACTCATAAATAAACAGTTCTGGAATTTGCACATGAAAAAGGAGCGGATATAGAAGAAATAGATGTTGGTAAAGCCAAAGTACTGGGGAATAATTACTTACTTTACTGTTACTTGGCTTTACAGTTGTGGTCACTAGTGTATATCCGTTTCAGTTTTAATTACTTTTAATGTCCATAACAAAGTATGCTTGCTCAATCCTTGTATCAGGTGAGATGCATGTGTACCATATACAGTAGTACTAATACTCGTCACCTGTTTCTACTTCCTCTTTTCAAGCTGTTGCGGTTGCTGCATCATCCATGAGGTTTGTTCAACTTTGACATTATAAAAAATTAAAAGTTTCTAGTACAATTACATACGTACTTTAATTTTTATGTTATCTAGTGATAAAATTTTGTAGTATTAGTTATAACGAATCTCATAATCTATGAATATTGAAATCTTTCACATCTGCAACAGCCCTCTGGAGCAAGGCCTGCCTTGTTAATTATGTAACAGAGGTGAGATTTAGGGGATGGGGTGTTGTTTCTCTACTTGTTTGTTTCTTTTCACATTATGGAAACTAAAGATATCAATTTCAAAACATTGTGCTTTACGTATCTTGGGGATTTCTTCTGTATTTTATAATTAAAAAAATGGCAGCTTTGATTTTGTAAATTCTCATGAGTTCCGTAGCTTGCTATGTTTGATAGCTTGTTGTTATTTCAAATAAAAATATTTATGCTTTTGTTTTGCTTATGTCTCGATATGTTTGTTAGCTTCTTCTTATTTTATACTAGTCATTCGCAACTTGCTACTAAAATTTTAGAATTAGGGCAATATGATCTGTAAACTGTCTTTAACATGTTTATTTTCACCACAAAAAATAAAAGAATATACTCCTCTCAGGCATTAAAGTTACTGAAATAGATTCTTTTCTGTTCTACCTTCAACATACTAGTGGTCAAAAAAAAAACTTGTGTCTAGCTGCTTCAACATCTTTTTGATACCCTTAAGGACTTTTTATATATTTTGCTTATTTCTATTTGTACTCACTATAGGATAATTTCTTCTAAGTTTCTCCCATAGTTGATTTGGCATCAACGTGGTTGGTGATTGGTTCTTTCTTACAACCAAATCTTAACTTCTTTCCGGAGCTGATACAAAATACAATGAATATCTAACTTCTCACTAATTATGTTTGTTAACTTTTACAAGTTTTCAAACACAGGAGATCAACAATACCCCAACTCGCCTCAGCCCCTGTATATTTATTGTAGTGAGAGATATTGCACCCGTCCCGTGCCTATTCAAGCTCTAATTGGTTGGAAGAATTATGAAGCTTTTTGAGGATTTGAAATTTGCCACCAACATTACCCTGCTTTGCACCTTCTCTAAAGTAAGTTTCAGTGGCGTTTTCTTTTTCTTTTGTTTTCTTTTCATGAAATCTATGAGATTGGACAGTTAAGTTGGTGAGACAATTCTATCTATATAATAAAATTGAAATAAATTATTTTGAATACTCGTTTAGTTTGAATAAATTCTAAAAATCAATTATTACCCTTGTAAATACCAAAATATTCCTCAACTAAGCCCTCTTTAGTTAAATATCTTTCCTTTCCTCTAAATACCTATACAATTTTTCAATACATTTCTTTTTTTTATCATTATTCTTTCTTTTTCTCCTACAACTCTTAAATCTTATGTTGAACCATTTCTCCATGAACCATCATAGTATATTAACAATCTAAGTTTCTGAGACTGCAGAATTGAAAACTAATCTAAATGGAACTTACTAAACATGAATTAAAATAATTTTAAAGCAAGTAGAACTGGTAGTCTAAGAAAATAATATACTGAATTACATTTGTATTTGAAGAGCAAATTTTAGGGATTACAGTAAGTTTCAGGAGCAAAATCCAAGCTCAAAAGTAATGGTAGGTACTATTCCAAACAGATGTTTTGAATCAATCAATCTATTAAACATAAGTTTTGCACAGTGAAAAAATGTTGCCTGGGCATAATTGATCCTTTTGTGTTAAGTTGTCAACTGCCCTTGTAATATTTACTTGTGTTACAATCGTGCATTATTTTACTATATTTTAGATTCCAATTTATTCTCTCTTTCTACTCGCACAATTTTGGCTCAGGAGAATCAATCACCAGTTATTATATCTTCGGTGCTATTTGTCATCTTATCACCGTTAAGTTGCTTAATGCTTATTTTATATTTGTTTGTATGCATTGAAACCTTGACTTCTTCATAATTTCAAGGCTTATTTTATATTTGTCGGACCATTATTGGACTTCGTTGGACCGTCGCCAGACATTCGCTAGACGGTCACCGGACTTTCTCCAGAAAGTCGTCGGACTTTCTCTAGAAAGTCGTTGTACCACCGCCGGATGTTGCCGAACCACTGCTGACGTTGTTGGACCACCGCCGGGGCAGGACCTCATCGGAAAGTCGCAGGACCTCCACTGGACCTTCGCCGCCAGCCACCGGACCGCCATATATTATTACTTATATAAATAATTTAATATTTAAGGTAAAGAATAAATTTGCCTAAAGAAAAGAAATTATAATTCTTTTCCTTATCAAATTTTATATCAAACCAAACAATAAAATCTAATTTCATTACAATTTTGCATTCTTTTCTTCTTCCTTCCTCTAAATTTCACTCTTTTCCTCTCCTTACTTTTTTTCAAACCAAACATGGCCTAAGAGTTCATTCTCCCTATGCTATATGCTACGATAATTTCATTTGCTTAAATAGCACATTAATACGTTTGAAACATAATAATATATTTCTATGTAGTTCATCCAATGGATTGGATTACATTTTTATCTGATTGGGCTCAAATCAATCCAAACTAAACTTGGGCTACAATGAAAATATCAACAAAAATAACATAAATTGTGACCATTTTCCTCCGCCGTAAATTGGCATAATTAAAGTATTTTCTAACAAAGGCTTCCCATGTAAAACGAAAAACGAATTGAGAAAATGATCCAACTACTTTAAACAATAGTTGACATGTTGTAGTATCTTAATATCCATTTTTGCACACAAGCAAAATATAATTGCAATAGACAAGGTGAATGAAATATATAAATGCTTATTGGTATACAACAATGTTATTATTTATGTATCTATAATGTTGATTTTGATGATAACAAACAAAATTAAGAATGATTAGGCTTTTAAAAGTCCAAATTATTTTTTATACATTTTAAATAAATTATTATTTTGATAATATAAAGGTTTTATATTTAAAGGAAAAGTGATTTCATAAATTGATTATTTTCAAGTTAATGTTTAAATTGAAATTTTTTTGAGAACTTTAAAATCAACAAGTATTGTTTTGAAATTCTAGAAATTAACCTATTTGAAATATTTTATAAAGTTTTCGGGCGGGTACGACCGGCGGGGGGTGGCCCGGGGGGCTATAGCGCACGGCCTCGGGGGCCGCAAAGGGGCAGTAACTCATGATCTCGGCTGTCGATTCCGTTTCCACCACCGCATTCGTCTCGAAAAGTTATGCAGTTTAAAAAAAAAAAACACCTCAATCGGACCTCCGAGCACAAAGTTATCGCATTTCAAAAACTTCGACCCTTTCCAAGCCGTGCATTGGGCGCCAATGGCACTAAAACGCACCGTTTCTTTTACCTCATTATAAAGCGGTCCTTTCCTCACATATTTCCGCGCACATGAAACACAAATTTTCAACTTCCCCCGAAAAACGTATTCATTGTTTCTCTATTTCCTCGTCTCCCCTCGGGCAACCAGTAGTAGCTGATGCCTCCTGTGCCTTATCACGGGCTGTTTGCATTGCTACAAGGTATGGTGCTGTCCGTAGACAATTCGGTTCAGAGAATGGTGGCCCTCAGACCCAGGTATTGCTATAGAACCCATTCCTTTTTAATATTATTTAAAAATAGTTTAATATTTGGGCATCTGCCTTTTATATGCTTGCGCCAAACAAAAATTCTGGTGATTGCCGTGTGTGATTAGGTTCATGGTGCCCCGGCACCATGACACTAAAACGCAACGTTTTTGTCACCTTCTAAAAGATGAACCTTTCCTCACATAATTCCGCACAAATGATGCACACTATTTCAACTTCCCCCCAAACCTTGTTATCCTCTCCGGTTCCCATTCAACTCCCACCACCTAATTTCTTATTCTTTCCCCCAAAAAATCATTGTTTTTGTCACCTAATTTCGTATTCTATGTCCTCTGATCTTTATACTTCTTCATTTTGTCTTTGCAGGAACCGGAATTATGGGTACATCACAAATTCTCTGGGTGTGACTTGTGCTGTGGAGCCTTTTTTTTACATTTCCATATTGCAAGTATTTTTTTGCTACCATTGGTATATTTGTCTGTTAAAATCAAACTGCTTTCACTTATGTTCGTGCGTTCTTGTTCCCTCGCCTTGCAATTGCATATCTCAAATTATCTTTCTTACTCTGATTTAGATGGCCAAGGTTTTAAGCTAACTTTTTACAATGCCAATTTTTAAATGGTTTTCTAATGCTGTTCAAAGCTGCAGCCTTTACTTCGTTAATCTTTTTTTTTTTGTTTTTTAAAAGAATCATTTAACTATGCCAACTTTTGATTCTACTGTAGATGCTGCGGAGTCTACAGACAACGGTTTAAGGAATCCCCTGCCACCCTTTGCTTCTAAGAGGATGATGCTGCAGAGTTCATAACCTGCTGTGATTTCCATTATTCTCAGCTTTCTGATGATGCCACTCATAAATAAACAGTTCTGGAATTTGCACATGAAAAAGGAGCGGATATAGAAGAAATAGATGTTGGTAAAGCCAAAGTACTGGGGAATAATTACTTACTTTACTGTTACTTGGCTTTACAGTTGTGGTCACTAGTGTATATCCGTTTCAGTTTTAATTACTTTTAATGTCCATAACAAAGTATGCTTGCTCAATCCTTGTATCAGGTGAGATGCATGTGTACCATATACAGTAGTACTAATACTCGTCACCTGTTTCTACTTCCTCTTTTCAAGCTGTTGCGGTTGCTGCATCATCCATGAGGTTTGTTCAACTTTGACATTATAAAAAATTAAAAGTTTCTAGTACAATTACATACGTACTTTAATTTTTATGTTATCTAGTGATAAAATTTTGTAGTATTAGTTATAACGAATCTCATAATCTATGAATATTGAAATCTTTCACATCTGCAACAGCCCTCTGGAGCAAGGCCTGCCTTGTTAATTATGTAACAGAGGTGAGATTTAGGGGATGGGGTGTTGTTTCTCTACTTGTTTGTTTCTTTTCACATTATGGAAACTAAAGATATCAATTTCAAAACATTGTGCTTTACGTATCTTGGGGATTTCTTCTGTATTTTATAATTAAAAAAATGGCAGCTTTGATTTTGTAAATTCTCATGAGTTCCGTAGCTTGCTATGTTTGATAGCTTGTTGTTATTTCAAATAAAAATATTTATGCTTTTGTTTTGCTTATGTCTCGATATGTTTGTTAGCTTCTTCTTATTTTATACTAGTCATTCGCAACTTGCTACTAAAATTTTAGAATTAGGGCAATATGATCTGTAAACTGTCTTTAACATGTTTATTTTCACCACAAAAAATAAAAGAATATACTCCTCTCAGGCATTAAAGTTACTGAAATAGATTCTTTTCTGTTCTACCTTCAACATACTAGTGGTCAAAAAAAAAACTTGTGTCTAGCTGCTTCAACATCTTTTTGATACCCTTAAGGACTTTTTATATATTTTGCTTATTTCTATTTGTACTCACTATAGGATAATTTCTTCTAAGTTTCTCCCATAGTTGATTTGGCATCAACGTGGTTGGTGATTGGTTCTTTCTTACAACCAAATCTTAACTTCTTTCCGGAGCTGATACAAAATACAATGAATATCTAACTTCTCACTAATTATGTTTGTTAACTTTTACAAGTTTTCAAACACAGGAGATCAACAATACCCCAACTCGCCTCAGCCCCTGTATATTTATTGTAGTGAGAGATATTGCACCCGTCCCGTGCCTATTCAAGCTCTAATTGGTTGGAAGAATTATGAAGCTTTTTGAGGATTTGAAATTTGCCACCAACATTACCCTGCTTTGCACCTTCTCTAAAGTAAGTTTCAGTGGCGTTTTCTTTTTCTTTTGTTTTCTTTTCATGAAATCTATGAGATTGGACAGTTAAGTTGGTGAGACAATTCTATCTATATAATAAAATTGAAATAAATTATTTTGAATACTCGTTTAGTTTGAATAAATTCTAAAAATCAATTATTACCCTTGTAAATACCAAAATATTCCTCAACTAAGCCCTCTTTAGTTAAATATCTTTCCTTTCCTCTAAATACCTATACAATTTTTCAATACATTTCTTTTTTTTATCATTATTCTTTCTTTTTCTCCTACAACTCTTAAATCTTATGTTGAACCATTTCTCCATGAACCATCATAGTATATTAACAATCTAAGTTTCTGAGACTGCAGAATTGAAAACTAATCTAAATGGAACTTACTAAACATGAATTAAAATAATTTTAAAGCAAGTAGAACTGGTAGTCTAAGAAAATAATATACTGAATTACATTTGTATTTGAAGAGCAAATTTTAGGGATTACAGTAAGTTTCAGGAGCAAAATCCAAGCTCAAAAGTAATGGTAGGTACTATTC
Source organism: Citrus sinensis (assembly GCF_022201045.2). NCBI lineage: Eukaryota > Viridiplantae > Streptophyta > Magnoliopsida > Sapindales > Rutaceae > Citrus > Citrus sinensis. Next base: position 91,125 of record NC_068562.1, read on the forward strand.
CAAACAGATGTTTTGAATCAATCAATCTATTAAACATAAGTTTTGCACAGTGAAAAAATGTTGCCTGGGCATAATTGATCCTTTTGTGTTAAGTTGTCAACTGCCCTTGTAATATTTACTTGTGTTACAATCGTGCATTATTTTACTATATTTTAGATTCCAATTTATTCTCTCTTTCTACTCGCACAATTTTGGCTCAGGAGAATCAATCACCAGTTATTATATCTTCGGTGCTATTTGTCATCTTATCACCGTTAAGTTGCTTAATGCTTATTTTATATTTGTTTGTATGCATTGAAACCTTGACTTCTTCATAATTTCAAGGCTTATTTTATATTTGTCGGACCATTATTGGACTTCGTTGGACCGTCGCCAGACATTCGCTAGACGGTCACCGGACTTTCTCCAGAAAGTCGTCGGACTTTCTCTAGAAAGTCGTTGTACCACCGCCGGATGTTGCCGAACCACTGCTGACGTTGTTGGACCACCGCCGGGGCAGGACCTCATCGGAAAGTCGCAGGACCTCCACTGGACCTTCGCCGCCAGCCACCGGACCGCCATATATTATTACTTATATAAATAATTTAATATTTAAGGTAAAGAATAAATTTGCCTAAAGAAAAGAAATTATAATTCTTTTCCTTATCAAATTTTATATCAAACCAAACAATAAAATCTAATTTCATTACAATTTTGCATTCTTTTCTTCTTCCTTCCTCTAAATTTCACTCTTTTCCTCTCCTTACTTTTTTTCAAACCAAACATGGCCTAAGAGTTCATTCTCCCTATGCTATATGCTACGATAATTTCATTTGCTTAAATAGCACATTAATACGTTTGAAACATAATAATATATTTCTATGTAGTTCATCCAATGGATTGGATTACATTTTTATCTGATTGGGCTCAAATCAATCCAAACTAAACTTGGGCTACAATGAAAATATCAACAAAAATAACATAAATTGTGACCATTTTCCTCCGCCGTAAATTGGCATAATTAAAGTATTTTCTAACAAAGGCTTCCCATGTAAAACGAAAAACGAATTGAGAAAATGATCCAACTACTTTAAACAATAGTTGACATGTTGTAGTATCTTAATATCCATTTTTGCACACAAGCAAAATATAATTGCAATAGACAAGGTGAATGAAATATATAAATGCTTATTGGTATACAACAATGTTATTATTTATGTATCTATAATGTTGATTTTGATGATAACAAACAAAATTAAGAATGATTAGGCTTTTAAAAGTCCAAATTATTTTTTATACATTTTAAATAAATTATTATTTTGATAATATAAAGGTTTTATATTTAAAGGAAAAGTGATTTCATAAATTGATTATTTTCAAGTTAATGTTTAAATTGAAATTTTTTTGAGAACTTTAAAATCAACAAGTATTGTTTTGAAATTCTAGAAATTAACCTATTTGAAATATTTTATAAAGTTTTCGGGCGGGTACGACCGGCGGGGGGTGGCCCGGGGGGCTATAGCGCACGGCCTCGGGGGCCGCAAAGGGGCAGTAACTCATGATCTCGGCTGTCGATTCCGTTTCCACCACCGCATTCGTCTCGAAAAGTTATGCAGTTTAAAAAAAAAAAACACCTCAATCGGACCTCCGAGCACAAAGTTATCGCATTTCAAAAACTTCGACCCTTTCCAAGCCGTGCATTGGGCGCCAATGGCACTAAAACGCACCGTTTCTTTTACCTCATTATAAAGCGGTCCTTTCCTCACATATTTCCGCGCACATGAAACACAAATTTTCAACTTCCCCCGAAAAACGTATTCATTGTTTCTCTATTTCCTCGTCTCCCCTCGGGCAACCAGTAGTAGCTGATGCCTCCTGTGCCTTATCACGGGCTGTTTGCATTGCTACAAGGTATGGTGCTGTCCGTAGACAATTCGGTTCAGAGAATGGTGGCCCTCAGACCCAGGTATTGCTATAGAACCCATTCCTTTTTAATATTATTGAAAAATAGTTTAATATTTGGGCATCTGCCTTTTATATGCTTGCGCCAAACAAAAATTCTGGTGATTGCCGTGTGTGATTAGGTTCATGGTGCCCCGGCACCATGACACTAAAACGCAACGTTTTTGTCACCTTCTAAAAGATGAACCTTTCCTCACATAATTCCGCACAAATGATGCACACTATTTCAACTTCCCCCCAAACCTTGTTATCCTCTCCGGTTCCCATTCAACTCCCACCACCTAATTTCTTATTCTTTCCCCCAAAAAATCATTGTTTTTGTCACCTAATTTCGTATTCTATGTCCTCTGATCTTTATACTTCTTCATTTTGTCTTTGCAGGAACCGGAATTATGGGTACATCACAAATTCTCTGGGTGTGACTTGTGCTGTGGAGCCTTTTTTTTACATTTCCATATTGCAAGTATTTTTTTGCTACCATTGGTATATTTGTCTGTTAAAATCAAACTGCTTTCACTTATGTTCGTGCGTTCTTGTTCCCTCGCCTTGCAATTGCATATCTCAAATTATCTTTCTTACTCTGATTTAGATGGCCAAGGTTTTAAGCTAACTTTTTACAATGCCAATTTTTAAATGGTTTTCTAATGCTGTTCAAAGCTGCAGCCTTTACTTCGTTAATCTTTTTTTTTTTGTTTTTTAAAAGAATCATTTAACTATGCCAACTTTTGATTCTACTGTAGATGCTGCGGAGTCTACAGACAACGGTTTAAGGAATCCCCTGCCACCCTTTGCTTCTAAGAGGATGATGCTGCAGAGTTCATAACCTGCTGTGATTTCCATTATTCTCAGCTTTCTGATGATGCCACTCATAAATAAACAGTTCTGGAATTTGCACATGAAAAAGGAGCGGATATAGAAGAAATAGATGTTGGTAAAGCCAAAGTACTGGGGAATAATTACTTACTTTACTGTTACTTGGCTTTACAGTTGTGGTCACTAGTGTATATCCGTTTCAGTTTTAATTACTTTTAATGTCCATAACAAAGTATGCTTGCTCAATCCTTGTATCAGGTGAGATGCATGTGTACCATATACAGTAGTACTAATACTCGTCACCTGTTTCTACTTCCTCTTTTCAAGCTGTTGCGGTTGCTGCATCATCCATGAGGTTTGTTCAACTTTGACATTATAAAAAATTAAAAGTTTCTAGTACAATTACATACGTACTTTAATTTTTATGTTATCTAGTGATAAAATTTTGTAGTATTAGTTATAACGAATCTCATAATCTATGAATATTGAAATCTTTCACATCTGCAACAGCCCTCTGGAGCAAGGCCTGCCTTGTTAATTATGTAACAGAGGTGAGATTTAGGGGATGGGGTGTTGTTTCTCTACTTGTTTGTTTCTTTTCACATTATGGAAACTAAAGATATCAATTTCAAAACATTGTGCTTTACGTATCTTGGGGATTTCTTCTGTATTTTATAATTAAAAAAATGGCAGCTTTGATTTTGTAAATTCTCATGAGTTCCGTAGCTTGCTATGTTTGATAGCTTGTTGTTATTTCAAATAAAAATATTTATGCTTTTGTTTTGCTTATGTCTCGATATGTTTGTTAGCTTCTTCTTATTTTATACTAGTCATTCGCAACTTGCTACTAAAATTTTAGAATTAGGGCAATATGATCTGTAAACTGTCTTTAACATGTTTATTTTCACCACAAAAAATAAAAGAATATACTCCTCTCAGGCATTAAAGTTACTGAAATAGATTCTTTTCTGTTCTACCTTCAACATACTAGTGGTCAAAAAAAAAACTTGTGTCTAGCTGCTTCAACATCTTTTTGATACCCTTAAGGACTTTTTATATATTTTGCTTATTTCTATTTGTACTCACTATAGGATAATTTCTTCTAAGTTTCTCCCATAGTTGATTTGGCATCAACGTGGTTGGTGATTGGTTCTTTCTTACAACCAAATCTTAACTTCTTTCCGGAGCTGATACAAAATACAATGAATATCTAACTTCTCACTAATTATGTTTGTTAACTTTTACAAGTTTTCAAACACAGGAGATCAACAATACCCCAACTCGCCTCAGCCCCTGTATATTTATTGTAGTGAGAGATATTGCACCCGTCCCGTGCCTATTCAAGCTCTAATTGGTTGGAAGAATTATGAAGCTTTTTGAGGATTTGAAATTTGCCACCAACATTACCCTGCTTTGCACCTTCTCTAAAGTAAGTTTCAGTGGCGTTTTCTTTTTCTTTTGTTTTCTTTTCATGAAATCTATGAGATTGGACAGTTAAGTTGGTGAGACAATTCTATCTATATAATAAAATTGAAATAAATTATTTTGAATACTCGTTTAGTTTGAATAAATTCTAAAAATCAATTATTACCCTTGTAAATACCAAAATATTCCTCAACTAAGCCCTCTTTAGTTAAATATCTTTCCTTTCCTCTAAATACCTATACAATTTTTCAATACATTTCTTTTTTTTATCATTATTCTTTCTTTTTCTCCTACAACTCTTAAATCTTATGTTGAACCATTTCTCCATGAACCATCATAGTATATTAACAATCTAAGTTTCTGAGACTGCAGAATTGAAAACTAATCTAAATGGAACTTACTAAACATGAATTAAAATAATTTTAAAGCAAGTAGAACTGGTAGTCTAAGAAAATAATATACTGAATTACATTTGTATTTGAAGAGCAAATTTTAGGGATTACAGTAAGTTTCAGGAGCAAAATCCAAGCTCAAAAGTAATGGTAGGTACTATTCCAAACAGATGTTTTGAATCAATCAATCTATTAAACATAAGTTTTGCACAGTGAAAAAATGTTGCCTGGGCATAATTGATCCTTTTGTGTTAAGTTGTCAACTGCCCTTGTAATATTTACTTGTGTTACAATCGTGCATTATTTTACTATATTTTAGATTCCAATTTATTCTCTCTTTCTACTCGCACAATTTTGGCTCAGGAGAATCAATCACCAGTTATTATATCTTCGGTGCTATTTGTCATCTTATCACCGTTAAGTTGCTTAATGCTTATTTTATATTTGTTTGTATGCATTGAAACCTTGACTTCTTCATAATTTCAAGGCTTATTTTATATTTGTCGGACCATTATTGGACTTCGTTGGACCGTCGCCAGACATTCGCTAGACGGTCACCGGACTTTCTCCAGAAAGTCGTCGGACTTTCTCTAGAAAGTCGTTGTACCACCGCCGGATGTTGCCGAACCACTGCTGACGTTGTTGGACCACCGCCGGGGCAGGACCTCATCGGAAAGTCGCAGGACCTCCACTGGACCTTCGCCGCCAGCCACCGGACCGCCATATATTATTACTTATATAAATAATTTAATATTTAAGGTAAAGAATAAATTTGCCTAAAGAAAAGAAATTATAATTCTTTTCCTTATCAAATTTTATATCAAACCAAACAATAAAATCTAATTTCATTACAATTTTGCATTCTTTTCTTCTTCCTTCCTCTAAATTTCACTCTTTTCCTCTCCTTACTTTTTTTCAAACCAAACATGGCCTAAGAGTTCATTCTCCCTATGCTATATGCTACGATAATTTCATTTGCTTAAATAGCACATTAATACGTTTGAAACATAATAATATATTTCTATGTAGTTCATCCAATGGATTGGATTACATTTTTATCTGATTGGGCTCAAATCAATCCAAACTAAACTTGGGCTACAATGAAAATATCAACAAAAATAACATAAATTGTGACCATTTTCCTCCGCCGTAAATTGGCATAATTAAAGTATTTTCTAACAAAGGCTTCCCATGTAAAACGAAAAACGAATTGAGAAAATGATCCAACTACTTTAAACAATAGTTGACATGTTGTAGTATCTTAATATCCATTTTTGCACACAAGCAAAATATAATTGCAATAGACAAGGTGAATGAAATATATAAATGCTTATTGGTATACAACAATGTTATTATTTATGTATCTATAATGTTGATTTTGATGATAACAAACAAAATTAAGAATGATTAGGCTTTTAAAAGTCCAAATTATTTTTTATACATTTTAAATAAATTATTATTTTGATAATATAAAGGTTTTATATTTAAAGGAAAAGTGATTTCATAAATTGATTATTTTCAAGTTAATGTTTAAATTGAAATTTTTTTGAGAACTTTAAAATCAACAAGTATTGTTTTGAAATTCTAGAAATTAACCTATTTGAAATATTTTATAAAGTTTTCGGGCGGGTACGACCGGCGGGGGGTGGCCCGGGGGGCTATAGCGCACGGCCTCGGGGGCCGCAAAGGGGCAGTAACTCATGATCTCGGCTGTCGATTCCGTTTCCACCACCGCATTCGTCTCGAAAAGTTATGCAGTTTAAAAAAAAAAAACACCTCAATCGGACCTCCGAGCACAAAGTTATCGCATTTCAAAAACTTCGACCCTTTCCAAGCCGTGCATTGGGCGCCAATGGCACTAAAACGCACCGTTTCTTTTACCTCATTATAAAGCGGTCCTTTCCTCACATATTTCCGCGCACATGAAACACAAATTTTCAACTTCCCCCGAAAAACGTATTCATTGTTTCTCTATTTCCTCGTCTCCCCTCGGGCAACCAGTAGTAGCTGATGCCTCCTGTGCCTTATCACGGGCTGTTTGCATTGCTACAAGGTATGGTGCTGTCCGTAGACAATTCGGTTCAGAGAATGGTGGCCCTCAGACCCAGGTATTGCTATAGAACCCATTCCTTTTTAATATTATTGAAAAATAGTTTAATATTTGGGCATCTGCCTTTTATATGCTTGCGCCAAACAAAAATTCTGGTGATTGCCGTGTGTGATTAGGTTCATGGTGCCCCGGCACCATGACACTAAAACGCAACGTTTTTGTCACCTTCTAAAAGATGAACCTTTCCTCACATAATTCCGCACAAATGATGCACACTATTTCAACTTCCCCCCAAACCTTGTTATCCTCTCCGGTTCCCATTCAACTCCCACCACCTAATTTCTTATTCTTTCCCCCAAAAAATCATTGTTTTTGTCACCTAATTTCGTATTCTATGTCCTCTGATCTTTATACTTCTTCATTTTGTCTTTGCAGGAACCGGAATTATGGGTACATCACAAATTCTCTGGGTGTGACTTGTGCTGTGGAGCCTTTTTTTTACATTTCCATATTGCAAGTATTTTTTTGCTACCATTGGTATATTTGTCTGTTAAAATCAAACTGCTTTCACTTATGTTCGTGCGTTCTTGTTCCCTCGCCTTGCAATTGCATATCTCAAATTATCTTTCTTACTCTGATTTAGATGGCCAAGGTTTTAAGCTAACTTTTTACAATGCCAATTTTTAAATGGTTTTCTAATGCTGTTCAAAGCTGCAGCCTTTACTTCGTTAATCTTTTTTTTTTTGTTTTTTAAAAGAATCATTTAACTATGCCAACTTTTGATTCTACTGTAGATGCTGCGGAGTCTACAGACAACGGTTTAAGGAATCCCCTGCCACCCTTTGCTTCTAAGAGGATGATGCTGCAGAGTTCATAACCTGCTGTGATTTCCATTATTCTCAGCTTTCTGATGATGCCACTCATAAATAAACAGTTCTGGAATTTGCACATGAAAAAGGAGCGGATATAGAAGAAATAGATGTTGGTAAAGCCAAAGTACTGGGGAATAATTACTTACTTTACTGTTACTTGGCTTTACAGTTGTGGTCACTAGTGTATATCCGTTTCAGTTTTAATTACTTTTAATGTCCATAACAAAGTATGCTTGCTCAATCCTTGTATCAGGTGAGATGCATGTGTACCATATACAGTAGTACTAATACTCGTCACCTGTTTCTACTTCCTCTTTTCAAGCTGTTGCGGTTGCTGCATCATCCATGAGGTTTGTTCAACTTTGACATTATAAAAAATTAAAAGTTTCTAGTACAATTACATACGTACTTTAATTTTTATGTTATCTAGTGATAAAATTTTGTAGTATTAGTTATAACGAATCTCATAATCTATGAATATTGAAATCTTTCACATCTGCAACAGCCCTCTGGAGCAAGGCCTGCCTTGTTAATTATGTAACAGAGGTGAGATTTAGGGGATGGGGTGTTGTTTCTCTACTTGTTTGTTTCTTTTCACATTATGGAAACTAAAGATATCAATTTCAAAACATTGTGCTTTACGTATCTTGGGGATTTCTTCTGTATTTTATAATTAAAAAAATGGCAGCTTTGATTTTGTAAATTCTCATGAGTTCCGTAGCTTGCTATGTTTGATAGCTTGTTGTTATTTCAAATAAAAATATTTATGCTTTTGTTTTGCTTATGTCTCGATATGTTTGTTAGCTTCTTCTTATTTTATACTAGTCATTCGCAACTTGCTACTAAAATTTTAGAATTAGGGCAATATGATCTGTAAACTGTCTTTAACATGTTTATTTTCACCACAAAAAATAAAAGAATATACTCCTCTCAGGCATTAAAGTTACTGAAATAGATTCTTTTCTGTTCTACCTTCAACATACTAGTGGTCAAAAAAAAAACTTGTGTCTAGCTGCTTCAACATCTTTTTGATACCCTTAAGGACTTTTTATATATTTTGCTTATTTCTATTTGTACTCACTATAGGATAATTTCTTCTAAGTTTCTCCCATAGTTGATTTGGCATCAACGTGGTTGGTGATTGGTTCTTTCTTACAACCAAATCTTAACTTCTTTCCGGAGCTGATACAAAATACAATGAATATCTAACTTCTCACTAATTATGTTTGTTAACTTTTACAAGTTTTCAAACACAGGAGATCAACAATACCCCAACTCGCCTCAGCCCCTGTATATTTATTGTAGTGAGAGATATTGCACCCGTCCCGTGCCTATTCAAGCTCTAATTGGTTGGAAGAATTATGAAGCTTTTTGAGGATTTGAAATTTGCCACCAACATTACCCTGCTTTGCACCTTCTCTAAAGTAAGTTTCAGTGGCGTTTTCTTTTTCTTTTGTTTTCTTTTCATGAAATCTATGAGATTGGACAGTTAAGTTGGTGAGACAATTCTATCTATATAATAAAATTGAAATAAATTATTTTGAATACTCGTTTAGTTTGAATAAATTCTAAAAATCAATTATTACCCTTGTAAATACCAAAATATTCCTCAACTAAGCCCTCTTTAGTTAAATATCTTTCCTTTCCTCTAAATACCTATACAATTTTTCAATACATTTCTTTTTTTTATCATTATTCTTTCTTTTTCTCCTACAACTCTTAAATCTTATGTTGAACCATTTCTCCATGAACCATCATAGTATATTAACAATCTAAGTTTCTGAGACTGCAGAATTGAAAACTAATCTAAATGGAACTTACTAAACATGAATTAAAATAATTTTAAAGCAAGTAGAACTGGTAGTCTAAGAAAATAATATACTGAATTACATTTGTATTTGAAGAGCAAATTTTAGGGATTACAGTAAGTTTCAGGAGCAAAATCCAAGCTCAAAAGTAATGGTAGGTACTATTCCAAACAGATGTTTTGAATCAATCAATCTATTAAACATAAGTTTTGCACAGTGAAAAAATGTTGCCTGGGCATAATTGATCCTTTTGTGTTAAGTTGTCAACTGCCCTTGTAATATTTACTTGTGTTACAATCGTGCATTATTTTACTATATTTTAGATTCCAATTTATTCTCTCTTTCTACTCGCACAATTTTGGCTCAGGAGAATCAATCACCAGTTATTATATCTTCGGTGCTATTTGTCATCTTATCACCGTTAAGTTGCTTAATGCTTATTTTATATTTGTTTGTATGCATTGAAACCTTGACTTCTTCATAATTTCAAGGCTTATTTTATATTTGTCGGACCATTATTGGACTTCGTTGGACCGTCGCCAGACATTCGCTAGACGGTCACCGGACTTTCTCCAGAAAGTCGTCGGACTTTCTCTAGAAAGTCGTTGTACCACCGCCGGATGTTGCCGAACCACTGCTGACGTTGTTGGACCACCGCCGGGGCAGGACCTCATCGGAAAGTCGCAGGACCTCCACTGGACCTTCGCCGCCAGCCACCGGACCGCCATATATTATTACTTATATAAATAATTTAATATTTAAGGTAAAGAATAAATTTGCCTAAAGAAAAGAAATTATAATTCTTTTCCTTATCAAATTTTATATCAAACCAAACAATAAAATCTAATTTCATTACAATTTTGCATTCTTTTCTTCTTCCTTCCTCTAAATTTCACTCTTTTCCTCTCCTTACTTTTTTTCAAACCAAACATGGCCTAAGAGTTCATTCTCCCTATGCTATATGCTACGATAATTTCATTTGCTTAAATAGCACATTAATACGTTTGAAACATAATAATATATTTCTATGTAGTTCATCCAATGGATTGGATTACATTTTTATCTGATTGGGCTCAAATCAATCCAAACTAAACTTGGGCTACAATGAAAATATCAACAAAAATAACATAAATTGTGACCATTTTCCTCCGCCGTAAATTGGCATAATTAAAGTATTTTCTAACAAAGGCTTCCCATGTAAAACGAAAAACGAATTGAGAAAATGATCCAACTACTTTAAACAATAGTTGACATGTTGTAGTATCTTAATATCCATTTTTGCACACAAGCAAAATATAATTGCAATAGACAAGGTGAATGAAATATATAAATGCTTATTGGTATACAACAATGTTATTATTTATGTATCTATAATGTTGATTTTGATGATAACAAACAAAATTAAGAATGATTAGGCTTTTAAAAGTCCAAATTATTTTTTATACATTTTAAATAAATTATTATTTTGATAATATAAAGGTTTTATATTTAAAGGAAAAGTGATTTCATAAATTGATTATTTTCAAGTTAATGTTTAAATTGAAATTTTTTTGAGAACTTTAAAATCAACAAGTATTGTTTTGAAATTCTAGAAATTAACCTATTTGAAATATTTTATAAAGTTTTCGGGCGGGTACGACCGGCGGGGGGTGGCCCGGGGGGCTATAGCGCACGGCCTCGGGGGCCGCAAAGGGGCAGTAACTCATGATCTCGGCTGTCGATTCCGTTTCCACCTGGTCCCACGGGACCAACGGTCCGGGGGCATCGGGATGGGAGGGTAGCCGCGCGGTGGTTTGAACGCCGAAAAATCGGAATGATCGGGGTGCGCTCAGTAGGTTTTGACGGTTTCAGCTGTATCGCATGATTCGGGCCTCCGATTCCGTTTCCGTCAGGTCCCACGGGACCAGGGGTCCGGGGGCATCGGGATGAAGGGGGTAGCAGCGTGGCGGTTTGAACGCCGAAAAATGGGCATGATCGGGGCGGTTTTCCCGGTTTCGGCCCCCCGGGGGGCGGTTCATGCCCTGTGGGGGACCGCGGTGCGGGATCGGGCGGCGGCGGACGTGTTCGATGGAGTTCGGGCGGGTGCGGCCGGCGGGGGGTGTCCCGGGGGGCTATAGCGCACGGCCTCGGGGGCTGTAAAGAAGGGGCCGTAACTCATGATCCGGGCCTCCGATTCCGTTTCCGTCTGGTCCCACGGGACCAGCGCTCCGGGGGCATAGGGATGGGAGGGTAGCCGCGCGGCTTTTGAACGCCGAAAAATGGGCACGATCGGGGTGCACTCAATAGGTTTTGACGGTTTCGGCCGTATCTCATGATCCGGGCCTCCGATTCCGTTTCCGTCAGGTCCCATGGGACCAGGGGCCTGGGTGCATCGGGATGGGGGGTTAGCCGCGCGGTGGTTTGAACGCCGAAAAATGGCCATGATCGTGGTGCGCTCTGTAGGTTTTCCCGGTTTCGGCCCCCCGGGGGGGTTCATGCCCCGGGGGGGACCGCGAAGCGGGATCGGGAGGCCGCAGACGCCTTCGGTGGGGTTCGGGCGGGTGCGGCCGGCGGGGGGGTGGCCCGGGGGGCTATAGTGCCCGGCCTCAGGGGCCACAAAGAAGGAGCCGTAACTCATGATCCGACCCTCCAATTCCGTTTCCGCCTGCTTCAACGGGTGCAGCGGTCCGGGGGCATCGGGATGGGGGGGTAGCCGCGAGGCGGTTTGAACGCCGAAAAATGGGCATGATCGGGGCGGTTTTTCCGGTTTGGCCGGTTTCGGCCCGCCGGGGGGGCGGTTCATGCCCCGGGGGGGACCGCCGGGCGGGATCGGGAGTCGGCGGACGCGTTCGGTGGGGTTCGGGCGGGTCCGGCCGGCTGGGGGGTGGCTCAGGGGGCTATAGCGCACATGCTCGGAGGCCGCAAAGAAGGGGCCGTAACTCATGATCCGGGCCTCCGATTCCGTTTCCGTCGGGTCCCACGGGACCAGGGTTTCGGGGGCATCGGGATGGGGGGTAGCCGCGCGGCGGTTTCAACGCCGAAAAATGGGCATGATCGGGGCGGTTTTGCCGGTGTGGCCGGTTTCGGCCCGCCGGGGGGCGGTTCATGCCCCGGGGGGCACCGCCGGGCGGGATCGGGAGTCGGCAGACGCGTTCGGTGGGGTTCGGGCTGGTGCGGCTGGCTGGGGGGTGGCTCGGGGGGCTATAGCGCACATGCTCGGAGGCCGCAAAGAAGGGGCCGTAACTCATGATCCGGGCCTCCGATTCCGTTTCCGTCGGGTCCCACGGGACCAGGGTTTCGGGGGCATCGGGATGGGGGGTAGCCACGCGGCGGTTTGAACGCCGAAAAAAGGGCATGTTCGGGGTGCGCTCAGTAGGTTTTGACGGTTTTGGCCGTACCTCATGATCCGGGCATCCGATTCCGTTTCGGTCGGGTCCCACGGGACCAGGGGTCCGGGGGCATCAGGATGGGGAGGTCGCCGCGCGGCGGTTTGAACATCGAAAAATGGGCATAATCGGGGCTGTTTTGCCGCTTTGGCCGGTTTCCGCCCGCCGAGGGGCGGTTAAAGCTCCGGGGGGGACCGCGGGGCGGAATCCGGAGGCGGCGGACGCGTTCGGTGGGGTTCGGGCTGGTGCGGCCTGCTGGGGCGTGGCCCGGGTTGCTATAGCGCACGTCCTCGGGGGCCGCAAAGAAGGGGCCGTATATCATGATCCGGGCCTCCGATTCCGTTTCCGTCGGGTCCCACGGGACCAGGGTTCCGGGGGCATCAGAATGGGTGGGTAGCCGCGCGGCGGTTTGCATGCCGAAAAATGGGCATGTTCGGGGTGCGCTCAGTAGGTTTTGACGGTTTTGGCCGTATCTAATGATCCGGGCATCCGATTCCGTTTCCGTCAGGTCCCACGGGACCAGGGGTCCGGGGGCATCGGGATGGGGGAGTAGCCGCGCGGTGGTTTGAACGCCGATAAATGGGCATGATCGGGGCGGTTTTGCCGGTTTGGCCGGTTTCGGCCCGCCGGGGGGCGGTTCATGCCCCGGGTGGGACCGCGGGGCGGGATCGGGAGGCGGCGGACGCGGTCGGTGGGGTTCGGGCGGGTGCGGCCGGCTGGGGGGTGGCCCGGGGGGCTATAGAGCACGTCCTCGGGGGCCGCAAAGAAGGGGCTGTAACTCATGATCCGGGCCTCGGATTCCGTTTCCGTCGGGTCCCGCGGGACCAGGGTTCCGGGGGCATCGGGATGGGGGGGTACTTGCGCGGTGGTTTGAACGCCGAAAAATGGGCATGTTCGGGGTGCGCTCAATAGATTTTGACGGTTTTGGCCGTATCTCATGATCCGGGCATCCGATTCTGTTTCCATCAGGTCCCACGGGACCAGGGGTCCGGGGGCATCGGGATGGGCGGGTTGCCGCGCGGCGGTTTGAACGCCGAAAAATGGGCATGATCGGGGTGGTTTTGCTGGTTTGGCCGGTTTCGGCCCGCCGGGGGGCGGTTCATGCTCCAGGTTGGACCGCGGGGCGGGATCGAGAGGCGGCGGACGCGGTCCGTGGGGTTCGGGCGGGTGCGGCCGGCTGGGGGGTGGCCCGGGGGGCTATAGCGCACGTCCTCGGGGGCCGCAAAGAAGGGGCCGTAACTCATTATCCGGGCCTCCGATTCCGTTTCCGTCGGGTCCCGCGGGACCAGGGTTCCGGGGGCATCGGGATGGGGGGGTAGCCGCTGTTGATTGTTAGAAAATACATATTTATAAAGGAGAAAACCGTCATTTTACATTTCAAGTCTTACTAACAACCCTTACTTTTATGTATTTAACCTTTTTGTGATTTAATTACATGTGTTTTATTTTAATTATGTATTTTAAGTATTTTAGGGGCATTATAGTCATTTCACAATAAAGGAGAAATCAAACGGCAAAACGGACATCACTTTTGAACTCAGGACGGTCAAAAACCTTAGGAGGAGCATAAAAGGAAAAATGGCACTATTCACATGTACGGTACTATATACGTTACTGTTCACGACACTGTTCACATAGCCGGATGATGACGTGGCATTGACCGATGATGTGGCATTGACTGATGAGGTGTCATGATCCTGTTGGACTAAAATTCTTATGTACTGTTGATGGTGACGTGGCAGCATATCAGTGGACGAAAAATCTCGCGTACGGTGCATGCATCACACAGGATTATTTTCAACCAAACCGCGTTACTGTTCATTCGGGTCAAACCATGTTACTGTTCATCCGCGTGGTCAAACAGTGGACTGTTGACTGATGACGTGGCGCAATCCTGAGCATCCAAACTGTTTTTAATCCAATGGCCATGATTTACTCCATGTATCTATAAAAAAGGGGGCCTCTCCCCCCTAATTTGATATCTCTGAATCCATTTTTAGGATCCATTTTCTGTAATTCCTTCTCCATCTTGTATTTTCTTCATATTTTAATAAATTCTCATTTTGCCCCTAGTTCAATTATGAGTGGTTAATTTTCTTTCAAGCTTGGGTTGAAGGTGAAGTCTCAACATGTGTCATGGGCTTAATTTGGTAAATTTATTTTCTCTTCCCCTCTAGTTTTTGTGGATGTTTTGACTTCTTGTCGACAAATAATACTAATCTTGTCTAGTACCGCCTTGGTTTCACCGGCCCTCTAGTACAAGATTATTATTATTTGGCACGATAAACCCTTAGCACCATATTGATTAGAGTGTGGTTCATGAGGTGTGGATTCCCCACTCATGATTTAATTGGCATTAATACGGATTATTTAGCCCATGATGCATGTTGATACGGATCCAGATACCCAAGTACGTTATTTCAATAGAATTCTCTTCAATTTATTCTCGCCATTGCAAGTCCAATTTTAGAATTTATTATCGCCATTTCAATTCCAATTTTAGGATAATTTAAATCACTTCCACCCATTTACAAAATTAATTCTATATATAATTAAAATTCACCTCCTCGTGGGATCGACACTCGTCACCATTAGTCTATACTATAATAGATTCGTACGCTTGCGAGTACATTAAAATTTGCACAACAAGTTTTTGGCACCGTTGCCGGGGAAGTAAGTAATTTTAATTCATAGAATTAATTTTTGTGAATAATTTCTTTTATTTGTTTTCTTGTATTTTTTTTATTATTAAAAAAAAAAGAAAAAGAAAAAAAAAAGTGAATCTACATTTAAAGGTTATTATTTCTTTTCTTTTTCTCTTCTTTAAAATTCTGTAATTTAATTTTCAATTTATTTTTCTTTGTAATTTTTTTTTGTTTATCTTATTAATTTATTTTTAGTTAATTTATTTCACGTATTTGTTTTTGTGTATTTTTATAGAAAGGTTTTAATAGCGCAATAAGGTTAGTATCGTAATTTCTCTCTCTTCTTTATTTTTATTTATTTTGTTCTCATCTTTATTTTTTATTTTATTTTATTTTTTGCATGCATGGTCGAAAGTCATTATTACCCAATCTTGAACCTATAGACCTTGAACTTGAGAAAACACTTCGCACACACAAACACGTTAAAAATAAAATGGATTTACAAGCACCACAAGAGAGGTCATTTAAGGATTATTTCAGTCCTTTAGCAAATTTGAGCACATCATGCATAAGATACCCAAATGTATCTGCTAGGAGTTTTGAACTAAAACCTAGTGTGCTAAATTGTCTCTCCACATTTTATGGCCTAGAAAATGAGGACCCATATAATCATCTGAATGATTTTCATGCTATTTGTCAAACTTTTAAATACGAGAATTTTTCAGATGATGATGTTAAACTCAGATTATTCCCATTTTCTTTAAAGGATAGAGCTCGTTCATGGCTTAATACATTGCCTGCTAATAGCATTGCATCATGGGAACAAATGGTTACAAAATTTTTGAATAAATATTTCCCAGTGCATAAAACCAATGCTATTCGCAGGGAAATCTCGGAGTTTACCCAGAGAGAGGACGATCAATTTTTCGAAACATGGGAGCGATTTAATGGGCTACTCTTGAAGTGTCCACATCATGGGTACGAGAAATGGCACCAATGCCAATACTTTTTGGAGGAATTACTACCAAATGTGCAAGAATGGCTAATGGCAACGAGTGGAGGAGAGCTAATGTCAAAAAGTGCATCAGAGATTTGGGAATTCTTCCAGCGACAACCGGATAATTCCCAACAACGGAGTCGATCACTCAGGACTACTAGAAGAATTAAAGGAGTGAATGAGGTTCAAATTGGCGAATCAACTTCGGGAATCAAAGAAGTCAAGGAGATGGTTGAAGGTCTTGCTCGACAAATAACATCGTTATCGACTGCTAAATCAACAGAGCCACATGACCATGACTCATACTCAGATCAAGCCAATGCCATAGGTGTAATGAGAAAGCCATCAAATTACAATCCATACTCCAACACATATAACCCTGGATGGAGAGACCACCCCAATTTTTCATGGTCTCAAGGATTCCAACAGAATGGACCAACAGCTCCAGCTCCACCAATGCAACAAATTTCTCAAATTCCTCAAGCCTCTCAACCACCATTCAGACCATACAATCAGAACCAGAACCACTCTCAACCCAGACCATGGGAGGATGCATTCCAGAATTTCAGGAATGTTACTCACTCCACGATTGAGCAACAGAACCGCACCATTGATGGACTACGAAATGAATTGAGAGCGGGCTTCAACTCACAAGCCCAATCAGTTTCAAGCCTCGAGAAGATGGTGGGACAACTTGCTTCTTCAGTTCAGACCTTGGCAACGACTGTTGAGAAAGGCAAGTTTCCAAGTCAACTAGTGCCTAACCCTAAAGGAGTGCATGAAGCAAGTACCAATTCACCACAGCAGCATGGAGAAGTCAAAGCAGTAATGACCTTGCGAAAAGGAAAAGAAGTCGACAACAAAGTGGAGATGCCGGTGACAAAAGAAAATCAAATTGTACCTGTGAATGTTGAGGAATCATCACCCGAGGAGAAAGAAGAAACTAACCCACGAGAATACGTTCCGAAAGCTCCATTTCCTCAGAGGTTAGCGAAAGGAAAAAAGGGAAAATCCACAGGTGAGATTCTTGAAATCTTCAAACAGGTAAGTGTTAACATCCCTTTGCTTGATGTTATAAAACAAGTTCCATCTTATGCCAAGTTTCTTAAAGACTTTTGTACTAAAAAGAGAAATATGCATGTTCAAAAGAATGCATTTTTAACCGAAAACGTTAGTTCTATACTCCAACATAAAATTCCTTTAAAATGCAAAGACTCAGGCTCCCCCACTATCTCATGTAGTATAGGGAACCACACAATTGAGAATGCTTTGTTGGATTTAGGAGCTAGTGTAAATCTTTTGCCTTACTCTGTATTCGTGAAACTTGGACTTGGAGAATTGCACCCAACTCCAGTGGTGTTACAACTTGCAGATCGGTCCACGAAAATACCTCGTGGTATTGTGGAGGACGTGCTCATCCAGGTAGACAAGTTTTATTTTCCTGTTGATTTCATTGTAATTGACACTCAACCAATACAGGATTCAAGGAAGCACATCCCCATTATTCTAGGCCGACCTTTCTTGGCAACTGCGGATGCTCACATTCAATGCAGGACTGGAAATATGCAGTTGTCCTTCGGCAACATGACTATGGAGCTGAACATCTTCAACATTGCCAAACAACCTCACAGTGCAGATGATGGAATTGTTGATGTGGATTTAATTGAAGCATTAGTTGATGATACTTTTCTTTCAAACCTTAGTGATGATCCTTTACAAACATGTTTAACTCACTTGGGTTTGAATTTTGATATTGACAGATCGGTCGATGAGGTCAACGCCCTACTTGACTCAGCATCATCCATGGACACTAATAAATGGAAGTCAAGAGTTGAACAACTAGCACCATTAGAGAAGAAACTCATCCCATCATCAGAATTACCACCGAAACTCGAGCTCAAACCATTGCCCAACACTTTGGAATATGCGTTTTTGGGAGAAGAAAGCACTCTGCCGGTAATCATCTCATCATCCCTCAATGGCGAACAAAAAGGTAAGTTGTTAGATGTTTTGAAAGAGCACAAAGGGGCATTAAGATGGACCATAGCAGACATAAAAGGTATAAACCCAGTAGACTGCATGCATTACATTCACCTTGATGAAAATGCTAAAACTACTAGGGAGATGCAACGTCGGTTAAATCCTAACATGAAAGAAGTTGTTAGAACAGAAGTCCTTAAACTATTAGACGCAGGTATCATTTACCCAATTTCTGATAGTTCATGGGTCAGTCCTGTACAAGTTGTCCCCAAAAAGTCAGGAGTCACAGTAGTTACGAATGCTGATAATGAATTGATACCCACTAGAGTAACTACAGGATGGCGTGTATGCATTGATTATAGAAAGTTGAATTCTGTCACACGTAAAGACCATTTTCCTTTACCATTTATTGATCAAATGCTTGATAGATTAGCAAGCCATGAATTTTATTACTTTCTAGATAGCTACTCAGGATATAATCAGATTCCCATAGCACCAAAAGATCAGGAGAAAACTACTTTCACTTGCCCTTTTGGCACATTTGCATATAGGAGAATGTCATTTGGATTATGTAATGCACCTGCTACATTTCAACGATGCATGTTGAGCATTTTTTCTGATATGGTTGAACGATTCCTTGAAGTCTTTATGGATGACTTTTCTGTCTTTGGTAATTCATTTGATCAATGCTTACATCATCTAACACTAGTTCTGCAGAGATGTATCGAGAAGAACTTAGTCTTGAATTAGGAGAAGTGCCATTTTATGGTAAAACAAGGTATTGTTCTCGGTCACATCATTTTGAGCAAAGGTATTGAGGTTGACAAAGCCAAGGTGGATCTCATTTCTAATCTTCCTCCACCTAAAACAGTCAGAGAAGTAAGATCTTTCCTTGGGCATGCTGGTTTTTATAGACGTTTCATTAAAGATTTTAGCAAAGTTTCTAGACCCTTATGCAATCTACTTGCTAAAGATGTGCCTTTTGTCTTTGATGATTCATGTCTTATGGCGTTTGAAAAACTAAAGCAATTGTTGACATCATCACCCATCATTCAGGCCCCAAACTGGAGCTTACCATTTGAGCTAATGTGTGATGCATCTGATTATGCAGTAGGAGTTGTATTAGGACAAAGAGTTGATCGAATTCCCCACGTTATTTACTATGCTAGTATGACATTAAATGATGCACAGTTGAACTATTTAACTACTGAAAAAGAAATGCTAGCAGTAGTGTTTGCATTGGAAAAATTTCGATCATATCTCATTGGTTGTAAAATAATTATATTCACGGATCATGCTGCTCTTAAATATCTTCTCACAAAGAAAGATGCAAAAGCCAGACTAATTCGTTGGGTGTTACTTTTGCAGGAGTTTGACTTGGAATTCAAAGATAAGAAAGGCACAGAGAATGTTGTGGCGGACCACCTCTCTCGTCTCCATTTTGACACAATTACAGAATCATTACCATTGAATGAGTCATTTCCAGATGAACAATTAATGAATGTGGAAGTATTACCTTGGTATGCTGATATAGTTAATTATCTTGTAACAGGTAAACTTCCAGAGCATTGGACCAAGCAAGACAAGGCTAAATTCTTTGCAGAAATAAAGAATTTCTTTTAGGATGACCCGTATTTGTTCAAGTATTGTGCGGATCAAATTGTTAGACGATGTGTCCCAGAAAGTGAAATTCAGAATATCCTTTCATTCTGCCATGAACAAGCTTGTGGAGGTTATTTCAGCGCTAAGAAAACAGCAACTAAAGTTTTACAATGTGGTTTCTATTGGCCAACTATATTTCGAGACACTTACACTTTTTGTTCTTCATGTGATAGGTGTCAACGAATGGGGAGCATTACGCGAAGGAACATGATGCCACTAACTCCAATTTTAGTGGTTGAGATTTTTGACGTATGGGGTATCGATTTCATGGGACCCTTTCCCCCGTCTTTTGGTCATCAATATATATTGGTTGCTGTTGATTATGTATCAAAATGGGTAGAAGCAATTCCATGTAGGACCAATGATCACAAGGTGGTGATAGCATTTTTGAAAAGCAATATTGTTTCACGCTTTGGATTCCCTCGAGCAATAATCAGTGATGGTGGTGCCCACTTTTGTAACAAAGCATTCAAAGTACTTTTGACAAAGTATTCAATCACACACAAAGTGGCGACTCCGTATCATCCGCAAATTAGTGGCCAAGTTGAGATCTCAAATCGAGAAATAAAGCACATATTAGAAAAGACGGTGAGGCCAGACAGAAAAGATTGGTCATTAAGACTTTATGATGCCTTATGGGCATATAGAACGGCTTTCAAGACCCCGATTGGGATGTCACCCTACAGGCTAGTGTATGGAAAAGCTTGCCACCTACCTGTGGAACTCGAGCATCGTGCATATTGGGCCATCAAGAAATTCAATTTTGACATGCAGCAAGCCAGCTCAGAAAGAAGATTACAGCTGGCAGAACTTGAAGAAATTCGCAATGATGCATACGAAAATGCCAAGATTTACAAGCAACGAATGAAAGTCTTCCATGATAAGCAAATTATGAGGAAATCGTTCACTCCAGGTCAGAAAGTGCTTTTATTCAATTCTCGCTTGCACCTATTCCCAGGTAAGTTACGCTCTCGTTGGTCTGGTCCCTTTATTGTTCCTACTGTTTTTCCACATGGGGCAATTGAAATTAAGGACCCAAAGAACGGTGTCACGTTTAAAGTTAATGGTCAAAGATTAAAGCCATATCTAGAATACCAACCACATGACGAAGACACCGAAATAAATTTGAGTGACCCACCAGATTTGAATTGATTTTTTTTTTCTTTTCGTTGATTTGATTTTTCTTTCTTTCTTTTTATTATTATTCTTTTGCTAATTGAAATTGTTTTTGCATAAGTGTGTTTATTTTACCATTAAGTTTTCTCTATTCATTTTTAATCATGAGTCTCATACTTAGACCGTTCCTCCTGAACATTCTTAAACCACTTCAACGTGTCAAAACTCATCTCAAAAGGCAGATTCAATTTTGTAAAACACAACGCATTTGGGCTCTACAACCACCAGAGTTAGTAGCCTATGTTGAGGGTTTAGAACGCCAACTCAGAGACATTGAGAGAAGTGTTTACGACATCCAGTTGGAGCTTGAGGTAAATTCAATAAGAGGACGATTTTAATTTTCTTTGTGTGTTTTAATTTGTTTTTCTATTTGTGTGCTTTAGTTTGTTACCCCGGTGAAGTGGCGGATAACGGTACTCCGTGACAATCAAGTCGGTTACTTCAGTTTCCCATAATAACTGATATTCTGAGGCGAAGATATGGACAGAAACGAGATTCTAGCGAAACTTCACAAGCAATTCCCTTCACTTCCTCAGAATGCCCTCCTTACGATCTATAAAGCTCGGTCCGAACGCATGCGATTACTCATGAGGAATAACATACCTGCTGACATCCGTTGGTTAATCGAGGCTAAAGTACGATCGGCAGGTGAGTTACCTTCAAAATTTATTGCATACATGCCTGGTTGTGGTAAAGGAAATTATGCAAGAAAACGACGAGCTCAAAGAATTTCTGTTGCTTGTCATAAGTGTGCCAGAATGAGTTGCAATAAAAACCCATGTTCTTTAGGAATGATGTCTGATAACATGGAAGATAAGATTCAATTCATTAGGGATGACTTGAATAAGGAGTCATTGGATGATATCATTTTGTCTCTTGAAACGCATCCCAGTGGATATGTGCAAGGAGCGATTCTCCAATTATGGCCATTATTCCAGAAAGAGCATGCACGATATAGTCTCGGGAATTTGACTATAAACGACCCTGTTTGCCAGTTTATAAGAAAACTGGATAGGAAGCCTATCCTCGACCCATAGAGGGCGTTCAAGCCGTTTCTGGACGTAAAACCAGAGGAAGATGTGAGCCACAGTCGCAACTACCTGTAAATATCATTTTACTTTATTGTTATTTTATTTCACTATTGTCTTATTATTTACATTATTGTCTTTAATAATTTTATTACTGTTTGCTTTTTCCTTTTTACTGTTTTCTTTTTGACTTGCGAGCCACATGCTTTACGCGTTATTTGACACTGACATATTACCTCATACACAACCATGACCCACTATCACCAAGACTCTTAAATGTGATTTCTTTTTTGTCAAGCACTCACAAATTATTTTTGAGAAGTATCACAATGTCAGCTACTCCCAATAGACAATTCAAGAACATTTGTGTGCTTTCTGGATTTACATATGGCAAACATAAAGAGTTCGTTGAGGCAGCCATAGATCTTGGTCGAAGCATAGCAGCGAGAAAATTACACTTGGTGTATGGAGGAGGTAATCGAGGGTTATCAAAAATGGTCTCAGAAGCAGCTTTTATCAGAGGAAGTCAAGTGTTAGGCATCATCCCAAGAGTCCTAAAACCATTGGGCAGTTCGTCTGACTCATCAACTGGAGAAGAGTTAGTCGTCTCAGGTATGCAAGAAAGAATAACTGAAATGCTTAATTATGCTGATGCTTTTATTTTCCTTCCAGGAGATCTTGCAACACTAGAGGCACTTATGACACTAGCATCTTGGGCCCATCTACACATTCACCAGAAACCCATCGGTTTGTTAAATGTCAATAACTTTTATGATGGCTTTATCGCATTTCTTAACCATGCAATAAAAAACTATTTCATTCCTTCTAATGTGAAAAAACTCTTTATTTGTGCTCACACTGCTATTGAGCTACTTGATATGGTACAAGCTTATAAACCGGAGCCAGACCCCTGGACCTTTGTGTTGGAGCGACCAAATAATGATGGTAACAGTAGCCGCAGGAAGAAGTACAAATTAGATTTAACTCTCCGCCTGTAAATATTTTCTTCTGTGTTGCACCACTCAGGTGATGTCTTCTAAACTCTACTTCTTTCCTTTACAACATTGTAGACAATGTTTCGTTCTGGTTAGGGGGAGGGAATAGTCGACAATTGTGGAATCTTGGTTAAGTTTTTACTAATTTTTTGTTGTAGAAACTAACTGTTGCTAACTTTTTGTGTTGAAGATGGCTGAATATGGAGTGTAGTTACTCTAGAAACGCATTTTCATTGTTCGAAAAAAAAAATTCTTTTTCTTTATTAAGTTTTGATGTTCATTTTTCTTCTTCTTTTTATTTTCTCCTCTATAAATATATATTTTCCAACTTTTGAGTCGAAGATGGCTGAATATGGAGAGTAGTGCCTCTAGAAACGCATCTTCTAAGTTAAAAAAAAAAAAACCATTTTTGTTTTCTATCATTTTACGTGTAACTTTTCTAATTAGTTTTTATGCATCATTTTCACATTTCTGCATGCATATTTTCCTTTCATGTTTAGAATAGGTTGGGGGGTAGAATGTTGTTTAAAAAAAAAAAAATTTGTGTGATTTGTTTTAACATTGGATGACATGATTAATTTCAAATTTTAGTATTTGTATTATCTTTGGTCATAAGTGATGTTACATTATGTTTGCTACTCTACATGTTGATGTCGGAGACAAATATGAGTTGCTTGAAGGAATGAACATGTCATAATAAATGCCAAGTGAGTTGTTGAGCCTATCACTTTCTTGGAGAGTAACCCTTTTGCCCATTCTCTATACAGCTTAGCAGTTTATTATTTTATACACGATCTCTAAATTGCTTTTGAGTTAACCCTAAAAAAAAAAATTGTAAAATAAAAAAAAGAGAAAAAAAAATGTGTTGCTACATTAGGAGGCCCATCTAACTAGTAGACATGGATAATTATTTAGAGCCCTAAAAGACGATGGAAAGGCCATCTTTGATCCGTTTGAGCCTTTCTAGCCATCCCTTTTATTAAATATCCATAGTTACCCCTTTTGAGCCTTTAAAAAAAAGAAAAAAAAAACATTTTCTTTGTTAACTTATCATCTTGACCCACTTCGATTTGGAGTATTACCCGATATCTTATAAGTTCCATCACCTATTTATGTTTGAGAAAAATATAAATAATTATTTTCTTCAGTGAAGTTATGTCAAAAAAAAAAAGAAAAAAAAACAAAAGTTGTTGTTTCAAAAGAATAAAAATAAAAATAATAGGTGAAATCCACCTTGCAACTTCCAAAAAAAAAAAAAAATTCTCTGCATTTTTCTCAAACATACACTTTGTTTTCCTTATTTCCCTTCTTTGTTAGCCATGTCCCTAGCCTACGTTACATCCTAATAAAAGTCCTTCCTTATTTTAGGGAACTATAATCTGAAGTAGAAGCTAGTTATATGGGCTAAAAAGATGTAGTGATGCATATAAAAAAAATAAATAAATAAATTGGGTTGACTTACATTTTATTTGACTTGAGATCGTATTATTTCTAAGCTGAGGGCATATTTATTTCATCTTGGTGAGAGCATGTGATATCACTTCTTTATTATTTTCTCTCTCAATTACCATTCATTGGAGTGACTATTTTTATTGGGTTTAATTTATTTGTGAGAGTATCACTACTTCCAGTGAGATTTTGAGGTTTGACATGTCATTCTTGAAAGTAGCTATAACAAAGTCTACTGGGCTAATTCATGTGGATGGTTGATGTGGGTGTGATGTTGTTTTAGACTGGAGATAATGCTTATACTTTTATTTGATTGCTATCATTAATCTGATTGAATAAACACGAGTGCTTCTAAAAAAAAAAAAAATCATTTTGAATTTGAATTTTGTTTTCGCTTTATTTGCTAGGGACTAGCAATAAGCTGGTTGGGGGGTGTGTTGAGTGTTAGAAAATGCATATTTATAAAGGAGAAAACCGTCATTTTACATTTCAAGTCTTACTAACAACCCTTACTTTTATGTATTTAACCTTCTTGTGATTTAATTACATGTGTTTTATTTTAATTAAGTATTTTAAGTATTTTAGGGGCATTATAGTCATTTCACAATAAAGGAGAAATCAGACGGCAAAACGGACATCACTTTTGAACTCAGGACGGTCAAAAACCTTAGGAGGAGCATAAAAGGAAAAATGGCACTATTCACATGTACGGTACTATTCACGTATACGGTACTATATACATTACTGTTCACGACACTGTTCACATAGACAGATGATGACGTGGCATTGACCGATGATGTGGCATTGACTGATGAGGTGTCACGATCCTGTTGGACTAAAATTCTTATGTACTGTTGATGGTGACGTGGCAGCATATCAGTGGACGAAAAATCTCGCGTACGGTGCATGCATCACACAGGATTATTTTCAACCAAACCGCGTTACTGTTCATTCAGGTCAAACCGTGTTACTGTTCATCCGCGTGGTCAAACCGTGGACTGTTGACTGATGACGTGGCGCAATCCTGAGCGTTCAAACTGTTTTTAATCCGATGGCCATGATTTACTCCATGTATCTATAAAAAAAAGGGCCTCTCCCCCCTAATTTGATATCTCTGAATCCATTTTTGGGATCCATTTTCTGTAATTCCTTCTCCATCTTGTATTTTCTTCGTATTTTAATAAATTTCCATTTTGCCCCTAGTTCAATTATGAGTGGCTAATTTTCTTTCAAGCTTGGGTTGAAGGTGAAGTCTCAACATGTGTCATGGGCTTAATTTGGTAAATTTATTTTCTCTTCCCCTCTAGTTTTTGTGGATGTTTTAACTTCTCGTCGACAAATAATACTAATCTTGTCTAGTACCGCCTTGGTTTCACCGGCCCTCTAGTACAAGGTTATTATTATTTGGCACGATAAGCCCTTAGCACCATATTGATTAGAGCGTGGTTCATGAGATGTGGATTCCCCCCTCATGATTTAATTGGCATTAATACGGATTATTTAGCCCATGATGCATGTTGATACGGATCCAGATACCCAAGTACGTTATTTCAATAGAATTCTCTTCAATTTATTTTCGCCATTGCAAGTCCAATTTTAGAATTTATTATCGCCATTTCAATTTCAATTTTAGGATAATTTAAATCACTTCCACCACAATTCCAACCACCCATTTACAAAATTAATTCTATATACAAATTAAAATCCACCTCCTCGTGGGATCGACACTCGTCACCATTAGTCTATACTACAATAGATTCGTGTGCTTGCGAGTACATTAAAATTTGCACAACAGCCGCGCGGCGGTTTGAACGTCGAAAAATGGGCATGTTCGGGGTGCGCTCAGTAGGTTTTGACGGTTTTGGCCGTATCTCATGATCCGGGCATCCGATTCCGTTTCCGTCAGGTCCCA
Organism: Citrus sinensis; assembly: GCF_022201045.2. Lineage (NCBI taxonomy): Eukaryota > Viridiplantae > Streptophyta > Magnoliopsida > Sapindales > Rutaceae > Citrus > Citrus sinensis. The sequence continues at coordinate 117,635 of NC_068562.1, forward strand.
CGGGACCAGGGGTCCGGGGGCATTGGGATGGGGGGTAGCCGCGCGGCGGTTTGAACGCCGAAAAATGGGCATGATCGGCGCGGTTTTGCCGGTTTGGCCGGTTTCGGCCCGCCGGGGGGCGGTTCATGCTCCGGGTGGGACCGCGGGGCGGGATCGGGAGGCGGCGGACGCGGTTGGTGGGGTTCGGGCGGGTGCGGCCGGCTGGGGGGTGGCCGGGGGGGCTATAGCGCACGTCCTCGGGGGCCGCAAAGAAGGGGCCGTAACTCATGATCCGGGCCTCCGATTCCGTTTCCGTCGGGTCCCGCGGGACCAAGGTTCCGGGGGCATCGGGAATGGGGGGTAGCCGCGCGGCGGTTTGAACGCCGAAAAATGGGCATGTTCGGGGTGCGCTCAGTAGGTTTTGACGATTTTGGCCGTATCTCATGATTCGGGCATCCGATTCCGTTTCAGTCAGGTCCCACAGGAGCAGGGGTCCGGGGGCATCGGGATGGAGTGGTAGCCGCGTGGCAGTTTGAACGCCGAAAAATGGGGATGATCGGGGCGGTTTTGCCGGCTTGGCCGGTTTCGGCCCGCCGGGGGGCGGTTCATGCCCCGGGTGGGACCGCGGGGCGGGATCGGGAGGCTGCGGACGCGGTCGGTGGGTTCGGGCGGGTGCGGCCGGCTGGGGGGTGGCCCGGGGGGCTATAGCGCACGTCCTCGGGGGCCGCAAAGAAGGGGCCGTAACTCATGATCCGGGCATCCGATTCCGTTCCGTCAGGTCCCACGGGACCAGTGGTCCGGGGGCATCGGGATGGGTGGGTAGCCGCGCGGCGGTTTGAACGCCGAAAAATGGGCATGATCGGGGCGGTTTTGCCGGTTTCGGCCCGCCGGGGGGCGGTTCATGCCCCGGGGGGGACCGCGGAGCGGGATCGTGTGGCGGCGGACGCGTTCGGTGGTTTTCGGGCAGGTGCGGCCGGATGGGGGGTGGCCCGGGGGGCTATAGCGCACGTCCTCGGGGGCCGCAAAGAATGGGCCGTAACTCATGATCCGGGCCTCCGATTCCGTTTCCGTCGGGTCCCGCGGGACCAGGGTTCCGGGGGCATCGGGATGGGGGGTAACCGCGCGGCGGTTTGAACGCCGAAAAATGGGCATGTTCGGGGTGCGCTCAGTAGGTTTTGACGGTTTGGGGCGTATCTCATGATCCGGGCATCCGATTCCGTTTCCGTCAGGTCCCACGGGACCAGGGGTCCGGGGGCATTGGGATGGGGGGGTAGCCGCGCGGCGGTTTGAACGCCGAAAAATGGGCATGATCGGGGCGGTTTTGCCGGTTTGGCCGGTTTCGGCCAGCCGGGGGGCGGTTCATGCCCCGGGGGGGACCGCGGGGCGGGATCGAGAGGCGGCGGACGCGTTCGGTGGGGTTCGGGCGGGTGCGGCCGGATGGGGGGTGGCCCGGGGGGCTATAGCGCACGTCCTCGGGGGCCGCAAAGAAGGGGCCGTAACTCATGATCCGGGCCTCCGATTCCGTTTCCGTCGGGTCCCGCGGGACCAGGGTTCCGGGGGCATCGGGATGGGGGGTAGCCGCGCGGCGGTTTGAACGCCGAAAAATGGGCATGTTCGGGGTGCGCTCAGTAGGTTTTGACGGTTTTGGGCGTATCTCATGATCCGGGCATCCGATTCCGTTTCCGTCAGGTCCCACGGGACCAGGGGTCCGGGGGCATTGGGATGGGGGGTAGCCGCGCGGCGGTTTGAACGCCGAAAAATGGGCATGATCGGGGCAGTTTTTCCGGTTTCGGCCCGCCGGGGGGCGGTTCATGCCCCGGGGGGGACCGCGGGGCGGGATCGGGAGGCGGCGGACGCGTTCGGTGGTTTTCGGGCAGGTACGGCCGGATGGGGGGTGGCCCGGGGGGCTATAGCGCACGTACTCGGGGGCCGCAAAGAAGGGGCCGTAACTCATGATCCGGGCCTCCGATTCCGTTTCCGTCGGGTCCCACGGGACCAGGGTTCCGGGGGCATCGGGATGGGGGGTAGCCGCGCGGCGGTTTGAACGCCGAAAAATGGGCATGATCGGGGCGGTTTTGCCGGTTTGGGCCAGCCAGGGGGCGGTTCATGCCCCGGGGGGGACCGCGGGGCGGGATCGGGAGGCGGCGGACGCGTTCGGTGGGGTTCGGGCGGGTGCGGCTGGATGGGGGGTGGCCCGGGGGGCTATAGCGCACATCCTCGGGGGCCGCAAAGAAGGGGCCGTAACTCATGATCCGGGCCTCCGATTCCGTTTCCGTCGGGTCCCGCGGGACCAGGGTTCCGGGGGCATCGGGATGGGGGGTAGCCGCGCGGCGGTTTGAACGCCGAAAAATGGGCATGTTCGGGGTGCGCTCAGTAGGTTTTGACGGTTTTGGGCGTATCTCATGATCCGGGCATCCGATTCCGTTTCCGTCAGGTCCCACGGGACCAGGGGTCCGGGGGCATTGGGATGGGGTGTAGCCGCGCGGCGGTTTGAACACCGAAAAATGGGCATGATCGGGGCAGTTTTGCCGGTTTCGGCCCGCCGGGGGGCGGTTCATGCCCCGAGGGGGACCGCGGGGCGGGATCGGGTGGCGGCGGACGCGTTCGGTGGTTTTCGGGCGGGTGCGGCCGGATGGGGGGTGGCCCGGGGGGCTATAGCGCACGTCCTCGGGGGCCGCAAAGAAGGGGCCGTAACTCATGATCCGGGCCTCCGATTCCGTTTTCGTCGGGTCCCGCAGGACCAGGGTTCCGGGGGCATCGGGATGGGGGGGGTAGCCGCGCGGCGGTTTGAACGCCGAAAAATGGGCATGTTCGGGGTGCGCTCAGTAGGTTTCGACGGTTTTGGCCGTATCTCATGATCCGGGCATCCGATTCCGTTTCCGTCAAGTCCCACGGGACCAGGGGTCCGGGGGCATCGGGATGGGGCGGTAGCTGCGCGGCGGTTTGAACGCCGAAAATCTGGCATGATCGTGGCGGTTGTGCCGGTTTGGCCGGTTTCGGCCCCCCGGGGGGCGGTTCCTGCCCCGGGGGGGACCGCGGGGCGGGATCGGGAGGCGGGGGACGCGTTCGGTGTGGTTCGAGCGGGTGCGGCCGGCTGGGGAATGGCCCGGGGGGCTATAGCGGACGGCCTCGGGGGCCGCAAAGAAGTGGCCGTAACTCATGATCCGGGCGTCCGATTCCGTTTCCGTCGGGTCCCACGGGAACAGGGTTCCGGGGGCATCGGGATGGGGGGGTAGCCGCGCGGCGGTTTGAAAGCCAAAAAATGGGCATGTTCGGGGTGCGCTCAGTAGGTTTTGACGGTTTTGGGCGTATCTCATGATCCGGGCATCCAATTCCGTTTCCGTCGGGGCCCACGGGATCAGGGGTCCGGGGGCATCGGGATGGGGGGGGGTAGCTGCGCGGCGGTTGGAACGCCGAAAAATGGGCATGATCGGGGCGGTTTTGCCGGATTGGCCGGGTGCGGCCGGCTGGGGGGTGGCCCGGGGGGCTATAGCGCACGGCTTCGGGGGCCGCAAAGAAGTGGCCGTAACTCAAGATCCGGGCCTCCGATTCCGTTTCCGTCGGGTCCCACGGGACCAGGGTTCCGGGGTATCAGGATGGGGGGGTAGCCGCGCGGCGGTTTGAACGCCGAAAAACGGGCATGACCGGGTTGGTTGTGCCGGTGTGGCCGGTTTCGGGCCCCCGGGGGGCGGTTCATGCCCCGGGGGGGACTGCAGGGCGGGATCGGGAGGCGGCGGACGCGTTCGGTGGGGTTCGGGCGGGTGAGGCCGGCTGGGGGGTGGCCCGGGGGGGTATAGCGCACGGCCTCGGGGGCCGCAAAGAATTGGCCATAACTCATGATCCGGGCCTCCGATTCCGTTTCCGTCGGGTCCCACGGCACCAGGGTTCCGGGGGCATCGGGATGGGGGGGTAGCCGCGCGGCGGTTTGAACGCCGAAAAATGGGCATGTTCGGGGTGCGCTCAGTAGGTTTCGACGGTTTTGGCCGTATCTCATGATCCGGGCATCGGATTCCGTTTCCGTCAGATCCCACGGGATCAGGGGTCCGGGGGCATCGGGATGGGGGGTAGCCGCGCGGCGGTTTGAACGCCGAAAAATGGGCATGATCGGGGCGGTTGTGCCGGTGTGGCCGGTTTCGGGCCCCCGGGGGGCGTTTCATGCCCCGGGGGGGACCGCGGGGCGGGATCGGGAGGCGGCGGACGCGTTCGGTGGGGTTCGGGAGGGTGCGGCCGGATGGCGGGTGGCCCGGGGGGCTACAGCGCACGTCCTCAGGGGCCGCAAAGAAGGGGCCGTAACTCATGATCCGGGCCTCCGATTCCGTTTTCGTCGGGTCCCACGGGAACAGGGTTCCGGGGGCATCGGGATGGGGGGGTAGCCGCGCGGCGGTTTGAAAGCCAAAAAATGGGCATGTTCGGGGTGCGCTCAGTAGGTTTTGACGGTTTTGGGCGTATCTCATGATCCGGGCATCCAATTCCGTTTCCGTCAGGTCCCACGGGACCAGGGGTCCGGGGGCATCGGGATGGGGGGGGGGGGTAACTGCGCGGCGGTTGGAACGCCGAAAAATGGGCATGATCGGGGCGGTTTTGCCGGTTTGGCCGGTTTCGGCCCGCCGGGGGGCGGTTCATGCCCCGGGGGGGACCGCGGGGCAGGATCGGGAGGCGGCGGACGCGTTCGGTGGGGTTCGGGCTGGTGCGACCGGCTGGGGGGTGGCCCGGGGGGCTATAGCGCACGGCCTCGGGGGCCGCAAAGAAGTGGCCGTAACTCATGATCCGGGCCTCCGATTCCGTTTCCGTCGGGTCCCACGGGACCAGGGTTCCGGTGGCATCGGGATGGGTGGGTAGCCGCGCGGCGGTTTGAACGCCGAAAAATGGGCATGTTCGGGGTGCGCTCATTAGATTTCGACGGTTTTGGCCGTATCTCATGATCCGGGCATCCGATTCCGTTTCCGTCAGGTCCCACGGGACCAGGGGTCCGGGGGCATCGGGATGGGGGGGCAGCCGCACGGCGGTTTGAACGCCGAAAAACGGGCATGATCGGGGCGGTTGTGCCGGTGTGGCCGGTTTCGGCCCCCCGGGGGGCGGTTCATGCCCCGGGGCGGACCGCGGGGCGGGATCGGGAGGCGGCGGACGCGTTCGGTGGGGTTCGGGTGGGTGCGGCCGGCTGGGGGGTGCCCCGGGGGCCTATAGCGCACCGCCTCGGGGGCCGCAAAGAACTGGCCGTAACTCATGATCCAGGCCTCCGATTCCGTTTCCGTCGGGTCCCACGGGACCAGGGTACCGGGTGCATCGGGATGGGGGGGTAGCAGTGCGGCGGTTTGAACGCCTAAAAATGGGCATGTTCGGGGTGCGCTCAGTAGGTTTCGACGGTTTTCGCCGTATCTCATGATCCGGGCATCCGATTCCGTTTCCGTCAAGTCTCACGGGACCAGGGGTCCGGGGGCATCGGGATGGGGGGGTAGCCGCGCGGCGGTTTGAACGCCGAAAAACGGGCATGATCGGGGCGGTTGTGCCGGTTTGCCCGGTTTCGGCCCCCCGGGGGGCGGTTCATGCCCCGGTGGGGACCGCGGGGCGGGATCGGGAGGCGGCGGACGCGTTCGGTGGGGTTCGGGCGGGTGCGGCCGGCTGGGGGGTGGCCCGGGGGGCTATAGCGCACGGCTTCGGGGGCCGCAAAGAAGTGGCCGTAACTCATGATCCGGGCCTCCGATTCCGTTTCCGTCGGGTTCCAAGGGACCAGGGTTCCGGATGCATCGGAATGGGGGGGTAGACGCGCGGCGGTTTGAACGCCGAAAAATGGGCATGTTCGGGGTGCGCTCAGTAGGTTTTGACGGTTTTGGGCGTATCTCATGATCCGGGCATCCGATTTCGTTTCCGTCAGGTCCCACGGGATCAGGGGTCCGGGGGCATCGGGCTGGGGGGGTAGCCGCGCGGCGGTTTGAATGCCGAAAAATGGGCATGATCGGGGCGATTTGGCCGGTTTCGGCCCTCCGGGGGGCGGTTCATGCCCCGGGGGGGACCGCGGGGCGGGATCGGGAGGCGGCGGATGCGTTCGGTGGGGTTCGGGCGGGTGCGGCCGGCTGGGGAGTGGCCCGGGGGGCTATAGCGCACGTCCTCGGGGGCCGCAAAGAAGGGGCCGTAACTCATGATCCGGGCCTCCGATTCCGTTTCCGTCGGGTCCCGCGGGACCAGGGTTCCTGGGGCATCGGGATGGGGGGGGAGCCGCGCGGCGGTTTGCACGCCGAAAAATGGGCATGTTCGGGGTGCGCTCAGTAGGTTTTGACGGTTTTGGGCGTATCTCTTGATCCGGGCATCCGATTCCGTTTCCGTCAGCTCCCACGGGACCAGGGGTCCGGGGGCATCGGGATGGGGGGGTAGCCGCGCGGCGGTTTGAACGCCGAAAAATGGGCATGATCGGGGCGGTTTTGCCGGTTTTGCCGGTTTGGCCGGTTTCGGCCCGTCGGGGGGCGGTTCATGCCCCGGGGGGGACCGCGGGGCGGGATCGGGAGGCGGCGGACGCGTTCGGTGGGGTTCGGGCGGGTGCGGCCGGATGGGGGGTGGCCCGGGGGGCTATAGCGCACGTCCTCGGGGGCCGCAAAGAAGGGGCCGTAACTCATGATCCGGGCCTCCGATTCCGTTTCCGTCGGGTCCCGCGGGACCAGGGTTCCGGGGGCATCGGGATGGGGGGGTAGCCGCGCGGCGGTTTGAACGCCGAAAAACGGGCATGTTCGGGGTGCGCTCAGTAGGTTGTGACGGTTTTGGGCGTATCTCATGATCCGGGCCTCCGATTCCGTTTCCGTCGGGTCCCGCGGGACCAGGGGTCCGGGGGCATCGGGATGGGGGGGTAGCCGCGCGGCGGTTTGAACGCCGAAAAACGGGCATGATCGGGGCGGTTTTGCCGGTTTGGCCGGTTTCGGCCCGCCGGGGACCGCGGGACGGGATCGGGAGGCGGCGGACGCGTTCGGCGGGGTTTGGGCGGGTGGGGCCGGATGGGGGGTGGCCCGGGGGGCTATAGCGCACGTCCTCGGGGGACGCAAAGAAGGGGCCGTAACTCATTATCCGGGCCTCCGATTCCGTTTCCGTCGGGTCCCGCGGGACCAGGGTTCCGGGGGCATCGGGATGGGGGGTAGTCGCGCGGCGGTTTGCACGCCGAAAAATGGGCATGTTCGGGGTGCGCTCAGTAGGTTTTGACGGTTTTGGGCGTATCTCTTGATCCGGGCATCCGATTCCGTTTCCGTCAGCTCCCACGGGACCAGGGGTCCGGGGGCATCGGGATGGGGGGGTAGCCGCGCGGCGGTTTGAACGCCGAAAAATGGGCATGATCGGGGCGGTTTTGCCGGTTTGGCCGGTTTCGGCCCGTCGGGGGGCGGTTCATGCCCCGGGGGGGACCGCGGGGCGGGATCGGGAGGCGGCGGACGCGTTCGGTGGGGTTCGGGCGGGTGCGGCCGGATGGGGGGTGGCCCGGGGGGCTATAGCGCACGTCCTCGGGGGCCGCAAAGAAGGGGCCGTAACTCATGATCCGGGCCTCCGATTCCGTTTCCGTCGGGTCCCGCGGGACCAGGGTTCCGAGGGCATCGGGATGGGGGGGCAGTCGCGCGGCGGTTTGCACGCCGAAAAATGGGCATGTTCGGGGTGCGCTCAATAGGTTTTGACGGTTTTGGGCGTATCTCTTGATCCGGGCATCCGATTCCGTTTCCGTCAGCTCCCACGGGACCAGGGTTCCGGGGGCATCGGGATGGGGGGGTAGCCGCGCGGCGGTTTGAACGCCGAAAAACGGGCATGATCGGGGCGGTTTTGCCGGTTTGGCCGGTTTCGGCCCGCCGGGGGGCGGTTCATGCCCGGGGGGGACCGCGGGGCGGGATCGGGAGGCGGCGGACGCGTTCGGTGGGGTTCGGGCGGGTGCGGCCGGATGGGGGGTGGCCCGGGGGACTATAGCGCACGTCCTCGGGGGCCGCAAGGAAGGGGCCGTAACTCATGATCCGGGCCTCCGATTCCGTTTCCGTCGGGTCCCGTGGGACCAGGGTTCCGGGGGCATCGAGATGGGGGGGTAGCCGCGCGGCTGTTTGCACGCCGAAAAATGGGCATGTTCGGGGTGCGCTCAGTAGGTTTTGACGGTTTTGGGCGTATCTCTTGATCCGGGCATCCGATTCCGTTTCCGTCAGCTCCCACGGGACCAGGGGTCCGGGGGCATCGGGATGGGGGGGTAGCCGCGCGGCGGTTTGAACGCCGAAAAATGGGCATGATCGGGGCGGTTTTGCCGGTTTTGCCGGTTTGGCCGGTTTCGGCCCGTCGGGGGGCGGTTCATGCCCCGGGGGGGACCGCGGGGCGGGATCGGGAGGCGGCGGACGCGTTCGGTGGGGTTCGGGCGGGTGCGGCCGGATGGGGGGTGGCCCGGGGGGCTATAGCGCACGTCCTCGGGGGCCGCAAAGAAGGGGCCGTAACTCATGATCCGGGCCTCCGATTCCGTTTCCGTCGGGTCCCGCGGGACCAGGGTTCCGGGGGCATCGGGATGGGGGGGTAGCCGCGCGGCGGTTTGAACGCCGAAAAACGGGCATGATCGGGGTGCGCTCAGTAGGTTGTGACGGTTTTGGGCGTATCTCATGATCCGGGCCTCCGATTCCGTTTCCGTCGGGTCCCGCGGGACCAGGGGTCCGGGGGCATCGGGATGGGGGGGTAGCCGCGCGGCGGTTTGAACGCCGAAAAATGGGCATGATCGGGGCGGTTTTGCCGGTTTGGCCGGTTTCGGCCCGACGGGGACCGCGGGACGGGATCGGGAGGCGGCGGACGCGTTCGGTGGGGTTTGGGCGGGTGGGGCCGGATGGGGGGTGGCCCGGGGGGCTATAGCGCACGTCCTCGGGGGACGCAAAGAAGGGGCCGTAACTCATTATCCGGGCCTCCGATTCCGTTTCCGTCGGGTCCCGCGGGACCAGGGTTCCGGGGGCATCGGGATGGGGGGGTAGTCGCGCGGCGGTTTGCACGCCGAAAAATGGGCATGTTCGGGGTGCGCTCAGTAGGTTTTGACGGTTTTGGGCGTATCTCTTGATCCGGGCATCCGATTCCGTTTCCGTCAGCTCCCACGGGACCAGGGGTCCGGGGGCATCGGGATGGGGGGGTAGCCGCGCGGCGGTTTGAACGCCGAAAAATGGGCATGATCGGGGCGGTTTTGCCGGTTTGGCCGGTTTCGGCCCGTCGGGGGGCGGTTCATGCCCCGGGGGGGACCGCGGGGCGAGATCGGGAGGCGGCGGACGTGTTCGGTGGGGTTCGGGCGGGTGCGGCCGGATGGGGGGTGGCCCGGGGGGCTATAGCGCACGTCCTCGGGGGCCGCAAAGAAGGGGCCGTAACTCATGATCCGGGCCTCCGATTCGGTTTCCGTCGGGTCCCGCGGGACCAGGGTTCCGAGGGCATCGGGATGGGGGGGTAGTCGCGCGGCGGTTTGCACGCCGAAAAATGGGCATGTTCGGGGTGCGCTCAATAGGTTTTGACGGTTTTGGGCGTATCTCTTGATCCGGGCATCCGATTCCGTTTCCGTCAGCTCCCACGGGACCAGGGTTCCGGGGGCATCGGGATGGGGGGGTAGCCGTGCGGCGGTTTGAACGCCGAAAAATGGGCATGATCGGGGCGGTTTTGCCGGTTTGGCCGGTTTCGGCCCGCCGGGGGGCGGTTCATGCCCCGGGGGGGACCGCGGGGCGGGATCGGGAGGCGGCGGACGCGTTCGGTGGGGTTCGGGCGGGTGCGGCCGGATGGGGGGTGGCCCGGGGGACTATAGCGCACGTCCTCGGGGGCCGCAAGGAAGGGGCCGTAACTCATGATCCGGGCCTCCGATTCCGTTTCCGTCGGGTCCCGTGGGACCAGGGTTCCGGGGGCATCGAGATGGGGGGGTAGCCGTGCGGCTGTTTGCACGCCGAAAAATGGGCATGTTCGGGGTGCGCTCAGTAGGTTTTGACGGTTTTGGGCGTATCTCTTGATCCGGGCATCCGATTCCGTTTCCGTCAGCTCCCACGGGACCAGGGTTCCGGGGGCATCGGGATGGGGGGGTAGCCGCGCGGCGGTTTGAACGCCGAAAAATGGGCATGATCGGGGCGGTTTTGCCGGTTTGGCCGGTTTCGGCCCGCCGGGGGGCGGTTCATGCCACGGGGGGGACCGCGGGGCGGGATCGGGAGGCGGCGGACGCGTTCGGTGGGGTTCGGGCGGGTGCGGCCGGATGGGGGGTGGCCCGGGGGACTATAGCGCACGTCCTCGGGGGCCGCAAGGAAGGGGCCGTAACTCATGATCCGGGCCTCCGATTCCGTTTCCGTCGGGTCCCGCGAGACCTGGGGTCCGGGGGCATCGGGATGGGGGAGTAGCCGCGCGGCGGTTTGCACGCCGAAAAATGGGCATGTTCGGGGTGCGCTCAGTAGGTTTTGATGGTTTTGGGCGTATCTCATGATCCAGGCATCCGATTCCGTTTCCGTCAGGTCCCACGGGACCAGGGGTCCGGGGGCATCGGGATGGGGGGGTAGCCGCGCGGCGGTTTGAACGCCGAAAAATGGGCATGATCGGGGCGGTTTTGCCGGTTTGGCCGGTTTCGGCCCGCCGGGGGGCGGTTCATGCCCCGGGGGGGACCGCGGGGCGGGATCGGGAGGCGGCGGACGCGTTCGGTGGGGTTCGGGCGGGTGCGGCCGGATGGGGGGTGGCCCGGGGGACTATAGCGCACGTCCTCGGGGGCCGCAAGGAAGGGGCCGTAACTCATGATCCGGGCCTCCGATTCCGTTTCCGTCGGGTCCCGTGGGACTAGGGTTCCGGGGGCATCGAGATGGGGGGGTAGCCGCGCGGCTGTTTGCACGCCGAAAAATGGGCATGTTCGGGGTGCGCTCAGTAGGTTTTGACGGTTTTGGGCGTATCTCTTGATCCGGGCATCCGATTCCGTTTCCGTCAGCTCCCACGGGACCAGGGTTCCGGGGGCATCGGGATGGGGGGGTAGCCGCGCGGCGGTTTGAACGCCGAAAAATGGGCATGATCGGGGCGGTTTTGCCAGTTTGGCCGGTTTCGGCCCGCCGGGGGGCGGTTCATGCCACGGGGGGGACCGCGGGGCGGGATCGGGAGGCGGCGGACGCGTTCGGTGGGGTTCGGGCGGGTGCGGCCGGATGGGGGGTGGCCCGGGGGACTATAGCGCACGTCCTCGGGGGCCGCAAGGAAGGGGCCGTAACTCATGATCCGGGCCTCCGATTCCGTTTCCGTCGGGTCCCGCGAGACCTGGGGTCCGGGGGCATCGGGATGGGGGAGTAGCCGCGCGGCTGTTTGCACGCCGAAAAATGGGCATGTTCGGGGTGCGCTCAGTAGGTTTTGACGGTTTTGGGCGTATCTCATGATCCAGGCATCCGATTCCGTTTCCGTCAGGTCCCACGGGACCAGGGGTCCGGGGGCATCGGGATGGGGGGGCAGCCGCGCGGCGGTTTGAATGCCGAAAAACGGGCATGATCGGGGTGCGCTCAGTAAGTTTCGACGGTTTTGGCCGTATCTCATGATCCGGGTGCCCCCGGAACCCTGGTCCCATGGATCCCGACGAAAACGGAATCGGAGGCCCGGATCATGAGTTTCGGCCACTTCTTTGCGGCCCCCGAGGCCGTGCGCTATAGCCCCCCGGGCCACCCCCCAGCCGGCCGCACCCGCCCGAACCCCACCGAACGTGTCCGCCGCCTCCCGATCCCGCCCCGCGGCCCCCCCCGGGGCATGAACCGCCCCCCGGGGGGACGAAACCGGCCAAACCGGCACAACCGCCCCGATCATGCCCGTTTTTTGGCGTTCAAACCGCCACGCGGCTGCCCTCCCATCACGATGCCCCCGGACCCCTGGTCCCGTGGGACCTGACGGAAACGGAATCGGAGGCCCGGATCATGAGTTACGGCCACTTCTTTGCGGCCCCCGAGGCCGTGCGCTATAGGCCCCCGGGCCACCCCCCAGCCGCCCGCACCCGCCCGAACCCCACCGAACGCGTCCGCCGCCTCCCGATCCCGCCCCGCGGTCCCCCTCACGGCATGAACCGCCCCCCGGGGGGCCGAAACCGGCCAAACCGGCAACACTGCCCCGATCATGCCCGTTTTTCGGCTTTGAAACCGCCGCGCGGCTGCCACCCCATCCCGATGCCACCGGACCCCTGGTCCCGTGGGACCTGACGGAAACGGAATCGGACGCCCGGATCATGAGATACGGCCATAACCGTCGAAACCTACTGAACGCACCCCGAACATGCCCATTTTTCGGCGTTCAAACCGCCGCGCGGCTACCCCCCCATCCCAATGCCGCCGGAAACCTGGTCCCGTGGGACCCGACGAAAACGGAATCAGAGGCCCGGATCATGAGTTTCGGCCACTTCTTTGCGGCCCCCGAGGCCGTGCGCTATAGCCCCCCGGGCCACCCCCCAGCCGGCCGCTCCCGCCCGAACCCCACCGAACATGTCCGCCGCCTCCCGATCCCGCCCCGCGGTCCCCCCCGGGGCATGAACCGCCCCCCGGGGGGACGAAACCGGCCAAACCGGCACAACCGCCCCGATCATGCCCGTTTTTTGGCGTTCAAACCGCCACGCGGCTGCCCCCCCATCCCGATGCCCCCGGACCCCTGGTCCCGTGGGACCTGACGGAAACGGAATCGGACGCCCGGATCATGAGATACGGCCAAAACCGTCGAAACCTACTGAGCGCACCCCGAACATGCCCATTTTTCGGCATTCAAACCGCCGCGTGGCTACCCCCCCATCCCGATGCCCCCGGAACCCTGGTCCCGTGGGACCCGACGGAAACGGAATCGGAGGCCCGGATCATGAGTTACGGCCATTTCTTTGCGGCCCCCGAGGCCGTGCGCTATAGCCCCCCGGGCCACCCCCCAGCCGGCCGCACCCGCCCGAACCCCACCGAACGCGTCCGCCGCCTCCCGATCCCGCCCCGCCGTCCCCCCCGGGTCATGAACCGCCCCCCGGGCCACCCCCCAGCCGGCCGCACCCGCCCGAACCCCACCGAACGCGTCCGCCGCCTCCCGATCCCGCCCCGCGGTCCCCCCCGGGGCATGAACCGCCCCCCGGGGGGCCGAAACCGGCCAAACCGGCACAACAGCCCCGATCATGCCCGTTTTTCGGTGTTTAAACCGCCGTGCGGCCGTGCCCCCATCCCGATGACCCCGGACCCCTGGTCCCGTGGGACCTGACGGAAACGGAATCGGACGCCCGAATCATGAGATACGGCCAAAACCGTCGAAACCTATTGAGCGCACCCCGAACATGCCAGTTTTTCGGCGATCAAACTGCCGCGCGGCTACCCCCCCATCCCGATGCCCCCGGAACCCTGGTCCCGTGGGACCCGACGGAAACGGAATCGGAGGCCCGGATCATGAATTTCGGCCACTTCTTTGCGGCCCCCGAGGCCGTAAGCTATAGCCCCCCGGGCCACCCCCCAGCCGGCCGCACCCGCCCGAACCCCAACGAACGCGTCCGCCGCCTCCCGATCCCGCCCCGCGGTCCCCCCCGGGGCATGAACCGCCCCCCGGGGGGCCGAAACCGGCCAAACCGGCACAACCGCCCAATCATGCCCGTTTTTCGGCGTTCAAACCGCCGCGCGGCTCCCCCCCCATCCTGATGGCCCTGGACCCCTGGTCCCGTAGGACCTGACGGAAACGGAATCGGACGCCCGGATAATGAGATACGGCAAAAACCGTCGAAACCTACTGAGCGCACCCCGAACATGCCTATTTTTCAGCGTTCAAACCGCCGCGCGGCTACCCCCCCATCCCGTTGCCCCCGGAACCCTGGTCCCGTGGGACCCGACGGAAACGGAATCGGAGGCCCGGATCATGAGTTACGGCCACTTCTTTGCGGCCCCCGAGGCCGTGCGCTATAGCCCCCCGGGCCACCCCCCAGCCGGCCGCACCCGCCCGAACCCCACCGAACGCGTCCGTCGCCTCCCGATCCCGCCCCGCGGTCCCCCCCGGGGCATGAACCACCCCCCGGGGGGCCGAAACCAGCCAAACCGGCAAAACCGCCGCGATCATGCCCGTTTTTCGGCGTTCAAACCGCCGCGCGGCTGCCCCCCCATCCCGATGCCCCCGGACCCCTGGTCCCGTGGGACCTGACGGAAACGGAATCGGATGCCCGGATCATGAGATACGGAAAAAACCGTCGAAACCTACTGAGCGCACCCCGAACATGCCCATTTTTCGGCGTTCAAACCGCCGCGCGGCTACCCCCCCATCCCGATGCCCCCGGAACCCTGGTCCCGTGGAGCCCAATGGAAACGGAATCGAAGGCCCGGATCATGAGTACGGCCCCTTCTTTGCGGCCCCCGACGCCGTGCGCTATAGCCCCCCGGGCCACCCCCCAGCCAGCCGCACCTGCCCAAACCCCACTGAACGCGTCCGCCGCCTCCCGATCCCGCCCCGCTGTCCCCCCAGGGGCATGAACCGCCCCCCCGGGGGCCGAAACCGGCAAAACCGCCCCGATCAAGCCCATTTTTCGGCGTTCAAACCGCGGTGTGGCTACCCCCCCATCCCGATGCCACCGGACCCCTGGCCCCGTGGGACCTGACGGAAACGGAATCGGATGCCCGGATCGTGAGATACCGTCAAAACCTACTGAGCGCACCCCGAACATACCCATTTCCCCACCCCGATGCCCCCAGACCCCCGGTCCCGTGGGACCTGACGGAAACGGAATCGGATGCCTGGATCATGAGAAAAGGCCAAAACCGTCACACCCTACTAATTGCACCCCGCACATGCCCATTTTCCGGCGTTCAAACTGCCGCGCGGGTACCCCCCTATCTTGATGCCCCCGGAACCATGGTCCCGTGGCACCCGACAGAAACGGAATCAGAGGCCTGGATCATGGGTTACGGCTCCCTCTTTGCGGCCCCCGAGGCCGTGCGCTATAGCCACCCGGGCTACCCCCCAGCAGGCCGCACCCTCCTGAACCCCACCGAACGCATCCGCCGCCTTCGATCCCGCCCCGCGGTCCCCCCCGGGGCATGAACCGCCCCCCGGGGGGCCGAAACCGGCAAAACCGGCAAAACCGCCCCAATCGTGTCCATTTTTTGGCGTTCAAACTGCCACGGCTACCCTCCCATCCCGAGGCCCCCGGACTCCTGGTCCCGAGGGACCTGACGGAAACGGAATCGGATGCCCGGATCATGAGATACGGCCACAACCGTCAAAACCTACTGAGCGCACCCCGAACATGCCCATTTTTCGGCGATCAAACCGCCACGCGACTATCCCCCCATCCCGATGCCCCCGGATCGCCGGTCCCGTGGGACCCGACGGAAACGGAATCGGAGGCCCGGATCATGAGTTACGGCATATTCTTTAGGGCCCCTGACGCCGTACGCTATAGCCACCCGGGCCACCCCCAGCTGGCCGCACCCGCCCGAATCCCGCCGAATGCGTCCGTCGCCTCCCGAACCCGCCCATCGGTCCCTCCCAGGGCATTAACCGCCCCCGGGGGCCTGAAACCGGCCAAACCGACAAAACCGCCCCGATCATGCCCGTTTTTCGGCGTTCAAAACGCCGCGCGGCTAACCCCCCGGACCCCTGGTCCCGTGGGACCTGACGGAAACGAAATCGGATGCCCGGATCGTGAGATACGGCCAAAACCGTCAAAACGTACTGAGCGCACCCCGAACATACCTATTTCCCCACCCCAATGCCCCCAGACCCCCGGTCCCGTGGGACCCGACGGAAACGGAATCGGATGCCTGGATCCTGAGAAACGGCGAAAACCGTCAAACCCTACTAAGCTCACCCCGCACATGCCCATTTTTCAGCGTTCAAACTGCCGCGCGGCTCCCCCCCTATCCTGATGCCCCTGGAACCATGGTCCCGTGGGACCCGACGAAAACGGAATCAGAGGCCTGGATCATGGTTTACGGCCCCTTCTTTGCGGCCCCCGAGGCCGTGCGCTATAGCCACCCGGGCTGCCACCCAGCCGGCCGCACCCTCCCGAACCCCACCGAACGCATCCGCCGCCTCCGATCCCGCCCCGCGGCCCCCCCCCCCCCCGTGGTATGAACCGCCCCCCGGGGGGCCGAAACCGGCCAAACTGGCAAAACCGCCCCGATCGTGGCCATTTTTCGGCATTCAAACTGCCGCGGCTACCCCCCCCATCCCGAGACCCCGGACCCCTGGTCCCGTCGGACCTGACGGAAACGGAATCGGATGCCCGGATCATGAGATACGGCCACAACCGTCAAAACCTACTGAGCGCACCCCGAACATGCCCATTTTTCGGCATTCAAACCGCCGCGCCGCTACCCCCCCATCCCGATGCCCCCGGAACCCTGGTCCCGTGGGACCCGACGGAAACGGAATCGGAGGCCCGGATCATGAGTTACGGCCTATTCTTTGGGGCCCCCGACGCCGTACGCTATAGCCACCCGGGCCACCCCCAGCCGGCCGCACCCGCCTGAATCCCGCCGAACGCGTCCGTCGCCTCCCGAACCCGCCCCTCGGTCCCTCCCAGGGCATTAACCGCCCCCGGGGACCCGAAACCGGCCAAACCGGCAAAACTGCCCCGATCATGCCCATTTTTCGGCGTTCAAAACGCCGCGCGGTTAACCCCCCATCCCGATGCCCCCGGACCCCTGGTCTCGTGGGACCTGACGGAAACGGAATCGGATGCCCGGATCATGAGATACGGCCAAAACCGTCAAACCTACTGAGCACACCCCGAACATGCCCATTTTTCGGCGTTCAAACCGCCGTGCGGCTACCCCCCATCCCGATGCCCCCGAACCCTGGTCCCGTGGGACTTGACGGACACGGAATCGGATGCCCGGATCATGAGATACGGCCAAAATCGTCAAACCTACTGAGCGCACCCCGAACATGCCCATTTTTAGGTGTTCAAACCGCTGCGCTGCTACCCCCCATCCCGATGCCCCCGGAATCCTGGCCCCGTGGGACCCGACGGAAACGGAATCGGAGGCACAAATCATGAGATACGGCCAAAACCGTCAAAATCTAGTGAGCGCACCCCGAACAAGCCTCTTTTTCGGCGTTCAAACTGCCGTGCGGCTACCTTCCCATCCCGATGCCCCCAGAACCGTGGTCCCTTGGGACCCGACGGAAACGGAATTGGAGGCCTGGATCATGAGTTACGGCCCCTTCTTTGCGGCCCCTGAGGCCGTGCGCTATAGCCACCCGGGCTACCCCCCAGCCGGCCGCACCCTCCCGAACCCCACCAAACGTGTCCGCCACCTCCGATTCCGCCCCGCAGTCCCCCCCGGGGCATGAACCGCCCTCCGGGGGGCCGAAACCGGCTAAACCGGCAAAACCCATTTTTCGGCGTTCAAACTGCCGCGGCTACCCCCCAATCCCGATGCCCCCGGACCCCTGGTCCCGTGGGACCTGACAGAAACGGAATCGGAAGCCCGGATCATGAGATACGGCCAAAACCGTCAAAACCTACTGAGCGCACCCCGAACATACCCATTTTTCGGCGTTCAAACCGCCACGCGGCTACCCTCCCATCCCGATGCCCCCGGAACCCTGGTCCCGTTGGACCGGACGGAAACGGAATCGAAGGCCCGGATCAAGAGTTACGGCCCCTTCTTTGCGGCCCCCTAGGCCGTGCGCGATAGCCCCCCAGGCCACCCCCCAGCCGGCCGCACCCGCCCGAACCCCACCGAACGCGTCCGCCGCCACACGATCCCTCCCGCGGCCCCCCCACGGGACATAAACCGCCCCCCGGGTTGCCGAAACCAGCCAAACCGCCCCGACCATGCACATTTTTCGGCGTTCAAACCGCCGCGCGGCTAACCCCCCATCCCGATGCCCCCAGACCCCTGGTCCCGTGGGACCTGATGGAAACGGAATCGGAGGCCCGGGTCATGAGTAACGGTCCCTTCTTTGCGGCCCCCGAGGCCGTGCGCTATATCACACGGCCTCGGGGGCCGCAAAGTAAAATGGCCGGTTTTGCCGGTGTCGTCCGTAACTCATGATCGGGGCCTCCGATTGCGGTTTCGTTTTGTCCGACGGGACCAACCGGGCGGGGGCATCGGGATGGAAGGGTAGCCGCCTGGCGGTTTGAACGCCGAAAATGGTTAAGATCGATGTCGTTTTTGCCGGTTTTGCGGTTCAGGCCCCCCGGGGGGCTGTCCATGCCCCGGGGGGGACCGTGGGGCTGGATTGGCACACGGGGGATGATTTCGGTCGGGTTCGGGTGGGTGCGGTCCGGGGAGTGGCGGGGGCTATTGCACACGGCCTCGGGGGCCGCAAAGTAATATGGGCCGTTTTTTCAGGTTTTGCCGGTTTCGGCCGTAACTAATGATCGGGGCCTCCGATTGCGATTCCGTTTCATCCGACGGGACCAGCCGGGCGGGGGCATCGGGATGGGGGGTAGCCGCCCCGCGGCTTGAATGCCGAAAAATGGGTAAGATCGGGGCCGTTTTTTCTAGTTTTACCGTTCGGGCCCCCCGGGGGGGACCGCGGGTCGGGATCGGCGCACGGGGTACGATTTCAGCCAGGTTCAGGCGAGTGCGGTCCGGGGAGGGGCGGGAGCTATAGCACACGGCCTCGGGGGCAGCAAAGTAAAATGGCATGTTTTACCGGTTACGCCGTAACTCATGATCGGGGCCTCCGATTGCGGTTCCGCTTCGTCCGATGGGACCAGCCGGGTGGGGGCATCGCGATGGGGGGGTAGCCGCCTGGCTGTTTGAACGCCGAAAAATGGGTAAGATCAGGGCCGGTTTTGCCGGTTTTGCCGGTTTTGCGGTTCGGGCCCCCCGGGGGGCGGTCCATGATCGACACACGGGGGACGATTTCGGCTGGGTTCGGGCGGGTACTATTTGGGGTGGGGCGGGGGCTATAGCACACGGCCACGGGGGCCGCAAAGCAAAGTGGGCCGTTTTTGCAAATTTTGCCGGTTTCGGCCGTAACTCATGATCGGGGCATCCGATTACGGTTCCGTTACGTCCGACGGGACCAGCGAGGCGGGGGCATCAGGATGGGGGGGTAATCGCCTGGCGGTTTGAACGCCGAAAAATGGGTAAGATCGGGGCCGTTTTTGCCGGTTTTGCGGTTCGGGCCCCCCAGGCGACGGTCCCTGCCCCGGGGGGGACCGCGTGGTGGGATCGGCACACTGGGGATGATTTCGGCCGGGTTCAAGCGGTGCGGTCCGGGGAGGGGCGGGGGCTATAGCGCTCGGCCTCGGTGGCCGCAAAGTAAAATGGCCGGTTTTGCCGGTTTCGTCCGTAACTCATGATCGCGGCCTCCGATTGTTGTTCTGGTTCGTCCGACGGGACCAGCCGGGCGGGGGCATCGGGATGGGGGGTAGCCGCCCGGCGGTTTGAATGCCGAAAAATGGGTAAGTTCGGGGCTGTTTTTGTCGGTTTTGCGGTTCGGGCCCCCCAGGGGGACCGCGGGGCGGGATCGACCCATGGGGGATGATTTCGGCCGGGTTCGGGCCGGTGCGATCCGGGGATGGGCGGGGGCTATAGCACACGGCCTTGGGGGCCGCAAAGTAAAATGGCCGGTTTTGATGGTTTTGTCCGAAACTCATGATCGCGACCTCCGATTGCCATTCGGTTTCGTCCGACGGGACCAGCTGAGCGAGTGCATCGGAATGGGGGGGTAGCCGCCTGGCGGTTTGAACGCCGAACAATGCGTAAGATCGGGGCCGTTTTTGCCGATTTTACGGTTCGGACCCCCAGGGGGCAGTCCATGCCCCGGGGAGGGCCACAGGGCGGGATCAGCTCACGGGGGACGATTTCGGCCGGGTTCGGGCGAGTGCGGTCCGGGGAGGGGCGGGGGCTATAGCACACGGCCTCGGGGGCCGCAAAGTAAAATGGCCGGTTTTGCCAGTTTCAACCATAACTCATGATCGGGTCCTTCGATTGCGGTTCCGTTTTATCCGATGGGACCAGCCGGGCGGGGGCATCGGAATGGGTGGGTAGCCGCCCAGCGGTTTGCACGCCGAAAAATGGGTTAGATCGGGGCCGTTTTTGTCGGTTTTGCTGTTCGGGCCCCTCGGGGGGGACCGCGGGGCGGGATCGGCACACGGGGGACGATTTCGGCCGGATTCGGGCCGGTGCGATCCGGGGAGGGGCGGGGGCTATAGCACACGGTGTAACACCCCAAATCTAACACGTGCGGAGCACGTGAAGAAGGAGGTTACTCACAAATCATTAATCTTTACTCATAAGTTTCAAACTGAAATTCCTCCAATTCTTATTCAAATAAATTCATAAATCCAAACGTCAAATACTAAATAATCTCTCTCGAGGACATATAAAAATAATAACAAAAGTCTCAAACTCCAAATTACACGTTCATAATAAAAGTAACTAAATAGAAACACAAGTCTATTCCTCCTCTTATTCAATAGCAAACGGAAACTGGAAATCACTAACTCCAAAGCCAAGTGCACCTCTCAAAAGAAACTTAATCTGCAAAAAAGTAATGACGAGGGGTGAGCCGTCAACTCGGTAAGTAAAACCATTCCTAACACACTAGGCCTATCGATACCAAAAATATTGCAAGCCTTCTTTTGTTTAAAGCGCATATATCATAATCCATAATTTTCATAAAACGATATATCACAATAACATAAGATAAATTCTTAATAATTCAGAATATTCAAAAGCATATTTACTTACGAAGCAAATCATGTAATACGTATACAGAAAACAAACAGGTTAGCTCATGTCACATAGTGTAATACGTATACAGAAAACAAACAGGTTAGCTCATGTCACATAAGATAAATTCTTAATAATTCAGAATATTCAAAAGCATAACTCCCAAGTAATGGGTGCATCTTGCAAGCCAGCCCTTATGAGACGAGATTTGGCATCCCACCAGTGGTCTGCCTCACCCTGAAGGACAAATGAGACTAATATTAGCCTTTGATCATCATTACAACCCATAGCCACAAATATCTTCTCCATCTGTTTTAGCCATGCCTCTGCAACCATGGGATCGGCAGTCCCCTGAAAGGTAGGTGGTCCCAATTTCTTAAATTGTTCTAAGTTCACCATAGCCCCATGATCTCTTACGCCACCTTGCCTTTCAACTGGCACATTCTCTTGTGCCCCAACTCTGCCTCTAGCCATATCTTGAATTAACTTACTTTGTTGTTCCATCAATCTAAGCATTGCGCGCATCATAGGATTTCCTTCGTTAGCCATCTCGTGCAAGGTTGGGTCAGCGTTGTCAGCGATACCTAAAACATCTCTCGAGCTAGAGGCATGCCTAGCACCTCCCCTACGTGACATCTCTTGACTATAACACGGAGAATAAATAAATAATTAAAAAGGGTAAATAATTCATAGCTAAAGGTCGTGCAAGCGCGCAGAGTACTGAATAAGTAGTATAACTAAGAAAATTTGATATTGTAAACAAGAGCAATAAATATTTGATTCTACGTTAATACCAAAGATCATATAACAAGAGTTATTACAAAGTCGCAAGCAACATAGAAAGTCAAAAAGACCAAAATAGAATTACTAGTCATAAATGATTACTCCTTGCCTTAAAATATTTAATCACTCTATTAACCTCAATAAAGTCTACAGAGTTTCATGTCCTACAGCCACAAAGTTCATAGGTGTACTCAACCGGATAGGAAAAGGATCTATCTTTACTTTCCTTTCCTTAGTCGTGACTCCATCTGTCTCGATTTCCTTAGGAGTTCTATAAGGTAGTTTATTTAGACCTGGAGATACCCATCATTTGCTATAGTAAGGCTTAAATCGAGGTCCTGTCCAAAATAGGCGACGTATTACAAGCTTATTCTTGTTAGCTCTCTTGCCATAAACACGTAGTCCACGTATAGCCTCATTGAGCTTCTTTCTTGAAGCTCCAGGTCCTGGAGGAGTATCGATGTAGACCTCTATAGTCCGTCTTAGTCTATCATCCATTCGCTGCTTATGAAGTCTCCTAAGATCTTTGACAAGAACTCCTCCTAAGATAAATTGTTCGGTCCTATCAATTTCTGTCCATCCCTTATTCTTGACACTTTTCATACCCATATTGTCCTTCTTCATGTCTACAAAACAAATGTAATCGATTTAATTAGACAATCTAATTAAACCGTAAAAGAAAGTCTACAGAATCCTAACCTAGTTGCTCTGATACCACAATTGTAACACCCCAAATCTAACACGTGCGGAGCACGTGAAGAAGGAGGTTACTCACAAATCATTAATCTTTACTCATAAGTTTCAAACTGAAATTCCTCCAATTCTTATTCAAATAAATCCATAAATCCAAACGTCAAATACTAAATAATCTCTCTCGAGGACATATAAAAATAATAACAAAAGTCTCAAACTCCAAATTACACGTTCATAATAAAAGTAACTAAATAGAAACACAAGTCTATTCCTCCTCTTATTCAATAGCAAACGGAAACTGGAAATCACTAACTCCAAAGCTAAGTGCACCTCTCAAAAGAAACTTAATCTGCAAAAAAGTAATGACGAGGAGTGAGCCGTCAACTCGGTAAGTAAAATCATTCCTAACACACTAGGCCTATCGATACCAAAAATATTGCAAGCCTTCTTTTGTTTAAAGCGCATATATCATAATCCATAATTTTCATAAAACGATATATCACAATAACATAAGATAAATTCTTAATAATTCAGAATATTCAAAAGCATATTTACTTACGAAGCAAATCATGTAATACGTATACAGAAAACAAACAGGTTAGCTCATGTCACATAGTGTCACCTATAGTCCCGGTGACCCGGCCAGAAACAGAATCAGAATATCGTGTGCACATTCAGAACAGAAACCCAGTACTGGTCCAGACGGATATATCGTATATTACGATCAGAATCAGAATCAGACTAACTATGGACAATAAGCCAAAGCATTAAGAATCTCATACAATCATCAATAATTGAAATCAAACATAGGTACAAAACATTCGTATCAGTTTCATAAAAGTTCATATTAATAATATAGGCTTGCATAACATTTTAAAGATAACATCATAAAAGGTTGTCATGTCATAAAAATAACTTACATATTCAAAAGCATTTATAAAATACTTTGTTAAAGAGAATTTAGCTTTAAAACATTTACATAACACTAATTTTGTTATCAAAATCAATTAATATAAAAACATTTATACTTATAATAATAATATCAAAATACTTATACATATCCAGTATACTAGGAATAAAGTTACTTACCTCGACAAATGAACTTGGATTAACACACCTCTAAGCTTTTAAGAGCCTCAAACACCTTCAAAACCTTAAACAAATACAAGATATGACAATCAATAACTTATTCTAAGAATCTGATTTTCTAATTCATACCCGTACAGGTCTGATTCTCGGAATTTTAACTCTTAATCCAAGTCTCAGAATGATATAAAATCCTATGGAACCATTCTGGACATCCATGAGTACCCCATGTAAAATTTACAAGAGAATCCGATATCAAAAACATTTTAAAAACTATTTACTTCTCAGCAAATTCGAAACTGTTTTCACATAATCTAAACCAAACAGAACGGGTTCCGTGATTTTTATAAAATAAAATACTAATCAGAAAATTATGAAATTAAAACTGGGAATCCTAGACACATATATTAACATACATATAAACTTTCAGAATTTTTTGAGTTCATTTGGTGGTACAAATAGTCTTGTGAATCTGATCACAATACTGGAATCGTGGATTTCCAGTGCAGTGGTTTCTATTTCCAAAATACGTATAAAATTGAAAACGAAGTTGAATTTAATGAAATAAAATTTAATCATGAAGCCCTACATGTCTAGTTTCCAGAAATATAAATTTTATAAGAAAATTCGTTCAGAAAATATAGCTTTAAAATTCGAGATCCTCATGCTGTCCAGAATTATCCTGTGCTTAATACGTCAAGGATTGATTAACTAAACTCATACTAAATCAAAACCCTAAGCAAAGTCTAAATATATTCTAAACCATGCATCATGATCTACAACCATTAGAATCGTGCCAATATAAACCCTAGTTAGATAGAGTGATTAGAAATCTGTTGAGAACATGGAGAATAACTTACCCGTCGCTTTGATTCTCTCCTAAACAAAGGTTTGAATCCTAAGATTTGGGTAAGAGCGTAAAGAGCAGCAGAGAAGAAGAATAAACGTTGTGAACTTAGGGTTATGGAAGGGGGAAAAGTATGTATTTATAGGGGATCTTAAGAAACCATATTCAATAAGGAAAAATAACCATTTTCCAAAATGATCTCATAAATAACCTATATTAAATTAGTACCCCTTTCTAAATAAGGGTTATAGGCCACCCATAATTCTCAATGAAAACCCAATTTCCATAATTTAATATGTTATGGGAATTTGTGGCGTTACACACGGCCTCGGGGGCCGCAAAGCAAAATGGGCCGTTATTGCAGGTTTTGCCGGTTTCGGCTGTAACTCATGATCGGGGCCTCCGATTCCGGTTCCATTTCATCCGACGAGACTAGCCAGGCGGGGGCATCGGGATGGGGGGGTAGCCGTCCGGCGGTTTGAATTCTGAAAAATGGGTAAGATCAGGTCCATTTTTGCCAGTTTTGCGGTTTTGGCCCCCCGGGGGGCGGTCAATGCCCGGGGGGGGACCACGGGGCAGGATTAGCACACGGGGAACGATTTCGGCCGGGTTCGGGTGGCAGCGGTCCGGGGAGGGGCGGGGGCTATACCACACGGCCTCGGTGGCCACAAAGTAAAATGGTCGGTTTTGCCGGTTTCGTCCGTAACTCATGATCGCGGCCTCCAATTGCGGTTCCGTTTCGTCCGACGGGACTAGCCGGGCGGGGGCATCGGGATGGGGGAGTAGCCGCCCGGCGGTTTGAACACCGAAAAAAGGGTAAGATCGGGGCCGTTTTTGTCGGTTTTGCGGTTCGGGCACCCCCGGGGGGGGACCGCGGGGCGGGATCAGCACACGGGGGATGATTTCGGCCGGGTTCGGGCAGGTACGATCCAGGGAGGGGCAGGGGCTATAGCACACGGCCTCGGGGGCTGCAAATTAAAATGGCCGGTTTTGACGGTTTAGTCTGTAACTCTTGATCGCGGCCTCCAATTGCGGTTCCGTTTCTTCCGACGGGACCAGCCGGTTGGGGGCATCGGGATGGGGTGGTACCCGCCCAGCGGTTTGAACGCTGAAAAATGGGTAAGATCAGGGCTGTTTTTGTCGGTTTTACGGTTCGGGCCCCCCGGGGGATACCGCGGGGCGGGATCGACACACGAGGGATGATTTCGGCCGGGTTCGGGCAGGTGTGATCCGGGGATGGGCGGGGACTATAGCACACGGCCTCGGGGGCCGCAAAGTAAAATGGCCGGTTTCGGCCGTAACTCATGATCGGTTCCTCCAATTGCGGTTCTGTTTCGTCCGACGGGACCAGCCGGGCAGGGGCATCGGAATGGGGGGGTAGCCGCCCGGCAATTTGCATGCCGAAAAATGGGTAAGATCGGGGCCGTTTTTGCTGGTTTTGTGGTTCGGGCCCACCGGGGGGGACCGCGGGGCGGGATCGGCACACGGGGGACGATTTCGCCCGGGTTCAGGCGGGTGCGATCCGGGGAGGGGCGGGGGCTATAGCACATGGCCTCAGGGGCCGCAAAGTAAAATGGCCGGTTTTGCCGGTTTCATCCGTAACTCATGATCGCGGCCTCCGATTGCGGTTCCGTTTCGTCCGACGGGACCAGCCGGGCGGGGACATCGGGATGGGGGGGTTAGCCGCCTGGCAGTTTGAACGCCGAAAAATGGGTAAGATCGGGGCCGTTTTTGCCGGTTTTGCGGTTCGAGCCCCCCAGGCGGCGGTCCCTGCCCCGGGGGGGACCACGGGGTGGGATCGGCACACTGGGGATGATTTCAGCCAGGTTCAAGCGGGTGCGGTCCGGGGAGGGGTGGGGGCTATAGCGCTCGGCCTCGGTGGCCGCAAAGTAAAATGGCCGGTTTTGCCGGATTCGTCCGTAACTCATGATCGCGGCCTCCGATTGCGGTTCTGGTTCGTCCGACGGGACCAGCCGGTCGGGGGCATCGGGATGGGGGGTAGCCGCCCGGCGGTTTGAACGCCGAAAAATGGGTAAGATCGGGGCCGATTTTGCCGGTTTTGAGGTTTGGCCCCCCCCCCCGAGGGGCGGCACATTCCCCAGGGGGCTATAGCACACAGGGGACGATTTCGGTCAGGTTCGGGCAGGTGCGGTCCGGGGCAGGGCGGGGGCTATAGCACACGGCCTCAGGGGCCGCAAAGTAAAATGGGCCGTTTTTGCGTGTTTTGCCGGTTTCGGCCGTAACTCATGATCGGGGCCTCCGATTGTGGTTCTGTTTAGTCCAACGGGACCGGCCGGGTGGAGGCATCAGGATGGGTAAGATCGAGGCCGTTTTTGCCGATTTTGCGGTTTCGGCCCCCCGGGGGGGATTGCAGGGCGGGATCGGCACACGGGGGACGATTTGGTCGGGTTCAGTCGGGTGCGGTCCGGGGCGGGGCGGGGGCTATAGTACACGGCCTCGGGGGCTGCAATGTAAATTGGGCCGTTTTTGCCGGTTCTGCCGGTGTCGGCCGTAACTCATGATCGGCGCCTCGGATTGCGATTCCATTTCGTCCGACGGGACCAACCAGGTGGTGGCATCGGGATGTGGGGGTAGCCGCCCGGCGGTTTGAATGCCGAAAAATGGGTAAGATCGAGGCTGTTTTTGCCGGTTTTGCAGTTTGGGGCCCCCGGGGGGAGTTTCATGCCCCGGGGGGGACCGCGGGGTGGGATCGGTACACAAAGGACGATTTTGGTCGGGTTCGGGCAGGTGCGGTCCGGGGCGGGGTTAGGCGGGGGCTGTAGCACACGGCCTCGGTGGCCGCAAAGTAAAATGGGCCAGTTTTGTCGGTTTCGGCCGTCCCTCATAATCGGGGCCTCCGATTGCGGTTCCATTTCGTCCGACGGTACCAGCCGGACGGGGGTATCGGGATGGGGGGGTAGCCACGCGGCGGTTTGTATGCTGAAAAATGGGTAAGATCGGGGCTGTTTTTGTCAGTTTTGACGGTTTCGGCCGTAACTCATGATCGGGGCGTCTGATTGTGGTTCCATTTCGTCCTACGGGACCAGGCGGATGGGGGCATCAGGATGGGGGTGTAGCCGCCCAGCAGTTTGAACGCTGAAAAATGGGTAAGATCGGGGCTTTTTTTCTGATTTTGCCAGTTTAGGCCCCCCGGAGGGCGGTTCATGCCGAGGGGGGGACCGCGGGGTGGGATTGGCACACGGCAGACGATTTGGTCGAGTTCGGGTGGGTGTCGTCTTGGGCGAGGGCTATAGTACATGGCCTCGGGGCCGTAAATTAAAATTGGCCATTTTGCCGGTTTTACTGGTTTTGCCGGTTTCAGCCGTAACTCATGATCAGGGCCTCCGATTGCATTTCTGTTTCATCCAACAGGACCAACCGGGTGGGGGCATCAGGAAGCGGGGTAGCCGCACGGCGGTTTGGATGCCGAAAAATGGGAAAGATCAGGGCCATTTTTGCCGGTTTCAGTCGTAACTCATGATTAGGGCCTCCGATTGCGGTTCCATTTCGTCCGACGGGACCAGGCAGGCATGGGCATCGAGATGGGTGGGTAGCCGAGCAATGGTTTGAACGCCGAAAAATGGGTAAGATCGGGGCCATTTTGCCTAAAATGGCCGGTTTGGGCCCCTCGGGGGGCAGTTCATTCCCCGGGGGGGACCGCGGGGTGGGATCGGCACACGGCGGACGCGTTCGGTCAGGTTCGGGAGGGTACAGTCTGGGGTGGTGGCTATAGCACACGGCCTCAGGGGCCGCAATGTAAACTGGGCCATTTTGCTGGTTTTGCCAGTTTCGGCCGTAACTCATGATCGGGGCCTCCGATTGTGGTTCCGTTTCGTCCGACGGGACCAGGCAGGCAGGGACATTGGGATGGGGGTTAGTCGTACGGTGATTTGAATTCTTAAAAATGGGTAAGATCGGGTCCGTTTTTGCTGATTTTACCAGTTTGGGCCCCCCGGGGGGCGGTTCATGCCCCGGTGGAGACCGCGGGCGGGATTGGCACACGGCGGATGCGTTCGGTCGGGTTCGGGAAGGTATGGTCCGGGGCGGGGGCTATACAACAAGGCCTCGGGGGCCGTAATGTAAAATGGGCCATTTTGTCGGTTTTGTCGGTTTTGTCGGTTTCTTCCGTAATTCATGATCGGGGCCTCCAATTGCGGTTCTGTTTCATCCGACGGGACCAGCCAGGCGGGGGCATCGGGATGGGGGGGTAGCCGTGCGACGGTTTAAACGCCAAAAAACGGGTAAGATCGGGGCTGTTTTTGCCGGTTTCGGTCGTAACTCATGATCGGGGCCTCCGATTACGGTTCTGTTTCATCCGACGGGACCAGCCGGGCGGGGGCATCGGGATGGGGGGCAACCGTGCGGCGGTTTAAATGCCGAAAATGGGTAAGATCGGGGCCGTTTTTACCGGTTTTGCCGGTTTCGGCCGTAACTCATGATCGGGGCCGCCGATTGTGGTTCTGTTTTATCCGATGGGACCAGCCAGGCGGGGGCATCGCGATGGGGTGGTAGCCGCGTGGCAGTTTGAACGCCGAAAAATGGGTTACATTGGGGCCGTTTTTGCCAGTATTGCCAGTTTCGGCCGTAACTCATGATCGAGGCCTCCGATTGCGGTGCCGTTTCATCCGATGGGACCAGCTGGGCGGGGGCATTGGGATGGGGGAAAAGCCGCCCAGCGTTTTGAACGCCAAAAAATGGGTAAGATCAGGGCCGTTTTTGCCGGTTTCGGCCGTGACTTATGATCGGCGCCTCTGATTGTGGTTCCATTTCATCCGACGGGGCCAGTCGGGCGGGGGCATCGGGTAGCCGCGCGGTGATGTGAACGCCAAAAAATGGGTAAGATCGAGGCCGTTTTTGCCGGTTTCGGCCGAAACTCATGATCGAGGCCTCCGATTGCGGTTCTGTTTCGTCTAACAGGACCAGTCGGGCGAGGACAACGGGATGGATGAATAGCCGTGCGGCTGTTTGAACGCTGAAAAATGGGTAAGATCGAGGTCGTTTTTGCCGGTTTTGCCGGTTTCGGCCGTAACTCATGATCGGGGCCTCCGATTGCGGGTCCGTTTTGTCCGACGGGACCAGCCAGGCGGGGGCATCAGGATGGGGGGGTAACCACGCGGTGGTTTGAACGCCGAAAAATGGGTAAGATCGGGGCCGTTTTTGCCAGTTTTGCCGGTTTCGGTCGTAACTCATGATCGGGGCCTCCGATTGCTATTCCGTTTCGTCCCACGGGACCAGCCAAGCGGGGGTATCGGGATGGGGGGTGAACCTACGGCGGTTTGAACACCGAAAAATGGGCAAGATCCGGGCCGTTTTGTCGGTTTTGCCGGTTTGGGCCCCCCAGGTGGCGGTTCATGCCCCGGGAGGGACTGCGAGGTGGCATCGGCACACGCCAGACGCGTTTGGTTAGGTTCAGGTGGATACGGTCCGAGGTGGGGGCTATAGCACACAGCCTCAGGGGCCGCAAAAAAACGGGTCGTTTTGCCAGTTTCAGCCATAACTCATGATCGGGGCCTCCGATTGCGGTTCCGTTTCATCCCACGAGACCAGCCGGGCGGGAGCATCTGGATGGGGGTAACTGTGTGGTGGTTTGAATGCCGAAAAATGGGTAAGATCGAGGCCGGTTTTGCCGATTTTGTCGGTTTCGGCCGTAACTCATGATTGGGGCCTCCGATTATGGTCCCGTTCCGTCCCACGAGACCAGCCGGGCGGGGGCATCGGGATGGGGGGTAGCCGTGCGGCGGTTTGAACGCCGAAAAATGGGCAAGATCGGGGCCGTTTTGACAGTCTTGCCGGTTTGGGCCCCCCGGGGGGCGGTTCATGCCCCGGGGGGGACCGCGGGGTACACCCGCCCGAACCCAACCGAACCCGTCCGCCGTGTGCCGATCCCACCCCGCGGGCCCCCCCCCCCCCCGGGGCATGAATCGCCCCCGCGGGGCCCAAACCGGCAAAACGACCCCGATGGCCTAGGGGATGTCCAGAGGAGAAGAATATGATTATTTTTAGAGAGAAACCCAACTCCATCCCTCAGGCCCTAAGGCCAAAGGCTGTAGCAAACTGGTTTTTTCCCCTGGACATTCCTTAGGCCGATAGGGGTGCCCGGAGCAGTGCCCCACATTTGCCGGGAAACCCGGATAGGTTTTTGGGATTTATTCCAAAATTAGTTTGAAAAAGCAAGTTTTTCATGGAATTTCAGAAACAATTCCGCTAAAACTACTCTAGAGCTTCAAAAGGACTCTTTTTTTCCAGTGGCATCACGTGGCCCTTGGGAAGCTTGCAAAAGGTTGGGTAAAAGTTCCATAGCATCACTAAGGAGGCCCATGAGGAAAGACCAAAATCGGTGTGCTTTAGTCTTTGACCTTTGGGCCAAAAGGAAGAAGTTGGATTTCTCTCCTCTGGGACATTTCTTAGGCCAGCGAGAGTGCTCCCAAGTGATGCCCCATCATCGCTAAGAGGCTTTGATAGTTTTTTTAAGATTTATTCCGAAATTAGGCCGAGAAAACTAGTTGTTCATCAAATTTTTGGAAAAAAATTCCGCTCCTTTTTTTATCCGGTGGACGCGTCACCCGTGGAAAAGCGCGTGCTAAAAGCCAGGTCAAAGTTCCAAGGAAGCCCTAGGGAGGCCCACGAGGAAATGCCAAAACCGGTGTACTATAACTTTTAACATTTGTGCCCGAGCGGAGAAGTTGAGTTTTTCTCCAAAAACAACTCGATTTTTCTCTCCTAGGACATCCCTTAGGTTGGTGGGAGTGCTTCCAAGTGGTACCCTACCGCCACAGGGGCCGCTCTAATTATTTTTTGAGAATTTATTCCAAAATTAGGCCAAAAAAAAAATAGTTTGTCGTGAAATTTTGAAACAGTATCGCCAAAACTACTCTAGGGCTTCAAAAGCACTCCCGTTTATTCGCTAGCATCGCGTCAATCATTGGAAGGCGCGCATAAAAGGCAAGGTCAAGTTCCAAGGAAACCCCATACAGGCCCATGAGGAAAGGCTAGAGTCAGTGTGTTGTAGCCTTTGGCCTTGGAGCCCAAGGGGAGAAGTTGGGTTTCCCTCGAAAAGCAAGCCGGTTTTTTCTCCACTAAAATATTTCTTGGGGTAGTTGGAGTGCCCCCAAGTGGTACCCCACCACCGTTGGGAGATCCGGATAGTTTTTTAGGAATTTATTCTAAAATTAGGCTTAAAAAAACAGTTTCTCATAGAAATTTTGAAAACATTCCACCAAAACTACTCCGCCACTCCAAAAGGACTTCTGATTTTTCTAAGACCCTTGCGTCGCTCATGGGAATGCATGTGCAAAAGGTCAAAAAGTTCCAAGGCTGCCCCAAGGAGGCCCCTGAGGAAAGGGCAAAACCGATATGTTATAGCCTTTGACCTTTGGGCCCCATAGGAGAAGTTGGGTTTCTCTCTAAAAGCAACTCGTTTTTTCTCCCCTAGGACATTCCTTAGGCCGGCGGGAGTGTCCCCGAGTGGTGACCTACCGCTGCCGGAAGCTCTAATAGATTTTTAGGAATTTATTCCAAAATTACGCCAAAAAAAAATTGATTTTTCATGGAATTTTGAAAACAATTCCGCCAAAACTACTCCAAGGCTCAAAAAGAACTCTTATTTCATTTTGTGGCATCGCGTTGCCCGTGGAAAAGCGCATGCAAAACGTCAGGTCAAAGTTCCAAGGATGCCTATGAGGAAAGGCCAAAACTGATGTGTTGTGGCCTTTGTACTTAGGGCTCGAGGGGAGAAGTCGTGTTTCTCTCCAAAAGCAACCTGATTTTTCTCCCCTGAGACATTTCTTGGGACGGCGGGAATGCCTCCTAGCAGTGCCCTACTGCCGCCGGGAGACTCTGATAGATTTTTGGGAAAGTATTCTAAAATTAGACCGAAAAAATTAGTTTTTCATGGAATTTTGCAAAATATTCTGCCAAAACTACTCTAGGGCTCCAAAAGGACTCTCATTGTTTTCTGATGGCATCGCATCGCCCGTGGGAAGGCGCGTGCAAATGGGTGGGTCAATGTTCCAAGGCCACCCTAAAGGGGCCCATGAGGAAAGGGCAAAATTGATGTGCTATAGCCTTAGGCCCTAAGGCCCGAGGGGAGAAGTTGAGTTTCTCTCCAAAAACAACTCGATTTTTCTACCCTGGGAAATTCATTGAGGCAGTAAGAGTGCCCGCAAGCGGTGCCTCACCGCCACCAAAAGGCTCTAATAGTTTTTTGGGAATTTATTCCAAAATTAAGCCTAAAAAATTGATTTTTCATGGAATTTTGAAAAAACAAATCCACCAAAACTACTTCAGGGCTCCAAAAAGACTCCCATTTTTTTAGTGCCATCACTTCGCTCATGGGAAGGCACGTCAATAAAGCCGGGTCAAAGTTCCAAGGCATCCCAGAGAGGCCTATGAGGAAGGATCAAAATATGTGTGATATAGCCTTTAACCTTTCGACCTGAGGGGAGAAGTTGGGTTTCTATCCAAAAGTAACCCAGTTTTTCTCCTCTGGGACATTCCTTGAGGCAGCAGGAGTGCCCCCAAGCGGGCACCACCGCTGTGAGGAGACCCTGATAGTTTTTTGGGAATTGATTCTAAAATTAGGCTGAGAAAACCAATTTTTCATGTAATTTTGGAAAAAAAAATGCCGCCAATACTACTCTGGGGCTACAAAAGAACTCATGTTTTTGCTAGTGGCATCGCGTCGCCTATGGGAAGTCGCATGCCAAAGGCTGGGTCAAAGTTCCTAGGCAACCCGAGGAGGCTCGTGAGGAAAGGTCAAAACCGGTGTGCTATAACCTTTGGCCTTGGGGCCCGAGGGGAGAAGTTGGGTTTCTCTCCAAAAACACCCAGCTTTTATCCCCTAGGACATTCCTTGGGGTGACAAGAGTGCCTTCAAGCAGTGCCCCATTGCCATCGAGAGGTTCTAATAGTTTTTTGAGAATTTATTCCAAAATTAGGTCGAAAAAACCAATTTTTCATGGAATTTTGAAAAAAATTCCACCAAAACCACTCCGGAGATCCAAAAGGACTCCTATTTTTTCCAGTGGCATCGCATCACCCGTGGGAAGGGACGTGTAAAAAGGCTAGGTCCAAGTTTCAAGGCAGCCCCAAGGAAGCCCTAAAGGAAAGGCCAAAATCAGTGTGCTATGGTCTTTAGCCTTTGAGTCCAAGGGGAGAAATTGGGTTTATCTTCAAAAGCAACCTAGTTTTTCTCCCCTAAGAGATTCCTTGGGCCGGTGAGAGAATCCCCGAACAGTGCCCATCGCCGCCAGGAGGTTTTGATAGTTTTTTAGGAATTTATTCTAAAATTAAGCCGAGAAAACTTATTTGTCATGGAATTTTGGAAAAAAAAATCTGTCAAAACTACTCCGAGACTCTAAAATGACTATGTTCTTTCTGATGGCATCGCGTCGTCCGTGAGAAGACACATGCAAAAGTCTGGATCAAAATTCCAAGACAGTCCCAAGGAGGCCCACGAGGAAAGGTCGAAATCAGTGTATTATACCCTTTGACCTTTCGGACTGAAGGGAGAAGTTAGATTTTTTTTCAAAAGACCTTGGAACATTCTTTGGCCTAGGCTTGGCAATTTGACCCGACCTTTTTTTTTGCCTGATTGATCCTACCCTAATTTTTAGAGTTTTGACCCCAATTTTCGGTTCTCGAGTCAAGGTCGGGCTAAAATTTTTAGGCCCGAACAAATTTCGGGTCAGGGTTAGGCTTAAGCCAACCCGACCCTATTCGAATTACATTGTGAGTTTTTAATTTAATTACATTATGTGTTTTTCATGTTGGATTTTAGAATTAATTTGTGTGTGGGGTTGAATGGTTGTGGATTTGAATTGTGTTTTTTTAATTTAATCACATTGTGCGTTTTTAAAGTTTGATTTTGGAATTGAATTTAAAAATTTATTTCTATTAATTGGTTGTTTTGAGAATTATTTTGTGATCAATTGTATTATATATTTTGTTTTTGTCTTGTTAATTAAGGTGCATGTATAGAAGAAAACATTAAAATAACATGAATATAAAACAAAATATTAAAAATAATTTAACATTAAAATAATATGAAACTATTTCAGTAGGGTCGGGTTGGGCCCGATCGATGTTGGCCCGATTCAGGTCAGACTTGACTTGACCCTAACTATAAAACGTTCGGATCTATTTAAGTTTGGGCTTCAAATTTTTTTGATCGGTCGGACTCGCGTTTGGCCAAACCCGAGCCTGACCCGAACTTTTGCCATTCCTACTTTGGGCCGGCAGGAGTGCCCCAAGCCGAAACAAAGTCAGTAGTTCAAACAGCAACGCACCTTTGTCTCAAACAGCAAAGCCCCTTAATAGCGGCGGTCTTCTGCTGGAAACAAGCCCCAGCAAAAACACTTCTTGTTGTTTTAAGTGAGAGAGAGAGAGAGAGAGAGAGACTGAAAGCCAGGCCCAGCAGACGACGGCCGCCATCAACAGCCATCGTACGTCGGCGGCGTCTGGGAAATACCAGTAAAGGTTAGTTTTTTGGGTCTGATTTCAGTTGATTATAGGATCGTAATAGTAATTGTCCTTTTCAGCTAGGCCCTTTGATTTTGATTCAGCAATTGAGTAATAAAATTTATATTTTTTTTATTAATTGTAAAAATTAATCGAGAATTCAGTAATCCAAATTGGTCAAGTTTAGCCTTCCATCCAAGTATTTATTAGCTCCTGTCCTCCCTATTTATATTCATGCTGCTGGCAGATTTCTTGTCAATTTCTGGTCACTCTTTTTTGGTTACTGCTTGTAGATTTCTTTAAGTCTTAGACATGTAAGTAAAGTAAACTCAAATTCTGTAGATTGATTTGTGTTTTTATTTGGTTGTATTTATGTTGTAGAAACTAAGGGGAAAATAAAAATAAAATGCCAAATAAAAAGGAGTCGGACACCACCGTTTCTTCTCTTCCATCAGATGAATCCAACCCCACCATTTCATCCACCATTGCCTCTACTGAGTACTCTAAAGGAAATAAACCTCTATCATCAGCACCGGTTCAGATCCCAATCTCATATCCTGAAGATGGGATGCTCACAGTTGAATGGATCCAAGATCTTACGTTGACTTTCGACTGGTCTTCCAGAAATCTTCCACCCTCCGAGTTTCCTTCTGTGTTTCCTGTTGATGTATTTGACACTTTGGTGTTGACTGCTTCCAAGATCCTTCATAAAGAGCCCAATTGTGTCGTAATTGATGACTTTGACCAGGATTCAAGAGTTGTAGTGGTTGGAGACGTGCATGGGCAGTTGCACGACGTTCTTTTTCTCTTGAGAGATGCTGGATTTCCTTCTAAAAACTGCTTCTTTGTCTTTAATGGAGATTACGTTGATAGAGGAGCCTGGGGTCTTGAAACCTTCTTGCTTTTACTAGCATGGAAAGTAATGCTTTTATTTCTTTCCTATTTTCTTCTCTTATTTATAGGAGATGCTAAATGAAATCAATTTTAAATTCCTATTTAAATTCTTTTAGGTCTTTTTGCCACACAGAGTATATCTGCTTCGCGGGAATCATGAATCTAAGTATTGTACGTCTGTTTATGGCTTTGAGAAGGAAGTTATGGCAAAGTATGGTGACAAGGGTAAGCATGCTTATCGTAAATGTTTAGGCTGCTTTGAAGGGCTTCCTTTGGCCTCGCTAATAGGTAAGCATGTTTTTACGGCTCATGGAGGACTTTTTCGAAGTGTTTCTCATGCTCCATCAAAGAAACCTAAAGGAAAGAAAAAAAATAAGGTAGTTTTTAACCCAGAAACCAACCCTTTATCTCTTGGTTCGTTCCACGAGTTAGCTAAAGCTCGAAGGTCAGTTCTTGATCCTCCATGGAACCCGCAGCTCAGTTCAAACTTGATTCCGGGTGATCTTCTCTGGTCAGATCCATCAATGAAACTTGGTCTTTCTGAAAATACTGAAAGAGGCATCGGTCTGTTATGGGGTCCTGATAGCACTGAGGAGTTCTTAAAAAAGTTTAGTCTAAAGGTGATATCATGATCCTACATTTTATCTTTTAAACCAATGGATTCATATTTATCTCTGTAAGTAGTGTTAAAACTTACTGAAGTTTAAAGTGGCAGTGGCAACCTCGTAGTTCTAACATTATAATTGTTATTTTTGTTTATTAGTTAATTATTAGATCACATGAAGGGCCAGATGCAAGACAAAAAAGACCTGATTTAGCAGGAATGGATAATGGCTATACAATAGATCATGACGTAGAATCAGGGATGTGTATCACTCTGTTTAGTGCTCCAGACTACCCACAGTTTCAGGTCTGTACATGGTCTTATTTTTAGTTTCTTTGTTGCCAAGATTTCTGCTTCATGTTCTTATACTTTAAAAAAAAAAAAACAAAACAAATAGTTAAATTATGCTTTGTCACATCCTCTATCATCACTAACTTTGGCATTTTGAGTAGTGTTTTTTTTTTTTTGGGTTTCTTCTTCTTCTTCTCTGGTGCTCCATAAGTGGTCACTGTCTGGCGTTCTTTCTTTGCTCTGAAGCCATTGTTCTCTATTGTCTTGTTGTACCAAAATCTGAAAGCCTTGCTTCCTTCTTAAAACAACTTAAAGTACATATTTGAGATGTTTAAATGATTCAATGTTCATGTTTAATGCATTTTAAGAACCTGATATATGTCTTGCTAATTTGATGGCTTTATTTAGCTACAAATGATGTTGCTTGAAATGTTGAACCAAGTGACACATTTAATTTAAGTAATGTTCGATTGCAGATGAGATAAGTCACCTTTCTTTCTGTCAGGCATTTCTGCCTTTTTTTTTTTTTCACTTCCTTCAAATCGAATGTATTAATAAATAATGGATGATTTGAATAATGGTGATTCATGAGTGCTAGATCTGTGCTTGTGTGTTATGGATGTCCTCTATAAAAAATACTGATGCTATAGGGCAAAAGGGAGTCACAAGTTTCTTAAATTGCTTATTAGCAAGCATGAACTGGAAGTGTGGAGAAATTTAGAGCAATTATGATAAATTAGGGTATCGGCTACTATGCATCTTTTGAGTTGCTTACCTGTCTTGTCTGTAGTTTGCTTAACAATTCTTTTTGTCTGTCATGCAGGCAACAGAAGAAAGGTTCAGGAACAAGGGGGCTTATATTGTATTAAAACCTCCTAAATTTGACATTCCAGACTTTAATGTTTTTGAAGCAGTCACTCCAAGACCAGATGTGAGATGTTTACTCGTCTATACATTTGGAAAAGTTGGGGTGTGTTAATGGACTAATACAATGAAAGCTTTCATGCAGGTCAATCCCTTTTATGACTTCAAGAATGCGATAGACTCCGATGAGGAGTTGGAGTTGGCATCAATGGGGCCTAGCACATGAAGATTATGAAACATTCAAGTTGTACATATCACTTCAAAAGATTATTTTTATTTGGTTTCTCTTGAAAGCTGCTCTTTTTGTATGAAACCTGCATTTAAAGTTTTATCTGAATAAACGCATTGTTTGTCTCATAACTCTTGATATAAAAAGACATGTTTGTGAAATATGATATTTACTACAAAGGGTAATTTGTGAAATTTGATATTTGCTACAGGGGGTAAATGCAAAACTAGTGTTTTTCCTGCTGATAACTCTTATTATATTTCTTTAATTGGATTCCTAAAGGGGGTAAATTGACCATGAAATTACTGTGCGAACCGGAGAGTATCTGTTGGGTCATGGTTGCAGTTTCTTGACTTTTAGTGGGGATATCAACATTCGAGTGGAGGACAAACGTTTGTCAATTTGTCCACTTTTAGCTGAAGATAGCAGCAGACTTCGGTGAATAGCATTGATTTTTGCTGCGTTAAGAGTTTTTTTTTAAAAATAATAATAATAACGAAAGAGATTGAACTGATCATTATGTACCCATTGATTACCGTTACGGCCAGCACAAATTTTAAGTCGAAGAGATTAACCAGACAAGCTCAAGATGTAACAGTTTGGCTTGATTTTTGAAGGTTTTATTTTTAAGAATACTCTAGAGAGTGATAAAATGTGAGTTCTTTAACAATTTCGTACTCTAGAGAGTGATAAAATGTGAGTTCTTTAACAATTTCGTATATAGAAGTCTCTAGCATATTGTAGATAGCAATCGGTCTAAAATATTCTAGGTCTTACTAAAAATGAGATTTCTCTAAACCATGAAAATTCTCTAGATTAGAAAAGCCAGGCCCTCCCTATAGGCTTGGTTACTTGACATTTTATTCAAGCAATTCAAATTAAGCAATGCCAAGTATCAAATACCAAGCATCAAGTTGTCAACTTCTCTTACACACACACTCTTGTAAATAATTGAACTCTCTTTAGTTCGATTGCTCTCTTCTTTTTCTAGTTCTTCCGTAAGCATTTTAACTTAACTAATTGAAAAATACAAATTTTACTTAACAACTTTTGAGTAAAGGTTGTTTAAGCATTGCACAGTATATTATGCAAAATACTCATCACATTACGAATTCCTAAACTAAAACAAAATTAATGTTATCTAGGAAGACCCTTATCACACATAATAATCACATATAACATATGAAGAACAGATACATGATAATTATATAACATATGAACACAGTTCCAATGCTTTAAGCTTTTTTCATTTTTCGATTTTCGGTATGCTGCAGTTACACTAGCGATAAGCCGGTAAATAAAAGGATTTTGGATTACATTAGATTGGCCAACGGAGTCAAACAGTTGAGCAGTGAAGCTATTACCCCCAAACTCACCGTTGTGAGTTTGGTCTGCTCGAGCACAAATCGGTCATATATTTTTGCGCAACGTAGCTTTTGCCTTACCAATGGCACTCCAATAAGAGGGACTTGGGAGCTCGTTAAGAGCATTACCTCCTTATTTATATGAAACTACATAAACTTGGGCCACTGTCGTTCGGACTTGTCCTACAATAATGCGCACACAACATGCATACACGCGCGCACCCACATACAGCCAGACCCACACTCACACCCACACCTCACTACAAAACTGAATAAAGAATTATATACTACAAATTTCGTGACTAACTTATACTACTATTGAATAATAGCCGTAATAGAAAAAAATTGTTGATTTGAGAAAGCACGATCTTTTTTTAAATTAATAAATATTTATTGATAAACGAATAACTTCACTAAATTTGCATGCGTGTGTGAGAGAGAAAGAGAGAGGTGGTAGCGAGAATTAACAGGTTAGAAAATAATCATTTCAGACAGAAATTAGTTTTGGTATAAATCAGATACACAATGGGTTAAAATTGAAAATATAGACATGCAATTGCATCGCAGTGCTAGCCAAAGTCAGATTCAGAAGAGGGTTCCAAATCTGTTAAATAGCTTTATGGCCTTCCCAATCTTGGGGCCTATAATAAACATCCCAGGAAACCACCTAGTCAGTTTGTTCAAATGGGACACGGACAAACAACTGGCCATGCAATGTGACCACAGCAGATGTCAGATGAGGATCAATTCTTGCAGGTAAGCTCACAACCTGGTACCAAACAATAAAAAATAAATTACAGTACACAAAATGTGGAGACAAAATTCACCGGGAAATAAAAAAATTACATAAGATTTTTTGCATTTTAAGTCATTCAAACATTCAAGTTTTAGCTTCATAAAACATTTGTCAATAGCAGAGAGAGGTTGATAATTCTATAGCTGCAGTTAGATGTGGTTGAAGCAAGTTAAGAAGGCAGTACAAAAAGGGGAGGCCATGGACTTGCTGTGTGGTAACTTTGTGAGTGCCAAGCAACAGGACAGAGCTAGGTATGATTGTATGAAGATAAAGGTGGTTAGGTAAGAAATGGTTAAACAGAAGGTTAGAAGGCACTGCAGTAATAATGGTAGGAGAAGGTTCTAGCTTGGGAAAGACTCAGCATGTTTGTAGTCACGATGATCATCAGCTAAATTAATAAGACATTAATGGAAATTATCAATCAATAAAAAGAAACATGCTGTTTCTCTACAAAAATAGAATTAAGTTGATGTAGATTATTTGCAACAGCTATGCAGGCAATTCACTGAGTATTTCTAATCCAATTTTATTTAACTGAAATCATTATCTAAAGCTTATTAAGACGTCAAATGCGGGAATAATCCTTCATAAAGATAATCTGAGTCAACTAAAAGTCCCTTTGTTTTTATTGAGCATATAGTCCACATTTTCCCCAGTAATAAAACAGCATTCACTCATGCTTAACAATGATTACATGATATAAAAGATAGAATTCGGCTGCAAAAGCAATAATCAGATTTAATGACCCACAAGAGAGACATAAGGCACAGCAGTTAAAAAATGCAATAATCATATTCAATAATCATTCCCCCTAACATTCTATGCATAACCTATCCGTCCATGTCTTTATACTTATAGAAACAAAAGAGTGTTTTATCATTGTCCTTAGGAAAAAGATGTGCACCTTTTTGAAGGGTGTTACACCCCAAGGGTTATCAGGATGCTCAGGTTCTCCACTTATAACAAGACGTCCAGCCGGATCTGACTGAACACGCACCTACATTGCCAAACAAGTTACCAAATATGTTACTAGAGAGAAATCTACGTACATGGTACCTACAAAATTAAATATCAAAGCGGACTGACACCAAACTGTAGCTAACATCTTCATTTCCATGGATAGCTGATATATTTCTCAATATGCACTCTCTTTCATATATCTCATACTTTCTAAATAGATGTTCTGTCTCAAATTGAATTCAATGGATCTCATGTTCAACAACTAATCAAGCAGATCAGCTGTCCTCTGGCTGATCCTTGGTTAATTCCCGTTGAGATCTCTCCAGAAGTTCTACTTCCCTGCTCGTGTATCATTTATAAAATGGGCAAATAATTTCCCACAACAAAATAGCTAGCAAGTAAAGCAAATGGTAAGCCATCACCTAAAACACCAGTTATTCCAGCAACTAGCAGTCACCAACCTAACCTTGAGACACACCTTATAACCAGCAAACTATGGCTTGAAAAAAATATAGGCACTTTGTGCATGGTCATAATTGAGAAACTGCTTTTAAACAAAATCTCCATGGGCCTAATGTGCTAATTATGATAGAGAAGGAACATTAGAGTATATACAAATGCCATTGCTGAGTACACAAGCATACCTCCTCTCGGAGAAGTCCTGGCACCAACGCATAGACCTCAAAACAATCTTTCTGCAAAATTAAATTTACTTCAGTAACAAAAAAATAAAAGTGGTCTTTCCAATTCTATTAACAAAAAGCACAAAATTGAACTTACAGTTCTCTGTACGTTGATCTTCACCCAATCAGCTGGGGGTCCAAGGTCAACTACTGCTACATCCAATCTAGCATCCACAAGAAGAGATCGGAAAAAACAGCCAATAAATTCACCCAATTTCACAAAACCTTATCGAGGAATCATTTTTTACTTCTGAAATAGTCAAAGTTTATAGGCAAACTCCATAAATAATGGCGCAGGATCTTAACTGTGATTTAGACGTTTTAGTACGTGCAGCTTTAACAGCAAGTTCCATGTATGACGGCTTCTTACGTTTAATTAAACCTGGTCGAATAGGCAAGATGCTAAATGATACAGCACAGTTAACTATATTGAGTACAAGGATGAAATCATGTTGTGATGCATACCTCGACTTTTAAGCTGCTTTTCACACTTTTGCAGGGACAGATGGTTCTTATCCTACATATTCAGATTAATTGCATATGCTAGAAACACAAAAAGAGTGCACGTGACAAAATAGAGAGAAAAACTCTTAAGAATTCAAAATCAACGAACCTTGATTATAGGGTCACTAATTTCATCACTACCAAGAACATGCTGTGAGTGCCAACCCTGCATGGCACGTGCAGCAGCATCCCTCCTTGCTCTGCCTGATCCTGAAGCCTAATTAACACAAGCATGCATGAAAATAATATAAATAAAATAGTATCAGCGGCAAAAATCTACTGTAATCCTAAAGTTTGTAACAAAATGAAATTTGGAAAAGCTAAAGCATTAAAACTGTTTTCATATGTTTATATGTGATTTTCAAGATTGAATGATTTAGACAAGTGCGTTTCCTGGTGAATAATTTTGGAGTAATAGCAGCATCAACGGGCCAGAAATCACACTTGGTTGCCATTCTTCCGAAAGTAATCAAATGGTAATCTGACCAAAAGTACGACAGTTCTGAACTAGAACGAGTTAGACACAAATACAATCCAACTACTGACTCATTTCCATAACAATTACAATTGTAGACTCATTCATGACCATAACTTTTACAACTATAACAGATGAATTTAATTTAAAACAGCTATATTTCAGATTGGCCACATTCACCCACCAAAACTAGAAAACAACATTTCCAATGGATTTATCTTAATAAACTGTAACTCTTTCCACAAGGTGGAATGTTTTAAATCACGCCATCTAAAAGCAAAAGAAGGAACTCACATAATTGATAATAAATTTAGTTGACGTTTACCTGATTGTCAATATTCATAGGTTGTGATTGAGAAGCAACAGGTAAACTAAGCTCACCACCAGATGTCTTATGCCTCTCATAATCGAGAAGTGCCTAAAGAAAGACATAAGCAAACTGAGCATATGGAAGTAACAAAAACATTTATAAAAAAAGAAAAGAGTTTAGGCCAACCATGTTTGTTCAGAGGATGTTTGTTCAGACAGAAAATATTCAAAAGTTTTGGAGGAAAGTTGGTCTGGTTGTTTGCTAGGTCATTCTGATTGTGCAACTTCAATAAGCACAAATGGTATGTCATTAACTTAGAAGAAATATACTTTAGATATCTACTACTTCACATATCCTCTCTTGCATCAATATAAGAGCAGGAATCATGCCAAGCC
Source organism: Citrus sinensis (assembly GCF_022201045.2). Taxonomy (NCBI): domain Eukaryota; kingdom Viridiplantae; phylum Streptophyta; class Magnoliopsida; order Sapindales; family Rutaceae; genus Citrus; species Citrus sinensis. Next base: position 160,435 of record NC_068562.1, read on the forward strand.
ATAAGAGCCCAGATAACCTGACTCAAGCTCCGAGCACAGAGTGAAAGCATCTGCCAAGCCAGAAAGCTCTAAAACCATTCTAAATAAACTACAAAATGAGCCCAGTATTTGAAAAAAAGTGAAAAACCATAAAGCGAAATTGATGAATACTAAAGATGAACTAACTCCTATGATGTAAACCAAATATAGTAGAACTCCAAAAGATTCAGGGTTTACTTAAATAGATTTGAAGAAATGCACTTGTTTATGGGCCCACGATGTACAAGAAGATGTGTAGCATATACAATGTAGTTAAACGCAAAACTAAGAGCTTTTATACATATATTTGGGCATGATACAAAATAACAGTATGATATTAATAATAAAGCATGACTTAAGATCACCTTCTCATAGAAACCTCGAAATGTCCATGAAACCGTTGTACATGTCCTGCACAAAAAATTGAAAAGGAGGGAAAGTCAACATTATTATTACATGATCCTGACTGCAATGGTAAAGAGAGGATGCATGCCCCAGACCATTGATGGAATTAAAGAGTAAAATATGAGTTGAGCTTATAGACTCTCCAATTTATCAATGTTTGAAAGCAAATGTCTTGAAGCTTTAGAAAAAGTTATTTGTATTATTTAAAAAAAAAAGTTATTTTTCATTTATCTATATTGCAAGTGTGAGTATGAAAAACAAATAATAAGATTTTAAAACATCATATCCTGCTCCTTACTTTGGTGGTTTGAAGGACTCTCCCACTTGCCGCCACAACTTGCATGAGGTCACCTACTCATACCCAGAGGTCAGTTATCGATTTCTATATGAAGTCACCAAAGAAAGTTTGTTGGAACAAACACACAAATTCAATTTCAATAATACTACAATAATGGTCAAGTCATAATATTACAAATACTGGCAAAAACTATACAGTCTATAGGAAACATGTAGAAAACAACACTGTTGCAAAATGGAATTCATCTCCTAGTCATTTGTTAACCTAAAAATTGATCTACGTAAGGAGAATTCAGTGATTAATACAAACAAAATAATCCTAATGTACCCAATTAACGAACCATCTTTTGTGTGATTTATGGCCAGATATTCAACATAATGCACCGCCAATACATAAATATTTTCAGGGAAATATGCAAACTCATTCCAAAGAGTATCACCATTCATTATTAATTTTCATATAGACCTGACTTATAAATTCGCATGATATCCTACAATCATTATTATGTTTCCTATTTCTTCACGTAACATAATTTTATGAGTTTAAATTTTGGAAAGTGCCCTATGCATGTTGAAACATAGAAACTGTTATTTCATTTAAAGCATAGGTTTACATGGTCCCCTGCACTTAATCCTACTAACAATCCAAGGAACTAACTCAGATAAATTTAAAATGTAAGCTTTAAGAAAGTAATTGAACAATTCTTAACGTTACATCTGCTACAAATAATTATGATTCCTGCATTAATAATGATTCAAATTAGATATAATTTTTTGTTTAAAAAAAAAACACCTCTACCCCCACAATTCCCCCAATGCTGGAGGATATTCTCATCTGTTTTCTTACGTAATTCTGAATACTGTTTTGTACTCTTTGACATCTTGTAGAATTTTCTTTTCTAATACATATTTGCAAAATTAGAAAAAAATAGCCATCACTCCAAATTAGAAAAGAACAAATAGCAATTAAATGAAAGATGAAGTGATAACTATAAAAGTTTATGTAATTATAGAGTAACTATAGCAATTAAATGAAAGATGAAGTGATAACTATAAAAGTTTATGTAATTATAGAGTAACTATAGCATACCTTTTCATACCCACCCAACCTAGTTACAGCTCTCCACAACCTTCATTCCAGTAGAGTTTTTAAATTAGACCAGACTAAACAGAAAGTATTCAAGAGAGACAAAAATACTATAATGTAATCAAGTAAAAACTAGAACCTTACTTGAGACAATTCAATCCCTCTCCATAGAACTTAGGAGGCTTAAATTCCATGCTCCTATCTCTAAAGAAGTTTTCAAGTTCCTCCATGAATGATGATTGCTCCTCTTCCGTTCCAGATTCACTGCCCTCATCATTTCCATCCAAAAGAAATAACTGTGCTGAGTTGGACTTCTCATTCATTGGTAGTGTAGGTAACTCCGATTTGTTAACCTTATCTTTGATTTCTGTGTCATTTACATTCTTAAGCTCTGTGTCAGAAGGAGCTGCATTACGGTTAGGAGTAGCGGCTTGTACTTTGAAAGAAGGTTTGGCCTCGGACTCTGCAGGGAGTTCAGCTATAGAATCTGCATGGGGTTCAGCTGTGGAGGCTTCTGCCTTTGAAGCTGCAGCATGTCCAGCCTTGGATTCTACAGGGGAATTGTCAGGGGCTTCCACCTTGGAAGATTCAGGGAGTTCAGAGTTTGAGGAAAGAATGGTATCAGTCTCAGCAGTGGTGTCTTCTATAGTATTAGGAACTTCAAGCGTTTTAGCTTTGACACTAGCATATGCAGATGGTTGAATATCAGGATCAGCTGAACTTGTATCTCCAAGAACATCTAAAGAAATTGAAGGTGGTTCTTGAAGAGGAGTCGAATGTGATTCAAGGTTTTTAACATCTGAAACAGTGTTAGTATCTAGAGGATTCACATTGACAGCGGGTAAAGCCTCCGCTGGTGGTGCATCTTGTTCAGTGCTCTTGGAGGAACCAGGCAGGTCTTCTCCCGGTGCTTCATTCTTCGTAAGCTCAGCTGAATTACCACTCATTTTCTATTCTATACCAAGAAGCAGAACAAAAGTTAACATCCAGAACATATGGCGGGTTTGGGTTTAGGAGGGATATTAAAAGAAATATCATGTGGGCCAAAACATATTTAATCCAACCAATTTAATCATGTCACATCAACTTATATGAAATAAGTTTGTACAAAAATTTATAACTCTTATCATTATTTTGTATCAATAAATTTTGTAAATAATGAAAACAAATCACATTATATTAATTTGCACAGGAGCCTGTAGCTCTACCGTTGCTCACATATAGAAAAATAGTGATTACGCAATAATTATTATAAAGTTAATAATTAACAAATAAAATTACACAAGCTGTCCAAAAATTTACTTAATAATATTCCATAAATAATCCCAAGTTTGGCCAATGGCTAGAAGCAGAAGAAAAAGAATGCATATTAAAAGTTAATATTATAAGAAACGTATAAACGTTAAGAGAGAGAAAGAGAGAGAAGAGTGCGCAAGACATCAAGAATGATGAATAACATTACTGGAAAGAACAATGGAAATTGAGAAAGAAAAAGAGAAATTTTGCCTGAAAGCGAGGATTGAGATTATTTTGTCTTTGTCGATGATCTGATTCCTTCCGATAAAAGATAAACCCTAACTTATTTCTTAACGATATCGATATAATATCACCCCTTCTCCTTTCCGCAGCACTCTGCTTCTTTTTATTTATGTTTTTCCTTTTCCCGTCTTCTTTTTTTTAATAATTAAGATTTAAGAGGATTCTCTAATTCATTCTTGATGACGGGACGGTACAGGCACAAAAGCCAGGAGGACAGCTTCCGTATTGAACACGTGTTTTATTACTACATAAAATAAAGCAGAAATGACGATGGTTCCTCCCTTGGGCCTGTATGTAACAAAACAAAAAACAGCCCAACTCATTTAAGCCTATGCTATGCCCTAGCCTGCAGGAGTGACCGAATGAAGGATCAGCTCCGGGCCTCCAGCAATCACAATTTTCATCGAGTTCGGTTTTTTTTTTTTTTAAATGTATTTCGCATATTTTTATTTAGTAATTTAAAAGACAAAAATTAACATTATGTTCATGGTATTACGAAACATTATGGTTTTATATTAAGTAATAAATAAATAAATTATATATGGGTTAAAATTAAAACTTTTCTTTAAGTGCCAGCAGGATATCTAGTTAATGTTCGATTGAATTATACATCATCTATGCATTTAGGATTATTGTTGGGATGCTCAAAAGTAATTTCAAAAAGTTAAAAGTTAATTTTAATGTTTAATAATTTTTTTTCATAGTTAATGTTATTCTGATATTGCAGAGGCTTGATTTAACTAACAGTAAGAATTTTTCATGCCAACAACGTATTTACTAGGGCACTGTAAAAATCCAAGGAATAGCTTTTTAGAATTTAATTTTAAAAATCAGTTTTATATTTAATACAATTTCACATATATTCTTACATACTTTACATAAACCCAAAGTTTTACTTAGTCAATTTAAAAATAAACTCAGAAAAGTTTAGATAATTATTATTTTAATTTATTTTTTCTTCATGCACATTCTTCACCCCAAAACCTCTTCTTCTTCCTATTTTCCATTCCATCCAAACTTATCTAATCGTACAAAAATCATTACTGAAGCACTCATACTAATCTTAGTGGTAATGCATTACTTTACTTTTTAATTTATAAATATTATATCAAGTTTATTCTTAACTTTATCAATATACTTTTTTTTAAAGGATCATCTCATAATTAAACTTTGATTATACAAAATTGGTGTTATTTGATTGAACAAGTTGTTTTTTTTAATTATTTTTATTATGAATTGATTTGAGAATTAAAAAACTTAATGCTGACATGGGCTAATGACTTAATAACTTGTGGCAAAGAAAGTCAGCGAACTGAAGTTTACTTGTTTGACTGAATGGCAGTATAACTCTCAAAGATCAAGAGATAAACTCCCTGAGGAAAAGATAGCTTTTGTAAATATGCCTAGTATCAAAGGGTATTATCAGAACTCAAATTTTGTTGATTAGAGACAGCACGTGAATAATGCACGCTATCATGAGAAAGAATAAAATATCTTTTTTTTTTGCTAAGAATAAGGAGCCACAGCCAATAAAAATAAAAACTCTTTAAGCAAATCAATAAGAGTGGATCACATCAGTTGTCCTTTGTTGCTCTCCTGAAAAATAGCAGGACCACTACACCAACTGCCGTCATGTAGCAAAGAGCAAGGACCACATAAAGGATAGAGGAATTACTTAATCACTAAACTCATTTAGTCACTATCAAGTGAATAAAAGAAAAAGACAATAACATCCCCACTTGAGGAAGGCAACACCAATAAAAAAATCTTTATTTGACAAAAAATAAAAAAAAATGCCCTTAGGGCATTAATCCTATAAATTCAGCACAAAACACAAGACAAGGGGAATCTTTTTCATATTTGATTTCTTGAGGGGCTGCGTCATCTTCTTCTTCCTCCATTTTTACACCTCCATGAAATATTTTGGTCATCTCATTTCTTAAAGAAATTTTTCTCTTACTCTTGTTTTAGAAAACTCTGTAATCTCCATAAGACCCACGTCTCCCTCATGTTATTATTCATTATCACCAACCTTTAATAAGGTTTTACTAATATTGTAAAGCAAATTATGTAATACTTCACATATATAGTGGATTGGAGATGAGCTACTTCCGTGGCTGTAGGTCAAAGGGCTGAACCACATAAAATCTTATGTATTCTTTATATTTATACTTATTTTCTACTTATTATAATGGTTTTGTTGCGCAAATTGTATTTCCTTTAATAGTTTTGTCATATTTTAATAACGTCAACAATTTTGGACTATATATATTGTTTTAACCAAATTTTGGCTAGGATCCGATTCGAATCGTATAGTGGTGGTTATCACCGAATCTAGGTCAAATCCGATTAAAACAAATAAATTTATTATTTTTAGGGGAGAATGGGCTAGTCAAGATTGGGGTTTAGGCTTATTTTTCTGATGTTTGAGGCAAGAGGCATAGCTAAGGTGATCTAAGAGACCATCTGCAATGATTTGGGAAATGAACTAAGGTGTTCTAAGTTAAAAATAATATGGAGAGCTTTGTGGGGTTAATTTAGGGAATTGATGTGGAGAGGTCAAGAGAGCTCAGTGTAAAGCTCTAATGAACTTGAAGATAGCTCCAGAGAGCTTTGCGGGGTTAATTATATATGCTAATTGTTGTGCAAATTTTATTGAACTCGCAAGTGCACGAATCTATTGTAGAATAGATTAATGGAGACGAGTGTCGATCCCACGAGGAGGTGGATTTTAATTATATGTACAATTAATTTTCTAAATGGGTGGTTGGATTTGTGGTGAAAATGATTTGAATTATCCTAAAATTGGAATTGAAATGGCGAGAATAATTTAAAGAGAATTCTATTGAAATGACGTACTTGGGTATCTTGATCCATATCAACATGCACCATGGGCTCAATATTCCTTATTAATGCCAATTAAATCATGAGAGGGGAATCCACACCTCATGAATCACGCTCTAATCAATATAGTGCTAAGGGCTTATCGTGCCAAATAATAATAACCTTATACTAGATAGCCGATGTAACCAAGGCGGTATCTAGACAAGATTATTATTATTTGTCAATGAGAAGTCAAAACATCCACAAAAACTAGAGGGGAAGAGAAAATAAATTTACCAAATTAAGCCCATGACACATGTTAAGACTTCACCTTCAACTCAAGCTTGAAAGAAAATTCGCTGTTGAGTGTTAGAAAATGCATATTTATAAAGGAGAAAATCGTCATTTTACATTTCAAGTCTTACTAACAACCCTTACTTTTATGTATTTAACCTTCTTGTGATTTAATTACATGTGTTTTATTTTAATTAAGTATTTTATGTATTTTAGGGGCATTATAGTCATTTCACAATAAAGGAGAAATCAGACGGCAAAACGGACATCACTTTTGAACTCAGGACGGTCAAAAACCTTAGGAGGAGCATAAAAGGAAAAATGGCACTATTCACGTGTACGGTACTGTATACGTTACTGTTCACGACACTATTCGCATTGACCGATGATGTGGCATTGACTGATGAGGTGTCACGATCCTGTTGGACTAAAATTCTTATGTACTGTTGATGGTGACGTGGCAGCATATCAGTGGACGAAAAATCTCGCGTACGGTGCATGCATCACACAGGATTATTTTCAACCAAACCGCGTTACTGTTCATCCGGGTCAAACCGCGTTACTGTTCAAAGTCGGGTCAAACCGTGTTACTGTTCATCCGCGTGGTCAAACCGTGGACTGTTGACTGATGACGTGGCGCAATCCTGAGCGTCCAAACTGTTTTTAATCCGATGGCCATGATTTACTCCATGTATCTATAAAAAGGGGGCCTCTCCCCCCTAATTTGATATCTCTTAATCCATTTTTGGGATCCATTTTCTGTAATTCCTTCTCCATCTTGTATTTTCTTCGTATTTTAATAAATTCCCATTTTGCCCCTAGTTCAACTATGAGTGGCTAATTTTCTTTCAAGCTTGGGTTGAAGGTGAAGTCTCAACATGTGTCATGGGCTTAATTTGGTAAATTTATTTTCTCTTCCCCTCTAATTTTTGTGGATGTTTTGACTTCTCGTCGACAAATAATAATAGTCTTGTCTAGATACCGCCTTGGTTACACCGGCTCTCTAGTATAAGGTTATTATTATTTGGCACGATAAGCCCTTAGCACCATATTGATTAGAGCGTGGTTCATGAGGTGTGGATTCCCCCCTCATGATTTAATTGGCATTAATACGGATTATTTAGCCCATGATGCATGTTGATACGTATCCAGATACCCAAGTACGTCATTTCAATCTAATTCTCGTCAATTTATTCTCGCCATTTCAATTCCAATTTTAGAATTTATTCTCGCCATTTTAATTTAAGTTTTAGCATATCCCAAATCATTTCCACCACAAATCCAATCACCCACTTACAAATTTAATTCTTCACAATTAAAATCCACCTCCTTGTGGGATCGACACTCATCACCATTAGTCTATACTACAATAGATTCGTGCGCTTGCGAGTACATTAAAATTTGCACAACATTAGCCACTCATAATTGAACTAGGGGCAAAATGAGAATTTATTAAAATACGTAGAAAATACAATATGGAGAAGGAATTATAGAAAATGGAGTCCAAAAATGGATTCAGAGCTATCAAATTAGGGGGGAGAGGCCCCCTTTTTATAGATACATGGAGTAAATCATAGTTATCGAATTAAAAATAGTTTGGACGCTCAGGATTGCGCCATGTCATCAGTCAACAGTACGCGGTTTGACCACGCGGATGAACAGTAACACGGTTTGACCCGGGTTGAACAGTAATGCGGTTTGGTTGAAAATAATCCTGTGTGATGCATATACCGTACGCGAGATTTTTGGTCCACTGATATGCTGCCACGTCACCATCAACAGTACATAAGAATTTTAGCCCAACAGGATCGTGACACCTCATCAGTCAATGCCACATCATCGGTCAATACTACGTCATCGTCCGTCTATGTGAACAGTGTCGTGAATAGTGCCGTACATGTGAATAGTGTCATTTTTCCTTTTATGCTCCTCCTAAAGTTTTTGACCGTCTTGAGTTCAAAAGTGATGTCCGTTTTGCCGTCTGATCTCTTGTTTATTGTGAAATGAACATGATGCCCCTAAAATACACAAAATACTTAATTAAAATAAAACACACATAATTAAATTACAAGAACCTTAAATACATAAAAGTAAGGATTGTTAGTAAGACTTGAAATGTAAAATTATGATTTTCTCCTTTATAAATATACATTTTCTAACACTCAACACACCTCCCAACTAGGGTTGGCAGAAAAGCCCGGGCCGGCCCAGGCCCGCACCGGGCCGGCCCAGGCCCGCGGGCTTAAAGCCCGGCCCGCGGCTTGAAATTAGGGATAAGGGCTCATAATTGACAAAGCCCATAACATATGGGCTCAGTCAAGGGCCTGAATGAAAAGCCCGGGCTTAAGCCCGGGCTTTATAATAAATAATATATATATATTTTTTAAAAAAATAAAAACTGTATAATAATAATACATTAATACTATGATATATTAATATATCATAAAATTGAAATAAATAAAAAAATTAAAACAAAACAATTAAAAACCGTGAGTCTGTATTCTGTAAGTGTAATAGCAAAACAATTTATAATATTGACAAAATCCCTAAATCGGTAAATCCCTCATTTCCCTCCCTCACTTCTCAGTTCTCACTCACCTCTCAGTTCTCACTCACTGTCACACCGTCATCGTGCCGACGTCTCACTGTTCTCGCCGCCGGCAGCCAGCAGCAGCGAGCATCTCCAGATTCCAGCAGCGTCCAGCCAGCATCAGCCATCAGCGACCCACCGTCCAGCAGCAGCAGCATCAGCCACCGCCCAGCCACCCACCGTCCAGCCACCCAGCAAGGCAGCAACAACTTCTTCCGCGAGTCCAGCAGCGCCTCCCACCCACCAGCACAGCCGCGCGATTATCTAATTTTTACAGAAAGCTCTTAAGGTTTTTGTGTTCTTATTTCAAATTTTTACTTCTTCAGATCTTGCTATGTATGAAAGAAGTTGTTCAATGTGGTTAAACTTTGATTTGTGCTTAAATCAGATATGTTTAGCGAAGCAATAACATGTGCACTAGTTTTCGGGGAAACAAAATTTAGGTTGTGGGATTGTGGAGACTGGAGGCTGTATTGAATATATTACCTAATTTATTGGAAATGGTGGTGTTATAATTTTTCACTCTTTTTTTATTTTTGTTTTGTCAAAGTTTTAAGTTACTGAAATGGAATGATTCAGAATTTCGGATCAACACATATCTTTACATGCTTGATTTTGTTTTTTTTTTTAAACAATCATTTGGTGATTTCTGGTGATAATTTAATTCACAATTACGAATCATTACAAGATTACAAATTTATTGTCAATTTATTGTTCTGGACATTGTAAATTTATTGTCAATTACAAATCGTTTGGTGATTTCTGGAGTTCTGGACATTGTAAATTTATTGTCCTGTCACTGCTGTAGTGCTGTGCTTGTAAATGCAGTATGCGTTTACTGCATTTACACTTAGCTTAATTAATTTATTAATTTAATATTTTATCTCCTTTAATTTTTGTATAGGTTTATAATGGAAAATGTTTCTGAATCTTCTAATTTGCCTTCAAATCCATCTGTGGAGTCGGAAAATGTTCAAGAAGAAATGCAGAGTGATAAAAAAAGAAAACAGAGGGTTGTTTCAAATTGTTGGGACCATTTCACAAAACTAAATGTTGGTAGTGTAGCAAAGGCAAAATGCAATCATTGTGGAACGGTTCTTTCTTGTGGATCGGGAACCAGTCATTTGAATAGACATACTAGACAAATTCATGGTTTTAATCAACCGACAATTGAAGAAGTTTTTGAAAATAAGCAACACTTGGTGAAAACCGAAAGTGGTGAGCTTGGAATTCAGAAATTTGACCCATTGGTTGCACGTCAAAAACTTACAACTGTTGTTGTTAAACATGAGCTTCCTCTTAGATTTGTGGAGTATGAGTCATTTAGAGAATTTGTTGATTATTGTAATCCATTGGCGAAGCATATGTCTAGAAACACTTTAAAGAGTGAGATCTTTAAGATATATAATGTTGAAAAGGGGAAGGCAATGAATTTGTTGGAGGTTAATAATAGTAGGGTGGCAATTACTACAGACATGTGGACGGCTTGTAATCAAAAGAAAGGTTATATGGTTGTTACAGGACATTTCATTGACAACTCTTGGCATTTGCAAAGTCGAATTCTAAGGTATTTTTACTTTATTAAATATTAAAATTTTTTATTTAATTTTTTTGTAACATGGCATAATTTTTTTTTTTTTTTAATGAACAGATTTATATATGTGCAAGCCCCACATACAGCTGATTGTATTTCCCAAATTTTGGTGAAGTGTTTGATGGATTGGAATCTAGATAGAAAGTTATCCACAGTTACTTTGGATAATTGTTCAACTAATGATGCGATGGTTGCAAGATTGAAGGGATTGTTGTCCACGGAGTCAATGATATTGAGCGGTAATTTTTTTCATATGAGGTGTGCGGCTCATATTTTGAATTTAATTGTGAAGGATGGGTTGTCGGTGATTGAGAGTGGTATTACACGTGTTAGAGACAGTGTGTCTTACTGGAGTTCATCGCCAAAACGGGTGGAAAAGTTTGAGGTGGCATGTCGTCAAATACAAATAGATGTGAAAAAGTTGGGGCTTGATTGTCCAACTAGATGGAATTCGACTTTTGCGATGCTTGAACTTGCAGTGAAGTACAAAAGTGTTTTTTCTCGACTGCAAACACTTGAGCCACAATACAAGTGTTTGCCAAGTAGTGAGGAATGGGAGTTGGCTAAGCAAATGCTAGATTATTTGAGGCCTTTTTCAAAGTTGACTGAGATGTTTTCGGGTACAACATACCCCACTGCTAATCTATTTTTTCCATTGGTTTGTAAAATGAGGATTGCATTGAAGGGTTGGCAAACATCTGATGTTCCTGCAGTTAAGAATATGGCGGATAACATGATTGGGAAATTTTTGAAGTATTGGGATGAGATTAGTGGGGTATTGGTCATGGCTGTTATTCTTGATCCGAGATACAAGATGATGTTGATTAATTATTATTATCCGAAGATTTATGTAGTCGGCCTTGAAAATCAACTTAAGAGAGTGCGGGAGCTTTGTAATGAAATGATGAATTATTATGAGGCCAAATCCGCAACTACGAGATACGGTGTTGTTGGTGAGTCTTCTACCGCACTTGTTGTTCCTTCCAACCAATCTCATATTGATTTTGATAATATAGATGATATGGGTGATTTTGATGCATATGCAACCCAAAATAGTCAACCTATTAGTTCGAAGTCCGACTTAGATATGTATTTGGAGGATCCTTTAGTCAAAAGAACTCCGGATTTTGATGTTTTACAATGGTGGAAGATGAACAAAGGTAAATATCCTATTTTGGCGGAGATGGCCAAGGATTTGCTAGTCATACCTGTGACAACTGTTGCCTCGGAGTCGGCTTTTAGTACGGGGGGTAGAACATTGAGTCCACATCGAAGTAGACTACATCCAGACACGTTGGAAGCTATAATGTGCTCTCAGCATTGGTTATGGGCTACTAGCAGTAGAGGTATAAAAACATTCTTTTACAAAATTAATTACTAATTATTTTGCTTTATTATTTATTTTAACACTTTTTTTTATTAAGTGGAGTTCCTGAAGAAGAAATTTTTACTGGCGAGGAATTGAAGGATGAGGACGAAGATGGCCCGCAAATATTGGATTAGTTTTTTTTTTATATTAGTGGTTGATTACTTGATTTGTATGTTGTGTATGGTACTTGTGATGTTAGTATTTTTTTTTATTTTGTGTTGGCTAATCATGTATTAGAGAATTATGTTTAAGTTTTTAGCCTATTGTAGTATTATGTATTGGATAATTATGTTTTGAACATTTATAGTTTTATTTAAATTTTTTTTGAAAATTCGTAAAAGCCCAAGCCCGGCCCAGGCCCGTCAAGGCCCGGCCCAGGCCCGTCAAGGCCCGGCCCAGGCCCGTCAAAGCCCGGCCCGCCCAAAGCCCGCCCATTTTGGATGGGCTTTAAGAGGGCCTGGACTTTTTAAATATTATATGGGCCTGGTCCTGGGCTTGGCAAAGCCCGGCCCAGGCCCTTAAATTGCCAACCCTACTCCCAACCAGCTTATTGCTAGTCCCTAACAAATAAAGCGAAAACAAAATTCAAATTCAGAATAATTTTTTTTAATAGAAACACTCGTATTTATTCAATCAGATTAATGATAGCAATCAAATAAAAGTATAAGCATTATCTCCAGTCTAAAGCAACATCACACCCACATCAACCATCCGCATGAATCAGCCCAGTAGACTTTGTTATAACTACTTTCAAGAATGACATGTCAAACCCCAAAATCTCACTGGAAGTAGTGACACTCTCACAAATAAATTAAAACCAATAAAAATAGTCACTCCAATGAATGGTAATTGAGAGAGAAAATAATAAAGAAGTGATATCACATGCTCTCACCAAGATGAAATAAATATGCCTTCAGCTTAGAAATAATACGATCTCAAGTCAAATAAAAATGCTAGTCAACCCAATTTATTTATCTTTTCTTTTTATTTATTTATTTACTTTTATTATACACCACTACATCTTTTTAGCCCACATAACTAGCTTATACTTCAAATTATAATTCCTTAAAATCAAGAAGGACTTTTATTAGGACGTAACGTAAGCTAGGTATATGGCTAACAAAGAAGGGAAATAGGGAAAATAAAGTGTATGTTTGAGAAAAATGCAGAAATTTTTTTTTTTTTTGAAGTTGCAAGGTGGATTTCACCTATTATTGTTATTTTTATTCTTTTGAAACAACAACTTTTGTTTTATTTTTTTTTGTTTTTTGCTTTTATTTGGCATAACTTCACTGAACAAAATAATTATTTACATTTTCTCAAATATAAATAGGTGATGGAACTTATAAGACATTCGGTAATACTCCAAATCGGAGTGGGTCAAGATGATAAGTTGACAAAGAAAAGGTTTTTGTTTCTTTTTTTTTTTAAAGGCTCAAAAGGGTTAACTATGGATATTTAATAAAATGGATGGTTAGAAAGGCTCAAACGGATCAAAGATGGCATTTCCATCGTCTTTTAGGGCTCTAAATAATCATCCATATCTACTAGTTAGATGGGCCTCCTAATGTAGCAACACACTTTTTTTTTCTTTTTCTTCTTTTTTTTATTTTACAATTTTTTTTTTAGGGTTAACTCAAAAGAAATCTAGAGATCGTATATAAAATAATAAACTGTTAAGCTGTATAAAGAATGGGCAAAGGGTTACTCTCCAAGAAAAATGATAGGCTCAAAAACTCACTTGGCACTTATTTATGACATGTTCATTCCTTCAAGTAACTCATATTTGTCTCCGACATCAACATGTAAAGTAGCAAACATAGCGTAATATCACTTAAGACCAAAGATAATACAAATACTAAAATTTGAAATTAATCATGTCATCCAATGTTAAAACAAATAACACAATTTTTTTTTAAACAACATTCTACCCCCCAACCTATTCTAAACATGAAAGGAAAATATACATGCAGAAATGTGAAAATGATGCATAAAAACTAATTAGAAAAGTTACACGTAAAATGATAGAAAACGAAAATGGTTTTTTTTTTTTTAAGAAGATGCCTTTCTAGAGGCACTACACTTCATATTCAGCCATCTTCGACTCACAAGTTGGAAAATGTATATTTATAGAGGAGAAATTAAAAAGAAGAAAAATAAACATCAAAACATAATAAAGAAAAAGAAAATGTCTGAATTTTTTTTTAGTTTTTTAATTTTTTTTTAAACGATGAAGATGCGTTTCTAGAGTCACTACACTCCATATTCAGCCATCTTCAATACAAAAAGTTAGCAACAAAAAATTAGTAAAAACTTAACCAAAATTCCACAATTGTCGACTATTCTCTCCCCCCAACCAGAACGAAACATTGTCCTCAATGTTTGAAAGGAAAGAAGCAGAGTTTAGAAAACATCACCTAGGTGGTGCAACACAGAAAAAAAATATTTACAAGCGGAGAGTTAAATCTAAATTTGAACTTTTTACTGCGGCTACTGTTACCATCATTATTTGGATGGTCCAACACAAAGGTCCAGGGGTCTGGCTCCGGTCTATAAGCTTGTAACATATCAAGTAGCTCATTATCAGTGTGAGCACAAATAAAGAGTTTTTTCGCATTAAAGGGAATGAAATAGTTTTTTATTGCATGGTTAAGAAATGCGATAAAGCCATCATAAAAGTTATTGACATTTAACAAACCGATGGGTTTCTGGTGGATATGCAGATGGGCCCAAGATGCTAATGTGATAAGTGCCTCTAGTGTTGTAAGATCTCCTGGAAGGAAAATAAAAGCATCAGCATTTCAGTTATTCTTTCTTGCATACCTGAGACGACTAACTCTTCTCCAGTTGATAAGTCAGACGAACTGCCCAATGGTTTTAAGACTCTTGGGATGATGCCTAACACTTGACTTCGTCTGATAAAACCTGCTTTTGAGACCATTTTTGATAACCCTCAGTTACCTCCTCCATACACCAAGTGTAATTTTCTCTCTGCTATACTTCGACCAAGATCGATGGCTGCCTCAACGAACTCTTTATGTTTGTCATAGGTAAATCCAGAAAGCACACAAATGTTCTTGAATTGTCTATTTGGAGTAGCTGCCATTGTGATACTTCTCAAAAAAATAATTTGTGAGTGCTTAACAAAAAAAAAATCATATTTAAGAGTCTTGTAACAGTGGATCACAATTGTGTATGAGGTAACATGTTAGAGTCAAATAACGCGTAAAGCACGTGGCTCGCGAGTCAAAAAGAAAACAGTAAAAAGGAAAAAGCAAACAATAAAAAGGAAAAAGCAAACAGTAATAAAATTATTAAAGACAATAATGCACACAATAAAACAATAGTGAAATAAAATAACAGTAAAGTGAAAGGATATTTACAGGTAGTTGCAACTGTGGCTCACATCTTCCTCTGGTTTTACGTCCAGTAACGGCTTGAACGCCCTCTATGGGTCGAGGATAGGCTTCCTATCCAGTTTTCTTATAAACTGACAAACAGGGTCGTTTATAGTCAGATTCCCGAGACTATATCGTGCATGCTCTTCCTGGAATAATGGGCATAACTAGAGAATCGCTCCTTGCACATATCCGCTGGGATGTGTTTCAAGAGACAAAAGGATATCATCCAATGACTCCTTATTCAAGTCATCCCTAATTAATTGAATCGTATCTTCCTTATTATCAGACAATATTCCTAAAGAACATGGTTTTTTATCGCATCTCATTCTGGCACACTTATGACAAGCAACAGAAATTCTTCGAGCTCGTCGTTTTCTTGCATAATTTTCTTTACCACAACCAGGCATGTATGCAATAAATTTTGGAGATAACTCACCTGCTGATCGTACTTTAGCCTCGATGAACCAACGGATGTCAGCAGGTATGTTATTCCTCATGAGTAATCGCATGCGTTCGGACCGGGCTTTATAGATTGTAAGGAGGGCATTCTGAGGAAGTGAAGGGAATCGCTTGTGAACCTTCGCTAGAATCTCGTTTCTGTCCATACCTTCGCCTCAGAATATCAGTTATTATGGGAAACTGAAGTAACCGACTTGATTGTCACGGAGTACCGTTATCCGCCACTTCACCGGGGTAACAAACTAAAGCACACAAACAGAAAAACAAATTAAAATACACAAAGAAAATTAAAATCGTCCTCTTATTGAATTTACCTCAAGCTCCAACTGGATGTCGTAAACACTTCTCTCAATGTCTCTGAGTTGGCTTTCTAAACCCTCAACATAGGCTACTAACTCTGGTGGTTGCAGAGCCCAAATACGATGTGTTTTACAAAATTGAATCTGCCTTATGAGATGAGTTTTGACACGTTGAAGTGGTTTAAGAATGTTCAGGAGAAACGGTCTAAGTATGGTACTCATGATTAAAAATGATAAGAGAAAACTTAATAGTTAAACAAACACACTTATGCAAAAATAATTTCAATTAGCAAAAGAATAATATAAAGAAAGAAAAAGAAAAAAAATATCAAATCACCGAAAAGAAAAGAAAAAAAAATCAATTCAAATCTGGTGGGTCACTCAAATTTATTTCAGTGTCTTCTTCATGTGGTTAGTACTCTAGATATGGCTTTAATCTTTGACAATTAACTTTAAACGTGACACCGTTCTTTGGGTCCTTAATTTCAATTGCCCCATGTGGAAAAACAATATGTACAATAAATGGGCCAGACCAACGAGAGCGTAACTTACCTGGGAATAGGTGCAAGCGAGAATTGAATAAAAGCACTTTCTAACCTGGAGTGAAAGATTTTCTCATAATTTGCTTGTCATGGAAGACTTTCATTCGTTACTTGTAAATCTTGGCATTTTCGTATGCGTCATTGCGAATTTCTTCAAGTTCTGCCAGTTGTAATCTTCTTTCTGAGCTGGCTTGCTGCATATCAAAGTTGAATTTCTTGATGGCCCAATACGCACGATGCTCGAGTTCCACAGGTAGGTGGCAAGCTTTTCCATACACTAACCTGTAGGGTGACATCCCAATCGGGGTCTTGAAAGGCGTTCTATATGCCCATAATGCATCATCAAGTCTTAATGACCAATCTTTTATGTCTGGCCTCACCGTCTTTTCTAATATGTGTTTTATTTCTCGATTGGAGATCTCAATATGGCCACTGGTTTGCTGATGATATGGGGTCGCCACTTTGTGTGTGATTGAATACTTTGTCAAAAGAGATTTGAATGCTTTGTTACAAAAGTGGGCACCACCATCACTGATTATTGCTAAAGGGAATCCAAAGCGTGAGACAATATTGCTTTTCAAAAATCTTATCACCACCTTGCGATCATTGGTTCTGCATGGAATTGCTTCTGCTCATTTCGATACATAGTCAACAGCAACCAATATGTATTGATGGCCAAAAGAAGGGGAAAAGGGTCCCATGAAGTCAATACCTCATACATCAAAAATCTCAACTACTAAAATTGGATTTAGTGGCATCATGTTCCTTTGCGTAATACTCCCCATTCGTTGAAACCTATCACATGAAGAACAGAAAGTGTAAGCGTCTCGAAATATAGTTGGCCAATAGAAACCACATTGTAAAACTTTAGTCGCTGTTTTCTTAGCACTAAAATAGCCTCCACAAGCTTGTTCATGGCAGAATGAAAGGATATTCTGAATTTTATTTTCTGGGACACATCGTCTAACAATTTGATATACACAATACTTGAACAAATAAGGGTCATCCCAAAAGAAATTCTTTATCTCTGCAAAGAATTTAGCCTTATCTTACTTGGTCCAATGCTCTGGAAGTTTACCTGTAACAAGATAATTAACTGTATCAGCATACCAAGGTAATACTTCCACACTCATTAATTGTTCATCTGGAAATGACTCATTCAATATTAATGGCTCTGTAATTGTGTCAAAATGGAGACAAGAGAGGTGGTCCACCATAACATTTTCTGTCCCTTTCTTATCTTTGAATTCCAAGTCAAATTCCTGCAAAAGTAACACCCAACGAATTAGTCTAGCTTTTGCATCTTTCTTTGTGAGAAGATATTTAAGAGCAGCATGATCTGTGAATATAATTATTTTACAACCAATGAGATAAGATCGAAATCTCTCTAATGCAAATACTACTGCTAGCATTTCTTTTTCAGTAGTTGAATAGTTCAACTGTGCATCATTCAATGTCATACTAGCATAGTAAATAACGTAGGGAATTCGGTCAACTCTTTGTCCTAATACTACTCCTACTGCATAATTAGATGCATCACACATGAGCTCAAATGGTAAGCTCCAATTTGGGGGCTGAATGATGGGTGATGATGTCAACAACTGCTTTAGTTTTTCAAATGCCACAAGACATAAATCATCAAAGATAAAAGGTACATCATTAGCAAGTAAATTGCATAAGGGTCTAGAAACTTTGATAAAATCTTTAATAAAACGTCTATAGAAACCAGCATGCCCAAGGAAAGATCTTACTTCTCTTACTGTTTTGGGTTGAGGAAGATTAGAAATGAGATCCACCTTGGCTTTGTCAACCTCAATACCTTTACTCGAAATAATGTGACCGAGAACAATACCTTGTTTTACCATAAAATGGCACTTCTCCCAATTTAAGACCAAGTTCTTCTCGATACATCTCTGCAGAACTAGTGTTAGATGATGTAAACATTGATCAAATTAGTCACCAAAGACAGAAAAATCATCCATAAATGCTTCAAGGAATCGTTCAACCATATCAGAAAAAATGCTTAACATGCATCGTTGAAATGTAGCAGGTGCATTACATAATCCAAATGGCATTCTCCTATATGCAAATGTGCCAAAGGGCAAGTGAACGTGGTTTTCTCTTGATCTTTTGGTGCTATGAGAATCTGATTATATCCTGAGTAGCCATCTAGAAAGCAATAAAATTCATGGCCTACTAATCTATCAAGCATTTGATCAATAAATGGTAAAGGAAAATGGTCTTTACGTGTGACAGAATTCAATTTTTTATAATCAATGCATACACGTCATCCTGTAGTCACTCTAGTGGGTATCAATTCATTATCAGCATTCGTAACTACTGTGACTCCTAACGTTTTGGGGACAACTTGTACATGACTGACCCATGAACTATCAGAAATTGGGTAAATGATACATGCGTCTAATAGCTTAAGGACTTATGTTCTAACAATTTCTTTCATATTAAGATTTAACCGACGTTGCATTTCCCTAGTAGATTTAGCATTTTCATCAAGGTGAATGTAATGCATGCAGTCTACTGGGTTTATACCTTTAATGTCTGCTATGGTCCATCATAATGCTCCTTTGTGCTCTTTTAAAACATCCAACAACTTACCTTTTTGTTCGTCATTTAGGGATGATGAGATGATTACCAGCAGAGTACTTTCTTCTCCCAAAAATGCATATTCTAGAGTGTTGGGCAATGGTTTGAGCTCGAGTTTTGGTGGTGATTCTGATGATGGGATGAGTTTCTTCTCTGATGGTGCTAGTTGTTCAACTCTTGACTTCCATTTATTAATGTCCATGGATGGTGCTGAGTCAAGTAGGGCATTGACCTCATCGACCGATCTGTCAATATCAAAATCAAAACCAAAGTGAGTTAAACATGTTTGTAAATGATCATCACTAAGGTTTGAAACAAAAGTATCACCAACTAATGCTTCAATTAAATCAACATCAACAATTCCATCATCTGCACTGTGAGGTTGTTTGGCAATGTTGAAAATGTTTAGCTCCATAGTCATGTTGCCGAAGGACAACTGCATATTTTCAGTCCTGCATTGAATGTGAGCATCTGCAGTTGCTAAGAAGGTCGGCCTAGAATTATGGGGATGTGCTTCCTCGAATCTTGTATTGGTTGAGTGTCAATTACAATGAAATCAACAGGAAAATAAAACTTGTCTACCTGGATAAGCACGTCATCCACAATACCACGAGGTATTTTCGTGGACCGATCTGCAAGCTGTAACACCACTGGAGTTGGGTGTAATTCTCCAAATCCAAGTTTCAAAAATACTGAGTAAGGTAACAGATTTACACTAGCTCCTAAATCCAACAAAGCATTCTCAATTGTGTGGTTCCCTATGCTACATGAGATAGTGGAGGAGCCTAGGTCTTTGCATTTTAGAGGAATTTTATGTTGGAGTATAGAACTAACGTTTTCTGTTAAAAATGTCTTCTTTTGAACATGAATGTTTCTTTTTTTAGTACAAAGGTCTTTAAAAACTTGGCATAAGATGGAACTTGTTTAATAGCATCAAGTAAAAGGATGTTAACACTTACCTGTTTGAAGATTTCAAGAATCTCACCTGTGGATTTTCCTTTTTTTCCTTTAGCTAACCTCTGAGGAAATGGAGCTTTGGGAACGTATTCTCGTGGGTTGGTTTCTTCTTTCTCCTCCGGTGATGAGTCCTCAACATTCACAGGTACAATTTGATTTTCTTTTGTCACCGGCATCTCCACTTTGTTGTCGACTTCTTTTCCTTTTTGCAAGGTCATGACTGTTTTGACCTCTCCATGCTGTTGTGGTGAACTGGTACTTGCTTCATGTACTCCTTTAGGATTAGGCACTGGTTGACTTGGAAACTTGCCTTTCTCAACAGTCATTGCCAAGGTCTGAACTGAAGAAGCAAGTTGTCACACCATCTTCTCGAGGCTTGAAACTGATTGAGCTTGTGAGTTGAAGCATGCTCTCAACTCATTTCGTAGTCCATCAATGGTGCGGTTCTGTTGCTCAATCGTGCAGTAAGTAAGATTCTTGAGATTCTGGAATGAATCCTCACATGGTCTGGGTTGAGAGTAGTTCTGGTTCTGATTGTATGGTCTAAATGGGGGTTGAGAGGCTTGAGGATTTTGTGGAATTGGTGGAGCTGGAGCTGCTGATCCGTTCTGTTGGAATCCTTGAGACCATGAAAAATTGGGTGGTCTCTCCATCCGGGGTTATATGTGTTGGAGTATGGGTTGTAATTCGATGGTTTTCTCATTACACATATGGCATTGGCTTGATCTGAGTATGAGTCATGGTCATGTGGCTCTGTTGATTTAGCAGTCGATAACGGTGCTATTTGTCGAGCGAGACCTTCAACCATCTCCTTGACTTCTTTGATTCCCGAAGTTGACTCGCCAATTTGAACCTCATTTACTCCCTTAATTCTTCTAATATTCCTGAATGATCGACTCCGTTGTTGGGAATTATCCGCTTGTCGCTGGAAGAATTCTCAAATCTCTGATGCACTTTTTGACATTAGCTCTTCTCCACTTATTGCCATTAGCCACACTTATTGCCATTAGTCATTCTTGTACATTTTGTAGTAATTCCTCCAAAAAGTATTGGCATTGGTGCCATTTCTCGTACCCATGATGTGGACATTTCAAGAGTAGCCCATTGAATCGCTCCCATGTTTCGAAAAACTGTTCGTCTTCTCTCTATGTAAACTCTGAAATTTCCCTGCGAATAGCAATGGTTTTATGCACTGGGAAATATTTATTCAAAAATTTCGTTACCATTTGTTCCCATGATGAAATGTTATTAGCAGGTAAAGTATTTAACCATGAACGAGCTCTATCCTTTAAAGAAAATGGGAATAACCTGAGTTTAACATCATCGTCTGAAATTTTTCATATTTAAAAGTTTGACAAATGGCATGAAAATCATTCAAATGATTATATGGGTCCTCATTTTTTAGGCCATAGAATGTTGGGAGACAATTTAGCACACTAGGTTTTAGTTCAAAACTCCTAGCAGCTACATTTGGGTATCTTATGCATGATGTGCTCAAATTAACTAAAGGACTGAAATAATCCTTAAATGGCCTCTCTTGTGGTGCTTGTAAATCCATTCCAAATTTATTTTTAGTGTGCTTGTGTGTGCGAAGTATTTTTTTTAGTTCAAGGTCTATAGGTTCAAGATTAAGTAATAATGACCTACGATCGTGCATGCAAAGAACAAAAATAGATGGGAACAAAACGAATAAAAATAAAGAAAAATGAGAAATTATGATACTAACCTTATTGCGCTATTAAAACCTTTCTATAAAAATACACAAAACAAATCGTGAAATAAATTAACTAAAAATAAATGAATAAGATAAACAAAAAAAAATTATAAAGAAAAATAAATTGAAAATTAAATTACAGAATTTTAAAGAAGAGAAAAAGAAAAGAAATACTAACATTTAAATGTAGATTCACTTTTTTTTAATAAAGAAAAAATTACAAGAAAATAATTAAAAAAAAATTATTCACAAAAATTAATTCTATGAATTAAAATTACTTACCTCCCCGGTAACGGCGCCAAAAACTTGTTGTGCAAATTTTATTGAACTCGCAAGTGCACGAATCTATTGTAGAATAGATTAATGGAGACGAGTGTCGATCCCACGAGAAGGTGGATTTTAATTATATGTAGAATTAATTTTCTAAATGGGTGGTTGGATTTGTGGTGAAAATGATTTGGATTATCCTAAAATTAGAATTGAAATGGCGAGAATAATTTAAAGAGAATTCTATTGAAATGACGTACTTGGGTATCTGGATCTGTATCAACATGCACCATGGGCTAAATATTCCTTATTAATGACAATTAAATCATGAGGGGGGAATCAACACCTCATGAACCACGCTCTAATCAATATGGTGCTAAGGGCTTATCGTGTGAAATAATAATAACCTTAAACTAGAGAGCCGGTGTAACCAAGGCGGTATCTAGACAAGATTATTATTATTTGTCAACGAGAAGTCAAAACATCCACAAAAACTAGAGGGGAAGAGAAAATAAATTTACCAAATTAAGCCCATGACACATGTTGAGACTTTACCTCCAACCCAAGCTTGAAAGAAAATTAGTCACTCATAATTGAACTAGGGGTAAAATGGGAATTTATTAAAATACGTAGAAAATACAATATGGAGAAGGAATTGCAGAAAATGGAGTCCAAAAATGGATTCAGAGCTATCAAATTAGGGGGGAGAGGCCCCCTTTTTATAGATACATGGAGTAAATCATGGCCATCGGATTAAAAATAGTTTGGACGCTCAGGATTGCGCCATGTCATCAGTCAACAGTACGTGGTTTGACCACGCGGATGAACAGTAACACGGTTTAACCCGGGTTGAACAGTAACGCGGTTTTGTTGAAAATAATCATGTGTGATGCATGTACCGTACGCGAGATTTTTGGTCCACTGATATGCTGCCACGTCACCATCAACAGTACATAAGAATTTTAGCCCAACAGGATCGTGACACCTCATCAGTCAATGCCACATCATCGGTCAATGCCACGTCATCATCCGTCTATGTGAGCAGTGTCGTGAACAGTAACGTAGACAGTACCGTACACGTGAATAGTATCGTACATGTGAATAGTGCCATTTTTTCTTTTATGCTCCTCCTAAAGTTTTCGACCGTCCTGAGTTCAAAAGTGATGTCTGTTTTGCCGTCTGATCTCTCGTTTATTGTGAAATGACCATGATACCCCTAAAATACACAAAATACTCAATTAAAATAAAACACACATAATTAAATTACAAGAACCTTAAATACATAAAAGTAAGGATTGTTAGTAAGACTTGAAATGTAAAATGATGATTTTCTCCTTTATAAATATACATTTTCTAACACTCAACACTAATCTGGACTAAGATCTTGGACTTTATTAAAGTTTGGAAAAAGTTGTTAAGCCATATGGTTTATTGGTATAATACTATTATACTATTAAGCCATATGGTTTAATAGTTTTCTCAAATTTTAACAAAGTCTTAAATCCTGGACTATAATACTTCTAAGTAACATAAACTTCTTTATAATATTGAATAGTGAATTCTCTCTCTTCATTGAAGTTTTCCTAAAAAGCCCGTGCAAGAATTGTATACACTGAAAATGTGATTTTATCATTAGTTTATTTCTTAAATTTTAAAGGTTTTGCCTCACGCATGAAATATTAGGGAAAGAAAGAACTTTAGAAAGAAAATTAAAAGATTTGAGTAAGAAGGAGAGACTGAGAAAATGACAAAAATGTGATGAAAAATAAGAGTAATTACAATACTTTAGTTTAATTAGGGTATTTTAGGTATTAATGTGGGTTTATAAAATAAAAGTTTTAAATTTTAATATTATGTTTATTAAGTAAATGAGTTTAGTGAGTATTTTAGTTGATTTAATTTTTATTTTTCAAAAAAAAAGACTTTAAGAGGATTTTGGAGGGTGTCAATAATGCATGCTTAGATGTTATTGTTTATTAATATCTAACTTAACTCATTTGAGCACTTGATATTTGAACACTTGAAATTTGACCAAGTATTTTTTATTATGTTTTTACTTTTTCATATTTTAGAATGTCTTTGAAATTTGAAGATGTTACGATCATATTTTGAAATTTGACTAAGTATTTTTTATTATTTCATTTGAGCATTTGAAATTTAATATTTTTGTAGTAATATTATGGGCTATTTTTTAAATATTATTAATGTTTCTTATCTAAAAAGAAATACATTTGATAAAAGCACTTGATAATAATTGGTAAAAGCACTTTTGAAAATGATAAGCAAAAGCACTTTTAATAAAAGCACTATTTATGTAGTTAGGACATTGAGAATGAAATATTAATCTTGAGGCTAACTTTAAAATAATTAGACATATTTGTAGTTTATAAATTAATTTAATAATAAATATTAAAAATCTAATACAACGGTAAATTTGTCTAGATAAAAAATTATAAAATTCATTTTCTTTGCTAATTTTATCTTAAACCGATCAAAGAAAATTAAACTCCTCACCCTTTTCTTCTCCTTTCCTTTCTCTTCCTCTCTTTTCCTCTCCTCTCCTCTCTCCTCTTTTCCCACAACCAAATATGGCCTAAGAGTAAAGAGAGGAAGAGATGAAAGAAAGTTTGAACAAAAATCTCCTTATGTCGGGCACGGTCAAGCAAGGAGCAACCTTTGGCTGCTTGCTTCTAAGCAAGAGTATGGGGATAAGCTGGCTAGGGTTAGCGAAATTGAGAGAGATTAATGATGAAGGATGTTTGCAAAAGAGTCAAGAGATCATATTAAGGATGGAGGAGGCTAGGGTTTGGTAAAGTAAAAAAGCGTAAAACAATAAAAATTTTGTTTTAAAAAAATAAAAAACAATAACATTAAGTTACAAATTTATGCTTATACATCATCAAATTTGAAACTAAGTTAAGATGGCCATAGAATAATGAATTAATGATACATTCTTTAAATTTTAGGTGGAAGACTACAAAAGAAAATAATTTTGGTGTTGTTAATAAAATTTAAGATATCAGTGAATATTTTCCCTTTTAATAAGGGTAATTTTAAAAATAAGTGGTATTAATTGAAAATTGGGATTTAGTGAAAAAATTTAGAGGAGTGAAAAATCAAGAATAAACCAACCTATTCAGCCCACAATATATCTTACCAATCATATACGCCTCTAGTAAGAAAAAATGCCTTCATTAGCCAAAGAATTGGATCCTCAGCACCTCTTTAATCTTTTAAAATCTCTTTTGAATATTAATTAAAAATTGATG
Source organism: Citrus sinensis (assembly GCF_022201045.2). Lineage (NCBI taxonomy): Eukaryota > Viridiplantae > Streptophyta > Magnoliopsida > Sapindales > Rutaceae > Citrus > Citrus sinensis. Next base: position 185,963 of record NC_068562.1, read on the forward strand.
AGTTGAGAAAAATGTGAAAATGAGTCTTCAAAATTGATGCCTAATGCTTTTTATTTTGGTCATCGATTAATGTTAGTTGTGGTTAATAGAATAATCCAAATGCATGTTGAAAATAAATTGATGCTTATAGTTAGTATTATGTTAAAACAAAATGTTTGAATCATTTTGTGGATAATGTTATGATATTTGACATACATTGGTTGAAAAAAGATGAAGATGGTTGTTTGGTATTTTGTGTTGGGTCAATGAGTTTAGGCTTTCAAGTTCGTATAAATGCCTTATTTCAGTTGCATATCAATTTGAGTTTCATCAATAAAAAGTGTCAACAAAAAAGTTGCATGATAGGACTTGATATTGTCTTACATAGATATGATGAATTAATTATTCCATAATGTGAAAAAAAAAAAGATAGAAATTTTGTGATGGATCCTATTGCAGTGGCTTGATGATTGCCAACAACTTGCTTTTTTGCTATAAATTGAATCAATTATGTTAGATAGAGTCCCTTTGCATTAAATTTCTACAAAATGTTGTTAAATTGAGTGTATAAAGGTGATTTGCACTACTATTGATACTAATTTAGTAAGTGTCTATTGTAGCATTTAGTGTAGTATGACAGTGCTTGATAACTACAAACATGGTTGTTTTAATTTACATATGTTTGTGTTTACATTATCTTTAAGAATTATTTATTTACTATAAGTCATACACTAATTTTATTTTTTTTATAAATGAAGGACAATTAACCCAAGCCTAGAAATATAGTAGATAATGAATTTAATAGGAGATTTGGCAACAAGTGTGTTTATTGAGCAGTAGTAGAGCCCAAACCAATCACAAGGTGATTTTGTTGCTAAATATGGTGTACTTTGAAAGAAATAAGTGTTTCTATTAGCTCTTTCTAGTGCTCTTTGCTTGCCTTTATATTTCATAGCAAGTTATATTGGACCATAGGATTAGAAATTGTCGTTTGCAATTTTCGATTTAGGTTTATAGATGCATATTACTGAGAAAGAACTATTCCCTCTAACGTACAAAGCAATAGATTTAGGGATATATTGCACAAGGCTCATTAAATTAACCGTATTTGAACTTTGGGAATCTATTGACATGTAAAAGTGTTTCAACTTTGAATAATGAATGGAAAGTGGTGAGATTTGAATAATTGATAAAAGAGTTTGTAGATAATTTGATACTGCTGAAGGAAGATGAAAGCTTTAGTTTGTAGCTTATTATGAGAAGCAAAAGCTTTGTTGTTTGTTGAGCTCGACAATGGCTGATTACATAGCCACTAGCCAACTACAATAATATCGCCAATAGCAGTCAAAATTTATTTTTATTTATTTATTTATTTTTGCACTAATTCAACTAAGTCGTTAACTAGCATTACACTAAAATAGAAGTTGTCACATGTGATTTTAATTAAGTCAAGGGCAATCTAGTCATTTCATCGGTCAACAAAGGGTCCAAGGATGGGCATACAAACAGCAAGGATGAGAGTGGAGATACAATTATACATTCTATCAAAGTGGAACGACACCAAACCTTAGGGAGAAGAAACCGAAAATTACTAACTATACTTATATAAATAAAAAGTGATTACATATTTTAATTTAAAATTTTGATATAAATCTTGATTCATTGATTTTAAAAGATTTAATAGTGAATGAATACTTATTATTAGATGTTGCTTTAATTTTCAATATTTCCCACTAGATTCCTCGAAGTTTTTGAAATTTAAGAAATTTTTATAGGGATACCAATTAATAGTCTAAACTCTTAGCATAAACATTTATTTACCATCGATGATGAAGAGGTTTTTATGAATGGATGCATCTTAAATCACCTCGATCAAATGAAGGGCCCGATTTAAAAATACTAAAGTCAAAACCAACAGCAAATGCTGATAAAATATGCATAATGTAAGTTGATTGTGACGAATTGCTCTAGTAGTCCATTCTGACGATCAATACGAAGGATGATTAATCAATTAATTGGCTTCTGAGAATAACTAATATGGGGAGCAATGAACTCAGTAATTAGAAGTTTGCGTTGATTAGTAATAAATGAGATGAGGCTATCATTTAGGCATATCGATGTCGAGTATAATGGCCATCATCATGGTAATCAAAATTCCTAAGAATAATCAACATCACACGATAGTATGGGCAAGGCAGGTGGTAGTCAACTAACCCACTTTATAAAGTATCCAATATAATCATTCATCACGCGACAAATATAATAGACATATAATAGTGGGGGGTTGAATGTGGAGTGGGCTCATTATGATTCATACCGCCATTCTATGAATAAGATTCCCGGGAATTTCCATGTCGTCAGTGAAATTCTATTATTTTATTTTATTACTTTAATCAAATCTATAAATATCTTCTCACACATGTATTTCCAATTTTACATTGGACATATCTTAATTTTGTGTTGTTTAAGTCCCACTTTTAATATGACCGAATGGCAATAGCAGGCATATGCTTTAAGGTTTTTCACGCAATTCACGGAGAACGTCGAGTACTATACGTAATTGTCCCCCCGCTTTCTGTTCGTGTAATCCTTCAAGAAGAAAGAAATCGTGTGTGTGTCTGCGCGCGCGTGTGTGCGTGTGTGTGGGTTATATATTATTTTAATTTAATTTTTTTATTTTAAATTTTGACATAAATATTGAGTAATTAATTTAATAATAAATATAAGAAATTAAAATGATATTTAATAATAATTATTTATTTATCATCAAGTTACTTAAAATTAACATGCTCATGTCATGTGCATTTTCATGGTTAGGAAATCACACAAGAAAAGTAAAATGTAACTAGGTGCTATCATATGTGAAAGTGGTTGTCATATAAGTATAATATATGGTATGACATTGCTATCAACATTTGCCCACTTCACACACGTGGAAATAAGGTCACGGTGAAAACTTGATTTCCTTGTCAATTTATGATGAATAAAATCATAATAAAATAAAGATAAAAAAAATTTATCTGTTAGTCAAATTTAAGAATTAATATATATATATATATATTTCAAAAATTAAAAAATATATATTTTTGTTGTGATTTTGTCCCTTTATCAATTTTCATTTACCATTAGCATCTGTGCCCTCGTGAGTGCAATAATTAATCCTAATTGTGTTTGATGTTGATGGAAAGAGTAAAGATAGCCTGACCTTTTTTAAAAAACAGTTGGAGAAGAGATTTCCCCATTTCGGCATTTCCCATTTGTTGCTTCAACTTAGTTTTAACGGCTTCCTCCGGAATTGCAGGTATTATTACTTAATAAGGACGCTCTCAGGGCTCAGCACTTCATTGTTTGTTGCTTCAAGAATCAAAAGCAAAAGTAACGTGTCCCTCTTTCTCTTTCATCCGCACTACGCATTAGCGGTTGCAGTGGAGTGCACTCTTTCATTATTATTATTATTATTATTATTAATTATTATCAAATATACCCAAAAGAACAAAAATCACAATTCCCAACTAGAATAGAAAGTAGACACCATACCATACCTTAAGGCTTAAACATTGCTCTCCCTCGCTGGCTCTGTCTCTTTCTTCCTTGGAAAAATGTCTTCATTGGCACTGGGAGGTTATGATATTCATAGGAGTTATTGCTACATCTTTTATTTGTTGGTTGGTGTTTTTCTTGCAGAAAACAACATCTGTTTTTCTGCCAAGGTGCCTTTTTGATTTAGCTCTTTCTGCTCTGTTACCAATTTTCTGGATTTTGGCTTTTCGGTGTCTTTTAACTCTTACTTGACACAGGTTTATGTCGTGTACATGGGAACCACTACAGGAGAGGACCCACTTGACGTTTGGAGACAACACCACCAAATGCTTGCCGTGGTTCACGCTGGAAGGTCTTTCTAATACGGCATTGATTCATTTTTCTATGTTTATTTTTTCTTTCTTGTTTTTCTGATTGGGTTAGTGAATTATTCACAACAGCATGGAGCAAGCACAGGCATCTCACGTTTATAGTTACAAGCATGGATTCAGAGGCTTTGCCGCCAAGTTGACAGACCAACAAGCTTCTCAAATTGCCCGTAAGTTTGGTGCCATTCCAAATCCAAACATTACTGAAATAAAGTTTCTTTCGATTGCATTTCATCTCTGAATCTGACATCTCAATTTTCAAAATGACAGAGATGCCAGGAGTAGTTTCTGTATTTCCAAATATGAAGAGAAGGCTACACACTACTCACTCGTGGGATTTCATGGGTCTTATGGGTGAAGAATCTATGGAGATACCTGGATTCTCTACCAAGAATCAAGTCAATATTATTGTGGGCTTCATTGATACTGGTCAGTAACCGACCTCTAACCAATATTGTTTTTGTATTGTGCTACTTTAGTATTGTCGCCTTCTTAGTAAATGTTTTAAAGTACATAAACTTCCCTTCTTTATTACTTATGGAAAGAGAAATGCATTTTGTTTTATACTTCTGTTCATAGAAATAAATCCCCGCGTCATTTATACATAAACATTTCATCTTGAAACCAATGGGCAGACGAAATATCTAAATCCACTTCAATGAGGATTGAGTTAATGCTTAGCCTTTTTTCTTGATTTATGCTACAGTTCACAAGTCATTTTCATTTGCAGTGTTTGTTTATCCTGGTATGCACTTACTCATTAATATCTTTGGCTTTTTGCATCCCTTGTTTTGCTGATACTCAATTACTAACTGATAATAGTATAAGAACTTCTTGTTCGCACAAATACAGTAACATACATGCAACTATTTGATTTGCAAATGCTTTTCTACATTTTGGCTTCAGCTCACGGAGGCTGTTTAATAAATTAAAAAATAATAATAATAATAATAATAATTGAATGAAATATAAATGTTGGATTTACTTTTGTTCACCAATGATGCAGGAATTTGGCCTGAATCCCCAAGTTTCAGTGACATTGGCATGCCTCCAGCGCCAGCCAAATGGAAGGGGCAGTGTGAGTCAGGAGAAGCATTCAATGCCTCATCCTGCAACAGGTTTACCATAGCTGTTCCTTGTATTGTCATTTACTGCATGAAGTGTTATTGGTAGGTCGATGCTCAGTGTTATTGAAATATTCAATTATTGTGGCATAGGAAAGTGATTGGAGCACGATACTACATGAGTGGCTATGAAGCTGAAGAAGATATAGTAGAGACAGTGTCGTTTAGATCTCCAAGGGACAGTTCTGGTCATGGTTCCCACACGGCATCAACTGCTGCTGGTCGCTATGTGGCAAACATGAATTATAGGGGATTAGCAGGCGGAGGGGCTAGGGGAGGTGCACCTATGGCCAGGATTGCTGTGTATAAGACATGTTGGGATTCAGGTTGCTATGATGTTGACTTACTTGCAGCCTTTGATGATGCAATTAGAGATGGGGTTCACATCTTATCATTGTCTTTGGGTCCTGAGGCTCCACAGGGAGATTATTTCAGTGATGCTATCTCTATTGGGTCATTCCATGCTACTAGCCGTGGGATTTTGGTAGTTGCTTCAGCTGGAAATGAAGGAAATGAAGGTTCTGTGACAAATCTTGCCCCATGGATGTTCACAATTGCAGCTAGTTCAACAGACCGGGATTTTACCTCTGAGATTGTACTTGGGGATGGTGCTAATTTCACGGTAATGTTGTTGTCTTCTGTGCATTAAATAATTCTTTATGTTACATTGCCTTATTGGTTCTTATTCATCAAACAGGGAGAAAGCTTAAGTCTCTGCAAAATGAATGCATCTGCAAGGATTATCTCTGCCTCTGAAGCCTATGCAGGATACTTTACGCCTTACCAATCCAGGTGAAGCAGCAGGTATTTGGAAGTCAGTGTTTCAGGTGGCCATGCCTACAAGAATCTTTAGTTATTTTTACTATGCCACTTGTCTGTAGTTACTGTTTGGAGAGTTCCTTGAACAGTACCAAGGCCAGAGGGAAAGTTCTGGTTTGTCGACATGCTGAGAGTTCAACTGAGTCAAAGCTGAGAAAAAGCATGGTAGTGAAAGAAGCTGGTGGAGTTGGGATGATTCTTGTAGATGAGCCAGGCAAGGATGTAGCTATTCCCTTTGTGATCCCTTCAGCTGTTGTTGGAAAGAAGACGGGGAACAAGATTTTATCTTACATTAGTCATACAAGGTTTATTCCATTCTTGACTCGAGTGTTATAGAGTTCAAGCTTATTTTTCTGATATACGTTTTTTTTTTTTTTTCAGCAAAGCCATATCTAAGATTTTCCCTGCAAAGACAGTATTGGGATCTGAACCGGCACCCCGTGTTGCAGCATTTTCTTCTAAAGGTCCCAATGCCTTGAACCCAGAGATTCTAAAGGTAAATTATTCTACGTAGCATCAGGAAATACAGAAAACAGTAAAAACGCAGATGTCTGCTTTTCCCCTCAATTTGACTGTAGTTGTATGTCTGATTTTTCCAATGGACAAAGATGAATGTATGATTTTAAGCTTGTTTCAGTATTAAGAGTAAGATTCTTCAATATCATCCAAGAAGAGATTTGATTTACCTTGTTGAGCTTACTGTCTTCACAATTTTAATGTTTCTTCCTTCTCATTATTCAGCTTTTGATCTTTGCAGCCTGATGTTACGGCTCCTGGTCTGAACATTATTGCAGCCTGGTCGCCAGCTGTTGGAAAAATGCAATTCAACATTCTTTCTGGAACTTCCATGGCTTGCCCTCATGTGACGGGGATTGCAACCTTAATTAAAGCTGTTCATCCGTCATGGTCTCCGTCAGCTATTAAATCAGCAATAATGACAACTGGTATGTTTCAAGTTCCAAGCCATTCTAGGCCATCAACTAATTGGTATGATGGATTGTTTTGTCATTAGATCTTAACTATATTTCTAGAACCTTACAAGTTACAATTGAGTGTTTCATTTCAAATGAAAATTGCAGCTACTGCCCTTGACAAGAACCATAAACCAATCACAGTGGATCCCGAAGGAAGAAGGGGTAATGCTTTTGATTATGGATCAGGTTTTTTAAATCCACGAAAAGTCCTTAGCCCAGGTCTCATCTACGATGCACAGCCAATAGATTATACAGTTTTTCTATGCTCGATTGGTTATGATGAGAAGTCACTCCATCTGGTCACAAGAGACAATAGTAAATGTAGTCAGAAACTGCCAGCACCTTACGACCTGAATTATCCATCTATAACAGTGCCCAATCTTAAAGGCAATTTTTCAGTGACTAGATCTGTCACAAACGTTGGGAAACCAAGAAGTATTTACAAAGCTGTAGTATCTTCACCTGTTGGAGTTACCGTTACTGTTGCTCCGGAGCGATTAATCTTCAACAGCTATGGGCAAAAGATCAACTTTACTGTGCATTTCAAGTTAACTTCTCCACCAAAGGGCTATGGATTCGGGTACTTGTCATGGAAGAATGGAAAATTAAGGGTAACCAGCCCTCTTGTTGTCCAGGTTGCACCTTCTGACATGGGGTTAATGAGATAAGAAGCTGTATATGTTCATATTAAATTAAAACTTCGAGATACTTACAGATAGATATATGCACCTATGACCTATGTGGATGCAGAGTAATAGAAAGTTAAAAGAATATCCATGTTTATCAAAAGTACTTGAGGCCTGGAGATAGCATGGCAAGTGACAAAATTTACAGATCATCTGGTAACAAAGGATGACATTATATGAATTCAAGGAATTACTTTTGTTCCTTTTTTTTTGTTTTTTGTTTTTTTATTATTTTGTTTGTTATTTTTACTCACTTTCCGTGTGCATCAATCAATGTCAATTTTATGCTTTTGCGTTTCTACAATAGCAAAACATGCAACTTTGATGCCTTGCATGACCATCTCCAAGATACCAAGCATCAAATATTGATAGATTCGCGTATGAAATGCCCGACTTATCATCTATCCAATCTTTCTGCTCCTTTGTTTGCAAGTGCTTGAAGAGTTCTCTTAGTAGGGCACGTTCGTTTATGATATAGTTGATAGGCCATTTAACCACCAAGTACAAATTGAGAAGGTCAGAGAAACCAGAAAACTTCTGCTCTTTCAATAGAACTCAATTTCATGTTTACAATTTGCTTCTATGATTTTCTTATAAGAGTAATCTGAACATGGGATCTACAATATGAACAGTACCAAACACAGGTGAGATTTTAGCATCTCAATGTCACAAGCATACTTATCAGAATTCAGACAGCATATAACATGACGTCAGAAGTTAGTCTGCTTTTAGTTACAGATTTTCCATTTCCAAATATTTCAAAGTATTTGGTAGTCACTAGCAACAAGAAAACACATCTCGAATGAAACAATAACTTTCCTTCTATTGATCAAAGTGCAGGGGCATCCAAAAATATTAGATAACGGTGTACAATCACAAAAACCTGTAATGATGGGTGTGTGGAAATTAAGCATATTGAGGCCCCTCCTGGAACTGCATATCTGAAGGATCAACCAGACCTTCTAACACAACAAGCTGGTCCAAGAGGGTAAGCTTCTCATCTTCTAGAGTCTTGACTTCATCTTCTACCTCTCTCAACTCCTTCCCTAATGCAAAGCTTTCTTCTTCCAGCAGCAAATATTTCCTTCTCAGTGCCCGGTACTCATTATCGGATGTCGTTGAGTCTTGCAATGAATCTGAGTTTGATCTATCTGGTTGTTGGAATAATGCAGAGACTTCATTCTTCAAATTCCTTTTGGAAACCTTCTGCCCCATTCCTAATGGGAAAGCCCCCAGAACATTTTGAATCTCTTTAATTTCATTTCCTTGTAACTGAAGAGAGGCACCTCTTTGGGATGACATTTTCTTCTTACGTTGCTTTGGATTTGAAATTTCGTCAGATGATGGCTCCCTCGGATGTTGCATAGCTCACTACACTAGCTAATATTGCAAAATAATTTCAAAAACATAATAAGCCGAAACACTGAAATAGAAAAGCAAAAGAAAGACCAAAAGGCATTAAGCATTACAGCAATTGAGATATGTTTGAAAGTAAAAAAAGAAAGAAAAGATATTTGTATACACTATGTTACCAATTTCAGACTCCACTAAATGGAAAAATTTACTAGTGACGGAGACAAATCACCCGAAGGTTTAGACTAATACATAAAAGACTCGAAATTTAAAATAAAATGAAAAAAAAAGAAGACAAGAATGGGGGAATTAGGTAGGACATCCAGATGAGAATGTTGTTACAGAGGAAAGTAAAGTGAAATTACATGCAGCTTCAAAATGTAAGGTAAATGTTTGAGAGCTAGGCATGAGCAATCAATCTGGTTGCTTGATCTACGACAGAACAGAACTTCTCATGTCGCGTAAAACAAAATTCAAGTGAGATTGTCAAATCCAAAACGAAATAACAGAAGAAGAAAGAACCCTATAAATTTCCAGACTTGATTTGTAATTTAACTGAATATAAAATCTTTAAATTATGAAAATGAAAAAACCCAAATATCATTCGAAGCCCAAGAGGAATCGGAGGAACGTTTACCTTCTTAATCTCAACCAACAAGACGGACTTTTCTCATCAAATCGACTGCTGGAAATCTGGTGCGGTAAAGACTGTTACTAATTAATTCATTAATTTATTAATAGATGATTGATTTATAATTCATCCCAATCCAAGCTCATTGACTAGAAAGTAGAAGCTGAAGCTGAATCCTTATTGGACCGGAGAGTCCGATAATTGGTTTTGGATTCGGCCCATAATAGGCATCTCAACAGCAGTATCGTATTCGGTATTCCTCAATTAACCCCCTCTTGTCTTGTCCGAAAACACAATCTCCTTTGTTTTACTCGCATGATTATCAGAATCTAGGACGTAGGATAGTGGGATATAAACATATAATAATGTTTTGAATGTTACAAATTTACAATTTTGGCCTTCATGTGCCGCCATCAAATTGTTACTTTGTCCACTTTGATAATTAATTGATTATCAGTAGAGAAATGCTCATAAAAGATAAAGGGACCGAAGTCTTTGTTGGATTGCAGCTTGCAGGAAGCAATTTATATATTGGACCGAGAAACCGATTCTTTTGTGATAGTAATTTTATAACAAAAATAAGGGTAAATTTCAGATTATTCCTTTGATGATTTTAAATTTTTTTTATAAGATTAAAAAAAAAAGAGATTAAAAATGGGGTAGGTTGATTTTTTTTTAATAAAAATAAAAGTAAATTAAAGTTTATAATAATGCAAAGCATTTAAAAATTTGTTATTTCATTAAAAAAAGTAATAGGCAACTTACCCAATTGTATATATACTAAAAAAAAATAAGTCTGCATATTGAACTATTTACCTTAGCTTAACCATAAGCTTTGAGCATGAGAGTTGCTCGGAAGACAATATGGTATTATCTTACTTAATAACGATACAACATCTAAAAAAAACTAATCAACCAGAGTAAAGACACGCTACCTGAGACTATACCAAATGCAACCTGACTTTATCATACCTTATCACTCATCTTTAAACAACGAAACTTCTACTCTCGCCATCAAAGTATTTATCTTGTTGAGAAGTGACGACATGTAATTTCTTCGAAACACTATAACTTTAAAAAAAAACTATATTGAAATGCTGGAACAGGCTCCTTAATGCTTTAGAGTCTCCTAAAAGCTATTCAAGTTTGAGAGAAAAGAAATGTCTCTTCTGAAATACAAGTATGCAACCCAAGAGGGAGGGTGAATTGGGATTCTAAAAAATTATTCAATTTATTAAAGAAAATCTTAATGCAATTATAAATCAAATTCAAAGCAATAACAATTAAGAATATCACAATATAAAAAGATAAGGGAAGAGGGATTCAAACACCGAGATTTTTACGTGGTTCGGCCAACCTCGTCTACGTCCACGCCTCCAAGCTTTCCGGGCTTGAGGATTCCATTAAGCAAGCCTCCAAGGCTTCAAATGCTTACACTTGACTTCCAAGGTGTCAATGGACCTTTATAACAAGAGATTATCCCCAATCTCTTAACCCAAGTGTATCTCAACACTTACAATCACTCAAAGTAAAAGATTACAAACTGTTTTGCCTCTCACAATATATAAGATTACACAATGATGCTTAATATGTGAATAGAAGAAGCAAGAATGTGTTCTAAGCTCTATGAAGATTGTATTCTCGAATATTAGCTCAAAATGGTCGTGTTGTGATCAGCCTCCTTTGAATTTGAATGAGCTTATTTATATTTGGAGCTGAAAATCTAGCCGTTACAAACTGTCGGACAGAAAACGGTTCGCCGTTAACCATTAACGGTTAACCGTTTAGGCTGGTCAAAGTTACCGTTGGGCCAAATTTCAAATAAACGGTTAGCCGTTTAGGCTTAACCTTTCGCCGTTAACTTCCAGAGACCTACAAGATAAACATTGGTTATCTGTTTACACCAAACGGTTAAGGACTTGCGTGAAGTGGCTTCTCTGGATATTATCGGTTAACCGTTTGAAATAAACGGATCGCCGTTTGTCTCCAGTAACCTGCAAAATGAACATCAGTTATCCGTTTTCATTAAGCGGTTAAGGGATTGCAAGAAGTGGCTTCTCTGGATATTATCGGTTGACCGTTTAAACTAAACGGTTCGCTGTTTGGCTTCAGTAATCTGCAAAACAATTTAGCCTTATCAGTTTTGGTTAATCAGTGATTCTGGACGTTATCGGTTAACCGTTTAAAATAAACAGTTCACCGTTAGGTTCTAGTAGCCTTCCCATCTTTGGTGTTTTCCGTTATTCATAAACGGCTAGAGCTTAGGCAATATGTTGCTCTCTGGTGCTAATCGGTTAACCGTTTAAAAGAAAACGGTTTACCGTTAATTTCCAGTAACCTTCCCATCTTTTGTGTTTTCCGTTTTTCATAACCAGAATTGCAATTTTAAACTAGTTTTTGTAGAGAATCTCTTTCTAATTTGAAAATCCATCTTTTATGAAGAAATAAGGCAATGATTATAAGGGCTTTCGTTTATTAAGAAATAGCTCCAATATTTTTGTCAAAACCATATAAAATTTGTTATCATAAAAATCAATATTATTAACATATTCATGTTAACATCTTCTCGTAGACGTGAAAAGTGTAGAAGAAGAATCATAAAAAATGAAACTGGCAAGTTAAAAGGATTTTCTCATGAGAACATAGGTGTTGGACCAAAAAGCTAACGCTTAGAAAGTGTGATACATATTAATTACTTACTTAGTTTATGACAATAGATTTTTTAATTTCAAAAACTCTTATCATGAACTGAGGGTTTGTGGTGATATAAAAATTAATCACTTGCACCACCTCGAAGGGGTGAGGATCTCCAAGGGGGGAAATTGGATCCCTCAAAGGTAGGAGCAAAGATTACTAAGTGGGAATTGAGAATCCCTCAAGGTGGGAAATAAGGAACTATCAATCAAGGCCTTAGCTTGGTCAAAGACACTAAGCCAATAGAATGAGAATGTCAAGATAACACTTATCAATAGAAAAGAATCATCGAAACACAATAAAAATAGATAAATAAGTTGACTACCAAACCACCAAGTGCACGAAATTAAGGGCACGACCCGCACTCTTATAAACATGCTCCACTCTCTTCTCCTAACACTCTAAAGGTTGGATTAAGCTAGATGCTCCGCCATTTCACAACCTCCTAAAATAAAAGAAGTGAAACCATAATTGCCATGCATCACTTCATTCCCACAATTGATAGAGTTTATCACAAATCAATAACTCCTCACATTCACCAAAATAAGGCGACTTACTCACCAAAAATATGGTCTGCTGTAAATACTCTATTACTCTCTCAAAGAGAGGTAAGTTCATTAAAACTTCAATTGTTATGATTCAACTCGAATTCTTCAGGTACGGACTTAAGTATCGGAGTGGGATCGCCGGAAAACCCTTTTCTAGCTCCATTTCACTACTTTTTGTTTGTCACTGTGTGTGCAAGCATACTTCCATCTATTGAACTTGGTTTGACCCCAGGCGGAAAAAAATTAGGTATCAACATTTAAGTCTTTCAAATTAAAGGCTTACCTAGGACTTTATTATATTAGTAGTAAATTAAAAATTAAATCATTTGAAGTTTGAAATGAGTATGAAATATCATGGGTATAAAAAAAAATTAGCTCCAAGAAGGGGATAGTAGTAGTCTAATCTAAAATTGCATATTCTAAATCAAAGCAAATGTTAAAAAATGAGTGAGAAAATAAAAATATAATTAAAATACAAAAAGACAACGGGAAAGAAAAGTGAATAATTAAAAAATAAACAAATGTTTTAAATTTTACTCAACTCAATTAACAAATTTTTTTAGTGTACATCCTAAACAAAAACATTATATAAAACAATACACACACACATACATACATACATACATACATACATGCATACATACATGCATACATACATACATACATACATACATATATATATTAGAAGTTTTTGTACTTTATATTAGTATGTGATTCCTTTTTTTTTCACAAGAACGAATTTTTAAAATTTTTTATATTTTATATTATAATCCAGTCAAATATCTAAGATCTTGATAAAAAATTTACAAATGGAAAATGTATTTCAAGTGAAGCGAAATAAAAAGATCTAATTTAGTGTGATAACACATTTGACAAACTGCCCAGAACAACGGGGCTCCCCCACCAGAACTCGCACTCAATCACGTTTCGTGAAACGACAATATTTCACTAAGAGTGCATTTGGTACATTGTATTGTATTATTTTTATGCTGGTATATTGTATTATGTTGTATTACATTAGCACTATATTATAACAATATTGTACAATGTTTGGTGCTACACTATACTGTATTGATTTTTTTGTGATTAATTTAAATTAAATATTATACTATATTAATATATTATATTATATTAATATATTTAAACAGTATTAATATTTTATATTATTATTAATTTTAAATTAATATTATTCAAATTTATTCATATTTAAATATTTATTATTAGTTATAATAAATTGTAAATTCATTAATAAATTATAATTTAAAAATAAAATATTATATAATATCATATTAAATTAAAAAATAATATTTATTATTATTATTATAATAAAAAAATTAAAGTAAAAGCAAATGAAAAGTTGGAAATGAAAAGGAAAAAAAAAAAAAGGAAAGACAGTCAGATTTAGCTAATGCCGCATTAAATTGGTCAATTATGCAGTATTTCTGTAACTTTTAACTTATTAAATATAGACTTGTATAAAGTTAATGCAATGAGAAGTTATAATGCAGCAACCAAACATGCCCTAAAAAAATATTATGACGGATGAGACTATATTTTACACGGTTGGTAATCCAGGTCCACAAGTGGAACTTTCTCATGACTGTCTTGATTACTTACGAGTTACTGTTGGCCTTTATGTCCGGTCCTTAATGCCTTAACCAATATAAATATAAAATCAAATAAAGTGATCCAGATTCCGTTTCTGCCCATGCCATTTTCAGATTTTCCTACAGGACGCGCACAACAGCACAAGCCGGCATGGCCGGCAATTGACCGATTGCTTCCGAGTTCCGATTTGGCATGATCACTGGTCGCTATTATAGTTTTTCTTACTAAGCTGACGCCCTCGCACGCTTTTGTATTTTTACCTTGTTTATTTACCATGTATTATGTAAAATTTTGGGACACGAAAAATGTTCCGAGGAATATTGGCCTACTTTGAGATGTCAGGAAGGGAAAAAATAAATAAAAAATAAAAAACGTCGGTTGTATGTAAAGCGGCCGTCCTGCTACTTGCGTGGACCATGAGGTGCAACGCAAGACGGGACGGGGCTAGTTACTTCCCAGGAACGAGGATTATTTTGTAAGTGTCGCGTTGACAGGTAAATGAGACTGTTTCCGCGAAGCATTTTTTAAAAACATAACAGGGGATTACTGTAATGCATTTAAAAGGAGTGTGGAAGAAGCCAAAACTTTTTCAACTTTATAGTAATAGTCTCGTGACTCATAAACCTGACCGTAGTGCTGCTTCTCTCCTTTCGCCATCCGTATTAATATTACTCAGAAATAATCATCTCTTTCTCTTCCACCTTTCTCCTCTTCTTGGACGAACTCGGATCTCTGAATCTCTGATTGTCATCTGTATTTGTTTTTCATTGTTAAGGTAAATAACATTAGACATTTTGCTGTTTCCTTGTGCTGCATTTTACAATTTTTTTTAAGAAAATGAGATAGAATACAAATCCGCGGATTCATTTTTATTTCTAAGGTTTGTTGTGAAGTTGGGCATCTTTTATTCATCTATTTGGAGTTCACTTTTGCAATTTGGAGGGTCGATCTATGAGGAGTTTCCGTCATTTTATGCTATTTATGCCTTGGAATTGAAATTTCTTTAGCTGCCGCTCGCACTTTTCTTTTTTCTCCGAGAATGAGTGTGGATCTCTAATCCCTCATCGTCCAGATTTGTCCTATTCTAATTCTTCAGCGCCAGCGGCCTCGATTATCCATTCCTTTTCTTTTTGTTTTATTATTATTTTTAATTTTGTTCTCTGTGAATTTAAGTTTTTCTCCCTATCAATATTGGTGCTTCTGTTGTAACTTCCACTCTGACTCTGACCTATGATTAACTCATCTTTTTCAGCTATCAAGATATAATTCAAGGAGCTCAGAGGAGGGACATTCTGAATTTTGATGATGAAATGAAAATTAATGTGCTGTCCACAATGGCCCAAAGTATGAGAACGACTCAATCTCCCTTTAGCTCTAGCCATGGAAATGACGAAACTCCTTTGCACAACTCTGCTGCTACTTCAAATGCAGATGAATACGACAGTGATGGCTCCAACTTTGCTCCACCGTTAGTCCTCGTGTCATATCAGTTTTTCTCTAGTGTCTAAAATCTGAGTTGAGCATGAGCCAATCTGGCCAATCTTCTTGATAACGTGTCTTTGGAGCTTTGCCATCTTTATTTTGCATTTTAGTTGAATATGTGCTGCTGAATTTAATTTAATCAACTCTTATGTGAGAAATTCATTTGTTTATACTAAGTGGATTACTATGAATGATTTGCTTTTCACTTCTGTAGGCTTTGTATGTTGACTTAACCACTATATTAATTTTTTTCTCCTTGCAGTACACCAGCAACACTCTCAATGGCTGTTCCTGTAGAACTTGCCACTGCAATACCCTTGATTGATCGATTCCAGGTGGGAAAATACTACTACAGCTGTTATACTGTTGCTGGTCAGGAAAAATCTACTTTCCACTTCAGTTTTGCTTTGTTAGATATAGAAAAATGACTGTTAAGCTACAATTTGCTTTAAGGACAATGGTTATTGAAAATTTGATGTTCCACTATGTTCTAATTCTATATAGGTAGAAGGTTTTTTAAGGATGATGCAGAAGCAAATTCAATCTGCTGGAAAGCGTGGATTTTTCTCTAAAAAATCTACAGGTGCCTATGTTCGAGAAAAATTCACTTTTGAGGATATGCTTTGTTTCCAAAAGGTAAAGGCATGATTATATTTTCTTTTTCCTTTTTTTTTTTTTTTTTAAATCAGCCCAACACATGGTTACATTGTACAGGATCCTATACCGACTTCATTACTTAAACTCAATAGCGACCTGGTCAGCAGAGCAACAAAATTGTTTCAGATAATACTGAAGTACATGGGAGTTGAATCATCAGATCGAGTAACTCCGCCTAGTTTGGATGAAAGGATCGATTTCGTTGGGAAACTATATAAGCACACTTTGAAGCGTGTAGAGCTGCGAGATGAACTCTTTGCTCAGATATCAAAACAAACAAGGAATAACCCTGATAGGTGGGCATAATTGTGATTTTTCCTTCTCATAATATGGGTCTGTAGTAGTTGGAGCTACAATTTTGGTCTATATGATTCTTGGTAATTTATTGGTTCTGACATTACAGGCAGTGCCTAATTAAAGCATGGGAGCTTATGTATTTATGTGCATCTTCCATGCCGCCTAGCAAGGACATGGGTGGTTATTTAACTGAGTATGTTCACAATGTAGCTCAGGGCATTATCATTGATTCCGAGGTTCAAACCTTGGCATTAAATACCTTAAATGCTTTGAAGCGTTCTGTTAAAGCGGGTCCCAGGCATACTATACCAGGTCGTGAAGAGATTGAAGCTCTTCTAACTGGTAGAAAGCTTACAACTATAGTATTTTTTCTGGATGAAACATTTGAAGAAATTTCATATGATATGGCAACAACAGTATCAGATGCTGTTGAGGTACTCTCCCTTTGATATTTATATTTACTACTTTTTCTGTTTTATGAAGTACATCAATGATTTATTATGTAATCTTCTTCTGTAATTTGAATTATTTTTTTTGATCCTTCAACTTCAATAAGGCTGTCTCATTGTTTATTTATTTAGATAACTCATTTCATGCCAGGTTTTTTTGGTTTCATGACTTGTCATGTGCTTGAATTGTCAACGCATGAAATGCCTAGATTGTCATTTTATTGGTTGATTTGCTAGCTGTGTCCTGGAAGTCATTTAATAGATCATTTTGCATTTTTTTGTATTTCTCTTTGTTAGTTAAACCAGAATGACAATTCATTTTCTTTTAGGCGCTCTATAGTTTTGCTTTAGAAAGTGCATCTTGACTGTTGATGGATATTTTATCCATTCCGATTTGTTTTTGTTTCAGAAAAAATTGCTGATACTAGTTAAATTCGTGCCCAATTCAGGAACTAGCAGGGATAATTAAACTGTCAGCTCACTCAAGCTTCAGTCTGTTTGAATGTCGTAAAGTTGTTACTGGCTCCAAGGCATCTGACCATGACAATGGTTTTTATTCTGACTTATCTTGAGTTTTTTTTTACCAAATGAGAAATGGAAATTGTCAACTAATGTGCTTTATATTGTCACATAGAGGAGTACATTGGGCTAGATGATAACAAATATATTGGGGATCTGCTTGCGGAATTCAAAGCGGCCAAGGATCGTAGTAAAGGAGAAATTTTGCACTGCAAACTGACATTTAAAAAGAAACTTTTTCGGGAGTCTGATGAGGCTATATCAGAACCGATGTTTGTCCAGTTATCATATGTTCAAGTATGTAATATTGGTTATAGTAATATTGACAAATTTAACTTGTGTTCTACAATGATAAGTCATGCTCATCTGAATCATGGGTTAAATTTATTTTCGGGGTTTGGTGATACTGATTTTTTTTTCACAGTTGCAACATGACTATGTGTTAGGCAATTACCCGGTTGGCAGGGATGATGCTGCACAGCTGTCTGCTTTGCAAATCTTGGTTGAGATTGGGTTTGTTGGCAGTCCTGAGTCATGCAAGTTAGTGGATCTGTTATTTTATTTTATTTTATTTTTCCCCTTGTATTTGGCTGCTAATTTTGCAAGTAAGCATGGCAGTCTTTGAGTTTTTGTTTTTAAATCATGGTAGTTAGTTAAAACATTAGTATAATTTTACTGGTGATTAAACTTTGAATATTTAGTAGTTCTTCCCTTCTATGTTTTATATTTTCTGGTTAATGCCTTTCAGCGATTGGACTTCTCTTCTTGAGCGATTCCTACCCAGACAAGTTGCAATTACCAGAGCAAAGCGGGAATGGGAGTTAGATATTCTTTCTCGTTACCGATCAATGGTAAGAACAAAATATTGCCAAGTAGTTTTCTATTGAATTATGCCCCAATCTCCACAGAGTTAGTACCTAAATCTTATTTTTCTATTTTGCTCTAATTTCATTATGATAGTTTCTTATGAAATTATCCTCCACTTTGTATTCTCAAGAGTTTCCATGAGGTTTGTTGGGGTTTTGCCCAAGTATCTTTTCTCATAGCTTTCATGTTTCCTTCTTGCAACTCTTTTTCTTTTTGAGCAGTAAAACTTCTACGAAAAGTGGGGAAAAAAAGAGTTTCTTACAAATTAATTCAAATTAGTGGAGAAGCTGTCTGTATGATTTGTTTTTGCTTCTTCATATTTTTCTTTTTGTTATTTTCTTTTTTAGGCATAAAAATTTCTTTACAATTAGGAAAATATTTCATTAATTTATTAGTTACTATTTTTATATTTTGAATTTGAGAATATAAGACACTGTTAAGCTCCCTTAGCTTGGCCCTTCGAATCTACTTATAAAATCATGTCTTTGAATTTGGATTGGGTCTTTGATCTCAGTCTATATGGGATGTAGACTGTTGAATTCTTGTCTTGTTTTTTCTCTTATCATTTTTTTCCCATAATTCTAACTTTCTTAGTAAAGCTAAATTTTGAAGAACTTTTGTTATGATTTATATAATACGCACACATATTTTTCCATTGAGATTGAATGGTGATGGAATATGTCGATAAGTTAAACCTGAAATCTTTGCAGCTCTCTGCTGTCAATTTTAATTGTTGGAAATTAATTGGATGTGGACTTTGCTTCAAAGGTTGATATAGATGCGTGTGTAGGGTATCTGTTTCCAGCCAATAAATTATTATTCGTTGGCTTACAAATCATTCCCTTCATCATGTGTGTTCATATATTTTTTAATATTGTTTAAATGACGAAGATAAATGATTCTTTTCTGGTTCTTCAAGAAGAGAAAAAAAAAGTAATAACTTAATGGACAGAAGGTGAAGTGGTCCAATTTCAAGTTATCCTCCTTTTTGACTGACTTGACTGTGCATTACCAGCCACCTTTTATGAATGTGCCAGACGTCTGAAAGATTTAGTGCTTTACTTTTTTGAACCATTCTTTAGTGAAAACTTTCTTCTCACGTTGACCGTTCTATTGCTTTGTAGGAACATTTGACAAAAGATGATGCAAGACAGCAATTTCTGCGGATATTGAGGACACTTCCTTATGGGAATTCGGTTTTTTTTAGTGTTCGCAAGATTGATGATCCTATTGGACTTTTGCCTGGAAGGATTGTCTTGGGAATTAACAAGCGAGGGGTGAGTCTTAAAAGTTTATTTTATATCACCTTAATCCATAATGTAGTGGTCACATTGTGAAATTGTTGCCCTTATAGATAAAGTATTTAGATATTAAATTTCACTCTTTTTAATACCCTACTGTTTGTAGTACAACTCAAGTTTTGTTTCTTATCAAAGGAAAATAAAAGTATTTGCATGTTAATATGTTTGTTTTTGTTTGTAGGTTCATTTTTTTCGTCCAGTTCCTAAAGAGTATTTACATTCTGCGGAGTTAAGGGATATAATGCAGTTTGGTAGTAGCAATAGTGCTGTCTTTTTCAAGATGAGAGTTGCAGGTGTCCTTCACATTTTTCAGTTTGAGACGAAGCAGGTTCAGGCGACTGCATACGCTTCATACTTGGCTTGGGGTTTCTAGACCTTTCAAATTCTTTTCCCATTTTGTGACCTGACTTACATTTCTCTATTTTTATGTAGGGAGAAGAAATTTGTGTTGCCCTTCAGACACATATAAATGATGTTATGTTGCGTCGCTACTCAAAAGCACGTTCTGCTGCTACTGGCTCAGTGAATGGAGACCTTTCGAACAATGTCAAAACTCATAGCATTGAATTGTTTGAAAAACGCATACAGGATTTGTCCAAAACTGTTGAAGAATCTCAAAGAAATGCTGATCAAGTAAGCTTATTAAGAACTCTACAAAACTTGATATTTTCCAATTAAGGCGCTAATCATTTGGAATTGCAATGCTACATCCAACCTAGGCCGTTGAAATTGGTTATCTTGGGAACCATAAACTTTCATCATTGTTGCATCTGAAATAATTGATTAGTTTTTCATCTCTTAAAAGTTCAGATCTTAAAAGTTTAGTTTTCTTGTTGCTTGGAGAATTATTTATGAAGTCTTAAAAGTTTAGTTTCTTCTGGCTTGAAGAATTATTCATGAAGTCTTAAAATTTTTAGTTTCTTCTTGCTTGGACACTTATTTATGAACTCCTTATGTTATCTACTTCTCACATAATTAATATCTTGGATTAATGAATTAAATATGTTGATTTAGTTACTAGAAGAATTACACGAAAGGCAAAGACAAGAGGCAAAAATGCAAGAAGAACTGGACGACTTGAAAGATTCTTTGAGATTTGAGAAGCAGAAGTTAGCAGAAGTTATGGCCGATCATGATAGACTTAAATCCTTATGCGATGAAAAAGATACCAGTCTTCAAGTTAGTCAGGGTTAATTTTGTGATGTTAGTCATTTTGTTAAACCTTTTTTTTTCAACTTTTTGATTTTATTGATGTGTATTTCAGGTTGTATTGTTGGAAAAAAGGAGCATGGAAGCAAAAATGGCTAAATTAGGAAATCAAGAATCTGAAAACAATGCTGAAAAGAATTTGGTTTTGACAAACAACCAGGTTGAGTATTATAAATGCTAATTTTAATGTTATCAATTCAGATGTTGCTAGAATTGTGACCAATAAGTTGATTTTGATCTGTGAATCATAAATAATGCAGACATTACATGAGCTTCAACGTGAATTGAAAATTTGCAATGAGGAGTTGCATGCAGAAAAAGAAAATGTAAAGAAATTTTTAAATGAGAAAGTATTACTAGAGCAAAAGATTTCCAAACTGGAGAAGAAAACTGAAGAGGTAATATTGTTAATGCTTAAATTTGGTTCTGAAAATGCATATGTAATGCCTCAAAATGATATAGGTTGGATGGCAATGGTTTGTATACAGATGGAGATTCTTGAGAAAAGTTTTGAGCAAGAACGTAAGGCTTTAAAGCTCCAAGTGTCTGAACTTGAAAGAAAGTTGGGAGAGGCCACACTAGATTTGGCTACGCTTAAGTCAACTCTTGCATCTAGGAACATGGATTTAGCCGGATTAGAGAGTCACTTGAAGGAATTAGAGGAGTTGAGAGAAATGAAAGAGGTAATCATTTTTCAGTGTTTACTTTTACCATAAGAGATTTGTTCAATATATGTGCCTTTTTTTCATATAATATATATTTTTCGAAGTAAAATCATTCTCATCTAACAAGTTGTTCCATGCTTCTAGGATATTGATAGAAAGAATGAACAAACTGCTGCCATTTTGAAGATGCAAGGGGCTCAACTTTCTGAGTTAGAAGTACTCTATAAAGAAGAGCAAATTTTAAGAAAACGTTATTTTAACACTATTGAAGGTTGGTATTATATATGGTGCTAATGGAAGCTATAAATATTGTGCTGTTTATGGATAGTGATGCATTATTATTTCATTTTCCTGCACCGAGAAATCACTAGCTCATCATTTTATAATTTCAGATATGAAAGGCAAGATAAGGGTTTATTGTCGTTTAAGACCTTTAAATGAGAAAGAGGATGCTGAAAAAGAAAGATATGTGCTCACAAGTCTAGATGAGTTCACTGTAGAACATCCATGGAAAGATGATAAGGTAAAGCAACATATGTATGATCGAGTCTTTGATGGCTATGCCACCCAAGAAGATGTATTTGAGGATACTCGGGTAGGTTTGATTGAAATTAACAATTTATAACTTATTTTGTAATGTGTGTATAGATTAGAATTTCTGAATCAATTTACCATGGATATTGCAGTACCTGGTGCAATCTGCTGTTGATGGCTACAATGTTTGCATATTTGCTTACGGACAAACTGGGTCTGGAAAGACATTTACAATATATGGATCTGAGTGCAATCCCGGAATTACACCCCGAGCTATCTCAGAACTTTTTAGAATTTTGAAAAAGGAAAACAATAAATTTTCATTTTCATTAAAGGTAATTGGTTTAGATATCATACTGTGAATATAGATAACTTGCCAGATTATTTTTGGGAAAAACTATGAGAAATTATTAACTCTTGGAAATTCTATGCTCCTGTCCATCATAAGATGATTATATACAAAGTTGATTTTGGCTTGAATTAGATGTTTATATAGCTAGACTAACATTTTTTATAGACTGATAAATCTCATTATGTATTTGTACATGTAAAAAATTTATTTATCTTAATTAGCACTTTAAATCGTTCATCAAATATTACAGGCATATATGGTGGAGTTGTATCAAGATACACTTGTGGACCTTCTATTACCAAGGAATGAAAAACGTCTGAAATTGGAAATTAAGAAAGATTCAAAGGTAAATATTTCAATCCTGACGTTGTAGTAGTGTAGATGCTAAATCATTTATGTTGGTTTTGGTATATTTGGAACGAGAGGAATAGTTGAGCCTTTGACAAAGTTGAGTCTTTGATAAATTAGAACAAAGATAACACATGTGGAATTTGTTCTTATCATTTTTTTCCCTTTTTTTGGTTATATTTTAAAAAATTTCTTCGCATATTAGATTTTAGCAATACTTGTTTTTTTCTATTTCGTCTTTGTTTTTTTTTTTTTTTTTTTTTTTTTTGGGGCATTGTCAATATCTGAGAGGTTAATAATCTCTTAAAAATTTTGTACTTAAAAACAATTGTTTTTCTTCCTTGTCATTTCTACATTTCACTTTAGGTTCAGTCTATATATTTGAATGATATGATTTTTGCTTAGCAGTCCTCATTTATTGGTTCATTTATGATGTTTAGGGTATGGTGTTGGTCGAAAATGTCACAGTTGTACCGATTTCAACATTTGAGGAAATTAAAAGCATTATTCAAAGAGGATCTGATCAAAGGCATACTTCTGGGACTCAGATGAATGAAGAAAGTTCAAGATCTCATCTTATACTTTCAATTGTAATTGAGAGTACCAACCTTCAAACTCAATCAGTTGCAAGAGGAAAGGTATTATTGATTTTAATGTCATTATGTAATTTGATCAAATCATGGATATGTCTAAATGCTTTAGATTCACCAAAAAAGTATGTGCACTTACATCTACTTGTTATTTTGCATGAAATAGGTAGAAGCTTGTATGTGCTACTTATTTGAGTACATGATACTGTAGATTTGGGAAATTGTTTTTAGCTGATGAATTAATTTTTTATTGTTAAAATGTGCCTGATTCAACACCTCATTTGCAGTTAAGTTTTGTGGATCTTGCTGGTTCTGAAAGGGTGAAGAAATCAGGCTCTTCTGGTAATCAACTCAAGGAAGCTCAAAGCATCAATAAATCACTTTCAGCCCTCGGAGATGTTATTAGTGCTTTATCTTCTGGCAGCCAACATATTCCCTACAGGAATCACAAGTTAACGATGCTAATGAGTGATTCACTTGGTGGAAATGCAAAGACGCTTATGTTTGTAAATGTATCTCCAGCTGAATCCAATTTGGAAGAGTCGTACAATTCTCTAACGTATGTTTTTCTTTTATCATATATGTTTATGTTGCTCTTTTTCTATTAAAAAAAATTGTGGCCACAATAACAATGTTCATATGCATCTGATTTGGTCAATACTACTGGCATCTATACTAGTTTTAAAGAGTTCCGATTTATTATAGTGTGCTTGAGGAGACTGATGAGTGTGAAATATTGTTCTGCAAGGCAAAATAATGCCTCAACATTGTTGTTTAGTTGCTTAATATCTTAATCTTATGGACCCTTTGTAGTTTATGTATAATCTATTTTAAGTTGACTCTGAATCCCATACATTTTGATATCACATTCAGGAGGTAATGCTATTTCGTGTACTATCTATCAAAGTAATAAATTTATTTTAGTTTTTATGATTTTTCTCCTACTGATTTGGCTTCTGTTCAAGTACCTTAAAGCTTCTTATTTTTTGACCTCATTGTGTACTTTTCCTATGTCAATAGGTATGCATCAAGAGTTCGATCAATTGTGAATGATCCAAACAAAAATGTTTCATCCAAAGAAGTAGCTCGCTTGAAAAGATTAGTTGCATATTGGAAGGAGCAAGCAGGCAAAAAAGGCGATTATGAAGAATTAGAAGAGATTCAAGAAGAACGTCTACAGAAAGATAGGACAGATAATCGTCATTCATTGTAGAGTTTGTAGCATGTTAGTTGATGATAGGCTTTTAAACAATGATAATCTTGCAGATTGTTGAATAGAAATTTATGTCATGTTGGCTACAGGGGTTTGGCTATATATCTGCATGTGCGGCGGCTAAAGTAGGCTGGTTTTGATGATTCCCTTGAAGATTCTGCTGGTTGGATTTGCTTTGCTGGCTTAGCACCTCAGTTGTATAGTTTGCATGATCCGTATATATGTAAGATATTAACCTCATCTTCTCCAACATATAGCCTCAAACATTTCTTCTTTTTTTTTCCCCTACTTTGATGGAAGGATTCGACGAACATGTTGGAGCATGTGGCAACTAATAACCTCTATCCCATAGTTGAACTTAAGTGTCTCCCACTTGTTGCCATGTTTATTTTTTCCTTCTTTATTTTTTTCCCCTTCTTGTAATTCATTAGAATCAGTTGATTGATTAACGCAAAATCAACTCGGTTCTTCAGTTCTTTGGTTGGGCTTTCTTCTTCCTTATTTTTTATTGACTCTGCTTTTTAGCCCAAGTTTCTTGTTGTAAATCGTTTTACAATTGGTTGGTGAACGATTCCGTGGCTCCTTAGTTTGAACCAAGAAGAACGATTCGGAGTTCTAAGATATCAAATTTTATTTTGGCTAACATCATTTGTTGAGCTTAATACAGGTCATTTGGTTAATGAAAAAGACTTAAAGCCTCATTGGTTTGTGATGTGTAAGTCGAAGGCTGAAGATGTGGATCCCTCGTTTTTTCACTGTAATATGGCATTAACTAGGTGGTTTAAGTTGCTCGTGCCCAGAAGTATTTGCTGGGTGACGTGAATACAAGTTCTTGTTTATAGATTGTTTTAATGATCCCGAAGGATATAAAAAGTACGGGTCTCATGAAATTGTTGTGTCGTGTTAATTTTTCTTGGGTGATTTCATTGGAGAGGAATCGAACTTCTGCATTTGCAAACGATGATATCTTTGATTTCCTTTCTGGAAATTAAAGCGCTTTTCTTGAGTCTCTAGTTTTCAATTTCTACTGTTTCAAATTCTCTTGAGACCGTTCTATTCTTGAAATTACTACAAATTCAGCATCCATTTACATTTTCTTGCTTGTTGTAACGTCATTTTTTTTTTTTAAATAAAAAATATTTCATTCGTCCGGAGCCTATGGCTTTTGGCGAGCAGTCCAACACAATCTCAAATTCTTGATCATTTTTCTTTTTAATTCACTAGAAGAATTAAGGTTATTTGAACCCGATTTTCAATTTTACTTCTGCGAACAAAGATAAGATTGACGCAAAATGTCATATCTTTTGCGACTAAAGTTGTTTTTCCCGCTATATATATTTTTTGGGGACCAAATCATGATCGGCAGCAAAAGAATTTACAATTTTTCTAGGGACCAGCAGAACTAAATCAGAACTAAAAAAGTACCGGTTCAGTTTGGTATGTTTTCTTAGGAAAAATTGAATAGTTTGGTTCGAATATTTCGGTTCGGTTTTCTATTCAAAACTTTAAGTTCGAAAACTGAACTAAAACACCAAAAAAAAAAAAATTAAATTAAAGATATGCCACGTAACATTATTTGACTGGTGAAAACACATTATTATTATTATTATACATGTGCATGCTCCATAACATTAATCTGTGTGTGTTTATATATACACGTTATTAACACAAATCCAAAGTCCAAACCCTAGCCTCAAATGCAAACCGCAAGCCATTCATGTCTCATTTCTTCCCACTAACTGTAAAGCTCCATTCAAATCCTCACACCTCATAAATGAAATCAACAATCCTAGCCCCCAAAACCAAAACCAAAATCCTCACAAGTCTTTTTTTATATTACAAACCTAAGGTTTGTTTGATATTGAGGTTAGGTAGTTGTACTTTGAAATGTATAAAAATAAAATGTTTGGTAAACATTAGGTGTTATAGCTTAAAAGCTACGTTGATTTAATTTTTCACTTGTATAATAACAAATTTATTATATTTTTAATAATTTTATCAAAATTATTATTTGAAATTTATATTCATTATATATTATTAATTTTTGTTTCATAAATATTTTTTTTTTCTACAGCAGTTATACCTTAAAAATTAAAGCACCTCAGTAACAAATAAAACCTTATTCTCCAAAATCAAAGCCGCCCCTTACAAATCTCAATATCAAAAGCTTAATCCACTAGCCATAATTCCTCATCCGCGAAAGCCACCAGCCCAAGCCTCCGTCGTCATGTCTGCAACTGTGCCGCTTGCTACTGCTCCAAAAATTCACCATCCACCTTTCAACTTTTACAAATTTGATTTTTATTTTTAGATTTTATTTTTCAATTAATAATTTAATAATTTTCTTTAGTATCTGATTTTTGTTGTTTTTGATCTAAAGTAACAAAAATCATGGAAAGAATATGATGAAATTCAAATCGACTTGAGCAACTTGTTTTTAATTTTTAAATAAGGTCTTAAACTAAGAAATCGAACCAAAGCCGAATCTAAAATTTTCAATTCAGTAACGGTTTGGTCCTTATATTATTCGGTTTTTTCAAAATTAATATCAATCCAAACAGAAATGTTTAAGTCGAACTAAGTACCGATCCGAACCGAACTGATGCTCATTACTAATTTTTTTCTTTTATTTTTTAGATCTAACCAAGCAAAGTACCTGGAAATATATAAGAATCTATCTCTAGCACTCTTATTCTAATGTTCATGGATTTGAAGTTTGATTGGCTGATCAAACTCAAGTTATGATTATCAAGTTCCTTTGGGGTGTTTTGTTTTCTTGGATTCTTAATGCATCATAGGGACAATTTGGTGTAACCAAACAAGCCGATCATTACAAATCTATAACTCAAAGATTAAAAGCAAAGCACTCTTATTGTATATAAAATAGGTGTGAAAGACAAAAAAAAAAAAATACATAGAACATATAAGAAAATACAAAGAAATCTACAAAAAGCATTGCATTGTTGTACGAAAATGAGAGAAAAAGATAGTGCGCTCTTGCAATGTGATGTTAGGGGATTTTTTTTTTTTTAATTATGATTATCCTCCAAGCATAAACATATATTGGTAAGAATTTTTCTTAAGATTGTCTTCTATCTCTAATTAAATTGACAGTCACATAAATTCATTGTAATTTGCTTCCCTATTCAGTGATTGAAAAGCATACATTTGGACCTTCAATTAATTGAATGTTGAACGTGTGTGTATACATATAATTACCAGAAACCTAGGGAATGAGAAAGATTGTTTCAAATCTTCTAAGTAATGTTTAGGCAACAATTGGCAGCAAGAACTATATCATCTCCTACACTTCCTAATGCATAATCATCAAATAAACAAACAAACAAGTCTCATCATCATCATCATCATCATGTTAAATCTAATTAATTAATTTATTAATTAATCTAATCTGTGAAATTATATTGTATGTAGAATAAATTAACACCGGAAATTGATTCCTTGAGATGAATTGATCGAAGTAAGTCATAGCAGGATGTAATATCAAGTTTATCAGACGACTTTGAATTCTGCATACCAACCAACAACACAAACGCGGTCAGTACGAGCATAATTTCTTTTCTGATCAGCAGCAAGCAATCGTATTAATTATTTTATTTATATAAAAATTAATATTCCATGCATTGCATTTTAATTTATTGGGAAATTAATTAATAATTCTAAAATTACTGAAAAAAAATTAAAAGAAGTGGGTCAAAATTAAAGCACATATGTAATTGGAGGAAAGACACGGCAGCTATTTCTCTGAGAGTGACTACTTCACTCGCTTCAAAGTCGTCCTTAACCAGCATATCCACCGTTTCGACTTTGAAAAATCTTTGAAAAATCTTCTCCATCGAATATAAGAACGGGGTTTTCACTAACAAAATTCGTTTTTCAACTTCAAAGAAGAAAATCAATCAAAATAAAAATAAAAATAAAAAATTGATTTCTTTTCTTTTCTTTTGTTTGCAGACAAAAAACAAGAAAATTAAGAAATCAAAAAATAAGTAATTGCTTTGCTTTGCTTTACTTGTGCCCTTATCTTCTTAATTATATAGAGCCAGCTCCCAAGTTTCTTTCACTATCTCTCTCTTTCAGAAATTTCGGCTGGGTCTACCTTTAACAGTGTTAAAATAATGTTTTCTAAGAATTTGTTCTTCTTTTTCGATAACTTCTAACTCGGCAAGTTGACCCCCCCTTGCATCTTCTATTAATATCCTAGAAGCATCGAAGAACTTGTTAGATAAAAATGGTTTTGCTTCAATGAATTTATATTATGTGAATAAAAGTATAAATTTTCAAATTAAGTTTATTTAAGTAATTTTTTTTATTAAAAATAAAATAACTTATTTAAGTTTAAATTTTTTTACTAAAAATACAATCAAATAATAACAAAATTTTAAAAAGAACTAATGAGGTTAAATAAGTATTTATAACCATTAAACTATACGACATAGGTAATAAATGAAAATTTTAAGTGAAAAGAAACATTTTCGAGTTTACTTTAATACCAAGTCTTTATTATGTATGATCTAACTTTTATTAACAATAATGTCACATTTTTTTATGAGTAAAAATAATATCGCAATAACTAAAATTTGTGTCAATGTCATTATAATTACTTTAGCATGCTAATTAAATGATAAAATAATCTATTAATTTTTGTCATGATAAAATAGTGGATCCTATTATAAGATCCGCTGATTTTTTTAGTATTAAACAATAACACTACATTTACTTGTAAGTTATAAAGAAACTTACCACGCATGTTAACGGATGTGGTAAATTCATATGTCACATCATTTTAATCTGCAACCAATAAGTCAACTCATAAATATTTTTTAATAGATTATTGTTATTATTAATAACAAGAATAAAAAGCATTATAAATTGTTAATAATAATAATAATAATAATAATAATTAATGATTATCTAACTAATAGTAAATATATTGCTAATGCTACCTTCGACTTTAAATACTCATTATTGGGTTTCAAGAGACCAATGAATGATAATTTCTGTCAGAATTTTAAGCTTGACCCAATAAAAATAATTTTGTATTTAAAAAATAGAAGCAAGAAAAATGTGTTTACATCCTCGAATGTGTAACAACTTAGCAAAAAGCACTTAAAAATGACCGTTTAATAATGAGATGCCTACAAAATCATTATTTATGAAGGTAACAAAAAAATCCTAAAAGTATTTGAAATTAAAATGTATAGAAATATAAAAGAGTCTCCTATATAAATATAGACTCAGTGTTTATTCCATTTTATTATAATCATAAATATGTTGATTATCATTAATTATTATTATTATTACTAACAATTTAATAAAAATATTATTAATTATTGTTAATAGATTAATTAATTATAATATTTTTTATTATCGTTATTAATAATAACAATAATCTATTAAAAAATATTTATGATTATAATTATAATTATAATTCATTTAACAATAATTATATTTTTAATTAAATGGAGGTTATTTTGAGAATTTAAAATTATGGGGGCGAATTCATACTCTATGGTTTTAATAAAATAAAATTGAGTATAAGGGGGTTAAACGAAATTTTACATTTAAAAAAATTTATAATATTTATGAATAAAATATAAATAATATAGAGTATAGGGGGACTATATAAAATTGGACGGGCTGAGCGTAACTTACGTTGAGCGGACCCCAATAACAAATGCTTGCAGACAGGAGAAACAGAATACGTGATACGTAAATTAAGTTGATATGAGGAGTGGGCTGAGACAAGACTCTAGACCAAGACAGTTTTGGTTGAAGCTCAAGATTCAAGTGTCAAGCCAAGCCAAGCCAAGCCGAAGCCCAAGTCCAATACCAACCGACCAAAGGGATACCTGCCAACTGCCAAGTGTTTTCAGCTCATGCTGCCGCGTGGCTAGTGGCTCCCGTTGCGAAAGTCATAGAAACACACAAACAAACGGTGCGGCGTTTAATTACCAACAATGCCGCTGACTTTTGACATTTGACTTCTGTTCCCCATTCACCCTTGTATGTTAATTATTCTCCGAAGTTAACCCAAGTCGCATCCCGCATTCGCGAGGCATTTGTACATAGTTCACTGAAAAATGGAGACGCGCTGGGCAGGTATTAATTCCCGATAACCCGATTCAAGAATTGCATCTATAATAAATTAAATAATAATACTTGTAACAACTTATTAGTTCGTAGTTGATGACCACAAATATCACGTGGCCTGGCCGGGACAAAAACATCGAAGATTAATTTCTCGTCCTATGATTTATGATTATATATTCTTATTGTTATAAAAAAATTAAAATATTTTCCAGCAAAAATAATATATACTAATTAAGCAACTATATCTTTCTGATGATGGAGTACAGAATAACACCCACCAATCAACAACAAACCCTATTTAAAATTACAACAAAAAATAGAGAGAGAGAGAAAAAAAAACAAGTAGCTAGTCAAAAACTTTAGCTCCTTAATTAAATATGCTTATCTACTACTTAGTATGCCACACAGCAATTACTCATTGATACCCCAATTGGTCTTTAATCTTTATTATAATATATATAACAAGACCACTTTAATTAATCATCTAATTCACTCATTAAAAAAAAAAACAAAAAATAGCCATCCAATTTGAAAAGTAACACTTGCAATTTTCTTTTTAATATTTATTATCATTGTCCCCACTGGGCCTACCATTACAATTATTGCATAACTTTGTCTTCTATTACATTAATCACGCAGAATTAAATTAAATAATTCACTGATAAACCCTCGGTGCAAATTCACGCGCAATATAAATATAAAAACTCTAAAGACAGCTGCAAACATGCAACACCGTTTCCAAGCCGTTTCCTGAGAAAAAGTCGCCCTTCAACTTTATGTATATGTATTTGTATACATAACTCAAAGAGTGATCAGGGACGAAAGGTAAGCTTCTTTAGTATTTAAAGAAATTATTAATTCAATTCTAGTGTTGTGCTAGCTGTGTTTTTTGGATTATAAGCTGCAAGCATATGCATATGTAAAGATGAGTCATATCACGATGAGGTACTACAACAGAATTAATAGTCATGGAAGGAGATCATCATCATCCTGCTGCAAAGGAAAAGGGTTTCGGATCAACGTCTCAAAGACAAAGAGATTTTCAGTACAAGGGTTACGTGCAAGGTTTGTGTATTTGTTCAGGCTATTAAGCAGGTGGAGATTTTCATATGGCCGAGCTTTGAAATCGCTAATACTAAGTAAGAAGGAGAAGGGCATCTTCGTCAACATCAAGAGAAATAACAGCAGCAGCAAGAGAAATTTAGTGCCGAATGTTAATAGTATGAGCTCCCAGGGTCATGAATATCATCAACCATCTGTAGGCTGTAGATCAATGAGATCCTTTGGCCGCTCTAATTCTTTCTATGCGGAAGCCATTGCTGATTGCTTGGAGTTCATCAAACGATCCTCTACTCTTTCCGTCGACCAAAAACCTGCTGCGGCGTAATATGCTTGCCCACTAATGTAAATATCTATAATATATTATAGAGCTAGCTAGGTTCGTCCTAAAAATTAATTAGCTTGCAGAGTCAGTCATAATTAATGTTCCTTTTTTTTTTTTTTTTTAATTACATTTATTCAATTTGTCTGCTTCACTTGATTGAGGACACATTTGCTTTTAGATTTAGAGAGTACTGCTTGTTGTCTTTCTGTACAATGCAGCATATATTAATATGCGCGGCCTTCTTGAGTTTAATTCGGAATGCCATTTCCCCTTGTATTATTGCTTTAGAAACGAATAATGTGCATCGTCAACATAATTTAATTTTTCTTGGGTAGTAAATAAAAAATAAAATAAAAGAGAGAAAAACAAACCTACGGCGGTGATGAAGCAGCTGCAGGGTGGCAATCTCGGGAAGGTTCAGAGTAGGTGGAATTGAAGATTCTAATTTCTAACGTAAGGAATTTTCGACCTAACACATTGTCATTATTTGACTAATCAAACAATCAGAAGAAAAATTATTTGAAAATCGAAAGTTAAAAGTAAAGCTTGTAACTTTAGAAGCAAGTGCCATGATAATATCTCTTGACTTCAATCCAACATGCCAAGTTACGCCTCAATGCCTGATGTTTGCCTCTTTCTTTTTCCTTTTGTATTATTTAATTAAGGGAGGTTAGGTTAGGTTGGAATAATGGAATTAACGGTCGCCCACTTTGCTGCGAATCGCTATCCGGGGTTCACACTGCTAAAGTGCTAATGGTAATCGACTTTTTCCGTCTGGGCCAAACTGACCCAATAACTTGCTGCATTACGGCTATGTGGCCCAAAATCGAACGGGGTTTTGCCGACTTTGTGATTGTGGGCGTCAACAAGATTTTGTAGGCTGGAAGCAACAAACCAATAAGCGGCTACCTTCGATGTCTGGTACAAAAATAGAAGCGAAATGGTACTTTTGACATAAAATTTAGGTGTGGGCCAAATTCAATTGGGCTCGGACTATTTTTATTTTGAGTTTGATTCGGTTCGACTTATTCAATGTAATTTATTTAGTTTTTCTTATATTTTAGCTCCTCAGTCACATTCAACCAAGAAATGAAATGTATAAAAAGTAAGGCAAGTAAAGTATTGGAATTGGAACAAAGCATGCCCACAAAGGAAGCAAAGCAAATTAAAAAAAAAGGAGTAAAAAATAAAATAAT
This sequence comes from Citrus sinensis, assembly GCF_022201045.2. Lineage (NCBI taxonomy): Eukaryota > Viridiplantae > Streptophyta > Magnoliopsida > Sapindales > Rutaceae > Citrus > Citrus sinensis. Next base: position 219,461 of record NC_068562.1, read on the forward strand.
AATAATAATAATATACTTTATCCTTACTTGTGTACTTTGCATTCTATTTACACATTTAAATTGAACAATGAATAAGTGGGCAAATGAATCTTGGTTGCACAGAAACATTTTTTTCTTAGCAAAAATAGCATGATATAGATTATAATAGAAGTCCTAATAAGCTGAAATCATGGATTTTAATTATAATCTATTTATTTTTACGTCAATCAAGATTTAGCATAACTCATTTTTTCATCTCCTCATACAGAGGCATAGCCGCCGAGCAAACATCGAAGGGAAGGGAATGTTTGAAGTAATCTAACCGGTGGAGAAAAGGATGGCATATCAAAAGATATGGGAAACATTATAATTTTGGATCAGGCTATGGTGCAACAGTGGCACCGTGCCACAGTTGCACTTAGCCGTTGGATGCAGTTGGATTGGTGGGATCCACTGACATCCAACTGCATCCAACGATTAGGTTCAACTGTGGCACGGTGCCACTGTTGCACCTAAGGGGAATCCTATAATTTTAGGCGTTAAGCATGTTATACACATGATGATTGATTGTGATTGATGTTGTGGCGGCAAATCTTTGCTTTGATTTGATTAAAGCATCTAGAAATTTAGAAAAGCAGACACTTTTCTCCCACCGCCTGAAGTTGGGAGCGCGTTTTGGCGCCCAGAGTCAAAGCGAAAACCAAAAATAAAACGTGTGCTGGTGGTGTGGTGTGGCCCGTGTGGGCAAAAGGAATAAATAAATTTCTTGATTTTATAAATACCATGAGTTATAGAAGCCCTAATGGTAATACTACTCTTAAGCTGAGATCACTGCTGACCAAAGCACGAACCTTTTTTGGAATTGTAACTACTTCCTCCGCCGCGGCGGCCGCTTCTTTTTCCGCAACCACCGCTCCCAAGATCAGCAACGCCATGGACGAAATACAAACCCTCAAGACCAAAGTCTGCATCATCGGCAGCGGCCCCGCCGCCCACACTGCCGCCATCTATGCCGCCCGAGCCGAGCTCAAACCCATTCTCTTCGAGGGCTGGATGGCCAATGATATTGCGCCTGGTGGCCAACTCACCACCACCTCCGACGTCGAGAATTTCCCCGGTTTTCCCCAGGGCATTCTCGGGGGCGACTTGATGGATCGCTGCCGCAACCAGTCTCTCCGTTTCGGCACCCAGATTTTTACCGAGACCGTTTCCAAAGTCGACTTCAAATCCCGCCCTTTTAAAGTTTTTACAGATTCCAAATCCGTTCTTGCTGATACTGTTATTGTCGCCACCGGCGCCGTTGCCAAAAAGTTGCAATTCCCCGGTTCAGATGCGTTCTGGAACCGTGGCATATCGGCCTGCGCAGTGTGTGATGGAGCCGCTCCGATATTTCGGGACAAACCCTTGGCCGTGATTGGTGGCGGGGATTCAGCCATGGAAGAAGCCAACTTTTTGACAAAGTACGGATCAAAAGTTTATATAATTCATAGGAGGGATAGTTTTAGAGCTTCGAAGATTATGCAAAACAGGGCACTTACGAACCCTAAGATTGATGTGATTTGGAATTCGGTTGTTATAGAGGCTTATGGAGAAGGGGATAAGAAGGTTCTGGGAGGATTGAAGGTGAAGAATTTGGTGACTGGACAGGTTTCTGATTTGAAGGTGTCTGGCTTGTTCTTTGCCATTGGACACGAGCCTGCTACTAAGTTTGTGGATGGTCAGTTGGACCTGCATTCTGATGGTTATATTATTACCAAACCTGGGACTACACACACTAGTGTCCCTGGAGTTTTTGCTGCTGGAGATGTTCAGGATAAGAAGTACAGGCAGGCTGTTACCGCCGCCGGCACTGGTTAGTTCTCTCTTACACTCACGCCCTCATGAATTTTGATATCTATTTCTAAACACTTCATTATTTATTGAGCTAAACTATGTGCACTAGAGTCTTTTGGGCTTTGGAACTTGCAAAATTCTCCCAAGTTTGACTATCACCTAATTGTATAATTTTTGAGATACTACTCTTTTTGGCATATAAGCTGAGAAATTCTCCTAAGTTTGACTACCACCTTATTGTATAACGGGATTGCCATACACAATACTAATCCAATGAAATTTGTATTTTGGCTCCATCTTTTGGTACTCATTTATTTGTTATACTTTATCATTTCACTTGTCCTGGTTGAGCTTAAACTCAAGCAAACCTCCATCTGGCTAGATTAGGTTTAAAATTTGTGCAAGTCCAGGTCCAGGTATCAGTTTTGTTCGACAACTTTTGATTATGCAATCAAATGGGTTGTTTTGCTTAGCCTAGGCTCTGCTCGCTTCATTAGTCTGGCTGAGGTGAGATGGGCTTTAGCTTGATTGATGATCTTTAACCTTAGAGATTCCATGTATAGCATGAGCCTTGAAGGCAACCTCTATTCATTAATTGAGGTCATACTTTTTGCGTGGCCTATAGAGAGGTTGGTGATACTTTTTGCTAATGGATAAATAATTTGACAGAACTTGACGATCTTCAGTCATGTATAAAAGTTGACATCATCTGCACTTCATGAATAATCATAGTATGATTACTTTGGTGGCGGTATACTATGGGACTCAGAACTTATGTAGGATTTTTAGATGGTAGAATACATGGGTGGTTACCTAAAATAAAACAAGTGGAACTGAAACTTGTTTTCTCTTCATTTCTATTCAGTTGATGGCGCATATAAGTCATTGTTGTTGATGACTCACTGTGTAGCACATCATATCTACCGTCATTGTATTGTATGCCATCTAAGATTGTGCTCTGAGTTAACATACTAAATGCAAACTTATCGTGGTCAGTATGGAAAATCATCTTTACAATTGAGTACCTTGTGTTGGTTAAGCTTTCTGAAGACTTTGAAATCTTTTGTTTTTGCAGGGTGCATGGCAGCCTTGGAAGCTGAGCATTACTTGCAAGAGATAGGATCTCACGAGGATAAGAGTGAATCTTCACTGTAGGATAATGGCAGGGCTGGGATATGATGAAAGCAGAATAGTCTACATGCAAACTTGATCTAAATCTACCTCTGAATGAAGAAGGCCTTTTCTCGACCAATTCAAGTGATGAATCAGTACTGTCTTGGTGACTTATTTATTGGCTTCCAATAGTTGGTTGGAAAAACTAATTGGATAAGGAATTTGTTTTAAGTTGGTATTAGTGCTGCATTTTAGAATGTAATTGTTGGTTGGAATTTTTTAAGAATATATTATTCTTTACCTTATTGTCATCATAAATCTATTGATATTTAACAATTAGAAATTTCCTAGATGAAGCCTGGTATGACATTGTTAAGATTTCAACCATTAATAATATTGGAGGGCCATCTACTACTGGCAGACTCGCCCAAATCTTCTCATAAAAACTTACTCGTATGAGATGATTTGCTACTTCAAACTAAAACTTGCTGTAGCTTGTGGGTAGATTTGATATTGAGAAAATTCCGCTGGATATCCATGTCGGTATCTATCAACTTGCATTCTTTTTATTTTAATTATTTATGATTTTAATTTTAATCATAAAAGTTAGAAAATTTTAATGATAAATATATATAGGTTAAAGTCTTAATTCTTAAAGATAGTTTGTAAAGGAAAACACAAAGTTTACATGGTTTGGCCTTTGGCCTACATTTACGGGAGCAATTAATCATCAATCTACTATATAAATAAGAGATTACATAAGATTTCACGTTATACAAGATGAATAACATAAGTTAGATAGATAGATAGAGATAAAGATGAAGATAGTGAATAAAGATATGGAGAGTGATAATATGGTGAAGAGGATGGATGATAAATGTGGAAAATATAAATGGTCTTCTAAAAATGAAGAAGTGGGCGATGATCTAAAAGATGAAGAAAAAGAGAGTGTGAGAGAGAGACAACAGGAGAGGAGAGGAGGAGAGGAGATGATGCCATGTCCTAATGTGAAAAAATATTTATAAATTCTAGTAATAAGAAGAATGCATAAAAGTTATGGCTGAATGTCATCTCTAATAAGGGGATATTTTTAGAGGTATGTGTCATATTTAAGGAAAAAATGATAAGGATATTCATTTTGTACTAGGTTATCTTTTCTCATAAATATCTTAAAGTATCCAACCATGACCATTAATTTCCAGCCTAAACAATGTAGTGAATTATTCCAAATGATATTTTTATGTATTTTATCAATTTCATCCTTATTATTGTCCATGTGTCATTCATTTGTTAGTCTAAAGTATAATTCCAAATATGTATATAATAAGCCTTTAATTAGTAGACATTTTATAATTTTCAAGTTTAATATTACTAATATTTTGTTTTAACTTTATTATTATTATTATTATTTTACTTTACTTTAATGACTTGAAATTAATTATTACTTACTAAAGTTGGATTTTTATTTGTTTAATTTATTGTACACGATAGTTGTATAAAATTTTTACTTACTAATATTATTGATAATACTTATATAATAATACTTATATATTGATTAAAAGATGAAGTAACACATTGATATTAGTGACGATAACTTGCCTACTACAGAAATATTTTGTATTAAATTAATATATCTTGTGAATTGTTTTAATGTTGAATTTTAATTTCTTATCTACATTGATAAATTTAGAATTGAGTATTATATGTGGATTTTTAGGCTGTTATTATAAATTTATAGTTTGAATTATATAATTTAAGTTTTTATATATTATTAAAGTCATTGTTTTAATATTTACAATTTTAAATGATAAAACCTAAAAAAAAAAAATCCGCTGTCGATTGTAGGTAGATTTAGTAATTGCTAAACTCGCAACAGGCAAATTGTTTTTTAAATAAAAAAATAAAACCCGTTGCAGATTATAAATAGGTTTGATGATTTAATTTTTTTGTGGATACAGAGTTTGGTAACAGTAAATTCGTAGTGAGTAGTACCCATGGGCATCCCTACCTGGATTGCATGGCTAAGTTCAATGATGAAACTGACGACAATGGGGGGGGTAGGGGGGGAGTGGTCTCGTTTACACATCCTCACACGAAAATATGAATATATAATCATTCCGACGATGACCATCACGAGCCAGGTGTCTATATATATATATATATATATATATATATATATATATATATATATATATATATATATAATGTTCTCGAATCAGTTTTTAATTTGTATGATCCTATTAGTTGTGTGATGATTACGTTTAAAAATTGAACAAACTTAGTTTGTATTCCGCCGCATTTTTTTGGGATTTAGGTCAAGAATTAGTTTTCCCATTCAAATGTTATGCAAATACTGTATTGGTTGGGAGTTTGGGGCGTCTCCTCCTGGTCCAAGTAAGCATCAACACATGGGACGGGCCAAGCCCATTTCATATAACCAGCGCATTAGCATTATGGATCTTGCTAAAGTCTATGGTGGAGTTCAAGGGAAACATATTTTGAGCTTAACCAGCAAATAATGAAAGGTAGTGGCTCAAAATTATCATAAGTCGACTTCCACTTTTGAATTCAGCATTAGCTTGCTAGCCATACGAAAAAGAAGAAAGTTGCCATATCTCAATCAAATGAATAATGATGTAATAAAAATGGTTGGACCAAAATTGAATACAAACCAGCCCAGTGTACCAGTTGCTATGTTTGAGATATAGGCCCAATCGGCAGTGATTGAGTTGATGTTGGGCCCAATTTGAATACGAGAAGAGATTAGAAATGACAGAAGAAGTAGGTGTGTGTGTTGTATGGATGCGGAAAAGGAGAGGAAGAAAAAGCCTAAGTGAGAATGATGTTTGTTGAGTGTTGGCAAAGGAAATGTCTGACAGCCCACACACTCGTTTAGTCCTTCTTTCCGAATTGAATGTCTCTTTCGCGATAAAGTACAGGAGGCAGCCAGGAAGCTTAGCTATTAGCTTATTTATTTTGGACACCTTCAACTATCCTTTATCTTTTACTATTAAATTTTTTTTCCCCTTTTTTATTATTATCATTATTACATCGCGATTCATTTTGATTGATTGTAACTATTCACACACACACAACACAATCACAGCGTATGTCCATTTCTCCTGCAACCCGACTGCAGAATTTGTCCCTTATGATTGAGAGATTATTATCAATAATAACTAAATACAAGAAGCAAATTAACTTCTTCTTCTTTTTTCCTTAATAATAAAAAATAGATAAAAGCAGAGAATCTTTTTGATGGGAGGGGAGGGTAATTCCGAAACTTGTAGTTTTTTCTTCCTTTCTTTTAACTTTGAAGTTAAAATTTATAATTAATTAATTTTGTTAACTACTATTATCACCAACAGTTAAGTTAAACTAATATGCTGTTGAGTTTCAAAATTCCAAGTGAGATGAAAGCGCTTCTTCTTGTATTGTATTGTATTATTATATTGTATGTGTGTATAAATAAAGGCTAACAAGAAGAAGAAGCAATTATAAGTTAAAAAGTTAAAAAGGAAGGAAGCTGAAAGCAATCGCTTTTAAGTTTTAACTGTTTTGGTGGGCTTGATCTTGATGGCTGGTGCGTATGGAGCAGAAGCAGACAGCGCAAACCGGAAGTTATTCGTTGGAGGGTTGGCGTGGGAGACCAACAGCGACACTCTCCGCACTTACTTTGAGCAGTTTGGGGACATTCTTGAAGCCGTCGTTATCACTCACAAGAACACCGGCCGTTCCAAAGGCTACGGTTTTGTATGCACCTTCTTTCTTATTTGTGATTTGTCACACTTTTATGCAAAGCTAGCTGCGATTACTTTGATGGCATGATGCTAACACTATTAGTTTGTTTTTTTTTTTTTTTGCTGTGATTCTTTCTTTTTCCAATTTTAGGTGACATTTCGTGATCCGGGGTCAGCTCTGAGAGCTTGTGCCAACCCAAGTCCTATGATTGGTGGGCGTAAAGCTAATTGTAATCTTGCTCATTTAGGCCGAACTCGACCAGATCTGCCCTCTTTTGGTATCTTTCTTCCATTTCTTGAGATTTTTTTCCCCTTTTCAATTTTTTTTCATTAATCTGTACGAGAACCCTAATGCTCACTTGTAATTGCTCTTCTGTGGTCCATGATGTATGGTTACTTCATCACAACTCAGTGTTTAATATAGAATATTGCAAGTGTTTTAGAAATGGATAGGAATCTGTGTAAAGCTGGCTCAGAGTGGCTGCATCCAAATCCTATAAGGATACAGGTTTTATTCATTATTATTATTATTATTTTCACTTCTGGGTGTTCTTTAAAATGTCCTATACTGTGTACATTACAATTACAAAGTGGCTGCAATGGTTAGGGGAGTGAACCCTATATTGTATACATATTGCCGTTGTGGGGGGCACAAATTAGTCTTAGAGATCAAGAATGGCTCTTGTGTTGTGCCTCCGTCAACCTCTATGTTCTGTGTTCCTTGTTTCTAAAATTTCAATGTCTCTTTTGTAGGGCATCCAAGGCCATCATCTGCAGCCCCTCTCTTTGGAAGTCCTGGTCACCACCAACCGGTTTCTTACAATTATCAATCTGCGTTTATGCATCCGCATCCTTATTGGTGAGTTGGATGTTCTAGTCAAACATTTTTCTATGGCCTTTTAAGCCCACTGGGTCTGTTGAGATAAAATTGTTATTCTGCTTTGAAGTACAAAAGGAGCCAACTGATATAATTTAATACTCTATTGATGTTTCCAGGTGCTAACTGCTTCAAAACTTTTGTCCTTATAGTACAATAACTTTTGTCCTTTTGCTCTCTGGACGTTCATTCAATTTCTTTTATGCAGGTATACAGCATATGCACCTGGATATTTCAACCCGCAGGTCAATATCCATAATATAGTTCTATTGATGTGCATGGTTACTAGGACTACAAAATTATGCCAACTAGCCTGCTAATCTGCTTTGATTAATTGTTCTTTTACAGGGTCTCTACAATCCTTATGTGGGTCAGCATTACCTTCCACTTTATGGGGCCCCAGGAACAGTTAACTCTGGTATGTACTCACACGGACAACTGGGTCATCACTTTCCTGGCGGTCATGACAACACAGTGGTTCGTGGCTATGGGATGCTGGGTCATCATATTGTGCCGTATGGTGGGCCTAATGACAATGGATTGACCTCAGCTGCATTTCCCATGATTCAACCGCCACATACTGCAGGTAATAATCTCTTCCTAAGAAGCCTTTCATGCTCGTCTATGAAGTTGGGGCGTAATGGACTCTAAATGTCAATTTGTGATGCTATTGTAGATCAAATTGGCAATACTGTGATGCATACATGATACTGTAAAAGCATAGCAATACAACTTCACATAAGACAATGTGTTGGTAAAGCAATATTGTTCTTCTGAAAAAATCTTCTAGCAAATTATACAAATAGCTATTATGCTGAGATCTTATTACGTACACATTGTATCCAATATTCCAATGGCTATTTGCTTTAGACTTTGTTGTTTGTATTTGTATGAGTGAAATCCAGGCTATGGAATATGAGGCCTAACCATGTAATTTCTTATGTAAAAATAGGTGTTAAGATCATTTCCTTGCTTTTTACAGGAGTATCTGACAACTTTAGGACAGGCTCAGATAACAACTCACCTGCTTTCTCCTCCAATCGCTAGCAGTACTGAACTGGCCACAAGGAAGGTCTAATGGTAGACTAGAACATTCACATCTTGAGGTGGAAACTGCCATTTTACCTACCTCGTCTATGTGATTTCTCTGTACATCTTATATTCAGTATTTAGGTAACCCATGAACTGCAGCTGGACAAAGAGCAACGCACTGTTACATGAGTTTAGGCTTCAACTATATCCTCACAATTTATTGGCTTTGCTTTCTGATTCTGGAGGTAGGTTTCTATAATGTCCTGTTTTGTATTTATTTCTCCATGAAATAAAGGCTCTGCATGTTTAAATGCTATGTGTGATTGATGATATATTTAGTTAGAATGGAAAAAGTCAATTAGCCATGGACGCTTCATCTGTAACTGAGACTTTACCGAGGGAAAAAAAAGAGTTTAAATTTTAGATATTTGTTTGTGTGTGTTTGTTAGAGTTTTTATTTACTACTTACTGGAAAGGCATTCACAAGAAATTGTGAACATAAGAGATAGTTATTTGCATCAGCATGCTGTCTTATTCCAATTGTTGGTTACACCACGCCTCCAATCATAGAGCTATGAATGAACTTTCTTTGTTTTTAAAACATTGCAGGTCATCATCTTTAGTCTTGGTTAACAATGAAGAAACAGTTGTACATACATTGTTGTCAAAGTCACTGGAGCGGTTGGGAGGAGCTCATTCGAGGATGTTTTGCTGCAGCCATGAATGTCAGTCACGTGGATTTACTTGTAAATAATAATGTCTTAAAGCCTTTGATCTTTGATGTGATGTGATTGATGCCATGTAAATAACTTGTCATTAATCAACCATTCATTAATATTCTTGGATAATTTTTATCTGATAATCACATCACAGGTATCGTGCGAAACTATATATATATATATATATTTGAATTTTTGAGTAAAGGCTTAAAAGAGTGTGGCGGAGGGAAAGCAACTGATATACACTCGATGTTCTTTGATTCACAAACAGAACGGTAGTGATCAGAATTTGCATGAACTTGAATAAAAAGTTGCAGCAGAAATGAATTTGTGACGTTGCTTTCTTTCTTTCTACTGACTGATGGTAAATTTAAAATTTAAAGGATAAGAAAGACGTAACATACGAAAAGGCACATACGTACCGATCCATTAACCACAGCCATACAGCTTTGTACTTTGTAGCCAGTTAGTAGAGGAAGAGGGGCATAGAGTCTGATATGGGTCGAGTCCATAAAGAAAGAGAAAGCCTGGCCCAACCGGGATTGTATTATCGACTCGGATTGAAGCTTTGAAACAAAGTCAGAACTGAGAAGAAGAAGAAATGGAAGAGTACCCAGAAGAATGGCGGACACCGCCGGTGTGTTTAATATCAGTGGTGGGATTGGCAGAGCATGAGCATCACCGCTTGATCTCAACACACTTGCTCTCTGAGCAGCCACCTACCAATACTTTAGCCTTGCCCGACTTGTCTAAACTCCTCCACCTTTTATCCAAAAAACCAAAGCAACCACCCGATGCCACGTCATCTTCTTCACCCGCTGCCGGGATACTCAAGCGCGATTGGCTAATGAAACATCGCACCAGAGTCCCTTCCGTTGTGGCCGCTCTTTTTAGTTCCGATCAGGTCTACGGAGATCCTGCTCAGTGGCTTCAGGTCTGCTCCGATCTCGATCTTCTTAAGGCCGCTATTAAGCCCAGGAATATCAAATTGGTTGTCGTCGTTGTTAACGATACACTTAGCGATCATAATGACGTTTATGAAGAGCGCTTTATTGCTCTTCGTAAGCGCGCCGAACTTGATTCCAAATACATTCTTACTTTTAATCCCAACACCGCTTCCGATCTTCAAATTTCTCTTAACAGGTTACATTTTTCTATTTTCTTTTCTTTTCTTTTCTTTTTTGTTCGGTTGATTGATTGATTTCTTTCATTTACATCTTATTGAGAGATTCAGCAATCGACATTTCTTTCTTTCTTTCTTTGTTTCAATCAAGGCTGGCGAGCATATTTGGGGAGTTGTCTCTTGCTTATTACAGAGATGAAGGAAGAAGAATTAAAACCCGTGTAGAAAAGAAGACCCTCAATGTCAATTCTATTGACTTGAATATTCGCTATTGCTTTAAAGTATGCAGTATAACTTGCAAGTTTAGACAACAGTTCCCCCTCTTTTCATTTTTCTCATCTGTTATTGTGTTTCAATCACACATTTCTTATCCAATTACTTTGATTTCCTAGGTTGCTGTATACGCTGAATTTCGAAGAGATTGGGTTGAAGCTTTGAGGTTTTATGAGGATGCTTATCATATGCTGCGGGAGGTATTTTCTTCTTATATACGTACTCTTTTCGCTATCTCTTTTATCTGTTATTTTGTTACTCAACCTACTTAGTCATTGTCATTTTCTTATGCTTATACTTGATTTCTGCCTTCAGATGATTGGAACATCAACAAGGCTGCCGCCAATTCAACGGTTGGTTGAGATTAAAACTATCGCCGAGTTATTGCATTTTAAAATATCAACCGTGTTATTACATGGTGGAAAGCTCAAAGAAGCAATTACATGGTTCCATCAGCACAATGCTTCGTACAAGAAGCTGGTCGGTGCACCTGAAGTTGTTTTCCTTCACTGGGAATGGTTAAGCAGACAATTTTTGGTATTTGCTGAGTTACTGGATACAAGCTCTGTGCCAGCTCAAAGCATTTCATCCCTAGTTTTAGCCACTGCGGATAGACCTTTGACCGAGTCGGAATTTCATCCATCTTATTACTATCAGGTCTTCTTTACCTTCTCGCATGTTGGAGATTTTATTTATTAGTATTATACTTAGCCTGAAAATCACCTTCTCTTGAAATGCTATATACCATGCAGTCTGTTTTATTGTTCTCTCACCCTTTCCATTTAGAGTGTGTGCTAATATGACTTTTGCCAACATTACATTTAAATGTACTTACAATAGAAGGAAATAAAATAAAATATGAGCCTGAATTTTCATATATTGACCATTTCATTAATTGCTATCCCATGTACTGATACCATAACATGTGTGATATTCGCTCAACAACATCGAATCATACACAATGCTGCCCTCCTAGATTCTCGAAAAGTTATATTAATGGCTTAAACGTAAAATTTAAAATATTCCTTAGCTGTCTGCAGCTCTCCTTGTGTAGTATCTTCAGAACTACTCTGCATCAGTGAACGTTTAGATTTGTAGAATGCTTTGATTTTTTTGACCTACCATATTGATAGTATGAATAATCATACTCCAAGTGCTTTTTTTTATCTGCATACTACTTCATGTGCCATTCAGAACTATCATTTAGAAGTCCATGTAATATTTTTCCTTAACAAATTATACTTGTTAATGAGCTAAATCATAACAATTAGTCTTAAAACAGTTAGCTGCACATTACTTGAAGGAGAAAAGATCATCATTGGAAATTGCTTTGTCGATGTCAGAATCCGCGTCTGAGCTTGACAGCAGTGCTGATTCTGTAGCACCTTCGGTGTATATTGGTCAATTTGGTCGATTACTTGAGCAAGGGGATACTGTTACTATGCTGCCGTATGTCATAACATTTGAATGTGTTGAACATTACTGTCAATTGTATCATTTCTTTTATTTACAAATCAATGCCTTTTACTTTCATCTCATTTTGCAGTCTTACAGATGAAGATTACACCCGCTATGTTATTGCAGAAGGGAAAAGGTTTCAAGATACCTATGAAATTCTTGCTCTGCTAAAAAAATCTTGTGAATCATATGGTAATCATAAAGCTCGAAGGATGGGCTCTTTTTGTGGATTCCAGATGGCTGTTGAGTATTTTGCTTTGGGTGATTTCAATAATGCGAAACAACTTTTTGATGGTGTTGCAAATCAATATAGGCAAGAGGGGTGGGTTACCTTATTGTGGGAGGTCTTGGGTTACCTAAGAGAATGCTCAAGGAAACAAGGCATAGTTAGAGATTTTGTAGAATGCTCGTTGGAGATGGCTGCCTTGCCAGTGTCATCTGGTACAGATGCGCAGCCTTTTAGTTTTAAAGAATGTGGTCCAGCTGGGCCCCCTACTCTCTCACAGAGAGAAATTATACACAAAGAAGTTTTTGAGCTTGTCAGCAGGGAAGTAGGGCTGGTGTCAGTTGAAGACAATAACTGTATCAAAATAAGTAGAGATAATCCTCTCCATCTTGAGGTTGATCTTGTTAGTCCCCTTAGATTAGTAATTCTTGCTTCAGTCACTTTTCATGAACAAATAATCAAGCCCGGTGTATCCACCTTGATTACGGTGTCACTTCTATCACAATTACCCCTTACTGTCGAGATCAATCAATTAGAAATCCAGTTCAATCAATCTGAGTGCAATTTTGTCATCATAAATGCTCAGAGACCTTTATTAGCCGCAACGAATGATGGTCTACAGGTTCATCGAGCAGAGAGTACACCTTTGATACTTATTACTAACAGATGGCTACGCTTGACGTATGAAATTAAATCCGGTAAGTAAGGTGTTCGTTTCTGCACCGTCTCGTTTTATTTTATTTTTTTGTGGAATAATTCTTTAGGTACAGTTTGACACACGCAGAGTTCCTTATATCAACAAAAATTGTTTAACCTGGCAAGTCTTAAATTTACTGATTGCATAAGCTGATTCATGCCAGTCAGATCTAGTTCTGTTGGGGTTTACACTCAAAAAGTCTGATAAGCCCTCGAAATCAAAATTTCATGATATGATGTGTTCTCCAGCTCTGATACTCAGTTGGCAATAAATAATAGCAATTAGAATCTTGGGTTGGTGGCTGCCAGGTTTATATTTTCTATTATCAGGTCGTTTTCATGTCATGCAAGCAAATGCTTTTAACCAGGATTCACGAGTCCTAAACCTGCTTCTTCCAGAAATTTGACCGTTGAATTGGCACACCTATTTGCCAAGTTGACCTAAGATCCTGGTGTTAAGGCAAAGCTCGATATTCAAATGTTGAGTCATTCCTGGCATGCACTGGAATTTCCAGTGCTAGTAGTACTGCAGTAATTCTGTTTTTTTTTTTCCATCATGTATCACTTTATTTTGTCTAAGATAACTTTTGAATTTATCCAGAACAAAGTGGAAAGCTTGAATGCATCTCTGTAATTGCAAAAATGGGGCCACACTTCACAATCTGTTGCAGAGCTGAAAGTCCTGCTTCAATGGAGGATTTACCTCTTTGGAAATTTGAAGACCGTGTGGAGACTTTTCCAACCAAGGATCCTGCTCTTGCATTCTCTGGTCAAAAGGCTACCCATGTTGAAGAACCTGACCCACAAGTAGATGTTGATTTAGGTGCCTCTGGCCCTGCATTGGTTGGTGAGAGCTTCATGATACCTGTTACTGTGGCATCGAGAGGCCATGACATCTACTCTGGTGAGTTGAAGATCAATCTGGTGGACGTAAAAGGAGGTGGCTTGTTCAGTCCAAGGGAAACTGAGGCATCCTCAATGGAAAGTCATCACGTTGAACTTCTTGGCATTGTTGGGCCAGAAGAGGAAGAGTTGGGTCCCGGCGAAATTGAGAAAATTCAGCAATCTTTTGGATTGGTTTCTATTCCATTCCTAAAAAGTGGAGAGTCATGGTCCTGCAAGCTAGAAATCAAGTGGCATAGACCCAAACCAGTTATGCTTTTCGTGTCTTTGGGTTATTCACCACTTAACAATGAATCAACCGCACAGAAGGTCCATGTCCACAAGAGCTTGCAAATTGAAGGAATGGCTGCCATTGCCGTAGGCCATCGCTTTATGCTTCCTTTCCGCCGGGATCCATTGTTGCTCTCAAGGATCAAGCCAGTCTCTGATTCTGAGCAGTTAGCATCACTTCCCCTGAATGAAACAAGTCTGCTTATTGTCTCTGCCAAGAACTGCACTGAGGTCTCATTGCAGTTACAATCAGTGGCTATTGACAATGAGGATGGCGACAGTGAAAGGGTATGTTCTGTGCAACATGGAGGCGAAAATCTTTCAGGCCCTTCCCTTCTCATGCCAGGTGAAGAGTTCAAGAAGGTATTCACAATTGTTCCCAAAGTTGAATCTTCGAAGCTCGGGCTGGGAACAGTGTGTCTGAGATGGAGGAGGGACTGTGGGATTGATGACCATTCTGGTTCTTGCGAAACAGAAGCTTGGGTTGTGAGTAAACATAAACTACCTGATGTTGAAGTGGAGTTATCACCTTTAGTTGTGAGCTTGGAATGTCCTCCTTATGCTGTCCTTGGAGAACCCTTCACATACACGATTAAAATTTGGAATCAGACTAAGTTGCTTCAAGAGGTCAAGTTCTGTGTGGCAGATGCACAAAGTTTTGTGTTGTCTGGGGTTCACAATGACACAGTGTTTGTTCTTCCAAAATCCAAGCACATCCTCTGTTACAAAGTTGTGCCACTTGGTTCAGGTTTGCTGCAGCTACCCAAAGTTACTGTGATCTCGGTTAGGTATTCAGCCGAGTTTCAAGCATCTAATACTGCATCTACTGTGTTTGTTTTTCCTTCGAAGCCTGATTTTAAGGTGGCGGCGGATGTTGGAAAGAGAGAGATGGAATCTATTGCAAGTGAATAAATACTGTCCTTGTATTATATACATTTTTTTTAAAATAAAAAATTATTAATGATTTACTTTTTGCTATTATTAATATCGGCTTTGAATTGGTGTGGCTGGTTTATTGCTGCTGGCTGGTGTGAATGTATGGGGTAGGGGATATGTTGGTGACTAAAGCAACGATGTACTGGGGAGGAGATTCATTCATTCAGAAAGTCTGAGATCGGTCTGAGTCGTCTGACACTGAAGCTATCCAACCAAATAGACACACTCACTGATCCATTTCAGGTTGGATCTGGATCTGGATCTGGGTTGTATTGTATAGTTGCTTGCATTTAATTGAGGAAATGGTAGTGCATCTCGGTTCTCGTCGATTTTGGGTTGGTTTGGTTTGTCAGGATGAGGTTAATTTAATGAGAATTATTTATACTATGGTTATATGGATTTGTTATTTGTATCAGCAAATAATAGACAAATCATCTTGTTGTAAAAGTACAATGGTGGAAACAAAGTGCTGTCAACGTGGATGACTGGAGTAGATTTCTTAGGGTAGGTTTATAGGTTGTGCCTCAGTAGATTTAATCTAAATTATCCCGGTAAATTATAATATACATGAAATAAACCAAAGCAAAGGTAGAGATGACACCGAAATCAAATCAATGTATTCCTATTCTCCTTTCAATCGCCCAGCCCGCCCGGGGGGAGGGGGGGGGCGGGTTTGTTGTTGTGTGGAAGAATTAAAAAAAAAAAAATCATTGTATTCTGATATATTTGTCTTTGGGAAACCAATACAATTCCATCACAATTTTAACGTGGACCGATCTTTTTAAATGAGCAAACGATCAACGCACTTCCTATCCTAACCATTTCTCGTGATTTATTTATTTATATATTTAGTTCTACTTCAACATAAAATGGCTAATTTCTTATTATTATTATTATTATTTATTGTATTAAAATTAAATAGAAGTGAAGAAATGGAACTTAATCGCTTTTTATCCAAAACAAAAGGAAAAATAAATAAATAAATAAAGCTTTCAGACTTCCTTCAGTTCGAAACTTTGATTCCAAAAGAGAGAGAAAAATAAATAATAGAATATTGTATTATAAAAGTAGATTTGAGGAAAGGTCTTCAGTCTTCACTACTCCCGTCCCCCGTCAAATTAAAATTTAGAAAGAGAGGAGCGCCTCGAGTGTGTGTGACTGTGAGAGAGAGAAGTACGAAGACCCGACCGTCCAGCGTGTCCGGCTTCCAGCCGCGTGTCCCGGTCGCCTCCTTGCCTGCCAAGCGAAAAGTGAACGTGAACGGTTCTCTTCTCTACTTCTACTCTATTTGTTTAGACATTAGGAGGATCCTGTTAAACTCAATACTACTTACTCATCATGCGTACTACTCCATAACTCATTTTCATTCTTTTGTGTTTCTATTGGAAAGAGAGAGGGAGTACTTCCTTTCCCGTTACATGAGAGACGTATCATTTATGCTTTCAGGTTGCTTTTTTAGGGTTTTATACTTGGTGCGCGATCAGTCTAAAAATGCTCCACTGCTCTTTCAACTAACAAATCCAACTTTCAGCCTTCGGCAGCAAGTTTCTGCTTTGTTTTGTTATTTTTTTTTTCACTTTCTCTTCTTTCCTCTTTTGTTTGCTGAATGGTTACCTGATCATCTTTTTTTTTTTTTTTTCAGAGGAGTAAGAACAACTAAGAAGGATTAGAAATGTTGTCAGACGCAGACGTTGATAACAAGATTCCAACACAAGGTTAATTTCATTTCTTACTTATCTACTTTCTAAGTATCGCGTCTGGGGCTTAAGCTTAAGCTTAACTTATGATCTCAATATAATTAAGAGGAATTATTTAATGCGCAATTTTGTTTCTTTTCTATAGACTATAATCATTATCACACTGTACTTTAGGATTACGGTATGCAGATGCTTCTGACTCTGAGTATTATATTTTGCTTACCAAGGATAAGAAACCGATATGCCGGACACGGTGCCTAAACCCTCCTGAACATTTGTATGCTTACTTCTTCTTTTTCTAAATATTATTTACCTGTGCTTTTTCTTGGTCTGTTTATGTTTCCTCCCCCATTGTAATATTGTTTTATTTTATTTTTCCTTTGATTGCGATTAGATATATACATAACACGAATCTATGAACTGGACTTATTTATTATTGACAGGCCGCACCACTGGAATGTAAATGATATTGTTCCAACAAGTAAAATAATCCTTGATGGTATGTCTCATTGTTTCCTGAGCCCTGCGCCTGAGTGCTCTCGTGATCACAATGAGTGGAGGAGATTTTTGATTTATCTGCAAGGCCGGGACATGGTAAAGTGCTATTGCTTCCTTTTTTCTTTTGGTTGTACTGATCTTATAACCTTTATCTATTTCTCCAGCATACTAGTTGTCTTCTTAGTTCTCAAGTCTAAGCTTGTGCTGCTGCACTCTTTGCATTACATTCTTCTGCGTTACTACCATTTATTTATTTTCCAATACAATTTCTTTTTTTAGCTTTTTTGACTGGCAGTATTTTGAAGCAGAAGGATTTTTCTCTTCAAAACAAAGTTTTTCTTCTTGTTGGTGACTGATAGAAGCAGATATCCATATGCTTTATCTTTTTTTGCTTTGTTCCATGGAGAATATATATTGTTTGAGTTATGAAATTGTATATTGCAAAGGTTGCGATTGCGAAATTTAAGTTCTGGGAATTCTACATACTACCTCCCGATCAAACCTCAAATTTTACCAATATTAGAGTTGCATATAAGATGGAGAAAACTCGGAATGCCTCTAATGGTCGAGGACATGGTGAATCAGGTGACTGTTTATTTTATTAACATTTGATTTTGAATTGCAGCTCATGTCTTTTTATGTTGCTTTTAGGGTCAGTTGTTGTTATCAAATTATTTGTTAGATTGCTAGATAAGTCTATGTTCTGAGTTTGGAGGTGTTTTTATGTACTTCCTGGCTTCCTGCTTAGTGATTGCTATGCCAATACCACCTCATAATATGCTGATATGTGTTTCAAAATTGTGGATACAGGTCGGTCATGCCAAGTTGTACGACCAACTGCAACAAAAGCTAACATTAATGATAGTCCAACTTTACCTGTTAACATCGTCAAAGAGACTGTTAGCAGAGGAAATGCATGCATACAGGCAAGAGTTTCAGATACTAGTGAAGATAATTTCTCTCCTGTTCTCAAGTTCTCACCTGTGGTTGGAGATCGTCTCTCTTCTGAGTCAACAATTGAAACTTGTAGTAGACCTGAGCCCCGTGCTGTGAAACAGGCTGGACCCTTGGAAAAAAACTTTGTTAGAGCGGACCCAAGTTATCTTCAAACTCTTGGTCAGGCACATTCTGGATGGATTTTTGGTGCAATAGCTGAGCTTGTTGATAATTCAAGGGATGCTAAAGCAACTAAGTAGGTCAATTGCTCACATGTCTACTCTCGTATTTGTTAGTTAAGTTTTTCTATTTATACTAAATTCACCTAGGTCTTTTTCCTTTTTTTTTTTCGATTGAATTATATGTATAATGGCTTTATTTTATTTTATTTTTCCTCATTAGATAGGCTGCTTCTTTCCATCTATTTTGGCAGACTTGAGATTTCTATTGAGAGCATCTACTTCAAGAAAGCTGGCAAAGATATTCCTATGCTGTCAATTATTGACGACGGCCACGGGATGACTCATCAAGATGTTGTGAGAATGACATACTTTGGGCACAAGCAACCTGATGCTGATGATCCAAATCGTATCGGAAGATTTGGTGTTGGATTTAAGGTTCGCTTGCTTAATATTCCATCTCAGATTGCCATTCAAATTTTGCTCGATGTTACATCATAACATCTGATATTCTTTGTATTTCAGTTTCAGCTTTGTGGAGGCCCCTCGGCCCAGTTTGTTGCATTTATTGGATGGACTTTGGAGTGCTTTATTTTCTGTTAATTGTTGCAAAGTCTATGGACAAGGGCTTTCCACTGGTTAAAGTACCCAATACGGGATTGGTACTTTTACCTGTTGTTGAGTGTTTCTGACAATTAGTTAGTCTTTTAATGCATGGTTCAATGCCTATAATTGGGTGTCAAGATAAAAGATGGAATTCATTTTTGTTTACCTCATTTAATATTGGTTAATAGTATAGGACGATGAGAGAGAAAATTCAGGTATATACTACCTTTTGCATTTGAGTTTGCCAGAATGGAATTAGAAGTTAAAAAATACACTAGCTTTCATGAGTTATAGTTGATTTCCTTCATATGTCTAGTCAAAAACTTGGAGTGTTGCTCTCACCTTTCCTTGAGGTCTTGCTTAATGAAATGTGGACCAAAAGTCTTCATTGAAAAACAACCCTCTGTGCCCATCTTTTGACCTCTTCTTTTCAAATGCATAAATAAATACCAGGCTCTTCTGACATAACTTGGATATTTGCATGATGCCTAACGGTTATCTGGATATTTCCTTTTTAGACTGGAGCAATGAGGCTTGGCAAGGATGCTCTTGTTCTTACACAGACTGCTGATTCCAGATCAATAGCTTTTCTTTCGCAATCTTTAAATCAAGGGAAAGATGTATGGAAATCATCACCAGATATCTGCTTGGTTTTCATTCATATATTTCTCTTTGCTTGGTTTATGGCTATGAACTTGTCTGCTTTATAATAGCTTAACTGAAGCTTTTGCTGTTGCAGAATCTTGAGATTCCCATTGTAAGCTACTACAGGAAAGGACAGTTTATGGAACTTGATACAGTTGTCCAATCTGAAGCTACTGCAAAGTACAATTTGAAATCTATCAAAGAATTTTCACCATTTAACAAGTATTTGATTGGTGAAAAAGCTGGTTTGTTCCAGGATAAATGCACTGGAACTCAGATATATATTTGGAATTTAGATCAGTGGGGTTCGAATTATTGTCTGGAGTGGGATAATGGATTGAATGGTGGTAGCTCTTTTCACCAAGGTGACATACTCATCCGTTCTAGGAGGATTAGATCTCGTCCTGGTCAGATTAGTCAAAAGGTTGACACCCTCTTACTAATTTTACAGTTTTTTTAAAAAAAATTTGTAGCTTATATTTTCTTTTCTTTGGTCTAAGGTGCCATTGGACTATTCACTTCGATCTTATCTAGAAGTCATCTTCTTAGTTCCACGAATGAAGATATATGTTCAAGGTTCCTTGGTAATGCCATGCCATCGAGATCTCTCTGTGTAGCTAGGTATTATTCTGCAGTATCTGCTTGCCTAATCAATTTCTTTTGCAAACTTTTCAACTTTAACAGGTTAGAAGTCGACCATTGGCTAAGTCTCTTAATAAGACTTGTGTAGAAACTGGTACTATCATGGGAAAATCTGCCCATTTAACTCTGGGTCGCTGTCAATTAGAGTGGGAGCAGATGAATTGTGGGATTTTCTTGTATTGGCATGGTCGTTTAATTGAGGTGAGTTTTCAATTCGTGATATGATATCACCCCTAAAGTGTTTGCTACCACCTCATACCATTTGACTTCAAAGTTTTTTCCTATTTTTGTAAATCCTCTTTAGTCACATTGTGGTTGTTCATTTATGTATTTTGTTCTGAATACGATATGTTTGGAAATAACCATTCATGCTGACTAGTTCGGTTTTTTTTTCTCATTTCTTATTTTTTTTAAACAGTAAGTCTGGTTTTCGAATCTTGAGTATTAAATAATTAATCAACTGCTGCAGGAGTTCCTTATTGCAAATGAACCATCTTAAATCTTATCTTTATTTGAATCGAATTTCTGTTTATGAACATTAGCCTTTGTTCTTAAACATTCTTTTGTTACCCTTTTTAGGCTTACAAGAGAGTTGGTGGCATGATTCATAATGGAGATACGGGTCGAGGTGTGATTGGGGTCATAGATGTTAGTGATCTAATGGTTTGCAATCTCTCTAAACTTTTATCTGTTCGTTTTTATTACTTATGTTATTTTATTGTAAAAATTTGGTCTTATAAATGTTACTGGCTGTGAGAGAGTTGGACCTATCTTTCTAGCGATATGTTCCAGGCAGCAACAGTATGATGTTTTGATTAGTTTCTGAACTAGGTTGCTTTTGGTGTCTTTCTCTTGTTTGCCCATGGGTTTTGCTTTCAGTCCTTTATTTCCTAAAAGTGTTATGGAACTTCTAAGTTTCATTTTTAGTTCTGAAAGCCTTTCCCACTTCTTGGCACAGGATGAAGGGAATGGTCTTGTATGGGTTCACAATAACAAGCAGGGATTCCTGGATTGTGAACCATATGCTCGATTGGAGGAATGGCTAGGGAAAGTAGCTGATGAATATTGGGACAATAAATTTGATTCACTGAATGTGGTAAGTACTTCTTTAACTAATTACTAGGCATGTATGTTTTTATCAATTTTCAGTTTCTGCATTGTACGCTTTCCTTTCAGAATGTAATTCTTTTGGTCAAAAACGAAATATTTTGTGCAGCTGACTGGGCGTTCATTTCAACTGCTGTTAGTAGTTGCCTGAGAAAAGATGAGGAATCCTATTAAAAGAAATAATCACTTCCTAACCGGTCATTCTATCACCTCTCCTACCTAGCAGTTGTGACCTCATTATTGAAGCTAACCCTTCTGTTGGACTGGGATTTAATGCTATGTTTCTGGCCTAACATGTATCATCATTTAAATGTGAGCATGTAAAACACTAGCAAATACATTATGAATTAGCTAAATACTTACCAAGATAAAAGAAGGGAAATCAATCGTTAGTATCTCTTACCAACTTAGCATTTCAGATATTGGTTTTTGGATACTGAAATCTTATTTTGATTGAAAAGGAAAAAAAAAACCATGTACATGGTTTTTCCCTTCCTGTCATTACTACGTTTAACTTTACTCCTAATATAATTTACCTGTTGTTGGTTTAACAAATGTGTCCTGAAGGGCAAGTAAATTTTTTTCTTTTGTTCATTTTTTTAACTTTAATTAATAAAATACTTACTTTTCCTCGCTAGGTTAAGGATGGTGCCCTTTACAAACCTGATCAAGAATGGGTACAGTGTAATAAGTGTAGGAAGTGGAGAATGTTGGATCCTGGTTTCGACACCAAGAGCTTACCAGTTGAATGGTATTCACACTTATATCATATTCAGTTTATTGAGCGTTATATCAGTCTTCTCCTCCTTGAGCATTCTTGGTTAATGCAATGTGTTTTATGAACAAAATTTTATCAATAACCAGTTAGTGAAAGTATCATTTCAACGAATGCATGCTGTGTCTTGAATACTAGAAATCGAAATATTTTTCTACTTTCCCATATATGTGGTAGTATGTATATTATGATTCTAAAATGCATCAGGGGTATTGTTTGATTTTCAACCATGATAGGTTCTGTTATATGAAGCCTTTTGAGGGGCTGTGTGATCTTCCTGAGCAAAAGGTTGATGCGGGAGTGGTTACAGTCTCTGCAAAGCGGACCGGATACGATTCCAGAGAGAATTCTCTTCCGTTCGAAGGCATAGCCACCATCAAAGTGGAAGGTATAAGTCTTCATGGTTCTCTTGCATTTGCTAGAATGTTGCTGGGTTTTCTGCTAGACAAAAAAAAAAAGGAATTTCAAAGGTTGTACATAACCGCCTGTTTTTTAAACTTGTAGACATGAGCAGCGACAGTATTGGTTTGAGTCGAATGGCTGAGGATTCCAGTCCACTGAAGAGGATCAGAAGGGGACTTCCTAGGGCCTGTAAGAAGGTTTAATGATAATGATGTATGTATTAAGTAGGTTCACTCTTCTCTATTGTTGTCAGATACCGATTCTGCGCTGACCTGTTTTGTACATCTTAACAATAGAATCCTTGTCGCAATATAATGTTTGATTGATGATGTGTTATTAAATATCTGGATTCGAAGATTCACTTGCTTCCAATTTGCAATTCTTGAATCATCAACGTTCTGAAATTCCAATGCAAAGTTCTCTATCATGTTTGAGCTTTGGTTTTAACGCCTCTAATTAAAGAAATTTGATATTTGGAACCCTCTAAGTTGTTCATTAGTGTTCTTTACACTAAATCATAGTTATTAATTTTCCTAAGAGAAAGAGTACCAGAAAAAAAAAAAAAATTAATGACGATGATTAACTTAATTAAAAATGTAATAGCTATTTCTTTTAGAAATAGACCTAACTAACGATATTTGCTGAGTTTCTGTCAATCATTAAAATATTTTATTTCACTTTTCAATCAATCTATTATAAGCTTTCAACTCAATTTACATATTATTTTCACTCTTCAATATGAATATTCATGTCATTTAAGTTTGTAAATACAATTTTTGGCAGTTTCGTTCTTCGAGTAACAATTCTTAAAAAATCAATTAAAGGCATTCTAAAATACTGTTAAAAAAAAGTAAATTACATGAATTTTTCTTTTTAAATACTGCTAAAAATATTAATATTTTAATTTCAATTTGAGTTCAAGTGACATAATTAAATGTAAAAGTTACATGAATAAGATCTTTAGAATTGAAATAGAAAATAGGAGCGTGGCCTAAGAGCGCGTGTGAGAAACAACAGTATTTTCCAATATTGGTCTGCTTTTTAATAAAGTCTCTCAAATAAAGAAATTACGGGGCGCAAGAAAAAAAAAATTAAAAAAAACAAATATCAATAGGACAAATTTTTTTTAAAAAAATAGCGAAATTCTCTGCAAAATAACTTATTTTCGAAGCGGCCGTCGTCTTCATCGACAAACCCTAGTTCCTTTACATAGTAATTCCGGTAAGTTCGAATTTTTCGAACAATTTATTTATTTTTCAAATTGTAGTTTCTATAATTTTTGAGTATTTTGTTTTCTTTAATTCTGCAGAAGTAGGGTTTTGTGAGCTGGAAATAAAAAATTAAAAAAATGTCAGATAGGGAAGAAGCCGAGAAGATGAACATGTCGAACATGCGGTTAGCATTCAACGCCGATGGCGCCGCTGTTTACAAGCCAGTGATGCCGACACCGACACAGCCACCGCCGCCGACAGCAGATACTTACCAACCAGATGTCTCCTTATTTCACCACCAGCACCAGCAACAAGAACGCGGAAATCAGCAACATCAAGTGAGCAGTGTTAGTGTCAGTGGACTCGTGGAGCCTGCCAAGCGGAAGCGTGGCCGGCCCAGGAAGTATGCTCCTGACGGCAGTAACGGTAGTAACATGAGTGTTAACTTAGCGTCTCCCCCGCCATCTGCGGCGGCTGTGGCAGCGGTTTCTTCCTCGTCGAACTCGTACAAGAAAGCTAGAGGAAGGCCTCCCGGCTCTACTACACGCAAACACACTGCTGCTTTTGGTACTGTCTATTTATACTATTATATATTTTTTTAATATATAATTAACTAATGCTGTTTCTTTAATTTAAATAAATGTTGTTCATGTATTTTTTATTGGACTGCACTGTCAATGACGTATATGCCCTTGTTAGTTATTCTTGTTTATTTTAACTGCTCCATTGCTGATTTGCTTTTGATTTCCATCCTTTTTTTCTCCATTTTATGCTTCTTCCATCCCTTTTTTTCTCCATTTTATGCTTCTTACTGCCAGAAAAGGTTTTTTTTTTTTTTTAATTGTGAATTTTTAAATTGCAGTTTTTTTTTAAAAAAATTGTTTTATATATTTTGATCTGTCTCTCTTCTACCGGAACAAGGAGGAAGTAGAAGCTCACAACATAAATAGTTATTACCATTAATTGACTACTGGAGTGGTACTTTGTTTTCTTTAGATTATTAATTCTCAGTCTTATAAAAATGTGCGCAGGCACAAATGTGGGGTTTCTGTTGTTCATTGTGTCATTATTATTATTGTTGTTGTTTCTTACATCTCAGGATCAGCTGGGGTTGGTTTTACACCTCATGTTATCACAGTGCAAGCAGGAGAGGTATTCTTCTAATTTTTCACTATCCTATTTGTTATTTCCTATATACATTGATTTGATTTGGATGTGATTGGATTTGGGTCATCTGTAATTCCGAGTGATATTATTCTTGTGCCTTAGAACGATTCACATTGAAATTCATGTATGACATACTTTGCTTGTGGGGGCAGACTGTTGTTGAGCAAATTTTCTTTCAGAACATGCTTATTTATGCCTGAGGCAGTTAGCTGTCTGGTTTAAACTATTATATGGTTTCACCAGTTGGTGATTCAATTTAACACCTAGTCAATAATGTAACGGTGCATGTATGTCCTGCCACAATTATTTTGAAAAAGAAAATGAATAATTAAGGTGGCTTGCAGATGGTGAATAACTATCTTCGTTTAGTTCATATATATACTTAGTCAATCTTGATGATGATTTAGTTGCCATTTCACTTATATTCTTCTCTTTCGAAGTTTTAGTGTCTCCCAATTTAAATGTCTTTCTTCATCCTTTTGTTTGTCCAGGGACATTATATTTATTTCATATGACTTTTACTTCTCAGGATGTATTGGCGAAAATAATGTCATTTTCTCAAAATGGCCCACGAGCTGTCTGCATATTGTCAGCTAATGGTGCTATATCCAATGTAACACTTCGTCAAGCTATGACATCTGGTGGAACTGTAACTTATGAGGTTTGTTAAAAACTATAATTGCTATAAGTTTTTTGTTGATGTCCCTTGAACTTTAGCCCAATGGCAAGGTAGGGAAGGAGTGGGGTAAGGACTTGTGTCCAGAGGTTGTCAATTTGGAGAAGGGAAAATAAGGAGAGGAATAAAATAGATAAAATGCCACATCATTGTAAGACATATCTTGATAAATTAACCATATTGTTAATCGTGAATATGTGGAGGATTTTATATTAACCAATATGACTTCATTTATTTGGACATTGTAGTTCACGGAGAACAAACTATATGGATAATTTAAAAAAAAAATTTCTTCAGTATCA
This sequence comes from Citrus sinensis, assembly GCF_022201045.2. Lineage (NCBI taxonomy): Eukaryota > Viridiplantae > Streptophyta > Magnoliopsida > Sapindales > Rutaceae > Citrus > Citrus sinensis. The sequence goes on from NC_068562.1 coordinate 245,482, forward strand.
TGATGAGCTCTAGACAGCACTTTCCTATTTTCCTTGAATGAATTGTTACAAATCTGCAAAATAATGATTGATTGAAACTGGAGAAATAATCGTGATAAATGACTTTTAGATTATAACTTGGGCAATTCTTAAGTTTGAGTCCAGAAAGCTGGTGGAAAATTGTCAATACACAAGTGAGACAAATTTCACTCATCGAAAATGTTATTTTTGCATCATATGAAGCACTTGAATTCACTGTAGCTGATTGTGCAGGGCCGATTTGAGATCTTGTCTCTTTCTGGTTCAATTCTTCTCTCTGAGAGTGGTGGTCAGCGAAGCAGAACAGGTGGTTTGAGTGTGTCATTAGCTGGGCCAGATGGTCGTGTCCTGGGTGGTGGTGTGGCAGGGCTCCTAACTGCAGCCTCTCCTGTTCAGGTTTTCTTTTGGTCTTTGTTCCACTGCCTAAGAACTCTGATGTTCTTATATCCCCATCTAGAGTAAGAAGTTTTGACGTGGTAGCGTCTTATGACACCATTGTATTACAGGTTATCATTGGTAGTTTTTTGGCTGAAGGCTGGAAGGAGTCGAGATCAGGGATGCAACCAGAACCATTGTCTTCTTCTATGCCAAAGTTCATCCCGGGAGCATCAGCAGTTGGAAGCCCACCATCACGTGGAAACTTAAGTGAATCATCTGGTGGACCTGGAAGCCCTCTAAACCACAGCACCGGAGGAGGCTGCAGTAACAACAATCCACCAAGCATACCGAATATGTGGAAATAGAGTTGGTGTTGTGTGATTCAGTATCAGTTTTTATTTGGAATCAGATTCAGATGTGGGTTACATATGTAATTTATGATTTCTGCTTCCAACTCGTTAGAGCTCTAGTTGCTTACTAGTACAGTAGAAGATACCATTTCAGTGTGTCTTAAACTAAAACTGAAATTGAAACTGAAACTAGGTAGAATCTGAGGCCCTTTCCTATCCTTTAAAGTGGTCTTGGATTATTACAACATATAATAGAGATCAGATACTAGGTTTTGTCTAGAACCTTAGGTTAGGTTATTCTAGGATTGATGCTAGGAATTCATTTTGAGTGCTTGCTTCAGACATGTTTTTCCCGTTGACGTTTGTTTCTACATTTTTCAGTCATCATCATTAGTGTATTTCGTATTTCGGTTTCTAATTATTATTGCACACACTTATCCTTCCAGATTAAATTCACTTCACGTCTTTGCATCTACTGAATTTTTTAGTTAGTTTTGCGTCTACTGAATGACTGCATTTTTCAGTTAGTTTTCCAATTTCCAAATAATATTCAAGTTCGAAGAGAACAGTGTTGATTAATTTTACATAAAAACTCTTAATTGGTACCGAAGTTACATGCCTGACGCGTCTTCTTAAAACACCCTTAATCGATTCGGTTGCTTTTGCAGTTGTGAATTCCATTCCAAAACTGCAAAAGGGTTTTATACTACGTTTGTGCAATCATCTGACACACAGCAAACGGCCAAAGGGTCTTCCGACCCGACGATAAACGATGTTGATCACGGTTTTTATCAACACTTAATTTTACAAGAGTGTTCATGAAACTTTCAATACAACACTATCTCATAACACTATTAGCGGAACTATGCCGTTTAACAACAAACTCAATATTTGCTGTCTATCCTCAGTTGTGGTCGCTCCGCCAAAAATGCACGAGTTATCTTCCCTGTTTGCAGGAACACTGCAATCTCTCCCTCTCTAATCTGCTGGTACAAAGAGGAAATAGATTCTGTATCACAAAGATTCCAAACTTGTCGAGGGCCTAATTCTTGAGGGCATTTCCATGGGTTGTCGCGATTGACCATCCAGCCGACAACTGAAGGAATTCTTAGGTGTGATGGACATTTTATTTAATGCATAGTCAAACTCATCGAGATCAAGATCCTGCTCATCAGGACTCCTTCCCATCCCATCAACCATAAGATGATCTCCATTATCCTCATCAACATCTTCATCTGCTCATCAGGACTCCTTCCCATCCCATCAACCATGAGATGATCTCCATTATCCTCATCAACATCTTCATCGCTGTTGTCTTCTTTGTCTCCATGATAAGCAGTTTTAACCATTGCCCAGTAAATGAACTTCGGCCGTATGAAACTTCAGAAACAGACGCATCAGTTTACTAGTCATCTTTAGCTCAAGTGAGACTTCTGGAAACTCACAAGTTCAGCCCAACATACTAGTAATTATCCCTCTACCTCATTTCAACTTAATAGTAAAAGCTGAAGATTGAATACTTGTTTTCATGTAAAATGTGAATTTTAAGAATGTTTGACGTTCATCTAAAAACAATTCAGAGCAGAGTAGCATTTGCAAACCTGTCAGATTTCTTCAGCAAACAAGGATCGAACGGAAAGAACATGTCCAGCCTTTCCAACCCACCAAAATCCCTGGAAAGTTCCGACTCCAGCATATCACTAAAAATAAAGGATTCAGACACGGTGAACAGATGAGCAGCTTTTGACTGTTGGAGAAACTCTGAAACCACAGACGGTAGGCATACCTGTTTACAAGAGAAAACTGAAGCATTAGGTCGCAGGATGAGACGAAAATTAAGACGTATTCACCCAGCTAAAGCAGCGATTCAAAAGGAAATAATGAAAAGACTAAAAATATGTACAAAAGGAAATAATGAAACGACTAAAACAATGTACAATGTCCTTGGGAGAAAGAAATTGTCTTGAAGATAGTAATTTAAGATGGTAGGGAATAAAAATTTGTTGACATAACAAGCTTGATATTTCATATTAATTTTAAAGAAGGTATCAAAAGAAAAGATGCTCACCTTTAATGGGTTCAAATCATGTTTCAAAACTGTTTCTAGAGGCATGAGGAGAAGCCGAGACTTGAGCCTTGGTATATCCATTATTGATCTCATACGAAAGCATAGCACATACATAATGGCCTGTGGAGAAGAATTAACCATCAATACTCCAGTTTAATAATTGATTTTACCTAATCAACAGTTTTCCCATAGATCAAAACAAACTTGTCCACGATAGACCAACATAAGCAGAATGATATCATTGCTGTCTATAAACATGCCTTCCGATAAAATAGAGAATAAACAAAATAATTTGGTAGAAAAGTCATTTATTCATTTAACATTATTAAGGTCAGGAATACACTACCATCCCAGTAAAAGCAAATTAGAAGTATCAGAAAAAATATGTTTTGACATGGTGGCATGTAACTTAAAAGACAAAATTTGATGGATCAAGCAGCCTAGTTTGCAGTTAACTATCCACGAACCCACACCAGCTAGAACCAGCAGCCAAAAATGATTTTGCTCATTCAGATAAGAATCCAAATTACCTTGTGAGTGGAGGATAGAGACCACTAACAAAGACATCCGCAAGCATTGTGGCAAATCTGAGGCCACAGTTTTCGGGATCCAATGCACAGGCATAAAACACCACAAACTGCATTCAAAAGATGATAAATACCTTCGTAAACAAAGGAAAACACATATTTCATTACCCCCCACCCCCCCCCCCCCCCCAACCCAAAAAAAAAGAAGAAAAATCCATCAAATGAAATAATAAGAAACTGAAAAACTATGCCACTGGGCGTTGTGCCCTCAACAATCAGTCTGAGCCCCTGCTTAACCCATTTCCACAAAATGTGTAACAAGGATAGATATATCTCCCCAGTAGTAGTAGGAGTAGATTTCCGAGTCTCAATAGATTTCTAGGCTATACTATAAATTATATATCTACAATCCTAGAAGACGTCATCTTGTGATATATCAGTGGATTGTACCAATTTAAAAAAATACTAATTAGAAAAAACTAAAAACTAAGGAAAGAATGCACACATGGAAACATAGAGATGTGTGTCTGAGTGTCTTTATAAGTTCACCAAAACAATGAAAAATAAAGAAAAATTGTGCATTACCTGAGCGAACTTTGACTTGTACGTGTTTAGAACAGTTATCTGGAATGACTGGAGAAGAATTTCAAATACCTAACCACAACAATTAATCTCTTTAAAACAAGCCAGAAAGAGGACCCAAAGAGCAAGTAAAAGGAATAAGAATTTAGAAAATACCTCAATCAAACAGCCTGTGCCTTCACATGATTCAAGATGCTCAAAAGTTAGCACCATCAAGCTATCTAGTAGTTCAGCAATTAGGTTTCCACTTAAACTCTTCCGACTTAAAAAACCACTTGGAAGCTATCAGGTTACATTATTTCCCACAAGTAAAAACAAATCAAAAAAAAAAAGATCCACCAATTTTCTACAGTTCATTTTGTATGGCTTTATTTCTTTTCTTCACAAAAGGAACTTCCACTTTCATAATTTCTGTACAAATTTCAGCAGCATATACTGAACTAATTCCATACTCGGCACTGATTCTAACGTTTTCTGTTATAGTTGTTGATATGAAAATCAGGTGATTCACCAAACATGAAAATTTATCGATTCTACCTCATCACCAACTTGCTCAGCATCATCAGCAGCCTCTTCCACGTCTTCTAACTCCATCTCAAATATGCCTTTACTAAAATCATCATGTAAAATGTCATCCCATCCAATCTCCATCTATAAGAAATGTCACCACATAAGATTATTCATACAAACACAAATTATTTTCGAGCACCACGTTACATGGCAGTTCCATTGACTTACATCCAAATCTATTAGCCTATCCACCACTGCCATAAGCATTGTGCTCCTAACAAATTCTCCCATTGTACTACTCTCCAGCTTTAGCATGTTCTCCGTGTAAACAACAATCATCTTCAACTACAGAAATAGATGGATAAATCATAAATCTCAAAAGTCACACTTAATCATGTAGACAACAGTTTCTTATTACAGACAGCATTCAAATAAAATAAATAAATAACGGATTCAGGGATAACATTCAAAATGGCAGTTCTTTCACAAACAGAGAAATCCAAAAGTCATCACCATCATGTGTATGAAAGTAGCACATAAACTATTTCACCACAATAAATAATGTGGGAATGACCGTAGGAGAACATAAGTATAAAAAGCATGTTATATGAGCACACTACCAATTTATTGATGGACTCTGTGAGGAAGAGTGGAGCAACTTATACGAACACCCCACAAAAGAGAACTCAAATTGCATTTGGTGCGTCTACAAGGCAAACTGAGGAGGCAAGAACAGAATCACATATTAGCTAGGCTCACAGTAACAAAGATCTAATTTCAGAATCCACATTTCACATTTTCCCCGGTATTTGAAAGATTGATTAGTACAATTAATATCAATATAATAGTCATATATAATCCCGACGTGATATAATAATCATATATATTCAAGTTGGCAAAATTCCTAAAGATATTAGACCATAATGGGACAAGGAACACATACAACAGTAAATATACATGCATGCATCCATTGTGACTAATTTAGACAACAAAATCAGCAAATAATAACAAATAGGCAACCCAATTTGTTTGAAAAATCCAATTTCAAACTTTAAGGGCTCATATTCGACTTACTCGCTCATGCTTATTATGAACAGTCGGCATTCTCTGCAAAACTATGGGCAATAATCTCATCGGGGCAAGAGGCACCAAGTCAGAAATACTTTTCAAAGCCGCATGCACCCGGGAAAGAACTTGGTGCTTTCTTTCAATACCATGAGGCTCTTTCAATTTATCTAGGAAATAACTTGGCGGTGTGAAGTTGCTGACGAGCATAGTTAAACATGAATCTACATATTTTCCATCAGACGCAGCCTGAAATATTATGAACGAAATGAATGAAAAAGTTGTAAAGGATTCCCAGAGCAGTTTTAAGAATTTAATTTCTGATAGGGTCTCAACTGACATACCAAGGATATAATCAGGCCTTTCATTGCATCCATAATATCTGGGTCAGAGTTCCACATGCTCATTCCAAAAATCTGAAAAACACTTGATCATGAAAATGATAATAACAATCTGGTAATACATAACAAGCAGAAACAAACACACAAATTCATATAAAAACAACTTACAGAAACAAGAAGAGACTCGTGGTGAGAAATGTCTATATAAGAAACTGCTCCAGATAGGGCCTTCAAACTTGTCTGCCAAGTTGATATAAAGAGGGAACTAAAGCTTAAAACAAAATATATATGAATGTCATTTGATAACAACGACATGCACAAAACTAAGTGAAGAACCTACCTCGAGCAAAGCCCTATTGTCAGGATCAAGACATCCCGAAAGGTGCATAACCGCAACTAGTTGGTTATAATTGTCATTATCACCCTATTCAAAGAATTTTTTATTTTTTTTTGGGTAACAATGGAGTATTATATGAGGATTAGAACAGGTAACTAATTAGTTGTTCCTCTAAAAAAATAAAATAAAATAATAATAATTAGTTGATCTGAGTTTGCAAGGTGGGGAAACACTTACTGATTGGACAGATGTGAGGGCTTCCCTTACATGGTAGACTAACTCTAAGTCACTAATATTAACATCCTCCATCTCATGAGATTCGGCACTATCTTTTGGTAATTCCCTTCCCATGTTCCCCACGTAGTCTACAACATTATGTATCTGACCATTAAACTCACTAAGAGATATTGAATAACGCAATCATTTAACATAAACGAATCTAAAATTCTAAAACCTAATCATCAAGTTAAATATTAGATAATTCAACAATTTTCTTCATTTATTTAACAGAGAAAAGCAAAAAAAAGAAAAAAAAAAGAAAAGGAAATAGCATGTAGCAAACAAACAAAGGATTATTAAGTGATAAGAAACTGCAGAAAACACGGCATACTGTAAGCACCATGATATAATCGAAGCAAAATCAGATATTAAACAAATAAAATATTTCACAAGTCTGAGATAGAGCTAGAGGTAGAGCTAACTCTATCGGAGGATGTGCGGGTCTCAGTCGAGTCCTATCACGAATTGTAGAAGGCAACAGGGATTCAACGGCGGCGGCGTTTTTCTTTCTTTCCCCTAAGGCTCTGTATGTCAAGGGACCTTTCTTCTTCCCGTCGGCTAGGAACGGGAGAAGAATTTTTGCTCACCTCGAGCGGGTGCCCTTTTATACCTATCACTCCATTTCTCGTATTTGCATCTTAGGGCACATAAGTCTCTGTTATCTATTTTAAACCACTCAAAGTTTCCAACCATTACTTCTTATTCCGAGTTTAATATTTTACATCAACTTTATTATTGCAATCATGATGGAAGTATTTATATTAAAATTAATAATAATGCTGTGAAGCGTAATAGTTGTCAGCACATGTTTACAGCATATGTCAAGTACTTTGAATCAATTCAATTTTGTCTTAGACAAATATATGGCAAATGTGCCTACACAACATGGAAAATTTAGTTATTTGACAACTTTTCAGCTTTCAATATATATAAAGACCATACTTCAATTTTGCATATAATATCAACCATTTACAACTCTCTTAAACTAAAATACGCCTTAAACTAAATAGACAAAAAAACCCCACCCCGAAACAATAACTGACCCCATCTTCACACACCACCAAAATAGCCCTTATTTCACCTATCTCATATTCATAAAACAAAATTATTTATCCAAGTATCACTCAGCCCACATTCATCAAACTAGAATATTATCTAAGTATTGAAGAAAAAATCAAGCAGTAATATAAAGAGTAACAAGAGGTTAAGGTTAATATTTCTTTATTTTTATTTTTTTAGGTGGACTTCATTCAAAAGAATACTTTTGTTCATTTTATTACAACGTGCATACATTAAAGATTAATGTGAGTCCATAGATTTATAAATTAGTAAAATTCCGATGAAATCCGACGAAAATGAGTTTTTAAACGATGTTGAAAATGAAACCTACAATTTAGGCGACAAGTACCTATTGCCCTAGCGGCAAAACAATTGCCCAAAATTAGAATGATCTGTTGCCCTGGCGACAATATGTTGTATGTTGGGTGATTGGTGTTCATGTTGCCCAACATACAATCACATGTAATTTAAGGGACTATTTTTGTAACCCGTGCGATAGGTGGTGTTACCCATATCACTTGAGTTTATTGATAATTAATTGTTTAATTAATATAATATTATTATTGTTTGGAGTTTTATTAATAAAGTATTGTTATTTTGCATCAGGTTAACGGAGTCGATTGTGCTTAAGATGCATTTTGATAAAGTATTGGAGACTTTGAAGGATGGTTGTATAAGTACGAAAACTGAAAAGTTATAGCATTTTGTTTCAAGAAAGATGCAACAATTGAACAATTTATTGCAAACTTGCATGGAATTATGAACAAAAGTCCTTATATTCCTTCACAGTAAAGACAAATGTGAAATCAATACATACGACATAAACTATTGATTCACTCTCTATAGACATACTAGATGATGAAATGATGGGTGTGTGAACTCTAATCCAATTTATAACAAGATATAGGATAAATAATTAATTAGATTATTCTACTCCTAATTAATGCAATCATAATTTTTTTATAATATTTTATTATATTTTGTCTTCTAGTGTATTGAAATTTATATTTTTTCAACTTACTCTTTATCATATCAGTGAGCTTTTAATTAGGGAACACTAACTATATCAAAGTCAAGAATAAGTTAAAAGACAAAAAAAAAAAAAAATTGGGCAACATGATTAATTGGATTAAAAAAACTGCTGATAAAAAATAAGTACTACTGATTGTTGAGGATAAAAAAAAACTTCAATAACTATGATTAAAGGTATCCCCCTATTCATTATTTAATTAATTCACATAAATTATTTTTTATCAGCAGTACTATGAGCCCATATCTAGTGTAACATGCTATCGTTTATAAACGAGTTCATCTTTTGTTTTTTCCAACACCTGCTAGTCTACTACGGGTCACTTTATTTTGATTGTCATAGATCACTTTTGCATTTTGTACCAGGAATTGAAGAAATCACTTAAAACTAGGAATTACCCTTTTCCCAGTTCGTACGTGGAGTGTCGATCCTTTCTAATTTCTGATAAATTTTTATGTTGCATTTACTAAATTGGAATCAAAATGACCTAGAATCGAAATGGGTAAGAATGGGCATGGAAAATGAAAATCAAAATAAATTATTTACTTGAACTGTAGGAATCAAAATCAGAATGAGTTGGATTGCCATTAATGATTACTTTGTCGTGGAATCGAAAACAAAATAAATTAAATTGTTACAAATTACTAAAAGAGTCCTTAATAATAATAACAATAATATTAATTAAAACAATAAAATTAATAATTTTAATAATAATAAAATTTAATAATGATAATATTACTTAAAATAATAAATTTAATATAATAATAATAATAATTTCATTATTATTTTATCTATTATTTAGTATTATTTAAATAATGTTGTTGTTGTTGTTGTTGTTGTTATAACAATAATTGAAATAATTAAATAACAAAGTATATTTTAATAATGATATTAATGACAGTAATAATAACAATTAAAATAATAAATAATAAAATTTAATAATAATAATGAAATTAATGCTAATAATAAAAATAACATATTTTAAATAATATTAATATAATAATAATGACATTAAATAATAATTATTATTATTATTAAAAACTAAAGGACCTATGTGCAAATAACACAAAACTTTTGAGTATTTTCATAAATTTTATAGAGACCAAAATGTAAAAATGACAAAAGTTGATTGAGGGCAATTTAGAAATTATAAAAATTGATGAAGTTAAAACAAAAAATTGAAGAAATGAGAGATTGATTCTCATTGCATTAAATATTGTTTTAATGCATTCGGCAATTGGCAGCGCACACTAAAACGGCAAAGCCTGATTAGCTATTTCGATCCAACAAATAGATAAGTCATTGTTCTCGTCATACCCACACATATAAATAAGTAATTTGGTATCTAAAACAAATAAAAATAAAAAAGAAGACCCAATCAATTAATTCAATGACAATAATAAGCCGCAATAATTAATGTACACAAATTTAATAAGTATTAAATATTCCCACTAGGTTTTATTAATAATTAACACATACACCTGAAAGATGAACATAATAGACTAGTATGGAATATGGTATTAATTCTGTCTCGTCTCACTCGCTCTCGTCTTGTGCCGCAAAAGCAATACCAAATTTAACAGAATCCATCTCTAATAATATCTTTGAGAAATGGGTCCTGCTAAGTTACATTTGTTGTAACTTACATTCCAACCAAAACAATGTAAAGACTACACACTGGGCCACTTGACCACCTCTCATACTACTTATTTTTGCATGTTTTAGTTGGATTGTTAGTTACAACAAATGTAACTCGGGAAAATCCTTGAGAAATTAGTTCTAGTATGGTTACAATCTTCGGACCACATAACTGTCTTGATTTGATAGTCATATCCATCCACAACTAACTTCTAAATGGACGAGAATTTTTTTAATTTTTTTTTTCTCCTAACCTCTTCTAACAAGATAAGTAATTAAGATTGTATTTTAAATTTTAATATTGATAATCAAGTCAGTTTTTTATTTTATTTTATTTAGAAGTGAACCTATTTATTTTTACTAAATTTAAAAAATTACAAGAAATTAAGAGAGAAAAACATCTAGAGATGATTCTAATCTTTCCCAAATATCTATATCTAATTATCTATCATCCAGTTATTCTTGTTACTAGCAAAAAAATTCTTTATAGTAAATTTTTTATATTCGAAATAGAAGATATCAAAAATTATTTTGATTGTTTAAAGTGATCGATCGTTGCAAAAGTATTGGTTAAAATAACAGAATTTACAAATACCATGGCCCATGCCAGATTTATATAAAACAAAAACAAAAACAAAAATAAAATAAAACAAAACAAAACAAAACAAATCAAGTGGATTTTTTTCGGGGGAGAATGGCCCCATAACCAGGAAAAAGAGCAGGAACGGTTATTGCGTTCTAGACAGTGACTGACGGCCATGGATGTAGTGTGGTAAGAGACAGCTAACGGCAGGGCACATGAGAGAGCTTACTCATAATAATAATAATAACAAATTATATTAAAGTCTCTTAAGGTAGATTGTAAGGTCGTTTTATCTTATAGTATATTATAATTTATATCTTCTATCTTTTAATTTATTTCTATACATATATATATATATATACACACATACACGAGCACACACAGCCATAAGTCCCATAACCCAACCCATAAACAAGCCAGCCAGCGCATGCGCATCCCAATCGATCAATCTCGATCGTTTCTTTACCCAAAGTTAGGAGAGTAGCTCTAGCGCTGTTGCTGTTCAAACTTGAAAGTCGAAAACGGTTATTGCGTGACTGTGCATCTACCAGCACGTGTCCCCTATCCTTCACTCGACATCTGGCCACTGTCATTTATTTGTCAGTTGAATAACCAACCCCACCTTGGCAGTTGCCTCTCCCTCTCCATTCGCTGTGACCGCGACTGCGACTGCGACTGCGACTGCGTTATAAGTTGTGGTAACCAAACTGATTTTTAGAAAGTGACTGACGGCCCCTTTCTTCCTCATTTTACCTTCTCATTACGGACGCCTGTGCCCTCGTGTCTCGCACCAAATGGCAACTCTTTTTATTTATTTATTTTATATCATGATGTAATAGTCCTCTCTTATTTTAATTGAAGAGATTAAACCCGGATAATTGGCTGCCTCTATAATCACAAATCACAATTCACAAGGTTGGGATCGATCAAAATTTTTGTGTTTGCGATGAGGAATAAGAAAATATAATTTTAAAATTCTTAATAAAATAGCATTGTTTTCTACTCCCTAGTCCCTACTCAACACTCCTCCCCATCCCATAGATACTTTACTATTTTATTTTTATATTTTAATATAGTTATTATTTATCTAAAGATTTTAATTTTGTTGCTATATATAGTTCCAGTATATTGGAGATATTTTTTTAAATTCAATAATTAACTTTAAAACTATTGCAATATACTAATGATGGTTTTGTTTGAATTACTTTAATCTGTATACTACTAAATTAACTTTAAAACATACTAAAAATATGTTTTAGTATAGCACATACTACAAAAGAAAATAAAAGAGAGATTAGAGAAAAATATAAACGAGGTATAGTGCAAGACCAACGATATCTATTGTTGATGGTTGATATTTTGTGGGGAATGGCAAATGTAGAGAAATACAACAATAATGGTGGAACTTTATTACGTAAAGTAATGTGTTTACAACTAACTCTGTATGTAAGAAGAAAAATAATTATAGTAATAAGTAAACTGCAGAAAATTTATATGCTTCAAGGCATGTTACAAATGTCACTTTCATTAAGACGCTATTTGCCCCCACCAATTGAATGATGCACATGGGTTAAGCAAATACGCCTCCGGGATACAATGAAGCACTTGTTTGTTTGCTTGCGTTGTGCATCGACAAAAGAAAACCATAATACTCTCGAATGTTGCAAGCCTGCCAATAAACAATATATTGGATTTTTAATGCACAAAAGAAATGGGTGTTTTGTGTTGAAATTCGTACTATAAAGGAATGCTAAGAAAAGAGTGGTGTATGATCATTAATTTTATGTCTAAATGGCTTAAACATGACCCCTATTTATAAATATACTTGTGCCCCCTCATTTGGGTTGTCATCTTTCATGATACTCCTTCATTCATGGCCATTGGATCTATATTTAATTTTAATCAATGGTCCAAATTGAACCATCACCATTTCAAATGAAATGTCACCATGAAATGATGCATCTCTAAGTGAAAATGTTGCCATGAAAAGTTAAATCATTTAGTAAAAAGATACATTTTCTATAAGACACAATTAAATGGACATGTCCTTACAATAAGATATCATTTAATTAGACATGTCTTTAGTGAAAGTTACCTTTTCTATAAGGCACAATTAATAGAACATGTCTTTATCATAAGACACCATTTATTTTGAAAATTTTCCAACATCTATATTATTCTATTTTTTGTTTTCTCTTGCAACCCACCAGCCATTCTTCTCCTTCTTCTTTTTTTCGTTCTTATCATTCTACCCTCCATTCTCCTTTTTTCTTTTTTTAGTTTGAGAAAGTTGGTTAATTCCATGAACCAAGGGTGCGTTTGGGATTGAGGTTGGGCAGCTGTAACTTAAAAGCTACAACACTAAGGGTGCGTTTGGGATTGAGGTGCTGTAGCTTTTAAGCTACAGCTGCTGTGAAAAAAAAGCTGTAATTATGAAACAAAAGTTAATAATATATAATAAATATAAATTTTAAATAATAATTTTATCAAAATTATTAAAGATATAATAAATTTTATATTATACAAGTGAAAAATTATATTAACATAACTTAAAAGCTACAGCAGCTAGTGTTTACCAAACACTTTAGTGCTGTAGCTTAAAAGCTACAGCTGCCCAACCTCACTCCCAAACGCACCCTAAATTGTTTGGTAAACACTAGCTGCTGTAGCTTTTAAGCTATGTTGATATGATTTTTCACTTGTATAATACAAAATTTATTATATCTTTAATAATTTTATCAAAATTATTATTTAAAATTTATATTTATTATATATTATTAACTTTTGTTTCATAATTACAGTTTTTTTTTCACAGCAGCTGTAACTTAAAAGGTACAACACTTCAATCTCAAACGCAACCCAAATCATATTACTTTTTTCAACTTATTGTAGGCCATTGGAATGGCCAACAATCTAATATAGCATTAAGAAAAAACATCACGTGTATTCAAACAAGCACTATATTTTGCAGTAACCACAATATTTAATCTCGTGAAAGATTTAATGGGTTTAGAGCTTTTATTCTTGATCATGCAATGATTCCATAAGCAGAGTAAAATGGGAAAAAGAAGAATTAGATGATATGATATTGTTGAGAAGAATGGTATAAAGGTTTACTGTGTTTGTGTAGAGAGATAAGAAATAATTTTAATTTATCTTATTAATAAATCAGTAAATATGTATACTATAGGGATATTTTAATAATATAAAACTTTATTAAAAAAATAGTATGAAGTGTATTTTCATAGATTCAAATAACCATACCTAATTATTGAAAAATGGGTATAAAGATAGTATTGATATGAGTTCAAATAATCCAACCTATTTCATAACTTTTTATTACTAGAAACAACCCTAGTAAAATTACTAAAATAGGCAATAATTTTTTTTAAAAAAACAAATAAACGAAACTGTTTAATACACCCATTAAACTGCTTTTTACTTTTAAAGATCTTTGAGCATTTAACTTATTTCCATGTTCTCCAATAATAAAAATGAAATCCAAATCTGTGAAAGCCAAGGAACTATCTAATATCTATGCAGATAAACTCAAGAGTGAACGAAAGTCCCTCGCACGTACCGTGGAAGCAGCAATTTTTTGCAACTAGGGAGCCACTTTCACAGGTCAACTTTGAATTAAAATAGATTCAACTGCTAACCAGTAATAACTAATAACAGCACTGACAGATGATGATCCAAAAAGAGAAGATACCTTTTCAAATAATGATGATCCAATGGATTAATGAATTTTGTTGAATTTTGAAAAGTGTGTTGCGTGTGTGTTTTTCTTTGGGTAATTATCAGAAACCTCCCCTAAGGTTTGGTGTATTATCAGTCTGATAGATTGTATTGATGTATTCTCAGATACTTCCCCTGACGTTAGTATACCGTTTTGTATTAATTAGGGTGGTGAGGATAAAATCATAAAATGGCCCTTCAATGATGGAAAAAATTCAAGCAAACTTGAAATTTTCACGTTGGGTTCTGTAATTGGTCTTGGGTTTGTAAATGTCCAGTGGCTAAAGAACAAAAGCAAGCATTACCCCACAAACAATAACACTCCTCCTTGTGCTGTCTTTCAATCTTACTCTCTTCAAGTTGTTTCTTTAAATCTTCTATGTCAGCCTTCGCCTACAATATTTGCCTATTATCTCTTCTTTCAGTTCATTGAAGTTTTCTCTCTCTGAGGTTTGCATCAATAACAGCTTTACTCTTAAGAAGTGGAATCTTAAAAGTGGACAACTCCTGCAGGAAAGCTTTAGCAATTTTTTCATAGTCATTATTGTTATTCTCAAGTACAAATGAGGTAAATTTCTTCTGAAGTTTCTTCAATGGGGGTTCACCCCTTGTGGTGGTTGTGCGGGTTAGAAGCCTATGCTTTATGATTACATCATTTTCATGTGGACGAAAATCGTTTCTGCCCTACCAGGAACTTTCCTTCCTTTCGCTAGCATTTAAACTGCTTTTTGTAATTTCAATCCTGCAAGATAGATATATGAACAGATTCACATCCCATACATATCTGCAAGAGTAAGTTCTAAGTCGTACAACCAAATTAATCTTGAAAGAGACGAGCCATATCAACTAGACCGTTGACTTCAAGGAGCAAAGCCCAAACAGCCCTAAAATATATAATTGGTAACCGTTTCAACAGTAAAAAGCCACCACAACACATTATCACCAGAAACCACTGTTAAATGTAATTCAACCATTGTTTCTTATACTTAAACACATGGAGAAATCCAATAATTTTTTTCCAAGGAATTTTTTTTATAGTAACGACTGAAGCCCAAACTAATCCCATATTGAAAATTTTTTGGAGGGATAGATGATACTTCACCTTACCTGTGTAAGGGTATTTTTGTAATTCCAACAGTCAACTAACAGTCCACTTAACGGAATATTAACGTCAAGGGAGGTCTCTGTAATTATGTGAATACTTTCTATCAAACTGTTAATACTCTAAACCTTAGGGGAGGTCCCTAAAAATTACCCGTTTTTCTTTTTAGGTTTATAGTCTACGCGAGGGAATCAATGAAAAGACTGAGGGAAGACGATGAAGGATGAAGTTGCTCATGAAATGATGGGTGCAAGTGGTAACATAATAAAAATTAAAAATTAAAAATTAAAAATATGATTAAGTTTTGGAATTTTTAATGGAAGGGCCATATTGCTAATGTGAAACTTAAAAGTAATTTTAAAAAATTAAAAGTTAAATTTAGTGTTTAATAAATATTTTTTTAAAATCATTTTTAGCAACAAGAAAAGAATAATTTTTTAAAATTTGATTTTGAAAATAAATTTTATATTTAATACAATTCACATATATCCTTACATATTTTATATATACCCAAAATTATCTTTAGTTAATTAAAAAATGATATCAAAAAATTTAAGATCATTATTATTATTTTGATTTATTCTATTTTCCCGCATGTTGTTTACCCCAATTATTCTTTTTCTTATTTCCCATTCCATCAAATTTCTCTAATGTTGCAAATATTATCGGTGCAAGATTACCGCTTAGTTTAGTATGTGTTTGATTAAAACTTAAGGTGAACTTTATCAATATTTATTTTTAATGATTTTCAAAGGACCATCTCATTAAACTTTGATTATACAAAATTGATATTATTTAGATGGAATAAATATTTTTTTAATTATGAATTGATTTTAAAATAATAATAAAGTAAAAATACTAATTTTTAAGTTATCAACTATTATATATACATATAAGAATCTTAAATATACATATTTGCATATATGTTGAAGTAAATTTCACTTGATATTATATTTGTTTCAATTATTCATATTCTTATAGTAATCTAACAATTAGATTTACAAGACGCATCTAATTGATTTTAAACGTCTTAGGACTTTTAAAAATAAAATTTATCAAACATTTAACTGATTATTTTCACAAAACAACTAACAACAGTTATTTTAGAAATTGCTATATTTCCAAACTAGCCTTGAAGGTTTGCAAATTAAAAATTCAATTTCTTACATATGTGTTTGCAACTTCGATTTGGGATGGAAAAAGGTTGTCATAAGCTACCAATAACTGTTGATTTAGTAATTTATTTTGGGGTTGATTTAGTAATAGCAAACACACCAATGACCAAACCGTACCCGCCGCCTTCCCCACCCACTCGCCATCGCCATCCCTATAACATCAAATACGTACGCGTATTTATTATCAGCCAATGCTTGTGGCCTACACTAAATACGGTTGAAGTGAAGCCATGGTCGAGAAAACTCGTAAAGATGGCAGTCATGTGATATAGGAAGGAAATCAGGGACACGTCTGGAAATAGAAGAAGGATGCGGTGCATGACAAGCGCGACGAGTTAGCAGATCTTGGTGATAACCGATCGGTCATTGTCAATTTCACGTTATTTAACATCAAAATATCACCCAAAAAGGGGAGAGGAAAAAATTTCCACTCACATTATCAACAATTTTAATTAATTAATTGAAAATTAAAAAACAGAGGAAAAAAAAAACCACCAAAAAAAGTATATGTCTGTCTATCTATCTCTATCTACTTGTATGAAAAATAAAAAATCAGAATCCGCGAAGCAGAAACAGAAAAAGCATGGAATTGGCTGGAATTATGCGTCGGCTTAGAAGCTGATTTATTTTATTATCCTTGCCTTGGTGAGGTTATTAGAGAATTCAATTTCACGTCGTGAAAATTGAAAAACAAAAGAGAGAGAAAGAGAAAAATGGAGAGTTGCGTGCAATCAATAGATGAAGCTGTGGAAGAGATTATGAGAATTCACAAATCATTACCGGAGAGACCGGGAATCGAGGAAATAGAAGCGGCGAAAACATTGATTCGAAATGTAGAGAAGGAAGATCAAGCGAGAGTGGAAAGCATAGCGAGGCAAACAAAGAGTCCTGATGTGCCGGAAGAGCTGTTCATGGTATTGCAAGAGATGCAGAAGAATTTAGTCTACTTTCAAAGCAAAGAACAGAAGCGCGAGGCGTTGAAGTTGCTGGATCTCGAAAATGTTCACGCTTTGTTCGATGAATATATTCAAAGAGCTTCTCAATGTCTCGCTTCTTCTTCAGCGTCTAATACTAATTCTAATTCCGCGGTTAAGAAGAGTAAGCCGCCGCCAACTTCAACTTCCGAATCAACTGCAGCTGCTTCTGCGACTGCCAGTACTTACAATAATATTAAGAGTTCGACGAACTTGCTTTACGCTGAGAAAGAGCCCGTCTCCGTCAAGACTTCGGAATTGTTTACTAGAGATGATAGTTATGTGAAGAAGGCCAAGTCTTCGTTTTATTCCGATGGAATGGGAGTTGTTGGAACCGTTGTTTCCTCCACGCCTCAGATACACGATTCCACTCTCAAATCCGGTGCCGTTTCTGGTCAGCTTCATTCCCCTTTTTTCTTCTTTTTGCCTTCTTTTAACCGACTTTTTAATTCTTCAATTAGGTTCAATAATTTTTAGAAATAAGGTTCCAATAATGATTATGTGTATGTGTTGTGTAGGTCAAGATGGTGAGAAGTTGAGCTTAATTAAGTTGGCTAGTTTGATTGAGGTTTCTTCCAAGAAAGGGACTCGAGATCTCAATCTTCAAAACAAATTGATGGATAATATCGAATGGCTGCCTGACTCAATTGGAAAGCTATCGAGTTTGGTTTCCCTAGATTTGTCTGAGAATCGGATTGTGGCCGTGCCCGCTACAATTGGGGGTCTTTCTTCACTGAAGAAATTGGATTTGCACGCTAATAGAATTATTGAACTCCCAGATTCCATTGGAGATCTCCTTAGCCTGGTCTATTTGGATTTGAGGGGAAACCAGATATCAGCTCTGCCAGTTGCATTAAGCAGATTGGTACGGCTGGAAGAACTTGATTTGGGTTCAAATAATTTATCTTCTCTCCCTGATTCGATAGGTTCACTCATTAGTCTTAAGAAGTTGATTGTAGAGACAAATGATCTTGAAGAGCTTCCACATACAATTGGTCAGTGTTCTTCACTTCGGGAGCTTCGTGTGGATTATAACCGCCTTAAAGCCCTTCCAGAGGCTGTAGGGAAGATACACACGCTTGAGGTTCTGTCTGTTCGCTATAATAACATCAAACAGTTGCCTACAACAATGTCATCTTTGTCAAGCCTGAGGGAGCTCGATGTAAGTTTTAATGAGCTTGAGTCAGTCCCCGAGAGCTTATGTTTTGCTACAACACTTGTCAAGATGAACATAGGAAACAATTTTGCTGATCTGCGTGCCTTGCCGAGATCTATTGGAAACCTTGAGATGCTTGAAGAGTTGGATATTAGCAATAACCAGATCCGGGTGCTACCAGACTCTTTCAGGATGCTATCACGATTACGTGTCCTCCGCGTTCAGGAAAATCCTTTGGAAGTGCCTCCTAGAAATATAGTTGAAATGGGTGCTCAGGTAATTCTTTATTCTTTTGAATGAGTGACTGGACTTTGTTTTTCTATTTTGCAGAATTAATTCTTATTTTCTGGATTGACAGGCAGTTGTCCAGTACATGGCTGATCTTGTTGAAAAGAGAGATGCCAAAACACAACCTGTTAAGCAAAAAAAGAGTTGGGTTGAGATGTGTTTTTTCTCAAGGTCTAACAAAAGGAAGCGCAATGGTATGGACTATGTGAAAGCTTGAGCTGCAATGACGAGAAAATGATATGTTCTCTAAAATGTAAGTTATTAAGATTGTCATGAAATCCAATATAGTCGTGGATTATTTAGAATTTGGAGTGTTTTCTTGTATGACGGACTTTTATTACCGATCCAGGCTAGGCTTGATTGAAAAGATCCCAACCACATAAGTTTCGTAATATGCATGGATTTGATAAGTTGCTGGCCACTCATGCTTATGTTATTCATATTTCAGGCACTGGAGCGGTTAGAGAGTTAGATGAAAATACAAAGATGTTAGTGCAGCTGAGCTGATCCAGCACATAAAGGGCAGGTGTGGATTTTTAAGACATGGCTCTGACTTGTGTTTCTGCAATTGTAGATTTCTTTGTTCAGCCATTTTCTTTTCCTTTTCCTTTTTTTATTTTTATTTTTTGTAATTTTTTAATCAATTATTCCATCTGTATCTCTGTTGTTGTGCAACTACAATGAGGCATAAAATTAAGCTGGCAAATAGGAGGGAAACAAATTGTTGTTGAACTCTATATCCCTCATTGTAAAATGAAGTTTGAGTCACTTTTCTCACTTTTAATATAAATTGTTTCTTCTTTTAAACAGAATGTTGTACCTCTTCCCCTCTTCCCTTTCACTAAACAATTGTTGAAAGTTTGTTGAAATAATGAATTCATTATATGCTACTTGGTAGAAATGGACTTTATTTGACAATCTAGTGGAGACTTTGTGCTTTCCTACTTTCTATTCAGGCTGCTGTCTACAGTTTATGAAACATGCCTGTACCTTTCCATCCGCTAGGTGTTCCCCCAGAATTGTCTTAATAAATAATGAAAGTAACTGGTTAGAACTTGATGATAACTTTCCAGATGCGTAGTGTAGTGTTTGCTTCGTGGGTGCGTTAATGAATTTAAATCGGCATGATCTTATTATGCATTTGTAGGACAGTTATGATGTCACATTTGTTTTGCAGTCTTTCAAGCATCAAAGTCATTTTTTCGTCTTGGAGTCTTTTACTTGAGAAATTTGTTGCCATACTTTGAATCGATTTGGGGTAGAGGCCGAACATATTTCTCCATCATTATACTTGTGTCATTAGTCAGGAGAACAATATTGTGTACTATGTTCCCCTTTTCTGAATCTTCTAATGAATTTATTGTCGCATTATTGTGTTCAGTAAGCCCCATTAAAATGATACAAATTCATTTCTTGAGCAGAGCTCTGTAAATGAGAATGAATGTTCTTATTCTATACAACTGAAGGTATAAATTTGCCATATTTATCCTCTCTTTTTTTTTCTCCCTCTGCTGAATCCAAATTTTGAATGAGATATTGCTTAATTATTTTGTTCAATCAAGAGTTTTCTTTCTTTATTGCTATGTTATATCTATTTCC
Source organism: Citrus sinensis (assembly GCF_022201045.2). NCBI lineage: Eukaryota > Viridiplantae > Streptophyta > Magnoliopsida > Sapindales > Rutaceae > Citrus > Citrus sinensis. Next base: position 266,279 of record NC_068562.1, read on the forward strand.
TTCTTACTTTGAAGAATTAAATTTTCCCCGACTTTTGTATCCTCCCTCATCATGAATGTAAAAAGCTTACTGTTCATATATCAAGTGTTGGCACGGCAAACTAAGAATTAAGCGACTGTGGATCACCTATAAGTTCTCAAAAAGGAAACAGTTACATAAACACTGATAAACGTTCATTATTCAGTCTGGGGACAGGTAACAATATTAATTTGTGGCTGGACCGCGTTTAGATCACAGTCCAGGTAAATAGGTAATGCAGTAGCTGGCTAATCTTCTGGATTTAGTTTTGGTACTTGGTGGCGTTGCGTTCAAAGATATGAAAACAGTAACTTGAGATGTAGATGTACATTGGTTGTTTTTATTTGTGTAGAATTCTCCCAGACGGATTTTGACAATTATTTATAATTTACCGCATGACGAATAAAGTAAAAAGGGAATTTTTTATTTTTAAAATCTACTATTACAATCTACAAACGACTCTATCACCACCGTCGTAGTTGTGAGCGGGAGTGAAACCGACCTATCTTTTCACTTTTCAGGCTATAGGTGGGAAAATTTGGCCATTGATGTTAAAAAATCTTTCAGTCTTTCACAATCCGACATGTGCTAGTACCACATGCGGTATTTGCCCGCTGCTTTGAATCAATAAATCCTCTGGCAACTTTACAGAAGTGGTGCAGCACCCTGCGTATAAACAATATTACTGACAAAAAAGGGTGGTGACCTAAGTCACTTAACATTTCTTTCTTCGATCTTCATGGTGAAAAAAGTTGATGAAGTTGAAAGCAAAACAGCTCCATTAACATATATCCTATTCCCTACCCTGCTTTTTAGGTTCCTCCTGTATTTGATTGATTGTGTCTTTTTTAGATATAAAAAAATTTAATGCATTACTATTACTTAATTAATCATTGGTTACAGCAAAAGTTTTAGTGGACGGAAGATCCTAAATTGTATTATATGAGTTTAATAGGATGAGATCCCTTTTTGCCTAAGCCTGATAATAAAGACTTTAGATAATTACTAACTAGGTTACCACTAGACCATTCCTTCCTTGCAGAGCACGTGCGTAAGCTCATGTAATATTTACCAGCAATATAATCAGCTCCACGACGACCAATTCCCAACATAATTAATTTTCAAGAGGCATGACACTATTTATTTATACACATGGATGCACAGTTAATTAAAAAGATTTCTTTAATCAAGTTGCAATGGAAGCTCTTAATTTAATTTTAAAAATTAATATATTTTTACATCAGATTACGAAATATTTTGTGAGTACTTAGATCATCATAAAGAGCAGGAGGTGGAAGTGCAGCAGTGCAAGTAGTAGTGGTGGATGGTATTAAGGCAAGGTGCAGCAGAAGAAGCAGGGCACGGAGATCAGTAGTGAAGAAGGTGGCTGTGGCTGTGGGCCTGTGGATTGTGGATGCATGAGAAGTCCATCAAGAAGGACAGAGTTGGAGGAGTTGCAGCTTCAGCTTCAGCTTAAGAAAAAGGTAGTTTATGGGACCTCCTCCTCCTCATCATCATCGGATGCTAATAATAAAAGGATTCTCAACTTCAACCAAGACACTCTGGGCTACACGGACAACTTTGATGATGGAAAGTGGCAGCAGGGACTTCTATAGTCCTCGATCTTTCTCCCATAGATTAGTGCAGGACACTACTACTCCTACTACTAGCAGGTTTCCATAAATTGGAACAAGATTTGTAATTCCTTATTTAAATTTCTGGCATAATTAATTGGATTGTAATTGTATCTATCAATTACTAATCGATAATTAAGTATATTGAGATTTATAGCTAGCTAGCTAGCTAGCTCTATAATTTCATTTTCATTTCTAGCTGTCAGATTTTGATTTTTTTTTTCCAATATTGTATGTATGTATACATCTGGTTTAATATAAAAATAAATTAAGCATTCGTTTAAAATTAACTTACCGTTCTCGATTGGCTTCGCTTTGAGTGCATGAATAACTATTAAATAAAATAATAGAGAGAACACATTTACATTTACATTACGGGGCGGGGGTCGGTGGGTTGGACCTCGTTCAAAGCCCAATTTTCTCTTAACTGACAGGCCACCCCATCACAATCAACCAATTTTATTTGGGTTCCTTATCTCATTTTCCTTTCTCATCTCACCTTGTCTTGTGGGGACCCTTGCCTTGCCCTGGGCACCAAGGGAAGAGAACGACCTACGACTACGAGCCCTCCGTCCTTTCCTTGCTCCTTACAATTATTATTTTAAAAATAGATTTTGTCTGTATTTGTTAAAAATAAAATACAAAAGAAATAGAGAATTTTTTGGTTCTTTTATTTAAATATATCTCATTTTTCCCTAAACACTAATTTTATAGTCCATTACATAAATATGATCTAAGAAGGAGGGAAAAGTAAAAAAATCCCGTTAAAAAAAACCATTTATTTGCATATTATTATAATCATCATTTCAAACATTTTCTCACCTCACCATTTCCTCCTCTCCAACTATTGTAATAGTATATTATTCATTCAAGTGCTTGCACACACACACACATTATTGCACAAAATGTAGGGATTTAAGATCAAAATATTCAATTTAAGTTCTGAGTAATTGAAAAATTATTTCAAGAATAAGTCGAGTACGAAGTGGGATAAGCCCAGTATTTAGTCAAATAAGGAGTTAAGTAAGTTAAGTATCTAGTGAGCAGAAAGTCAAGCAAAAAAATCAAGTCGAATAGAAGTTGAGTAAGTTATTTAAATAAGTCGAGTATTAATTGTTTGAACAAGTTAAAGTAAGTCCCTTGATGATATTAAGTAGAAGTTGAGTAAGAAATTTGAGTAATTCTATTAAATAACTCTAGTAGGAAGTCTTTTAGTGTATTTTAATTGAGAATATTTATATATATATATATATATATATTTTTTTTTTTTTTGGGGTATATTTGTGCAATATTAAAGGGTGCAGGTAGTTAAGGTATGTTTTTGATATTTTGCGTAGAAGGGGAGTTACATCCACGCAATTCCCTCATTTTTTTCAGTAAACAGACAGACAGACAGAAGAAATACACTATATTATTGTATAAATATAAACGAGGACAGGCAGAGGCATCGCTTCGTGTGAATAGAAAGTAGGAAGCAGAAACCCTCTTCTCATCTCATATTGGGTGGGGTTTGTTTCCGGCCGAAAGGGTAACAAGTGAAGGGCCGCCTCATCATCATTATCATCATCGCTTTGGCATTTCGAGTTTTCGACATCGTTTTCCGTCATTTTGTAAGATTTTATGATTCTTTTATGATCCTGTTGCTATTTGTCTATTTATTTACTTCCTTCAATGATCAAATTGTTTGTTTCCTAACTTGCTTTCTTATCCCCTTTACCCTTCTCTTCCGTTTACTCAGTTTACTGAAAAATAATAAATGACAATTTAATTCGCATGACTTTTGTTATTGAATGCTACTGATTTCATCGTTATTGAATGCTTCAAACATAATCGGCCTGTTGTTGTTGTTGTTGTTGTTGTTGTTGTTATTCTTATTGCTCTCTTTTGTTTTTCCTTTAATATGTTCACTGGCTAACTGAATAATCCTCTATGGAAATGATTCTCGCAGGCTTTTTAATCAATTCAATTTCTGTCAATCTGTAATCATGGCAACCAGTAAGTTTTTGACACCTTATATTTTGCAAGTTTCTTTAGCCTTTTCTTTTTCTTTTGCTTTTATGTTGAAATATAGATAAATATGTTCTTTTGTTTGATTTGGGTAGGGCTTATGTTTGAGAATTCATGTGAGGTTGGTGTGTTTTCCAAGCTCACTAATGCTTATTGCTTGGTTGCAATTGGAGGTTCTGAAAGCTTCTACAGGTTATTTCATTTTTTTGATCTTTTATTCTTTTATTTTATTTCTTGTGTTCTGTATTTATGAAATTCTTTTTAATGATTATCTTGTATTCACAGCACATTTGAGGCTGAGTTAGCAGATGTCATTCCTGTTGTTAAAACATCTATTGGTGGCACTAGGATTATCGGCCGGCTTTGTGCTGGTGACCTTTTATCTTAATTTTACATATTGCCCCTGGCTTTACACACACACACACACACACACACATTCATATTCTTTTCCTCGTCACTATTTCTATTCTAATGGCAGGAAACAAAAATGGGCTTCTCTTGCCACACACTACCACAGACCAAGGTTGATTTCTATACTCACTTCTGTCTGTCAGTTTTTAATGATCACACTTCTGTCTGTCATTTTTAAATGATCATTATCCTTGTCAGATAATGTTAAATTTCTCATGATGCCAGTAGTTTACCACTTCACTTTCTTACTAGGATACTATTACCACATATACTGTCATAACTGTATTTCCAGCTTGAAATATCAGCGACAGTTACTGTGATTAGTTGCACAACTTGACAATTCAAGTAACAATGATGTGTCATCATTGATGACTTCTCTCTCTCTCTCTCTCTCTCTCTCTCTCTCTCGGATTCAACGTATGATTAGTCTGTATCATGTTATATAATTTCTAACTAATATCATTTGAAATTTTGTGTATGTACTCATTGACCTTGAGGAACTAGAGTATTTAAAAATTATTTTGTCGATCAGTTCTTAATAAAACATTTCTGTTATTTATTATGTTGTTAAAGAACTTCAACACTTGAGGAACAGCCTACCTGATCAAGTTGTCGTTCAGCGTATTGAAGAGAGGCTATCTGCCCTGGGCAATTGTATAGCATGCAACGACCATGTTGCTCTTACACACACAGATCTTGACAGGGTAATCTCGTCTTGTAGTTTTTGTGTTAATGTTTCTTCCATTATGTGATTTCGAAAAAGATTTCTGTTAGTATGTGTCGATTCCCTTAATGTGATTGCCTAATTTCTTGATGCATATCCTTGCAGATAGATAATTAATGACTCTGTTTCCTGAAAGAACAGTAAACAGACTTAAATGAGTGCCTTATAAAGTTCACTTGAGAAAACAAAATTGAAATGACTGTTATATGAACAGTTTCCTTCTGCAACTGTAGTAATCCATTGATTTTTACAAACAAACTACTGTTTTTTTTTTTTCTGATGCTCATGTTGACATTTTCTATCTTGTGTTCTGCAGGAAACAGAGGAAATGATTGCAGATGTTCTTGGAGTAGAAGTTTTTAGGCAGACAATTGCTGGTAATATCCTTGTTGGCAGTTACTGTTCCTTCTCCAACAGAGGAGGCTTGGTAAGAAATAAAATATGTTCTCCTCATTGAGGCATCTATTGCAACTTTCTGTTGCTTTGTATCTCCACCAGTTAACTTTCTGCTTTATTCTGGAGTAGGTCCACCCTCACACATCCATTGAAGACTTGGATGAACTTTCAACTCTCTTGCAAGTACCTTTGGTGGCTGGGACTGTGAACCGTGGAAGCGAAGTCATAGCTGCTGGGTTAACTGTGAATGACTGGACAGCATTCTGTGGATCAGACACCACAGCAACTGAACTCTCTGTTATTGAGAGTGTTTTCAAGTTGAGGGAAGCTCAACCTAGTGCCCTTGTGGACGAGATGAGGAAATCTTTAATTGACAGTTATGTCTAAGTTACTTTGGCTTACAGTCTTTTTTGTCATGAAGTTGAAGCAGTTTTTGTCAACTCTGAAGATGTTTTCCCTTAATGATAGTATGTTATTTTCCAGAATCTTGTATCTCAATCAGAAGTATCATATTCAGAAAAAGGACAGATGCTGAACTTTTTTTTTTTTTAATTCAAGTTGTTTTTAACCCCATGAACGGAGAGTTTTTGGTTTTGTGCAATTTTGTTCTCAAAAGGTAAGTGTGGACTGTAGATCCATGATTTATTGAGAGTAGGAGCAATATTCATACTTGATCACAGGCTATTCATCTCACTGGTGCCTGGTTAACTTAGCTACACTTACTAGGACGAGAGTAGCCAAAAATTTCTGAAAATAACAATGTAGTACAGTTAAAAAATGCTACTTGAATTTGTTGCAATTTGAAATGCAATAAAATTTTGATTGAATAGTATTGTTTGTTGGTCTTGATTTAGAGTTAACGTGATAAATTAATAATTCGATAAATTTATAAAATAATGATTTTGTTAGAAAATTTTATTTTCGTATAGAATCAGTCTTAATAATCATTAGTAGGATTCTGATCCATACGTCACATATGGCAAATTACGATTAGGGGCTTTGTTTTGTGGGTTTCACAATCCCATCTAATTTGTCACGCACACCATATAAACCCTCTAAATTAATAAGAGCAATAATAGAATTACAAACTTTTGTACGAACTGATGTGACATAATTTGATTGATTAGATTAAATACTTATTGGCTCACATGATTTATTTTTATAATTTATATTTTATCTAACCAATGAATTTATACTACATCAATTCGTACAAGAATTTATAGCTCAATAAATAATTACCTAAATGTAAAACTAAATCCATGTGATGTCTATTTGACTTATGTAAAATATATTTTTAGTGTTGTTTGCTTCTAAAAATTGATTTGAAATTAGATCTTATTTATAACTCTATTTCTACTGCAAAATTCTAGTTGGTATTGTTTTGTTGTTTTGCAATAAAAAAGTATTCAATATCATTTTCACTTTGAGTCTTCTTTTTATAAGATGGGCTCCATGTGTTATCGTTAACATAAAAAAATAAAAATTCAATAATAATCTTATTACTACCAATGTAAGACAACTAACTAATATTCTAATAAAACATAATAAATAATAAATCAAGGTAAATCAACGCTATAAATATGATCATATTTTCCATAAATAAAGAATTTCTTCAAAAATTATGAGTACAACAATTAATTAATATTTGCTAAATTAATACCCTTTTCATGGCTCTAAGACTATTAATTTATCAAGGTTTTACCATATTACATTTTCAGTCTACAGAATTTTGATAATAGCTTTCTACACAATAGCCAAATATTTGATGGCAGGACATGAAAAAGATACCAATCACAAGGATATAAAGCATAGTGTTTCCCTTTCCATGAACTTAGGCTACTCCTTGTTTCCGACTACTTCAACTTCAATGGCAAGTTCTCCACTAGTTGGCCTGGAAGAGTTGAATACCAAGAATATGTTATTTCATAAGAAACAAAGAAGAAATATGCCGGCACTATACTCTCTCTTAATATCTTTCATCCTCTCTGTCCTACATAAAGGTTAACCAACTACTTCACATCAAGAGGGACACCATTTCAGTAATACAATTTATTGCCTGGCTGCAAACTTGATTTAACCAAGCTTATTGCGGCAATGCCTCTCTTAGAAACTCTGCATGATGGTTTCCCCAACTTCACACCTGAAGGGAGAGGCATAGCTTTTAATGTTCACCCCCAAGGTACAGGAAAACCATTCCTCCTGTTTGAAAAGTCACCCCTGCTAACCCAAATAATTCCCTCGAATTTACTTTTGTTTTTGAAGGAAGGACAGTGTATTTTACAGTCAATCAAGATTTAAATATCAAAACTCAAAACAATTTACCAACAAAAGCACAATATCTTCCATCAATAGAATTAAAAATGTCGGAGGGAAATAAGCACTTACAATCCACTTAAAACTTTAATGGTGTCATAGAAAAACCACTGCAAAGTCACCACTGGTCCAACGAGCATTATCCGAATGGGAAGGCTTCTTGTAAATAAACTGATCAACCCAATTTTCTTCACAGCCTACTCATCAAAAGGGGCCAAGTTAAACCTATATGAATGCTGATTTTGCATGATAAAGTAATCAACAACATAAACGTAACTAAGATTTCCTACCAGCATCAGGCTATCAGCCTTTTTGTTATAAAGAGAAGCAACAATGTTGTCAGCTGGATTAGAAATAAAGCTACCAAAAGATCCAGCAGCATAGCCAGCTATACATGTTACCCCGAGTTGTTGAGTCTTTGAGCAATCCTCCTTTGTTCTTCGAAGAACATTCCGATAAAAAAAGTCAACAGAATGCTCGAATGTCGAGAACATAACTATAGAGACTGTAGGACATAATTTTCAAGATGGTTAATGGGACTAATACATTGAAGAAAAGACAGTGTAGTACCATTACAGTCAAATGTGTGAGTTAGGTGCCTGGATTCCTCCATCATCCTGACTCTTTTAAGAATATACATCGAAGCCAATAATATGCTTAATCATACCATAAGCATAGCAAACATATGATCAAAATGGTGCAACTTAAGTGTCCAGTTAATGGGTATTTGTACAAGAATAACTTCTTTCAGCAGATCCTACTGTTCAGAGAGGTAGTAATTACACAATGTAAGCGTGATCAGGTGCACGCCGTCGCGCAAATTATTGTGCACAAAAAGCCAAGTATTACCTGATTATTGGCCCGGCCAATGGTCAAGTTACACATGGTGCGTCACACACCTGATCATTCTTCTTACACAATGTGCTCATCAGAACACATTAACAAAGGGAAAACACCTTAAGTATCTTTCAATATCTGCATATGTTGCAGAACTATTTTAGAAGATCACATAATTTCTAACAACAGGTGACTTTATAGGGAATGCTTTGGGTGGTAAAATACAACTTGCAGCGTAAATCTGGAGGGCACGTAACAATTGTAGATAAACAACCAAATATAAGGGAAAAAAAGAATTTAAAGTTAGAAGGAAATCGAGCAATTACATGGGAGGTTTCGACCCAAAAGTGGAATTAGCCCTCTATAAAAACTGCAACCAATGAGAAATTGTAAGACCCTTAACAGCAGGAGAGAAATATGATATAATAGATGGTAATAGAGCTAAAAGAACAACTATTTACAAATCACATACCCGAAGATCCCTTCGGATGCATAAAGCTTAGGAATGCCATCAGCCAAGCCCTTAGCAAAATGAGGCTGTGCTTGAACCTGAACTTTGATGGCTTCAAAAGGACAGAGGGCCACGTTGGCAAAAACTTCAGCAGATGCACTACTAAGAAAGAAAACCGAGCTCCTGTTGCAATCTCCCAACACGCTGGAATAGAGGCTCTTGAAGTACTCGTACAAACCAAATCTGCAACCCCCTTGAGCACCGTAACCAAAAAACTTGGCAGCCCAACCTCTCCAAAAGGTAGAAGGGCCTTGTTCTTTCAACAGGGTAGTATAGCATGAGGCAATGCTACTATATTTAATGGGATGCACCTATAAACGATAACAACACCACTAAATTAACCAAGAGTCTCAGCAACTAAGGAAACAATCACCACTATATCAATCAGATGTAATGTACGCAAACATCCATTACTCCCATAATTACCAGAATAGAATATAATAAGTAGACTAGAAATGCAAAACAAAGGCATTTCAATCACAAAAACAAGACCAAAAGGCTAAGGCCATGAATTATGAATAATAAAAGAAGAAAATTCATGATAAGAAGAAAAAAAAAAATTGATTTAAAACCCAAGCAAGCAAGAAAGGAAGGATAAGGAACCTGCATATTGACTTTGAGGACATCGAGTGGAGTGATAGCGAGATGGGATGTGCCAGCACTGAGCATTCCTCCAATGGCGCAAATACTGTGATGCCCTTTTACTTTCTCCTTCTCTTCTCCTCTCAGTCTTATTACACCAGAACCATGATGATTTCGTCCTTTCACCATCTCTATTTCTTTAATCATCTTTAGCTTCATATAAATCCCATCATCTTCCTTTTCAGACTACAATAATCGCTTGGCCGGCCAGCGATTTTAATTTTGATCGCCTATTTCTTCTTTTTCTTTTTTCTCGTACAAAACCCAAAACCCCGGACACCCTTGAGTGTCAGTGTCAGTGTCAGTGTCAGTGTCACTGCTAGAAGACAACCCACACCTCTGGCTCTGTATATAATATTTTTTTTTATTGTTATTTCCTTTTTCACAAGGCGCAGGCTACCAAAATAATAATTTACGCGCTCATTTAACATTTGGGGGTGTGTTTACTTCTTCAATTAGTGAATAATTTTTATTTTTTATTAATAATATTTATGTTTTAAAAATATAAAAATAATAGTAAAAATTCTATTCCCATAAAGGACATGGAGATTGAAAATGGAGTGTGAAAATTGACATTTTTAACTAAGGAAAATTAAAATTATTTTTCCCCTATTTACATATTAAATAATAATAATAATAATAACTTTTTAAATGATTATAATTATTATTACTATTAATAATCTATTACTACTATCGTTATAATTATAGTAATAATTATTATAATAATAGTAATAATTAATTTTATAATAATAATAATAAACATCATCATCATCACAGAAAAATATTTACTCTTTATTTTCTCACTAAACAAATATATAATTACAACTAAGGATATTTTACTAACTTGTAATAATTTATTTCGATTACAAGATAAAGTAAACATATCAATAAAAATACAACTCATTCTGATTTTGATTCATATACCTCAAGTAAACTACTTATTTTGATTCTGATTTTAATCTATTTTTATTTCAGTCAATTCAAATTCTTATCCATTCTGATTTTAGAAAAATAACCGTAAATACACCGAAAATTAATCATTTGACAATTCAATTCAAAATTTATTAAACTATTTTATTATTTTATCTCACCATTCAATAAAATGTCACTCAATTAAAATTATTTATTATTACATATTGTATTACTTGAAAAGTGCAACTTCATTCATTGTTAGTTGCTCAATTGGTAAAAACGTCTTAGAAAGTGTTTGAACATCCAATAGTCCACATTGTGGAGAGTATGGATCAAGAAGTCACCAGAGCCGATCTCTCTATCTTCATTATTATATAGGGTAGGTTTTTCGACACTTCTTAAAATTTGTCATAGAACTCTTTTTTAATTGAAATTATTTAAATAATTTATTTTTTGTTTTGAATGAAAATTCAATTAAATATATATATTATTCTTTCAACAAATTTTTTGCACCTACCATATGTCATAATTTCTATTTATATTTTAAATTTTAATTAAAATATATTTTTTTTGAGAAACTTATAAGATTCTAGAGTTATGAAGATAGAAATTATCTAATAAGAAGAAAAAAGTAAACATAAATTTAATATTTTAAAATTTATATGCAATTTAAAAGGAAAATATTTTTAGGTAAAATTTTATGAGAATATAATTAATTTTAATAAATGAATTTATATTTTATCAATTAAACTAAGAATATTTTTAAAAAAATCCAAAAAGGATGTTATAAATATTGAGTTGGACTATTGGCACCCCTCTGATCTCCTCATAAAATCCCATTATTAGTTATATTCATTTTATTTATGAAAATGTCCCTTTTCTTAGATACACTTTTCTAAGTTCTCAATTTTCATTTGATTTGTTTTATTGTTAAAACTCAAAGTATTATTGTGCTATTTTTTAATTATTTTCAATTTTATTATTACTTTACAAACAAATTAAAAAGTTATATAGGTGATAAATGTTTTAGTGTTAATCATTGGCTGAAATAACACATATTTCAAATTATAATTTCAAAGCAATTTTAAGTATAAAAATATTTAATCAATAAGAAATCAAAAGAGAATAATAGATTATTCTAAATTTGTACAATTTATTTTAGTTAGATAAGAAGTAACATATAAATTTTATTTTATTTTTAAAAAAGATTAATTATGAATTAAGTAATTTGTTGGAATAAAAATTATATGTATTTAATTTTCAACTATCTTTAATTATAATTTTATTTAAAGTAAGGTTTTGTAAGAATAAAGGTTTTCGGGAGTGTTAAAAACTCTACTCTATTACATATTATTGTATGAGTTCGAAAATTCCTTACCAATGTCCAAATGTCTGTTGACACGCAGCATTCGTTTGGGCCTTGGCGAGGAAGTTTCGAAAGAGTGGAATTACTGCCACACCTTCTAAGTTCTTTTGTTTTTATGATTTTAACCTTAGTGGAAGTTACGTAAAAGGACAATACATAACTATTTAAATCCACACAAAATTTTGTAGAAGGAAGAATTTTAAAACAAGTAAAGGGAGCCTCTAGATTACAATAATTGTAACATACATCCCTTATGTGAACCACACAAAATTATAGGACCCACAATTTGTGTGGTTCACATGAGGGATGTATGTTACAATTATTGTAACTTAGAAGCTCTTTTGTTTTAAGGCAAAGCATGTTGTTTAGGATTTAGAAGTACAAATAAAATCTTAAATAAACGTTTGTGAAAATTAAACAATTAGTCGAAAAAAAAAATCACATAGCTACCAAAAAACTAATTAATTTATACTGCAACTAATAAGAAACAGATTCAAATAAGAACTCCAAACTCATGACATTGTTAAAGTTTTTCATTAAAAAGAAATAAAATTGTACAAGAGATAAGCAACAATATAATTACAAGCACACCATAAATTTACACTTTGCATATTATAATAGCTCTTACAAACTACAAGAAACCACATGACTATTGTTGGTCTTATGAGAGCCGGCTACCACCTTTAGTAATGCATATGGATGAAGTTAAATTGTTTAATATCCATTATCTGACCAGTAATTGGTTTTCAAAGAAATATAATAACCTTTACTTCAGAACTCCATAATTAAGCACGATGAAGCTAAAACAATTCAATAATGGGTGATTTATTAAAAAGTTATAACAAGTACCTTGATCTAACAAGCGGCATCAGAGCATGGTCATGTGTTCGATGGGTAGGCTAACACCTTATTAACCAGACAGCAATCTGTTCGCATCTTGGATGGTAGAGGTCGAGTATGGCTAAGTCATAATGGCAAAGGCTCGGTATGACCAAGTCAACTGGTGGAGTGGATTGGCATTGTATCAACTAGTAGTTATCTCGAAACATGGGGATAAGAACTATAAAAAACTGCAATCATCCGTAGAACTATAAAAAAAATGAAGTTAAATGATTGAATTACGGAGAGATGAAGCTAAATGATTAATGTTCATTCTCTGAGCATCAATTGATTTTTCACGAGGACTAAGATACCCTTTTCTTCAAAACTTCAAAGTTAAACATGCTGAAACTGAGCTGAAGCAACAATTCAATGATGGGGGACCTTACTGGAATGTTACAAGTTACAACAAGTGCCTCAATTCAACAACTCTCGTCAACTTGAATGAGTTGAGCAAGCGAATGCTCATAACTTGAATGAGTTGAGATTTGCGAGTTTTTATTTTTTTTATTTTTTGTTTTCAGTAACTAATTTTAACCATGAGTTTTTTTTAGCGATGAGATCCACGTTTGTATTGTCGTTTAAACATTAACGCTGGAGTTTAACAAGGAAGAATACGTTAGGGTTATTTTTTGAACTGAAAGGGGTGCAATAAGATATTAATATAATCATAATATACTTTTAGGGGATAAATATAGAAAAAAGGGGTTATAACTATAAGATGAATTTTTTAGGCTGCTCCAATAAGAAATTGGCCGTCAATTTGGACTGGGCCATCGTGTTCAGTTTTGGATGCCACACTATTTACACTACACATTTCTCTAACCACACCCCGATTGGCAAAGTCACTAAGTTATAACCTATCTTTCCGTTCACACGACATCGTTTCATTCTCTTTGCTGATTGCAATTGATGAAGATCGGCTCTCGTTCGTAAGGGTTTTGATTTTCGGAAGGCAAGAAATGGATTCAACGGATCGAGCTTCACTTGAGAAGCGACCCGGAATCTTAATAATTGGATCCTCCAACGTTGGCAAACGCACCATCCTTTCCCGTAACATTCTGTCCCTATTTGATTTTATAGCTTTCCCTTTGCCAATTGCTTTTATTTTTAATATTGTATTCTTTAAGTTAATCTCTATGTTAGTGTTAGGTTTACTTTATAATCTCTGATTCCTGGATTTACATTTGATTGATCCGATGTTGGTAATTCAATTTTTTTAAAAAAATGTTAACTTGTAGGATTACTTTCGGTTAATTTTGAAGACGCCTCTGATTCGTCATCCGAACTGCTTGTTAATGGGTATGATCTGTTCATTTATTTTGTACTGTTTCTTCTAGAAACCAGGACTGGACAGGAAAACATTTTGTGTAAATGTATTTTTTTCTGTTTTGTTCTTACTAGCAGCTGGACTATCAACACCAAGTATTATACTGCTGATGTTTCACTATGGATGGCTCATCTTCATGAGGAATTCTCGATTCGGTCCCTTCCCATATCAGACCAGCTGACTGCTTTAGTGATGGTTTTCAACCTCAATGATGTTAGTCTCTGCTATACATCCATGCCTTATAGGCTCTGTTATTTAGTATTTATTGCAAGGCTGACGTCACATGTTGATGTACTAATTCATGCTTCTTTCTTCACTTCGAGCAGCTGTCAACACTAGATGCACTGAAACACTGGGTGCCCAGCATTGATCTTCAAAAGTTTGAAATATTGTTGTGTATTGGGAACAAAGTGGATCTCCTTCCTGGTCATCCCGTTCATGCTGAATATAGAAGGCGCCTGCTGAAGCGCGAAGAGTCTTCTGCTGATCCTGATTTCTGTCAGTCTGGAATTTCTGAAACTGAGGGAAGCAGTTTGTTGGGGGACGAAGAACCATCCTGGGAGATTAGGAGGTCGTGTTTGGAGTGGTGCACTGTGCATCGCATTGAATATATTGAAGCTTGTGCTTCTAATGTTGATTTTGACAAATGTATGGCTCTCCTTTGTCTTGATAAGTATTGGTTATGATTAATAAGTTCTGATATATATGCACACAGAAAAATGACTGCTCTTGATAGGTTTGTCTATTGATGGTGATTCACAAGGAGTTGAACGATTATACGGTGCTCTTTCTGCTCATATGTGGCCTGGAATGGTCCTGAAATCTGGTGATAAGATAACTGAGCCGTCATTGCCAGTGAAAGAAGGTTTTTACTCACTACTTTCATTCAAATTGACTTCTTACTTTTTTATTACTTTGCTAATGTTTATTGCTCTCTGCTCAGAGTCGTCGGAAGAAGAGTCTGATTTTGAATTTGATTATGAAGAGTTATCTGCGGGTTCAGCTGATCCATGGGATGATTCGGAAGAAGTTTGGGTTTCTGCAAATGGAATGAGCAGAGTCCCAGATACAGAAGGGTCAGCTGCTCAGAACAATTCTGTCAAAGAATGCAATCAAGAGAATATAAAAACAGTTGACTATTCGGGGCCAGAACCATCTACGTCGAGGGGTACATCGGAGGATCAGAACGACAATGCAATGTTGCAAAAAACTGATGAACCTGATAAAGCCTCAGAATTTGATAGGGGTACACATTTTGACTTTGAGGATTTGGATCAGTTGATGTCTGAGATAGGAAACATGCGAAACAACTTGAGGTTGTTGCCTGATTTTCAAAGGAGGGAAATGGCTGCTAAGCTGGCTATGAAAATGGCTGCTATGTTTGGCAGCAGCAGTGATGTTGAAGAGGGATTAGATTGATACTTTTAAGATTGATCTTCCTGAGCTTCATCTCTGGGCTTACAGAAGAGCTGAGTTTGGGAACTTAATTAGTAGTTACACCTACGTGGAGAGTGAAATAGACGTGCTTCTTTGTGTTGGAAATTACTTGGGTTTCTTTTGTTCTCGGGCTCTCGGCTTCCCTTTTATTATACCAAAAAGAGTGCCTAGGAGACTAATGCTAATGACTCTGTGCGTAATAATTTTGTTGCATTTTAAAAGTGATAAAGTGGCTGATGAGAGGGGAGATTGCTGCATTTACCGAAGATTATGGGATAGCATGGTACAATGTAGGCAAAATGGATAGATTGTTAGGCTGCCTGTAGTAATGTAATATTTGTTATTGAGTTGCCTGTGCATTTGCTTTGCTGATACTACTTGTGTACTTGATTCGTTCTTGTAACTTATACTGTAATGAAAATACATTTTTCTTTTTAGTGTTATGTTGGTTTTTATTAATTTAATTATTCTCTTTTCTTTTTCCTTTTTAGTTTTTCTGTACAAAGATCAATTGACATAATCTTGGTCAGTTGATTCCTGAAAGTTTCATTCTTGAATTTAATATGCCAACGACGTTGCCATTTGCCACCTACAGCACGGTATAGGGCAATAGGCAGGACGGTTGCAGAAAAGATGGAACAATGACCGACACTTCTAAGAAGGTAAGGGTAGGCATGAATATGATATGATTGCGAGGAGATAGCTTTTCATATTAGGGAAGTTAGGGCGGGAAACCTCCGTTTTAGTATTTAGTATCAGTATTAGAGCTTCTCTTCTCTAGTGCAATCAATCTTTACTTGAAACAGTTTTTGCATGTTTTGAATAATGAAATAATTATTACTTAATTCTTTACCCTAAAAGAAGGACAACAGATATCTATATAATTGAACTCTTTATCTGAATTAGAATTATTGAAAATGTTTATCTGGGGCGGGCTAAGCAATATAAGTCTTATTTGGTATTAAAGTGTTGTAGTTTTTGAACTGGCAACGGCAATCGAGCTTGGGCATTTATAATATATTAATATGTCTATTTTTATCTGGATTAACTGATTAATATATTATTATGCCCAAAGCATCTACTTTATTTTTTTCTCTCTTTCTTGTCCTCTTTCTAATTTGGCAAGGTAGATGGATAACCAACATGTTAACACTCTATGTGATTGATTAAAGCATGTATGTGTGTTGTGGATAATCATGTGGGTTAAAAAGTATTAATCAAACGGTTAAGTAATTAACTAATTAAAAAAAAATGTCTGACTTTTATTACATGGGGTTTAATTGTAAAAGAAAAATTATATGTTCTGGGTCAGGGCATGCAGAGTGGGATTCATAGGTGAGATGAGAAACAACAACTCAACAATCAACAAGAGATTGAGAATATCTTTTCCTTTACAACAGAAATTTCCTGAGAAAAATAAAGAAAAAGGAAACTGCCCTTCTTTTATCTTTACACGTACACTTCACTTGACAAAAATATATATGTATATAGTAACAACGTAGCATTAATTATTAGTTAGCAAACTGAAACCCAATTCCTTCCCACTTGTACATTTCTTTTGGCACTTGATGATCTTGATGGAAGATTGATTACAGCCACCTACTATATTCGTCTAATGAATCATGACTTGAAATCGTCTGAAATTTGACCATCTGGTTCACAAATCACATCGAATCTTGTTCAAGGATTTGGCAGTGTAAGTGTTAGGCCACTTTGAAAACGCATGTAATGGGATTGCATCAAATAAAAAGAGAGTCTCACCCAATTGCAGAGTTTGGGTGGGGATAAGATCTTGACTGCCATTGCCATTGCTCCCACCCCTTTCATATTCATATTGAATTTTTTTTTGTTTTTTAATGAGATTTTTGGAGGGATCAATCAAAATGTTAGTGGAGGGCGGGTAATGCAGCAGCACTCTCCTTCAATTGCGTCAAGAAGTTACTTCATTTACATCATAATTTAATTAGATTCAACCACCTGGCCTCTTCTGCGAGCAACCATATCACTTGTTGCACATGATCGTCTGGACAAACGGAATTTGTATAAATGTGTTGGCAATATCTCCCTGATTAGAAGTTAAAATGCATCTTGATCAATCTCCCCTGTCGTGCAGATGCAAATGCAATTCATCATCATTGCGGTAATTATTTATATATTAGCCGTTTGATGGTTTAGCCTTACATTTGGACTCAATCCAATATTCCAATTCACAAATTCAGCTATCAAGCATAATTTGGGCTTAAACAAAAGCAAAGTCTATCTGTAACCGCTCCGCTCATAATTTATGAACAAGCACATCAACGTACAAAAAGAATGCCACTGTATCTAGCTAGCCCCATTTCTAATTACCAAGTTTCTCAGAACGCTAGTAAATTTATACAACAGGATGCAGCAAACTCTCACTGCATACACTACAATAATGGCTGAAGCTATATATATCATGGTTCTTTCGCAGAGGCAGGCTTCACAAATGAGAAGTCATCTCCATTGCTGGTTTCATCCCCATGATGGGCTTCACTTACTTCGGCTACTCCATCATCATCACGATCCATGTTTATAATTAAGTTGCCCGTTGATGATGTGGGTGATAATGGATCAGCTTCATAATCAGATAGATCACGGTCCTCATAGGTATATGAGCGGGTTGAGTGACCAGTAGTTTTGAAACGATGCAGTGTGTGTCCTCCAGAAGAGTAAACTGTTGAAGGGCTGGGGCTTACACTTTCACCAAGGGTTCGAGTTGAGGACTTTCCTCTCTTCTTCCTCTTTTTCACAGCCATGTGCCACCTCTTAAGGGCCTTGGATGTTTGTTCATCAAAGATTGATTTCTTCATTTGTGAACCCATCTGCAAGTATCCCAGCACCAAAGTTTTTTTCAGTTAAAATATCTACAGCTTAGAGAATAATAACATGATATATGAAATGGTATTGTGTTGTTTTTTCCTGATAGTCCACTTTCTACATCAATGTACCTGAGTAACAAGTGCATATAATGGAAGAGTGATGTAACTGCATAGAAATAGGACCCCAACCCTGCAAAACCGCATTAAAATTCAACTGATGAATTCGAGAAGGACTCA
Organism: Citrus sinensis; assembly: GCF_022201045.2. Classification (NCBI taxonomy): domain Eukaryota; kingdom Viridiplantae; phylum Streptophyta; class Magnoliopsida; order Sapindales; family Rutaceae; genus Citrus; species Citrus sinensis. The sequence goes on from NC_068562.1 coordinate 284,776, forward strand.
ATGGTTGAGCATTGGACTGAAAGTATCCAGTACTGTTGGAAGGAATCAATGGTTCTAGAAAGCCAGATGAATTATATCGTTAACCAAATTTCTTTAAAGTGTCTATTTAATTACTTAGGAGAAGATGGGATAAAGGCTTACCCTAAAGCAACTTTCATTATTGCAAGGGTGAAATTTGCATGGAAGCAAGACTTCAACGAAAAAGAGTACTGCACAAAAAACACTTCATTAGACCTAATTTTGAGGTATCTGCAATGACGTTAAGATGTAATTAGGGAGGAAGTGGGGTGTTAAGAGAAGTTCATTACCCATATCCAGAAGAAATATGTAATCTGGAATGCATTCTGTAATCAACCAAAAGGCACAAAATGAAAAGACAGAAGTTTGCTAGTCAAGAATAAAAGTAGGGAAGTGTGAGAAGTAACATACTAGTAGTCAACAGCACCAATCTACAGAGAAAGAACTGGGTAATAAAGATGCAGATAGATAGATCCCATTATTGGTCTTAGACAATTAGACTCTTAGTTTGCCTCAAGTAAATAATAAGCAAGAAAATAGAATCTTCAAATTTTAAACAACAATTTAAACTAATCTTTTAATAGATACCTAAGATCTGATATCAGCAAAAAGAAGAGACAGTTCAAAACCTGAAACAAAGCAAAATGGATGAGATGAAGCACTAACTGAGGCCGACCAAACCAAAAGTATTGGTCTGAGCCTTGTACAAGAGGTATCCCTTGAACCACTGCATGTCTTTCTGAAATTTCAAGAGCCATCTTTGTCAAAATGGATTGAAGCTCTGTTCCAATAGCTAAGATTATCTGAAAAGCAGTTTCACTGTCAGAATTTCAAGTCTGCCATAAATTAAAAAAAATATAAATGGAAAGGTTATTGGGAATATATTTCTTACGATCAAAGGGATTAAGGATGCCCAAAACAATGCATGCCACCCTGAAAGGCAGATAATATGTTAATCGACTATATCAACTCCTATCTCAATTTGAAGTGCTGAATCATCTTGATCAAAGTGAGTTTTTCCAGGAAATCATGGCTCACCATTAACATTCAAGAGCAAGAAAACCACAAACGATGTCCACAACACAGGACTGGCAATAACACAACAGTAAGTCAGGACAAACATATTGCATTGCAAATTGATATGATAAAATTGAAGACGGCTTCAAGAAAACTGAATTATAACACCACAGAGTACCCATTATACACATTAGATAAAAAGAGTGTTACCTTACTCCAACAACGATCTTGAAGTCATCCTCTAATGATCTTTTAATATATTTCTGGAAGTTGAATTTACTTCCGGGAGCTAAATGGACCTACGATCAAATATAATTATCATAAAACAACACCATATCCAACATTAAAGATTACAAATTGCTTAACTGAAAACTCACATTGATAAATCCATTGCGCAGTGTCAAGTAGTCAGCCCTACTAACAGACCTGAAGAATTGTCGAAAGAAGCATCCCTGCAGTGGAAATAGAGATTCGTGATTTGAAATTTTAATATTGATCTAAGAGATTATACAACCAAATTTTCCAAAATCTATCTCAATTAGCTTTTTCTTCGTCACTAGGGACTGACAAGAATCATACAAATTGAAGTGAAAAAGGAAAAATGGAAGTTGAATACTACTTACAACATAGAAGAAGAAAGGAATCCTTGTCCAGAAACTGGTGTGTGCTCTCACAAAAGATGTCTCATGAGTAAGCCTGAATCTGGAAGGATCTGTATATTAATACATATTAGATTTTTCTTATGAAGTTGGCGCATAGATTCAGAAATTCAGGTTTAAGATTACAATTGCAATTTCAATCTATATCATTAAAGAAACTCTTCACTTTCTAAAGGATAGTATACCATTTGAAAATTCATAGTCATGTGTTGAAGTCTCCTCCTCCCACTTCTTCCAGCCCCGGATCTGTCCAACATATTACTATTAATTTTTAACTAAATATCACCAGGGCAACGACTATGTAATAGTTGATATCTGAGCACAGGTTTATCGTAATATTTGTCAAAAAGTGAGATGTGAATAAAGAATCACTTCAGCAGATTTGGCCAACCCTGCACAGGGGGTCTAAAATTAAAACAGGAACTTTAAAAAACAAAAAGAAAAACAAAATAAAAGCCCAGGATTAAAGTTTTATCAAGCATTGACGGCCGGGACTGTGATTTAATTCCTCAGAATCAGAAATTTATTTGAATTGTAAACTTCCAATTCGAAAATCATGTTACAGATCTGTTACGCTGCTAACAAGATTATACTACAATTTTGGTTGAAACGCTCCACTTAATTACATCCCTTAATAGTCATTTCATAGAGCTAAATCCAGTGATGTTGAAACTTTAATAATCTCATGAGACCTAATCACGCATCTATTTCGTTCAGCACTGTAGACACCATAAATGTACCCTGATCCAGTCAAGGCACCAGGAAGAGGTTAGATGGCAGGATACAGGAAGTATAACTTTCAATAAATAAATAAAGTTTGTATAATGTTCTCATACCTTTAGCCTCCCAAGCATCATGGTAATAGCACTGTATAACACATGAAAGACTGCTAAGAAGAATATGAGGATGTGTAATTGGTGCAGTGCCTCGACTGTTATAAGTGGTTCACTACCCTGTAGACAGGAATCAAATGAGATTTTTTTCAACATTTGGATTATGATTACTATATAAAACCTATCAATTTACAAGTACAAAGCTGTGGGAGCTAAACTGCCAAAGCGTGTAGATCCTGCATATCTGCAGGAAAGCTCTTGCATGTATCGTATGCCTTATGATGAGGATTATTGCCAAATTCAGAACAGGAAAAGAGAGTTGCTGGGATTGCATAATCCCGAGTCTTTCATCACTCTACACTGATTTATGTTTGCATTTATGCTAGATGTCAAATATGAGTAGATGAGATTAGAAGTTCACACGAACGAATTGCATGTCATGGCTAAAAGAGTTACAATTTTATTCAATCAAATAATCTAGTATACGTTGTTTCACAAGGCTTGTAGGTTAATGAGACACAGGTAGCTAATATTAGCTATGCCTCAGCAACGAGCTCATGATTGTGTTATATTTCAAAACTTATCATTAGGTTAAAGAGACATGAAAAACAACTAGGTGCGCTGAATTTAATTAATTTTTATCTTTGGTTTTAGCTCCAACCCATGGTCATGAAACCGAATGCTATTTCCCAAGAAAAGCCTAGAAAGAAAATTCAGCAGTCGGTGGGTCAAGTTGCCAGTAAAACATTGCATTAAAGGTTGTGAGAATACTAATAATCTGAAAGTAGCTTGTATCCGCATCTGAAAGTAGCTTGTATCCGCACACAGTGGGCATGGCTCACACATGACAAGAAAGAAATAAGGAGAGTTGCAGGAAAAGGTAAACAAGTTCAGGCATGACATGCACTCACCTTCTCGCATTCAGTTGAAGTAGCGGCAGCAGCTAAGTATCTGTGTTGGAACCACAAGAGTCTTCTGCGATGTTCATGTTCATCACCACTAGTGTCTGAAGCGTCGTGTTTGCCATCAGCCTTGCACGGCAGCATGGTGTCTGCAACCTTTGAAGGAATACATATTTTGGAAATATAGCTCTGCCCAAAAGTGAGTATGAGTGAAATGAACCCCAGAACCATAAGCTCTGCAAGAAGGAATTACATGCTGCATATAAAAAAGGCGAACCAAGAAATCCAAAAGGAATAAGTAGTGACATAAAAGAGAGATTCTTGATCGTACCAGCTTTGATCTTCTCGAGGGCTTCAAACAGAGCTCTCTTGTGCCTCTCCGTAAACCACTGGTGAAATTAGAATTCCAGGAAGTTATCAAAAGAACAACTCAATTGAAGGAAAGCAGAGGAAGCAAAGTAAATTAAAACAGAAAGGGTGGGAGGGGGAGCAAAGCATTTGGTGGAAACGCAGAAATAAAAGAAGCAGCAGCGCGTACCGTTCCAAGTTTGTGAAGACTCTTTTCCAAGAGAATGGAAATGAGAATGATAACTGTACAAACACCAGCAACAGCCCAAGTGGGTGTCTGATTAAGCTCCCTTTCGGTGCTGCTACTCCCTGTTCCAGACCCGGCTGCTGCTCCCAGACCCACCAAAAAAACACACCAATAATATAAGGGCAACATTATTTTCATTGGTTTAGTGGGTGAATCAGTGATAGACTAGACGATGCTCTCTCTCTCTCTCTCTCTCTCTCTCTCTCTCTCTCTCTCTCTATATCTATATATATATGTATGGCTCGCTCGCTCGCTCGCTTAAAACACGTTTTCAGACTTGAAAAAGGACAAATTAGAATCCAGTCCTTCCTAAATAATAAAAAACTGATAAAGCAGGTGCATGCGCTCGCTCACCTGTTTAAATTTATCATTTATTACAACAACATTTACATTTGGAAGGAAATGCCCATTCAATTTAATTTAATTTATGACATCTCCCCCCCCCCCCCCCCCCCCCCCAGCCAGCCAGGCTCCATCCGTCCGTCCAATCCTTGATAATATTTTAATCTTATTTATTCCTTTTCAAATTAGCATCACCGGCAGTTTTGGTCCAATTTATATTTATATAATTTTTTTTTTCTTTGGTAAGAAGAGTGAGTGAGAAGAAGAGTAATTGAATGCGAAAAAGAAAGCAAAGCTTTGAAAACTTGAATGTGAATTGCCCTGCCCTTGACGGTGTAATTACACCACAAACACAAACACAAACACAAACACAACCACAGTAACAGTCAGAAATAAATAAAGCCATTATTTATTTAAGGCGTTCGCGGCATTGATTGAGGGGAGGGCCCCGCTCCTGCTCTAATTCTTAATTCTTTTGAGTTTTGTCACTTAAATTCCTGCCAGCTCAGCTTTTACAAGTTACATACAACACAGTTACAGTCAAATCCCGGCTTGAGCCTTGAGCCATTGTTTATCGTTAATTCTTCTGGATTTTTCATCAATTTTTGTACGCATCCCATGTGAAAATCCGAAACTTAAAACAAAGCCCCTGAATTTATTTTACCAAAGATATATATTTCATCTCATCATCCAAGTTAAGTTAACAAACAAATTAGTAACTGCAAGCCGTTGCAAGTAACGGTTGTAAGATTGACTTTTGCCTGACCAATATTATATACAAGGGTAGGGTAAAATGTATGCTGTTCTCCCGTCCTATTTCTTTGTCTGTATGCTGTTCCAAGTGAGATTTAATTTAATTTAATTATTTTTTTTTAATTTTCTTTTATTTAAGATAAATATTATGTTATAATTAATATAACATACACACTCAACAACAACCACACAAATTATATAAATTCATTATTTATGTAATTATTATTAAATATTAATATTACATTAATTAATTATAACATAAAGACTTCCTTCATTTAATATCGAAGTCGAAGTTACACACTAAACAGCTACGAAGAGTGGCCCGTAAAGCTTGTCGGTCGTCATCATCGTGTAGAAAGAATATTTGTTGCATTGATTGGTCCACGGTTTTGGATTGTAGATAGACATCATCTCATCTCTCTTATTTGAAGCGTGAATCAAATTATGGTAATTACGGTCAACGCTGCGTGAGTTTTCGCGCTTTTGCTGTTCTGGCGGCACCCCCATTGATTGAGGTGAGGATTATGGACTTGTTTACCCTTTTTTTTCCCCCCCCCCCCATTTAATTGTTTTTTCTTTTGCGCTTTAATTTGCTGTTCCGCCGGCACCCCCGTAACATTCCATGCACAAAAATATTTGGCATTTGTCTTGTTTAATTATTAATTAATTAAATAATAAAAGCACATGTTATTCTTTTATCCTTTCTATCTTGATATAGAAAATAAATTATATATGCAGCAAATCAAAAGCAATTAAAGTTGGCTGTAGAGTGGCTCCTAAATATATACCCAAATATTATGACTCTCTAAATTAGTTCACCTAAACCCACCATCTCCAAGTTTTAACTCTCTAAAAGAATGCAATCCACATTAAATTCTTATTTTTATTATTATTATCTCTTTTTTTTTATCAACTGTCATGACCTAATCCAGACCTGATAAAATCTGCTTTGAAATTTAATAAAACCTACAAAATTTTATTCATAAGACATTTGTACACTTCAAAACGCGTCTTATCAATTAAAATATAAATTACTCTTTATAAATTTAATATCTCTCCCGTTGTAAAATTTACCTCGGTGTTACATTTTCAATTCTGGAAGCACATAATTACATTTCATAACACTCGAAATGAGGGCTGGATTGGTGGGTGGTAAGTGACAAATACTAGTAAATTTTTTTTTTTCAAGCAAAAAGTGGAGGTGGTGGTGACGACACCACATTTTACACAAATTTCCCTATAGAAAGAACATAATATAATTAATAGCCATCAAATCAATGGGCCCTTTACTCAATTACACAAATGAAATGCAAGTTAATAAATCAGGAGACGACACGTGCAGTAAATCGGAGGGTCGAATGACCAGAGTAACAGGTCGCTTGCCGGTTGAAAAATACACATTAATTTTTTCTAGCTCCGGATGTTCCAACACCCCACTAATTTTGATAATAGTCACAGCACCTCCAATCCCACTTATATTGTAGCAGTTTTAGTTTAAAAGACTATTATACCCCTTAGTTAATTGTACAACATTGCTAAAACAGCCATTACAATAGATATTACCATGAATTTTTAAAATTTTTACCCAATTTTTTTAAAAATAAATTAAAAACTACATTTTTTTTTAGTAATCAAGTTATTTTGTGAGATACAATTTTTTTTTTAAAAAAAATCTTTTGGAGTTTTGAACATTTTGGACAAATTTTATGATAATTGGAGTCAAGTTAGATACCAAAACATGAGATTATAAATTCAACTTGCAAAAAAAAAAAAGTTTCCTAAATATTCTAGGCAATTTTTTTTTAGTTTCTCATTAAGGAATGTTAACTATGAATTACTTTAAGAAATATGCTTATATTTATATTTAAAAAATTAGTGAAAATGCTCTTCTTTAAATATCATTTGTGAAACATAAAATTATCAAGGATGTATTTTGCTTTACATATTGAAAAATTATTGTAAAGTAATGCACTTATTTACGTGGTCCAATGTCCAAATTGCTGATGTCAAAGTTTTCTCTTTTTTTCTTTTTTTTTTGGGATAACGAAATGGGTGCTGAATGATGAGCTACAGAGCATGAAGGGATAAATGATGATTATAGATTCATGTGGGTGTGTTGGAAATTAATCCTTCCGTCAAGTTTTCCATGATTGATTTTTCATGCTTCCATTAAATTTGTCCGTTGGATTTCAGCCGAAAAATCCAACGAATAATTGCTGTTGGCTGCTAGTTACAGAGTTGCAACTTAGCGCTGCCCAAATCATATATTGGATTCTGACAGAATAAATAATAATTCCTTCCCTACTGTCGGTTCAATCGTCAGCCCCTAATTCTAAATGAATAAACAAGAGACTTAAAAACCAGTTAAATTTACATATTAATGTGGGGTGAGGGCCGGGCCAGGGTCCACACTCCCCATCCCCATGGGCATGATGAAAATTGAGTCAGTTAATTAGCATATATAGATAGGTGGTCAAATTCAATTTGTGCATGACCGATGCTATTGGCACCTTTATAAAACTCTAATGAAGCCCCTTTTTTCTGAGAAAACCCATCAGATAATTTCAAAAAGGTATTATTTTACCTTCACATACTTTATTTTCAAATATACGCTTTTGTTCTTCTTTTATTAAACCTACAGTTGAGAAATCTCTTTTCTCATGCATAAATATCTTTTTTCTAATTATGCTTCACACAAGAAGAATTCTAATGATTTGGCATTAAAAAACTCAATGACAAATCAAATACTATATTGTAAGATTCGCTCTCTTTTGTTCTCATCTTTGAGATAAAACTATACTATATTTAATCAAACCCGACATCAATAAAAGATCTTTTATTCCCAATTTTTTTCCCTTGAGTGAAGAACAAACACCCAAACTCTTAGATGAAAAAATATTATTAATTAATGTTAGGTGTTTCCTTTTGATTAAGTTGTATTTTTGTTGGCTTCTCTAAAATACGATTTTATGTAACTTTTTTGGTGCTGATAATGAATCTTGCTATGACTGAACTCTTAAAATTCATGAGTAAGGAAGAGTTTGTCATTTATGCAATAAATATAATAGTCTTTCCTGAATCATGTTGGTTAATATATATATTTTGAAATTATTAAAGAACTCTCTTTATCGTTTATATTGTTAACGGCATTCATGGAATTAAAATAAATACATTAAATTTTCTAATTATATAATGAGGTGGGGGGAGGTAAAGAAAAGGGTTTGATGAGAGTTTCAATAGGTGCTAATAGCTTCGTTCTCTATGAATAAGCACTTTTGAGAAGAAAAACTAAAATTGATGCAGTGAGCCATAGCCCAAAGTCATGCTAAAGGCCGCATTTGACCCTATCTCTATCTTTAATATTGAGTAGTCACCAATAAATCTTTGACCTATTGGTAGATCTCTCACACGTACAAAGTATGAGGGAAAGGATTCGAGCCTCCATAAAAGTATTATTGAGGTTAATTGCAGTCATTCCTACTGCATATGCAGTATTTTCTCTCATAAAATGTGAGTAAGATAGATACCCTTTAATTAATAAAGGTCTAATTGTATGATTTGTGAAGATAAAAAAAAAAAAAAGGGATGTGTTATGATAGATCTGATCTTGATTGTTCCAATAGAGTTCTTATTGTAATATACATATCATGTTAAAAAAGAAAAACGTTACCCCTTAATCTGTAGCTATTTGCTAGATATAATTAACAGTTAATTAATTTAATTACACAAATTTCATTTTCAAGGTAGACCAAAACTTTCACCAACTTATTTAATATTGCACATACTATATATGAAAAGATAAAAAAAAAATGAATAGAAATGGTTTTCCAAAAAAAAAAAGAGAGAAAAATAGAAATGGACCTTTAGCATGTGCCCAAACGCAATATCGCTGGGCCTAAGTGCGCTCTTTTCTGCAATCTATTGGGCTCCATTGGCCATCATTGTTAATTGATATTAGGTTGGTGGGTTTTACGATAAGAATAATAAAGTAAAACATCACACAACTGCACCGCGAATGAAATTTTTCTAGTTTCTACTCTCTCACTTGCACTTGGAAGTTGGAATTGCTATGAATTACGAAATAATAGTGAAGGTTATTAAAACCTTCACTAGTTCGATTCAGGATTGGGGGGAAACTTTATTTTAGATATAAATCACCACCACCCTTTTCCTTTATTTAATTTATGTTGTTAGGTTTGATAACCATTTTTGTCCATATTATGAGTTTTTTGCACGTGATTTTATTAGTAATTATGTGTTGTTAATTATCAATATTTTTTTGGGTCTAATTTTCATTAGTTTTCTTCATATTTTTCATGTAAATCAACTGGTTAATATTGATTTTCAATATGGGTTTAACGTAAACCATATCCAATATTAATTTCTTAATGAAGAATCAATATAAACTGCACTTGCATTGATCTTTAATTCGAGGCCCATGTAAATATATGTCCGTTATTTGAATTAACGATTTTTAATAGACATATGGAATGGTGTAAGTGGTTATATTTTCAGACACTTAAAAATTGATTGGGGGATTCCATTAAAAATAAATCCTGAGCTTGTGAGGCATGTACGTGAATCGTTATGGAACCACACTTTGTCACTATTTTTCTACCCTTTTTATGTCGTAAATGTGCATGTTTTTTATTTTATTTTATTTTTTCAAATTCTAACAGTTAAAACAATCACGGTGTTGGATCCAATGGTTGTAACGACACAAGAGGGACACACATCTTGCGAGCGTCACAATAATTGAAGTCAGCACCTCGAAATCGAATATATGAACTTCAGCTCGTATGTGCAAATAATTAGCATGATGTGAAATTCTAACAAAAACTTGCCGTTATTCGCAAAACAAAATTACCTTCAATCAGCTGTAAAGTCAACCAACAAAAAGTCCTCATCTTTTTTTATCTTCTTGCTACTACACCACTCAGATCCAGCCACTGTTTCTAGCCGGTATCTTTTTATTTTCATTCTTATTTTTAGGTTCTTTTTTTTTTTTTTTATAATTTTTTCTACAACTCCTCAAAACTCTTTTTTTTTTTTTCCTCTTTTGGGGAATCTCTTGATATGGCCGCTCTAATATCATGATCGGGAGAATACGCTCGTATGAAACCTATTATATCAACCCTAATAGTGGTGCGTAGAGGTCTCGATAGTCCTATAACGTAACTTTTCTGTATGATTTTCCTTTTCGTATTTTTATTTCATTTATGATTTTTTTTTAAGTTTACTGTCTAGCATGTTTTTGTACTTTTTATTGTTTTTATGATGATTTGGAGTATTCACAAGGGAAATTATTTGAATGAAATTAATCTTTGTGGAAGTAGCTGTCTTACACTTTAGCTTACGTCTTGGTAGTGTGATTGATTCATTTCCATTAATTGTCAAGCTGGATTCATAATGCGTGATAGGCCAAAACAAAAATGTTCGAAATCATTGTATCTCAAGGATTTGACAATAAAATTTAAGTTGTTTTGATTCTTTATGTAAGAATGGAAGATTTTTCACTCTACTTTACTTATAATTTTTGAAGTTTTTAATGACATAATTTATAATAGTTTCCATTAAAAAAAATATTACTCTTGCATCATGATTCATGTCATCATGCACCGTGCCTGCTACTTAATTGCTTTTCAGTAACTGTATTTTAATTACTTGAAACACAAAAAGCAGCCTCTTCTATTACAGGTGAGACTTGACTTGACTTGACTGCAATCACAAAATCAAAAAGGAAGCGAAGCCGATTTGATTAGTGATTACTGAGCTGATAATGTGGTAATTAATGCATGGTATTATTTTATATTGAAGTCATGGATTAAAATGTAATTAATTACCAATAAAGTGTTGGCTTAAATGATAATAGAGTCCCCTTAAGTGGTTTGACTGGGTTTGCTTCCCAGTTCGAGTCGCAGGGAAGTCGCCTTTATTGAAAGAACCTGTGCCTTCCGGTTTGAGCGGAGACTTCTAGTCTGGATTGTGGTACGAGCTTAAAAGTGTCTCCCACAGTTGGGGCCATTCCCAAGATACCTCGTAATTAATATAAAAAAATATAATTAATTAACTAATTAATTAAAATATGGGACTAATTAACTAATTAATTAAAATATGGGTACGGTGGCGGCGCGACGAAATCAAGTTGATAATATCGATATGATCACATACAATTCACAACAGCCAGCCGTTACGTTAGCCATCCTCCTCATCCATCCAAATCCAACTCAATAATAATAATATAATTCCTTGTTACAAAATCAAATACAACAACAACAACAACAAAATTGCATTTAAAATTCCAAATTCAATTGGGTTACGTTAATTGTGCTCGTCTCTCGTGCATGCCCCCCCCCCCCCCCCCCCCCCACTTTCTTCTTGTTAAAGCACTTGACTAGATATATATATATATATATATATATATATATATCCGACTATATATATATATATAGAGGAAATACCCTTTAGCCTTTTTTTTTTCCCTTTTCAATTATCCCGAAAGTCAATCTCGTGTATATATATATAATCAATAATAATAATGCGTATAAGGCCTCCTCTAATGCGTTGACTACTTGACAAATCTCAAATTCTATAAATCTCGCAAACGACAGTCAAGTCTTTTTGCCCGGCCCCGTGCTAAATTAATCGTATCATGTGATAATTTTGCTCAATTTATGGGTTGTTGCAACATTAATATTGTTCGCTCCTTTCTATTTAACGTAACAAATCTGGACTCATTATTCATTTAAGGTTGGAAGTGTAATCTACATATATGAATATGAGGTTAAGGTATCTTTTTTATTTAATTTGATTTGTTAAAGAGGGAAAAACAAAAAACCAAAAAGTTGAGATACGGTCTGGTCCCTTAAATTTGGGCTTTGAATATTATTATATAATCTAATTTTATGGCTTAACTAATTTGGAAATTTCAAATAATAGTTAATAGTGGCGGACAGAAAGTAGAGCATTTTTCATTTTCCTATATAATATGGGGCAAGGCAACCCCATGAAAACAGGTGAAGAAGCTGACGTGGCTGTGGATGTCAGGTGTTTAAATAATTCGATGAATTTTTTAAAGCTGGATTGGGGTACCGATTCCACTGCCACTTACCAACAACCAGCTGGCCATGGCCACCCAACTTGATAGATAAGACACGTGCGAAAAAGTTGACATTATGAGAGTCATGATTGCAAGACAACAAATTTTGCCCGCCCTGGATTTATGGGCTTTTGCAACTCCAAATGGGGGAGGTGGTATTCATTTGCATCCGTCGTTTCAATTTCGCTTTCTTCTCTTCAATAATGTTTGAATTCCCGACCAAGCAAAATCAATATTTGGTTGGTCACAATGTTTTAGTCTTACTCCTATATATCAAATCACTTTGGGAGGGAAAAAGAAAAAAAAAAGTTAAATAAGCCGAACTGATCATACAAATTTAATCACCAATGTCAAGAAAATTTATTATGGAGCTTATTAATTTATGTAATTATGTAATATTCATCAATTTTATTGTTGTTGCTTTTGTGTTATTGGTAGGGGTGACTTTAAGTATAAGCAAATAACATGGTAGTTTAGGATCCTAAATTTTGAAAAGATCTCATTTTTTGAGTACTACGTTAATAATTTTTTAATTAATAAATTTTTTAATTGATAATATTATCAAAACTATAAATACATTTATTATTGGTCTTTCCAAAAAAAAAATTAAATTCTTTACATTTTTAGTTTTATAAGAAAGCTTAATTATTTAACGTTAGAATCTTTAACTTTTAGTGTTCCTTTCAATTTTTATTAGTAACCTTATAATCTCAAAAATCAATAGATGAAAAAATTTCTTACTTTCTTCTCTACAAAGAAAATTATTACATTTACTAGTTCATTTAAAATAATAATAATAAGAAGAAGAAGATAATATTGAACAAAATTGCATTGCCATATCCTAACGATGCATTGGAAAGAGATTGAGGAATTAAAATTTCTTTCCTAAATATTAATCTTAAACTGGTGTATTAATTTTAGTAGTATTTTATTAACAAGATGAGTAGTGCTGCACATCTCAAAATATTTATCCTAAAATCTATCTAAATGACCCCGCATTCATTAATTGATTAATGAAGATAATACAAATAATTTACTTAAATTTTATAAAAAATTATTAACCAATGCATATCAATTGGATTGAATTTGAAATAAAAAAATTTAAAATGCCTATTATTACTTTAATAACATTTGATTAATCAAGTGGGTGATTGACGTCTGAAAAATGAAAACAATACAAAGATCGAGACCACTGGACCAGCACCAGTTTATTAAATCGTTAAACTTCAAATGATTTAACGGAGTCATTAATTTAACAGAAAATAGCAGAGCTAGCGGTGTCCCCTCAAATTTGGAATTTCGTTCGTACAATGGCACACTTTGCATCATCATAATAGCATTGGGTGGTGGCAGCACAATAAAAAATGTTGTTTTGAGCGGACAACAACATAAAGTCCGCGATCAAATTAATTTAAGTGCCCCACAGCCCACATCACGATTATGTTTTTTTTTTTGGGGGGGCCGGCCACATGCCATGTGTCCCTTGTTCCAGTAGGTGAGCATTTCTAATTAATTAAGGGAGTAATAATTTGAGTTGAGCAGCTCATTGAGTTCGACACAAATTAAATGTGCGTGGGCCGACGGCTGGGCGTGAAATTAATTGGTAAAATGTTAATAAGAGAGCCAAATTTGATTTGTTTCATTTCGCTCGCCCACTTCCACTTGTAGTTTCATTTCGCTTTCTTTGTGGGCACAAAGTTTGGTAAAGCCATCTTCTTGGAGCAAAAAAAAAAAAAAAGTCGTTGTATACAACTATACATGTGAAATTCATTTAAAAAAAAAAAATACCATATTGCGGTTTTTATATATATGTTCTTTTTACCCGTACGCACTCGTAGAAGATCAGTTCAAATATGTATACAAGTTGGAAATTAAGCCAGCTATCTATGATCACCAAATTATCAAATTACGTACTTTGAAAGAAAGATTATTAATGTGGAAAATTTCGCATCTTTATCGAGCAAATAAATAATAATTACGCCAACTTGTATTACATGCCAACTAACTAGCTACTAGGAATAATTTTCAGAATTTCATTTGTTTGAATAACGAATTGTATAACCTAAAACTTGTTCGCAAAATTATCCTCTAGCGACCGGAAAAGTCTAAACTGGACGATAATTTTTTTTAATTTGGAACATCTATCTCCTAACGTACCACGTAACATGTATTAATTGATGCATGTGTTTAAAATATGATTTTTGTTGATGTAAAATTTCGCTGCGATTCATTCTTTCAATATATTTATATGTACGAAGGGTTGGTGGTCCCCGCATTCAATTTGCTTCTCTTTCTCTATATATAGAAGATTGTCATTGTATTGCGTTGTGCATAAAGGAGGAACTAAAATTAAAATTATACATCGTACAATTTTGTTTCTCGTTGAAAAAAAAAAAAATTAGAATAGAGAGAGAAGCTTCTGATTGGTCTTCTTGCGGCCTCCATTAATCTTGCTCCGATTCTCCGTCAACGGAAAACACGATCAATCTTGTTCCAGGTTTGTCAATTTCATCGTTCATTCATTCATATTTTCCCAAGCACCGCGCGTGCATTTTAATTTAATTTGCTTGCTGCTATCGCCGTACTTCTTAATAATTTGATTTTGATTTTCTTCAAATTAAGTAGTTCGACGAAGCTGCTCGTTCTTCTTCTTCTTCTTCTTCTTCTAAAAACAATAATTGGGACACGAAAGAAGAAAGCTACATATACAGATAGTCAAGCCTTTTAACTTTGGCCGTGTTTTTCCAGAACTCGATCAATCGGTTGTAAATTTCTCTGTCGGCATATCTATATCACTATATGTATGTATGTATATATCTTCCACAGCACCCCACCTACGCAGTTGCTGATCATGTACTTGTGACGTTATGATATGGAAATTGAATTTGATGAATACTTTATTTATATTAGTTTTGTGTGTGTGTGTAACATATATTTAACAACTAATTAATTAAACATTTATTTAATTGGCTAGCTTCATCTAATTCATTATTGCCTTGTACCGTACGTCTTGCAACTCCCTTCTCTAAATAGCTAGCTAGCTTTCCCGATTCTTCTTCTTCTTCTTCTTCTTCTTCTTCCTCGTGGTAATTAAGCCTGATTACTGACATATATATTTATAAAAAAAAAGAAGAAGAAAATTATGATGAATTACTAATTATTTACGTAGGTATATTTAGGAAAGGAAACACATCAAGGTTATGATCAATTAAGGGAGAAATATTGGAAACGGTTAGTTAAGTTAATGGTCACATCAGAGAATCAAAGTAAGCAATTAGAGGATGCATTAGAATGATTGGTTCAATGTCACATGAGGAGTCGCTAGCTTAAAGAAGATTGGGAGAAAAAGGAAAAGGAAAAGTTCAAAAAAACAAACTCTATAATTTTGGCAAAGACGGACACATTTATGTAGAAAATATCAAATAATAATGATGTAAAGAGACTCGTCGTCGTCGGCCCAAGGGAAAGCAGCAGCTAGCTGGGGGATCACCTCACCTCCTAATCTCTGAACTTGTTTTATAATTTGACTGATGGAGATGGAAGATGGAGATGGAGTGATATATAAAAACAAAACAAAACAAAACAAAACACAAATTGGTTTATGCTTTATAGGTGTAAGTAACTATTACTTACTACCAATTATTAATTGTAGCAAAGCAACTAGGTAGCAGTACATACCCACAAAGTGATGATGGTACCTTCCCGGTTACTTCCTCCCCCAGTTTTGGATTTTATCTTCACATGCAAATGTAATTTAGTTTTGATTGATTTCCTTAATTATCTTCTTGAATTTTCTTTTTCATATATATATATATATATACACATACATACATACATACATACAATTGTACATTTTTGTAACTAATATGTTGCTCTCCATTTTCTTTTCTTTTCTTTCCTTCTCTTCTTTTAGCTTCTAGCTAGGATCTGGGATTCACCACCACCACCACCACCACCACCTACTAGTCTGCTACTGTACAACAACAAAAAAAAAGAAAAAAAAGAAAGAAAGAAAGAAGAAGAAATTAGTTGAATTCGTGGTAGCCAGCTTAGCTCAGCTTTGCTAGCTAGCTAGCTAGGCGTTTAAATAATCGATTTGATATCAAGCAAAACAAAAGAAGAGTGATCAGAGATGGGATTCTGGACGTTGTTTGAGGTGGCTTCCATGCCGATTGTACAAGTCCTCTTAATCAGCGTTTTGGGGGCTCTCATGGCCACTCAATATTGGAATCTCTTAACCGCCGACGCCAGAAGATCCTTGAACAAGGTAGCCAGCTCATTTCATCTTCATTATATATTTTCATAAATTAATTAGTTTTTCTTGCTTTTTCAATTTTGCCAATAATTAATTAATGCGCACGCAGATGGTGTTCACCGTGTTTACACCCTCACTCATGTTTGCAAGTTTAGCCAAGACTGTCACACTTGAAGAGATTATCTCATGGTTAGTTGGTTGATGCTTCTTGTGTAGTAATTGGGCCTTCAATTTGAATTATTAAATTAAGGTGCCGATTGCTGTTTCAATATTCCTTAATAAATTGTTTATATATATATATATATATACATTTGTCAGGTGGTTTATGCCCGTCAACGTCGCGATGACCTTCTTGATTGGAGGAATTCTTGGGTGGATAGTTGTCAAATTACTACGACCAAAGCCTCATCTTGAAGGCTTGGTCATCGCTACTTGTGCATCAGGTCAATTAAATTATATACATTTATTCCCATTTACCCTGACGAAACTCAATCTGCGTCTGAAAATTCAACTTTTCTCATTTTCTTTCTTTCTTCCTTCCTTCAATAAAATGAAATAGGTAACTTGGGTAATCTTCTCCTTATAATTGTCCCTGCAATCTGCCATGAGCAAGGGAGTCCATTCGGTAACCGTGATGTTTGCAGCTCCGTTGGACTCTCGTATGCATCCTTCTCCATGGCGGTAATTTAATAATGCAATCTTTTATTACCTTGTTCTGTCTTCCATTTTTTTCTTTTCTTTTTTTATAACTCTTAGTATATGTATCTCTTGGCTAATTTA
This sequence comes from Citrus sinensis, assembly GCF_022201045.2. Lineage (NCBI taxonomy): Eukaryota > Viridiplantae > Streptophyta > Magnoliopsida > Sapindales > Rutaceae > Citrus > Citrus sinensis. Next base: position 302,029 of record NC_068562.1, read on the forward strand.
ATGCAGCTTGGCGGCTTCTTCATATGGTCTTACAGTTATCAACTTATAAAACAATCGTCTGTTAGGTATAAAGCACTTGCTCAGGCAGCTGAGCCTGAGGAGGTCCCCAAAGAAGTCAACAAGGACTTTGATGCCAATGCTCAAACTCAGCTTCTCAGGGGAACAACAGATGATCAAGAAGATGTTTCTGTACTTGTGGCGTCGACCAAGTCTTCTAGTGATCCCGAATGCCAAATTGTCAGACTTGAGCTCCCTTCCCTTTATTTGCTTAACATCATGTATTTTGTTTATTAATTAACTGTGTAAACAATTTATAACTGTCATCTATTGTCTCTATTAATTTGGTTAAACTATTACACCTATAAATGCAGATTGTGCCCCAGGCATCACATCTGCAAACAAGAAAAGAATCATTCTGGAAGAGGTCACTTGAATTCCTTCACCAACTTTTGGAGGAGCTACTCGCACCTCCTACACTTGCCGCCGTTAGTTTCTTCAGCCTAACTATGAGCTAAACAACTCTGTCTATATATATATATATAAAATGATGTTTACTTATCTAACTATAATTAACAGATTGTGGGATTCATCTTCGGAGCAGTCGTATGGTTGAGAAATCTTATAATTGGTGATAGTGCTCCCTTGAGGGTGATCCAAGACTCAATTGAAATACTTGGGTATGTTTTTGTTTCGGCTCAATTTTATTGTTTTGCTGGGTGGCTGGCTACAAGTTCTTTTTCCTATTGCAGGGATGGAACAATTCCTTGTATCACACTTATATTGGGAGGCAACCTCATTCAAGGTGAAAATACAACACTTTCCAACTTTCTTGTTCCATAAGAAAGCACAATCTAATAAATCGTTTCTAATAGCAGGTTACTACTAATATTAATTTAATTTCTTAATTTTGAACAGGTTTACGCTCGTCAACACTAAAGCCACTGATCATCATTGCTGTGGTTTGCGTTCGATACATAGCACTTCCTTTTATTGGTGTATGGGTAGTTAAAGCTGCTGCCGCCCTTGGTTTCCTTCCATCAGACCCTTTATACCACTATGTGTTGATGGTTCAATTCACATTGCCACCTGCCATGAATATCGGTAAATATATAAACAATAATATACACTGGCGCTACCTAGTCCTCATTTAACCTTTAAATAAAACTTGAAATGAAATGCTATATCTATGGCTTTGCAGGTACAATGACACAGCTGTTTGATGTGGCTCAAGAGGAGTGCTCTGTTCTGTTTCTGTGGACATACTTGGTTGCCGCTTTAGCACTCACTGGCTGGTCCATGGTTTTCATGTGGATCTTGTCCTAAACAGTAAATAGCCCACCCATTTGAAAAGTTGAATCCCTTGCATTCCCAAGTCTTTGGTCAATACTGAGGTCTATTATCAGATCATGAAGATCATCACAACAAATGCCACTGTCAGTGCATTCAATACATTCCTCCTATAAAGGAATTATTCATTCTTTTTTATTTTTTTCCCCTCGTCCTGTCTCTGTCTGGTTTTGAGGGGATGTTCTTTTGGTAGCAATTAGGAATATATTGTAAGAATGCAAGTACCAAAAACAAAAGAAAAAATGGAAAATTGTAATGATCTTTTTTTTTTCTCTTGATTTTTACTTTTTCAATGCTGAGTGTAGTGCTGGTGGTGGTGTTTTTTTTTTTTTTATTTAATATTTTTTGAGTTGAAATTACTCTGCACTCCCATCGCCTTTATATAAAGTCTGGTGCTCCTTGATCCCTTATTAAGAGTAGCCTTTTCTAATTGAATGTGATGACTGGCTTTCAACGAACTAATAATAATGAATGCAAAGCCACCTTTGGCTTTCATGCATGCTAATTGGCTCAACCAATATTAATTTCTTCGTTAAATGCAAAGCCCGGAACGCCAAGCATCATCTCTTGTATTATGCTTGTTAATTGCCCAGTTCTCAACCATTGTTTTCAATTACAAGAACTCGCTGATTAAAAAGAACTGCGCGAAAGATTTAATTTCCATTTATGCAATGATTAGAAGATGCAACATCCACAAATTTAGTGAACAAAGTGGGTCAAGAGAGGCCTGACGTGGACTTCCTTAGTTTTTTTCTTTTAAAGTGTAAAAGAATAAATAAAACGCAAATTCAATTTTTAACCCCCACCACTTCAAAATTCAAAAGGTTACCTTAAAATTGATATAAAATTATAACCAACAAAGTGACAATTTACAAGAAGCCGACGCGAAAAATGCAATATTCTAATAAAATTATATTTAACTTAAACCGAAGAATAAATAGTCAAAACAAAACCAATTTAAGTTTTTTTTTTCAAAAAAAAAAAAAAATATGATACAATATTCTTTGCATCTCTGCCTATCAAACAACATCCTATCCTCAACTTGGTACACTAAACATAATGGATGCAACAACACAGATCTAGTTCAGCAAAACAGAACCACACAACCATTGCTTTGTTAGTTAATTAACTAATTTGTCTACAAACAGAAAAATGAAATGGCGCACCAAAACTTCTAAATGAGGGTGAGTTGGAGTTTCGGCCGGTTTGGTTGAGGTTCCACAACCTCCATGTGAATGTTCACAGTCTGTAAAACACTATAAGAAAGATTTCCATCCATCTTTACAATCTTCTGCTGCTGCTCGTCTACATACCAATCCCCGCTTCCCTTCTGACCTCTTGGTGTCAAGTACACAGGTCCTTCTATGCCAAACCTATTTGCAAAAACACCAGTCAGTCAGTGCCACTACCACCACCCCACACACTTGCATAGTTTAGTCGGGTATTGCAGTCGATAATCAAGAACTATGTTTCTTTATGAGCTCAAATATTATATAAAAAAAATTTCTTCTCTTCAAACAAGCACTTGGACAGGTTAGAGGACATACTTGGGCACAAAGACAATAAAACCGTTGGATCTGATCTTCACTATTCTAGCCTCTGTGTCCGTGGGCCTACAAAAAAGGACAAATTTTCACACGTGTATGTCAGTTGTGAAGGGAAGAGAGGAGGAGTATCTGATGCATACCGTTTTCTGAAGTAGATGAGAGTATGAAGCTCCACTGAACCCCGACTTGCCATCTGGGCATTCCTATGCCGATAATTCAGATCTGAAGGGAAGTTTCAACAAGCAACATTATTAGAATTTAAACATGTCCAATGCACAGGCAGATCAGCAACAACATCATAATAACCAGAGCAAAATCATTAGGGCATGATGGCAGGATTTTCAGTTTCATAATTTCACTGTCACATTGGGTACGACTCTCAACCATGCAAACATGGATGCAACCAGCTAGAAATAAAATATTTTTCTAAGTGCCGCAGCATAGCAATAGAGTTTCAACAGCAAAGAAAACTTACTATCGGCTATGCTAGTAAGTTGGGGTCTATCTTGGAATACTGATGGGAGCTTGTAAATACCTAAAGATGCAGAAAGCAACCTGTGTACAACAACATCTGCCAGAGCAGAAGGTTCCAAAATCAAATTGAAAGATCTCATAAACCAGGTAAGAATTGCAAAATTAGGGCTCTTACTGACCTGCATATCTTCTTATAGGAGAGGTGAAATGAGTATATAGAGGTGCTGCAAGACCATAATGATGAAATTCTGGAGGAGTGAGGTCCCCGCTACAGAAATAAACCGCCTGATTTTCAATCCAAGACAGACACATGCTGTTCAGAGGTGGCTACATAAAACATATTTAATTCACCCAATATACAAGTAAAATACCTGTGTCATGCATCTAGTAGCCAATATCCGAATCAGCTTATTAAAATATGGATCATCACCCTGGCACGCATTAAGAAAATACAGGAGTGACAGAGAATCAATGTGAAACACAAGTAACCTGCAGCTTAAAGCCATTGCAAATAAACTAACAAAGCTTGCAGAATAATAATATACCATCTCAATGCCTTGAAAGAAACCCACATCATGAACAAACTGAAAAAGCTGGATAAGTTGATGCATACACTAACCATGAACTTAGTGACGAGGTGACTTAGAAAAAGAACTCAACAGCCAGATAAAGTAGCATGCCAATAATTAAAAGCCCATTAAGTCTTGACAAGCATATCTTGCATAGACAGCATAGTCTCTCCAAAACTGATTGAAGTATACCAGAAAACAAACTTGCAATTACATAATAGCCTTACCACAGCACGATCAAGTGAATCAGCCAGTGCTTTCGATGATGAGACATCTAAGTTGAGACCAACAGCAGCGGCAGTACGCAGCAAAGGTTCGAGCATCTCTTTTGTTGGAGAAGGATGACGCCTGCACACAAAAACAACATCAGTAGGACTTCTATTGAGTTATATTTCTCACGGTTAAACAATAGCATTTTCACTGTTCTGTCACAACCTCATACTTTAGCAGAAAAAATTATATACAATCCTTTACAGAGATGGATACACCAAATGCTACAGATTTTTGGAAAACCAAATCATTCTTGTCAAGTCTCCTGTTTTAAACCCAATTTTACGAAGAGACAAATTGATTGCCCTCTGATTCTCATGCAGCTTTGCTAATTTCAACTGCTACAATAATTAGTTTAGAATGCATTTTGTAGTTTGCAATGTATGTGTTATAAGATGCGCTATAATGCCATTTTCCCAGTTGCCCACTGCTAACAGCACCTCCTTCATGCATAAATTACCATGACTTAAAACACATCTACATCCTGCAACTCGATTTTAGTTTAGAATGAAATGGTCAGAAAGCCGTTTGCTAGTCCCCATATTGAAATATGTTACAATCAGGTTGCTAACACGCATGTTTCTAAACATTGTGAAATTAAGCAACATCTTGAAAAAAAAAAAAATGCATACATTGTTGTGGTCCTGTGGAATTGTTGGACAAATATAAATAAAATCATAATACAAAGAAGCTGGAACCAAACCAGTTATAGCATTATTATTCGATCAATCATAATGGTATTTTATAGCCTCATTCAAAAATATACACAAAGTGAACCAGTCTTTCAAGAAAGGGCCAAAAAAAAAAAAGAGAGAAAAGAAAAGGGCTGATGTATCATAACTAACTGAAAAAAACATCAGTGTACCTTAAAAGTGAACAAAGAGGGAATTGTCTAAGGATTTGTTCCGCCACTGAAACATTAGCTGCAAGCATAAACTCCTCAACCATTTGGTTTGCTTCTCGAATCTGGTACATTCCTGCAAAACATTAACAAGAAAAAACAACCATATCATTAATGTATGGTTGGATGCATGGAAAGTGATACCTAGGAGAGGAAGTAGAAAGAATAATATCAAACAAGCCTAAACTTTTTCAAATATATAGAAGTTACTTGGACAACATACCGATATCAAGAGGGTCATGAGTCTCTGTATCAATTTGAAATTTGACTTCAGCAGAAGCAAGAGTTAAAGCTCCTCTTTCAATGCGTCTCTGCCTCATTTTCTGCATAATCATATGAAACATGTTTCTCAAAGTAATCCAGACTGCAGTGCAAAGTAATTCCAATTTAGTTAATACCTCATGAGTTAAATAAGCAAGTTCCAGATACACATACCTTTGCCAAAGAATTCATATTTCTCAAATCTGTAGTTAACGGATCCATCAATCGACTACAAAAACAAAATCGAAATGCTTCAGAAAGAAAACATGACCGCTATAATTACAGAGAATATGCCAAGTGTTTCCCAAATATTGTAAAAGGGCAAAGGGCCAAGTAAGAAAAAGCACCTATCATCCATCCTAGCCTGCGCTTCAACATAAGATAATGCTGCACATGATTTGATAACACTTTTTGTATATCTTGTTGAAATAATTTCAGCTTCAGGTGTCAATTCCTGATATTTAAATAATTTCTTGTAAGTACTAATTCAAATATATGAGTAGACGTAGTTTAGTCCAATCAACATGCATGTTTCTGAGTGCTGTCTGCATGGCATGCCCATGCAAGAATGAATAAATCTCACATAAGTTATATATCTAAATGATCTTTCTAATCAAATAGTGAAGTCAAACAAAATAAAAAATGAATCAGATCAACAACACCCATCCAAGCAGTATTTATGTGGCATGACACTAGTACTCCAATCTCTAATTCCATTTGACGAACTTCAGAATCAGTAATGAAACAAATTACAAAAATGATAATGTACATATCAGTCGCAACAGAAATTCTCAAACCAAGAAAAACTCAAAAAGAAACACTAATTAAAGCTTTGTTTCAGGGTCTGCAGAAGGTACGCTTTCACCTTTTCGACCATTTATCCCAAAATAAAACAATAGGTTATTTTAGGGTCTACACGTATATCATCTTTTCCACCAATTGAAATGAAAAATAAACATTTTATGATGTCCAACCAACCATAGAGCATAACTAGACCTCTATTGAATTTTCTCCCAGGATAATTATTGCATAATCAATATCCACCCAGCCTCTTGAATTCATTAACCCCCCCCACAAAAAAAAGGAAACTTGACTTCAGAGAAGTCTAAAGAATGTTGATACGTATACAAAGTCTGCATTTGTAATTCATGCTTGTCTAATAGTTCAAATCAAGAGAGCCCCAACTGCCAAAAGTAGCTACAATATGATCAAAGTCAAAGGAACACATACCCAAATAACAGAGAAGGCCAGTCTTTCCACATCAGCCCTCAGTGAACATATATCTGCAAGAAAATTTAAACCCCAGGTGTGCTAAACAAAACTTTATATGGGATGCATGTACATGAAACAAACTTGAAAACGTCTAGACGGACAAAAAGAGGTCCATAAACTTGCCTTCTGTTAGAGGTTTAGGAAGCATGTCAATTCGGCGCTCAACGAGGTAGACAGATGTGCCCCTTTTTGAGGCCTCATCATCAAGTGGAGTCCCAGGATGAACAAAATTTGTGACATCAGCAATATCTAATTGAAACATTAAAGAAGAATACTGAAGCTTCATGCCTATCGCTTACAACAAGAATAATGATAAAAAACATATATGCCAGAGCTAACAGGTTTTTAATACAAGGTGTGCGTGTTACAAATTACAAGAATCATTAAGCTATTGAATGGATGATAAAAATAATGTAGGTAGAAATCATGTTGGTCTACCAGAATAAAATAAAGGAAATATTGAAACTCAAAACCCTTTTTCATGGTATGTTGTTGCAGGCCCTAAAAGTTTGAGAAAATAAAAACAGGCCACTGCAAAAGGCAATAAGGAGGGTTTCCAGATGGACAGGGATATCAAATGGATGCATTCAGCTACAATCACAATCTTGTGGAAAAAAAGATGGTTGGTGGGACTAGAGGACGACAACAAAGAGATACATTGATGACCCCAAAGAGGCAGCCCAGTTCGCTGAGGGCCTGGGATCTGGTACTTGGCTGTATCAAGGTCTCAAGTTCAATTCTTCTGGTGAGCTTAAAATTCCACCCTTTGTTGTCTCATGGGTCATGGGGTTGGAGTGCTCGACTAAACCCCTAGTTTAGGGCCTGGCCGGGATGGATGCATGGTCTGGGTGGATGCGGGAGTCTGGGTTACCAAAAGAAGAAAAAGAAGAATTACAGAGAGATACTGACAACATAAATTCTATGGTACTAATTCGATAAAAGTTTCAGTTTCCTAACAAAAAATCATAAATTCCATGATAACACCATTGAGATGCTCTAAAAAGAAATAGATTGCATATGTCAAATTTAAATTGCAGTGACTTTCATATCCATATTTATAATATGATTGCTAGTAAGAAATCCAGAGGATACGAACTCCAACTTCAAAATTTCCACTGGAAAGAGCTGTACAATGTAATGCATCATCAATATCCTTGCACCCTGTAACAACCAAAAGCACCAAATCCTTATATGATTTAATACATGTTCAATATTCTTATGAAATCAAGAATATTAAGTACAGACAACAGAAAACCAAAATCATAACATTTTAATCAATCTATCATCTCTTTTTCACACGCGCACACACATATAGAGATAGAGAGAGACAGAGACAGAGAGATAAAGTGAGTGAGAGAGAGAGAGAGAGAGAGAGAGAGAGTAAAAATACGTATGCTTTAAATTAGCCATATACCCGGAGGATCCACACTAAAGACACGCAGATCTCGTAAATCAAGCCTTATAGGATTGGCCAAATCTTCAGAAGAAACCGACCATGGCAATGGCGGCAAGCATGCCAAAACTTGAGTGGAAAATGGTCTAGCATCAATATCATTATCTATGAGGACCATCTGCAGCATCCACAAAGTAACTGATGTGATGTCGATCTCAAGATTAACTGCTTTTTTAACTTCTTTAACCAGCACAAAATCTCCACACACACATTCACAAAGGTGAAATCACTATTAAGTACCTCACTTTCAGTATCTCTGTCACCTATTTCTCCTATGACCCGTACATAATGGCCAAAAGGATAACGTGATTGGCAGTCCCAAGAATCAACTGCCACAATTATTCTCTTGTCCAGAAGATTCCCAAGCTGTCGAGTTTGAATCCGAATCTTAGGAATTCTTCGGTCTTTGGGGACAAATAATGCATGGGCAACACTACCACTACCGGCAGGCATGGGCATTGGCTCCAATGATCCACAATAACTGCATTGAATGATTAAATTTATAACATATATGAGAAAAGATAAAAGGTATTGAACAGGAAAACAAAATTATGCAAGCACCATTTTCACAAACAAATAAAGAAGCACAAATATCAGTCAACTTACGAATGCCAGTTTCGCTTTATAATACCGACAACACGGCCTGACGGACGACTTGGAGCAGAATTTTCACCACCAGCAGCAGCAGCGACACTTGCAGTTCTAGGAGCATCATCAGCACTACTTGGAGCCAGATGAACATCATCCTCATCTTCATCATCTGTGAGGAAGTAAGATGCTTAAAAAAAAAAATGATCGCAAACATGTGCCTGAACTCATGCAGAGAGAAAAAGAGAATCCAATAGGTAGGGGAAACTCACTTTGTCATGACCCAACCCAGACCTGGCAAGATATTGTCCGCTTTGGGCCTTAACAAGGCCCGCACGGATTTGTTCTTGGGGCGCCCATACACCCCAAAACGCGTCTTGCCAATTAAGGTGTGGATCACCCCTTATAAACCCAGCATCTCTCCCGTGCTTTGCCGATGTGGGATTCACCTAGGGTGTTACATACACCCCCCCTTGGGGACTCAGCGTCCTCGCTGAGGTGTGCCCCACCATCGCTCAAGAGGACACGCGGAGCTGCTCTGATACCATAATTTCATGATCCAACCCAGACCTGGCAAGATATTGTCCGCTTTGGGCCTTAACAAGGCCCGCACGGATTTGTTCTTGGGGCGCCCATACACCCCAAAACGCGTCTTGCCAATTAAGGTGTGGATCACCCCTTATAAACCCAGCATCTCTCCCGTGCTTTGCCGATGTGGGATTCGCCTAGGGTGTTACACACTTTCATTCGTGTGCAACTGTCAATCAAAAGCTATACCAATAGCAAATATTTGCAGTTCCTAATAGTAAGTTGCTGAGAGATAGTAAAGAGTCAGTATTTACTGAACCCTCAATTTGTTCAGTCATGCTGTATACTGTTAGGTTCTGCAAATATTTCATTATTGGTATAACTTTTGACTAACAGCTGCATGAGAGTGAAGGTGAGTTTTTCCCTGCCTAGAGGATAATCTAATGCAAAAGGGAGTCCTAACAAACATGTTGACAAATTCATAAGCTCAAGTACCTTACTAGAAGATTAGGTTTAACAAAAGAAATCTATCGACTGGAACATCTTAAGTGCACATGCATATGGAATTAATCAATTATTAAGCGTTTTTGTTAGATCTAAGAGGAACCAGAGGCACAATGGCAACAAACCTTCCTCTGCTGCTATAAATAAAGACTTCTCTTCATGCCACTGTTCTTGGGGTAGAAGTTCCACGGCAACTATGTCACAATCAAAAGCCCTATTCATGTTTGTACGTCCATAGATGATTATTTCATCACCAATACTTTCACTTCCAACATATGCTTCAAATGGATTGTAACGGTTAACTCGCAATTTTCCCTGATGGTATATTCCACGACGCAACCCAGAAGTAATCTCTGACATGGGCTTGTGCTGAACAAACACCAATAAAAAATAAAGTCTAAAAATTCCAACCTTTCAAGTAAACACATAACCATCCAAACTTTTGAATCAGAAATTTTAAAAAACAAAGAAAAAGATTTGACCCTGATACCTCTGTATAAATAACTTTCCTCTTAGATGGTCTCAAATCTTCAACATCTTCCATGTTTACATCTTCAGATGCAGGATGGACAAGCAGGTCAAGCAAATTGGGTTGACCCAATGACTTCACATACGACTCGACTGAAATAGAGATTTCAACGTTAGGCTTCATGAACAAGTAGTTCCACCGATATGCTATAATAATCATGAAAAAGTTGTAAAAGACGGCCACTATTTGAACCTTAAAGGTAATATACATACTTGTCTCAGCAAATATGCCTTGTTCAGTAGCCTTCCTCATATTTTCCCTATCATTAGTCACAAGTAAAACCTTTGTTGCATCACCAAGATGCTTCTGGTACCACTGAGTTGCCACCCGAATTGCTATATCACAAGTTCACAGAAATGCACGATACATAGAGAAACAGAAATTCCGGCTTACAAAGCAGAGATTAACTACATTAATTATTCTGAAACAAATATCATAAAAAAAATAAATTCGAACAAACCTCTATCATTCAAATCATTAGGACTTTCTTTATCCATCTTATCTACATGTGTATCCCTGGCAAGTAAGCAACATCTAGAATGTAACTAGAACCTCAAAAAAAAAAAAAGCTAGGAACTGAAGGGAAGTAAAATTGAAAAAGAAAAGAAAGTTATTATTGCTTACTTGTGAAATGTATTTGAGAAAACATAGAAATTTCTCAAAGAATTACTGCAAAGAGCTCTAATTCTATTGTAAACCGATAAGTTCTTGTTCTTAACTTCATCCAACACCACAGACAGCACCACCACGTCATCAATCGCGGGATTCTCCAGCAAATCAATCTAAAACATAAAAGTAAAAAAACAACACAGTTTCACTCAACGCGTAAAATAGAACTGAAAAAGAAAAAAAGAAAAAGCAAAAGGCAAAAGGTGAAGTATTAAAACCTGATTAAGGACGACGTTAGTGTCGACGACAAGAATCGTGGAAGCGGACAAGCGAGCGGCGGAGGAGTCGCAGGTTGAGCAAGAAGCAGCACCGCACCAAATGTCATCTCGGAGATAGACTTCTCTTACTTCCTTTTTAATTTTATTACTTTTGGTCTTCCTACTGTATGATTTGCTCTTTAACATGTTTGCCTCTCCTCTGAACCCAATTAAGATGCCTGATGTGCCTCAGCCTTCAGTAGTTTGCAGAACCTTTCTTCCTTTTCTTTTTTTTTTTTAATTAATTAATTTATTTATAATGCGTCGCTGCCGCCACTGTAACTGTGAGCCTCTGATGTGAAGACGCTTGAGAGGCGAGGAACAGCGCCTTTTTTTTGTTTTGCCCCTTCTTCTTTACTTTCTTCAAACGAATAGTCAAAACAGAAGATCAATGAAGGTGAGGGAGGGAATCGGAAATTTTTTACTAAAAGCGCCACTGCGCCAGGCCTACATATTTACCCATCACGTCGTTCAATAAAGATCCAGTAGTCAAAAGCGGGTGTACTGAGAAATATACAACCTACGTTCCATGGGTCTCTAAACAGGCCCAGATCTGGCTCAAAGAACCCATAAGATTCTCGCCAGATTACGATTTTTTTTTTAATTTTTTAATTTTTTAATTTTTTTTCGAAAATCGATTTTATTTTATTTTCTAAGATTCACCCGCCCCCACCATGCTCAACAGAACAACAGCATGACTGAGCTCTCCTTGATTTGAATCCTAATCTAACCTGAAGTCAGAATACAACAATATTTTACCAGTGTCGAATTGTGAGATGAGGAAATATTTTCTTTCTTTCGATAAATTAAGAAAAGATTTAGAACACATTTTTCAAAATAAAAATTAATTTGAACTACTCGCCCCTCTACTTTTTCAAAAAAAAAAAAAAAAATTAACCAATTTATAGTTAGTACAAAAACATTTTATTTTGTATGCATTGAGCCATAAAATATGTAAAATTTATTTCCTTCGTAACTGAGGCATCAAAACATTAGTTAAATGCCAGCGACCCTTCTCGGGACACGTCTAAACTTTGGTTAATTACTTTTGATTTTTCTCCAGCACTGGGTTGTACCCTGTTGAGCTTTATGGGTAAATTTACCTGTACATTTAAAATATTAAAGAAAGGAAATTAGCTGGGGAAAATGCAAATTGCAGACACAAGACAAGCTGATGCTGATCCTAAAATTGGAAGATTAGAAGAAGCCAGGAATCTTCGAATCGGAACAGTCTTCATAAGAATGTTTTTGTCTTTTGACTTGACTTAAAGTTAAACCCCTCCAATCGATCAGGCCAAGCAAACCAATATCTCCTCTTCTGTCTTCTTCTCTTCTCTACATATAACAACGGTTTCAGTTTTGAATCCCCGCCATTTGCAATGAGCCCCCTGACTCATCGTTCTTTTCGTTGTTCATTATTACTAGTATTATTATTAACGGTGGTTCTAATATCTGGGTTTTGTAATGGAGAAAGCTCTGCATCTGCATCTGCAAGTTCGCTTTCAACTTCTTTAATTCGTGATTCCACGGCCTCGGACCGATCCTCAGGACCGGGAAGATCCCTCTTGTCTCTTCCGTAAGTGATAATTTCCTCTCTATTATTTTATTAGTTTTTTTTGTTTGAATAATAATAATAATAATAATAAATAAATAAATAAATACGGGACATTAGTATTACAAGAATAGGAGCTGCGCTGGATGGAACAATTTCTCTTAGAGATAGTAATGGAAGAGTGTCGTGGACATTTGGAACTGGGACTCCAATTTACTCTTCATATCAGGCTCCGGTTCAGGCTACAGTCGACCAAGATAATGCTTCTGAACTAACCAACAGTTTTTTCATTGATTGTGGAGAAGACTGGGGCTTGTATGCTCATGGCTTGCTTGGCAGAATGGTAGGAATGCCTTTCTTACTTTATTGTTTATGCTTGCTAATTGCTAACTTTTCTCTACGAATCTGTGCCCTCAAATTACATGTCACCGACAATAATACAATATTCTGATTTATTAACCTTAAGTTCTTTTATCTAAATTATTAATCTACCATTGCTTTCCACTGGCTTTTTGTTGTCGCTGTTTAAATTTGCTGTCCCGTTGCCTCGTTTTTTTTTTCCTTAGTACTCTTTAATCATTAGTTCATCGTGTTGTACTCTCAGAAACTTCCACAGTCTATTGACGATTACGTCAAGACTGCACCACACATAACAGAGGAAGGAGCAGTTACGCTTGGATCTAAGACAACGACCGTTTTTGTTCTTGAGGCTAAGACTGGAAGATTGATTCGCACTTACGGCTCACCTCATTCTTCATCCACATTGCAGAATGAGGAACAGAAGAGTGCTTCATATAAGCATGATAAAGTTAATAATGAGCAGCTGGTGAAGTCTGGTCTAACAAATACTGCTGAGCTGCAACACAAGGAGCCTTACCTCCTTTTTATAACCAGGACAGATTATACACTGCAGTCTTTCGAACCAAACTCAGACAACGTATCGTGGAGTATGACGGTAGCTGAAATAGGATATGCTTTTCTTTGTCAAGATTTTGAGAATCCATTTATTGGAGCTACTATGAATACAAGCTATGAGCTTGGTCCAGAAATAGGCCATGATTTTGATTTGCCATTTGCATGTCAATCAAAGGGCATTATCCAGCGTTTCCGAAAGCACAATAATTCAGATTCTTCTAGAAGGGATAATCATGGAAAACCTAAGATGCTTCCAGCACCTGCTCCAGATCCCATGGCATTTATGCAACCCAAGGCTGATAAATTATCAGAACTTCACCATAATGACGGAGGCGAAGGAGTGCTCACTTTGCCTCCACTAGAGACTCGTGTATCTGGGATAGTGGATGCATATGATGTGAGAACGCCTTATAAAAATGTGTTGAGCATGCTTTTTGAGCAGTCAACTGCTTTGTCTCTCCTTCTGTTGGCAATGACTGTAGTGGGATTTGTTGTTCGCAATTCTTTGGTAGCTAAAGGGCAATTTCTGTTGAGTGGGCATCCTAGTCTTTCTAATTCAAGAACTGCAGCATCAAAAAGAAAGAAAGTCTGTAAATTAGGAAAGAATGGTGCGGTTGTTGAGAAAAAGGTTGAGAACATGTCATCTGGAAATGAAAACGGATTTTCAATAAGTAAGGATGCTAGCGACCCGTTTCTGGACCTTAATAAACTTGTTCGTGGTGGTGCCCAAGGACGTAATGTTGGTAAGTTATTTGTGTCAAATACAGAAATAGCCAAGGGAAGCAATGGCACTGTTGTCTATGAGGGAATATATGAAGGTCGACCTGTTGCCGTGAAACGCCTTGTCCGAGCTCTTCATGATGTGGCTTTTAAAGAAATTCAAAATCTTATTGCATCTGATCAACATCCAAATATTGTTCGATGGTACGGGGTGGAGAATGATAAAGATTTCGTGTACCTTTCTCTAGAGCGTTGCATGTGCAGCTTGGATGATTTGATTCAAACTTACTCTGATTCATCTTGCAACTCAGTCTTTGGTGAAGATCAAGCTACTAGAGCTATGATTGAGTATAAGCTCCGGCTGGATTCAGTGAAGGTTATTATACGTGATCTTAGCTTGTGGAAAGCAAATGGCCATCCCTCGCCTCTTTTACTAAGCTTGATGAGGTTAGTTTAGAAGTCTTGCTAGTGGAATGATATTTTACATAAGGAGATTGTAATTTTCTTTTTGACATTTCGTTGCACTATTTTGGAATTCTGTGATTGTCTATCCTCCAAATCTGAAAAAAATCAGATTGACACTGGCATTAGTATTACATGATTATTACTAATATGGGTTCAGTGTGCATAACCAGTCATTGATCTTTATGTAATGCAGGGATTTGGTTTCCGGGCTTGTACATCTGCATGAGTTGGGAATAATTCACCGAGACTTGAAGCCTCAAAATGTGTTGATCATTAAGGAGAGATCATTATGTGCAAAGCTTTCTGATATGGGCATTAGCAGGCGCCTCCTTGGGGATATGTCTTCTTTGGGTCATCATGCTACCGGAAAGTATTCTGTCTTGTTTTAGCAGCACCTTTCATGTATCTCATGTTACTAAATTAATGTGGATGGTAGGCTGAAGACAACCTTCTCATGATGAGTTATGCACTATAATTATGCCAAGTGAAAATGACCTACAAATCTATGTTGTGGCCTTTTGCTCAAAACTATAGTTTTATGACTCTGGGTCATGGCAGAACTTGGTTTGTAGATTCATCTGCTGATCCATTGTGCGCTGTGTACTTTATCTTTAATAACTTATTGATTATTAGTTGTTTTACTCTTGACACATGTAAACTTTATTGCAGGTTGTGGCAGCTCTGGTTGGCAAGCACCTGAGCAACTTCTTCATGGACGGCAAACTCGTGCTGTTGATTTGTTTAGCTTAGGTTGCGTCCTGTTTTTCTGCATCACTGGTGGTCAACATCCATTTGGTGATCGTCTTGAACGAGACATCAATATTACGAAGAACCAAGTCGACCTTTTCTTATTGGGGTGTATCCCTGAAGCTGAGGATCTTATTTCTCGTTTGTTAAACCCAGACCCTCAATTGAGGTAAGATCATTATTTCCCTCAAATGCAAGCTCCTGGCATTAAAGTTGAATACAACAATGGTTGTTGCAGCTTTCTTCAATGATCAATAGTTTCTGAAATGCTTTTGATTTTTTTGGCAGACCATGTGCGTTGGAAGTGCTGCACCATCCTCTGTTTTGGAGTTCTGAGATGAGACTCTCGTTTCTTCGAGACACTAGTGACAGGGTAGAATTAGAAGACAGAGAGACTGATTCTAATCTTTTGAAAGCATTGGAAAGTAGTGCATCAGTGTCTTTGGGTGCTAAGTGGGATGAAAAGATAGAACCTATATTCATCACTAATATTGGCCGTTACCGACGTTACAAGTTTGACAGTGTTAGAGACCTATTGCGAGTTGTACGAAACAAATTGAATCATTATAGAGAACTCCCAGAAGAAATTCAGGTTTAGTTCTAGACTAATGATTACTCATTATGCTGTAGATTTCTTGATTAAGGCTTTTGAAATAGAGCTTATTTAAGCAGAGCTTTTATTGGTAGATTTTTTTTTTTTTAACAAGTGGAGCTTTTACCAAGAAAAAACTTTAGTTGTTTAATTGTCAATGAAAGTTTTTATAAAAATGTGTAAAATTAGTTCTACAGGCAAGTTTTTTAAAGTTATGTCATTAAAGGAATAAAATAAAATTGTGAAATAACTAAAGGATTTTTCAGGCAATTTAACATTTTAGAAAGCTTTCTTTATTGGATTGTCTGTAAAATCAAATATAACTGATCTATTCAAAAGGACATCTTCTCATTTGCCTCCAAAATCTTGTACAGCCTTTTGTTAACGAGTAGATTTTATCTATGATCTTTAGCTGACTCTAACGATGTACGCCATGCTGCACGGCAATGACATTTATATTTTGCTGTCTATACTAGGAACTTGTTGGACCAGTTCCAGAAGGATTTGATGGCTATTTTGCAACTCGATTCCCAAGACTCTTAATTGAAGTATATAAAGTTGTGAGCAGATACTGCAGGGAAGAGGAATGCTTTCACAAATATTTCAAAAGCAACTAAATTTAAATAGCTGGCTGCCTGGCTCCATCTAATTTCTGAAGAAGGTATTGCTTTAAGTCCAGCCAAGAATTGGAGAACAGTGGAAGCTACTTATTTTCCTCCCTTCACAGTTGTATATATAGAAATATGTCTGTAACCTAACATGTGGAAATAACATGTAGAAACACTTTAATTAATCAATATATTGTTTTTTTCACAAAGCCACAGCAGTATGTATGCCTATTGGTTTACTTTCTTGTTTTTAATCTCTAAAGGTATTCCGTGCCAGAATCCTCAGGACTGACATTTATAGGTTAGGATCCTTCCTGGGAAAATGATTTCTAATGATCCTCTGAACTCCATTTTTGTTTAAAATTTTGAAATTTATTCATCTCAGTGGGTTGCACAAAACAGTTGATTGGAGCAGTGCTCTTTCAAGTTATGAAGATAAAATGGCTAAGAGCTGCCATTACAGTTTCTAGTAGCTGAGTCAAGGCTTAAGTTTGAAGACAGTTCGATATGCTTTCGGTTGGAATTACAGCTACTCATTTCATCTTCGCTTCTGTAAGAAGTTCTCTCTACATGTCTTCTTTTGGACCAGCTTTTAACTTCATCTTCTTTCTCATTAACAAATGAAAGAAATGTTTGAAGGCGTGCAGATCGTGAGCTTCCACCATTAGACTCTGTATCCCCAGGGTAATGGCGGCTGAACTGGTGCACTAACTGCATCAAATATATGAAGAGAGCAAGCAAGCAAGCTAGCCCACATAGAAGATAAAGACCGCTAAAACTTTTAAGCTGAAGCCGATCAACATCTAACTTTGCTCCTTGAGAACTACAAGCACTTCTCAGAAGCCATTTATCATGAATCCTCTGAAGGTCACCATTCTCTGACAGCTTCAATATGGCGGTTGATATGTCAACTGCTAAAGGCGAGTCCCGAGGAAAAGCCTGATAGATATATACATCAAAATCCTTGTATCATAAGCCAACGCAACAGTGACATTATAACTTTCAATAGAATGACGACACGATACTTACAAAACCCCAGCCATTTTTAGTGAACTCTTGACCCACAATACTGAATTCACATCTGGTTGAGAGGAAGAGCTCTGCATACGCACGGTCATCAACCACTGCGGCAACACCGCCTTTATGTGGGCCATCCTTCAAGGCTTTAGCATACTCTTCTGGTGAATTTAGAGGTACAAGTCTTGACTCATCAATATTGAATTCATCTACTAAGTAGTTTCTTGCAAATGAGTTCACCTGATAACCGATGGGATAATTGCTTGATCTTAAACTATCAATGCCTTTGATGGGAGAAGATAGCTTTTGCACTGTAAGGATTGATGTTAGGCTTGCAGTGTAGCTTGAGTTTATTATGAGAACCACAAATAGCCATATGATTAGCACTAGGCGACCAAGTGCGCTAACAGTTTTTTCTTCTGCATAAGATCACAAAATGAAGTACTTCGTTGAGTCCAATTATAGGAGCTAGTTAAAAAGTGCAGAACTTTTTAGCAGCATTTACTTACTATGAGCGAAGAACATTGTTGAAAAGCTAAACCTGCAAAACCAAAATAAGGATATAAGTGACTGAAGGTGATGCAATTTGACCAATGATAAACTCCAAAAAAAAAAAAAAGATGGTAGAAAATATTTCAAATGAGGAGTTATTTCTCATTTTCAAAGGGAAATTGATATTCTCTTTGCCACTTTACTCACCAGAAAATAGTGACAACTTGTCTTTTAGGTGGTCCTCGGAACTCATCATTCAGCCTATGCTCCAAAATCCAAACAACTGCTCCTACAGCAAGGAAGAAGATAGCAGTGACACCCCACATCATTGGAGTAAATGGGCTTAAAAATGCCCAGGCATTGGAGTCCAACTTCCTAACCGGGGCAACCACAACTAGCCCCGACTCAATGTATGGCTGTGTGAAGTCTGCCATCTTTGTTCGGTTTGTAATGATTGCTATGTCACCTACTGCTGCATCATAAACCTGTATGGAACATGAAAGCTAGATGGTCAGAAAACAGTCGCTAAATTTTGCAAATTCTATAAGAGGTTTTGTCGAAAATACTCACACCAGCTGTGATCAAGCGGACAAGCTCAGTACAACTGGGATTATTGTGGCCATCTCCAAATGGTATTAATTTGTATGGGACAGCATATGGCAATAAGTTAATGGCAGCAGTGAATACATCAATGCAGAAGCCACTCGTCATATCACTTCCTTTTACTGAGACGAATTCACGAAAACTGACCCGATTTGGCACTCCAATTCTCAGATGTCTTCCATTATTAGGAAAAACCCACCCACGGGGTTTCTGTGTAGTTTGTCCAGGCCAGATAACACTGTACAGTCTTTGATTTGAGCTGGAACGATTGGGCGGCTTTGAGTACAAAGTTTCTGGAGGCACAACTGATAAGCCAGAGTAATTGGACCAATAACCAATCCTCCTGTACCCTGTGCCAATCACATTTATGATTTCATATGCAGGATTTATAAGGTCCCCATGTGAATTAAACCTAGCAGGGCCTGCTGTGCCAGTCATATTAGCCTGTAAAATACTATCACGCAAGAGGTTCCCTCCATTGAAAATTCTCAAAGAATCAAGACGCAGATGTCCTTGTATCTCTGACAGTCTAGAATCTTTTGAAAATGACAAGTTCCCTCCTTGCTTGAAAAATGAATTAATTGCACGAGCAAGCAGCCACACAGTGTCATATGCATAGAAACCATAAGCATTCAAACCAATATAGCCATTAGGTGTCTTCGCATCAGTCAAGTTTCTCCATCTAGAGATAAATTTTCTTTTGAGTACTGAATCTGGTGTGTAGGTTCGTAGAGTAAGGACTCCTTGAATATCATCCATTACATCTGAAGGAAAGGGAGAATTAGTATCTAATGCAGTGGAAAGCCAACTAGTAGCTATCCACACGTATCCAGTTCCTAGCATGCCAAGGTATTGAGCCACATGAAAAACCACCGGACCCCGATTGTAATGAGTATGAACAACAATAATCCGAGACTCAGTTAAAGCAACCTTAACCAGTAAGTCAGTGATTTCATCCTCAGTTGCTTCAACGCTCAAAGGTGCTTTGAAAGATATCCGACAACGCTTCGCAGCAAGCTTATCTCCTAATGCAGCTATCCCATTTCTCCCGTGATCGTCATCTACATATATTGCAATTACCTCCCTCCATCCATAGTGATCTACAATTTCTGCTATTGCAGCCATCTGATATTGATCACTCTGGGTAGTCCTGACGAAGTATGGAAATTGAAGTGAAGACAAAGTAGGGTCTGTGGCTGAGAATGACAACAGAGGGACTTGGAGCTCATTTGCAACATGAGACACTACATGGGATGTCACAGCATCCTGGGGGCCGATTATGGCCACTGTTTGCCCTTCCATCAAGTGTAAGGCTATTTAAAGCAGCAAAATTGAACAACGAAGAACCATAGGAGATTAGCAATCTAAGCAATTCACTAGCTGGCATGATATTTGCAAACAAAGAGAAAACAAGTATAACAAAGGATTTACCCTCAGCAAGGGCAAGAAATCCACTGTGATTGCAGTCCTGCATTTGAAGCTTAAGCTTAGTTCCACCAAGAGTAGTTGGATCAGAATTCACGTCGTCAACGGCAGCTTTTATTGCCAGCTTTGCAACCTTTCCGACATTAGTACTGAATGAGAGAAGTGCCCCAATGTTCACAACACTTGGTCTTCCAGAAGCTTGTGCAGTAATTCGATATACAAATAACTCGCAGTAGAAAATCATTAACAACATAACCCCAGATAATTTCATGGCGACTTGCCAGGTCGATTGTTAATACACCCCTGATTTACCTTGATCTTCCGTGCAGGAACCTATTAAAAACAATGATAGAATCCAAAAGATTGCGTATTTGGGTTTCACCAAATACATATGCAAACCATATGCGTAGCTATATATCCAACAACAGGAAGCAAGGACTTGTAAAGAATATTGAAAGGTGAATAATAGACTGAAAATTTTAGGTAAATAAGAACGTCAAAAGATCTAAATCAGGGAAAATAAAATAAAATATAAAAAACTATGACAGCAGCAGCCGGAACTCAGGTGGCGGTGCTTTTAAATGAACCGAATACCCAAAAACAGTTTTTTTAAGGAAAAAGAAAAACAGGAAGAGATGAAACAACGAACGAGCAAACAGTTCAAGACATACACAGCAAATAGCAGCAGATAACTCATGGAGTTGGAACTTATCAAAAAAAAAAAAAAAAAGGCCTCACAACAGTAGCAGCAACTGAAGACTGAAGAGCTTCAGCAGGCAGATATGGAAGAAAACCAGACCGTTGACATCTTATTTGAGCACCGGAGCTTGGAGGGAAATGATAGGAATCAATGAAGCTAGCACACACCAAATTATTTATAATGCAATAAATGAGGTTGTAAAAGTATATTTGGATATATACATGAACTTGATGTATGTATGTGGTGAAGAGAATTTCTTTTCCCCAGTTAGTGATAATTGTCATCGTTGTTCAATGCATAGTACATGCATTATCATGAGAGAGCCATCTAATGGCAGTCCCATAAATCTCAAAACCATAGTTGGTGGACCATGTCATTAACTATAGTGGAAATAATAGGAAGGGTATTTTAGTCGTTTACTGGTTAGATAATGGCAAAGTGGCTGATTTCAAGTCTTAATAAGTATTTCTTTCAAAAAAAAGAAAAAGAAAAAGAAAAAAAAAAGGGTCGGAATAAGTGCCTTGAAAATGATTGCAAGGCTGAAACCTTTTGTTTCTAGAGAAAGGTGAGAGTGAGTCTTGTGTGGACTTTTCCCGTTAGAGAACCTGTGGAAAATACACCTCCAACAAAATGTACGAAAATACAAAAAGTAGGACCGGATTCTTGGTCCCTTGTTACGAAAGTACTATCATCTTTTTCTTAAGGCAAACATTACCTTACAATTAATGTAAGATATATCTCTCATTTATAAACAGTATATGAATGGAATTCACTCACTGTTTATGTGAGGAATGTAACATACATTAATTATAAAGTAATGAGATCCTTTTCTTAATGCTTAAGGACAATCAACAATCAATCAGAACCACGTATTTTGTTGAATAAACATGTTTCTGTTCAAGATTCCTCCTTTGTGTGTGTGTGTGTGTGTGTGTGTGTAATTCACTCATTTTCATCGTGGATTGGATTTGCGGTAGATTCCACAGCAGGGACGTAGAGCAAATTCTGGGTAAGTAGTAATATGAGTGTGATCCACGATTTCTTGTGTCTTTTATTACGTGGGTCCTCTCTTCATCAGTCGTCAGCCGCCCTGCTTGCCATTTATCAGCGCGTGCACTTTAAAACATTTATCAGTAATGTCATTCGGTCTCCTGACGACTTGGTACAGCAGCTGTTATGTTTACAACCATTGAAATTTCCAAGTAGCAATAAAGGCACTCTCTTCACAGAAGAAGACAAGAAAATGCATTATCAACTCTACCGAGACTAATGGGCGTTTATTAAATGAAAATTGAAATGGGCTGTAAAAATAGTGAACTGTATTTTTATTTTAAAATTCTAACGAACTGTTTAAAGTTATTAAAATATCTTTTTTAATTGTTGTCGCTAATATTATTTGTATAGATATTATAATAATAACAATAATAAGAGTAATAATAATAAAAATATATAAAATTAATAATGATGAAGAAATTAATAATAATAATGATCTATTTGTAAATAATATAAAATTTTGAGGTATTTTCATAAATTTAATAGGGATACAATGAGTAATTTTGAGAATAAGAATTTAATTCCCAAATCCCAATTCCCTCTTTGGAAATGAAATCAACGGGAATAATTTCTAATTTTGCGTGGATCCCATGATTCCGATTTCGATTTTTACTTTTATTTTATAAAGTAAACACTATCAATGATTTTAATTTTGAATTTCGATTCCTCAATTTTCAAGTAAACACACTATATTTGTTGTATATATCTATTGTATAATGAATCATTGACATTGCCCGAGTTTGTATTGCATGCAAGTAAACTTGCCGAGGGTCAATTTAGTTCCATTTGCAGCCATACAAAGCCAAATACCATTTGAAATTTTGAAATCTGAATGAAGATGAGATTTATGACAAACGATATTTGATGGGATCGCTTACTAGGCAAGCAAGCAAGTTTTCACATAAAATTAAAATAAAATAAACCCAGAAACTTCTAAGATGAAGCTGGTCTACTTGCTTTGTGCTTTCAGAGGATTGTAGACTCTCACATCATCTCATTGAATACTTCTACCCAACCCAAATTGTAAATTTAAGCTTTCTATATTAAGCTTAGGTAGGAAGCGTTCTCTCTACAACCCATTGCATTCTTGTTTACCATGTCAAACTCTTGAAAAACAAAAAGAAAACTCTTTTGATTCATCATCTTCACTCGGGTAGGAGCTTAAAAGTTGTTATCATGCCATCCAAAGTCAACAAACTCAACTAACCTTAACCTGTTTCCGCTCTCTGACAATTCAACATTTTACCCCATAAGTAGACCAACATCTTCCTTTCATCAAAGTATCCTGATACCATGATTCTTTCAACGATCTCACACTTCCAGCTGCTATGCTGCCTGGTACTTCTATTGATTCTCCCTCTCCCTCTATATTCAGCTGATCCTGATCCTTTACAGGACTTCTGTGTGGCAGACTTGAAAGCCTCTGCTTCCCTCAATGGTTTCCCCTGCAAACTTGCTGCAGAAGTAACTTCGGGTGATTTTTTCTTCGATGGACTGAGCAAAGAGGGAAACACAACTATATTTGGATCTGCTGTAACTCCGGCAAATGTTCTTGCATTTCCAGGAGTAAATACTCTCGGAATTTCAATGAACCGAGTTGACTTTGCACCGGGTGGAATCAACCCGCCTCATTCCCATCCTCGCGCAAGTGAATCTGGTATTGTCATCAAAGGAAAGCTCCTCGTAGGATTCTTTACAACTAATAATGTGTTTTATTCTAAAGTTTTGAGTGCCGGGGAGATGTTTGTTATTCCTAGAGGGCTCATTCACTTCCAGCAAAACGTTGGAGAAGGTAAGGCTCTTGCCTTTACTGCTTTCAATAGTCACTTACCTGGCGCTGTGATTGTCCCCACCACTCTATTTGCTTCAACACCTTCCGTTCCTAATCAAGTGTTAACCAAGACATTCCAAGTTGACGATGATTTGATCAGTACCATCAAATCCAAGTTTGGTTCTTGATGCTATGCTACTTATCTCCCAAGTGATGGATCAGAGTTTCGCTTTTACTTGCCCGTTCTCGACAGCGGATTAGATTTGATTTGGTGTTTCTTTTCTTGTTAGTGAAGTATGTATAAAACAGATACAATTAATTCTACAACAAATAAAAAAAGAAAACAAATTAATAAAGAGGTAATTTGTGATTCGTGAGAAGCAGAATGGTGTTTGATTTCTCTCTCGCTCTCTCTTTTTTTTTTAAAAAAATTTTCTTTCTTTCCTTTTCTCCAACAAAACAATCAGAAAGTACATATGATCATTGTTCTTCTGTGAATAATCCAATGACTATCTTCTCTATAGGCTATAGAGAGAATTACTAATACATTAAAAAAAAAAAATCATTGAAATTGCACAATTTAGAGTTTTATCAACAATTTTTGCTTGTGTAGGCAGGGATCTGGTATTTTCAGAATCCCTACGTTAGGAACTACAAAAGAAGTTTTTTTTCACTAAAGATGTGAATTAGGAAAGATTGGTAGACAATATGAACCAGAGACTAAATTGCCATAAGATTTATTGGCAGCTGTAGATTTTGTTTGCCTACAATTACACTTGCAGAGTGCTAACACAATTCCATTTGCAACTATAAAGACAAGTACTATCCTAACATTGACATATCTAATAAAAATGCGAATTATGACCAAAGACCTCAAATGCAACTAATTTGGCTTCATTACCAGGATTAACACTCCCATTTAAGTCCCCGTCCGTGGATTTATCTTTATCTATGTCTCCAGTTGACGCCCTCTCCAATTTTCTTTTCTTGGAGAGATTTTTTATTACGACTTCCTTCTCGCCGGCAAATGAAATAAATGTTTGAAGACGTGAACTTTGTGAGCTTGGACCTGCAGACTCAAGCTCTTGCAAGTCCAGATAATGCCTGGCAAACTGGCGTACAATCTGTATGAGATATATTAAGAGAGCAAGCAAGCAAGCTACACCACACAAAACAAAGAGGCCCCAAAAGCTTTTAAGATGAAGCTGGTCTGCTTCTTGCTTTGCGCCTTGTGAACTGCAAGCGCTTCTTGTGAGCCACTTGTCATGAATTCTTTGCAGATCTCCATTCTCTGATAGTTCCAGGATGGCAATTGACATGTCAACTGCAAGAGGTGAGTCCCTTGGAAATGCCTATATAGTTAGAAATGAAGAGAGAAACAAATAAATTTCACAACTTTCAGAAGAGATAAGTTTGCCTGTGTATCATTCTACCAGAGTGACAGAGCAATACTCACAAATCCCCACCCAATTCTGGTAAATTCTTGGCCTATGATGCTGAATTCACAACGTGTAGAGAGGAAGACCTCCATGTACGCACGTTCATCGATTACTGCTGAAACACCACCGTTTTTGGGACCATCAGTTAAGGCTTTCTCATATTCTTCTGCTGTATTAAGAGGAACAAGTCTGGACTTATCTATGTTGAGTTCGTCAGTTAAATAATTTTCTGCAAATGAGCCACGCTGGTAGCCTATATGGTCACTGCTTGCTACTAAACTCTGGATATCTTTAATCGGCGAAGAAAGCTGTTCAACTGTGAGGATTGAGGTCAGACTTGCAGTGTAGCTTGAAGTAAGTATTAAAACAACGAATAGCCATATGATCAGCACAAGGCGACTGAGGGAGTTAACGGTTCTTTCTTCTACATTAATCGGAACAAGAAGCATTATGATTAGTTCAACAGGAACTGTTTGCAAACATAGAAATCATTTATACATAATTTAAGCCAAATTCGTTCACTTACTATGTGAAAAGAACAAAGTTGAAAAGCTAAACCTGCAGAGTAAGGCACGAATCTTAGTTATTAGAGGATTTAGAAGAAGATGCAGAATTAACAGCTAACCAACCGACGAAAAAATTTACTCTTTTTTTTTTTAAAAAAAAAAAAAACTATAACCAATATATATCCTCTTGATGCATTATTTTAGACAAACCTGGTGTCGAAACTAGCAAAACAGAAATTAAAAAAAAAAAAAATATACATGACCCTTTTTCAAATATATGGAGTAAAAGAACTTTAAACTAAGTAGCCTTGTGTGTGCCGCTATCTAGGATTGAAAGAAATGGCTATACTCGTCATAGAAAATTCCAATATTTCTTCTGCACTTACCATAGGATGGTTCCAATTTGCCTTCTAGGAGGGCCGCGAAAATCATCATTTAACCGATGTTCCAAAATCCAGACAACCACTCCCACTACGAGGAAAAAGATTCCCGTGACACACCACATTTTTGGAGTGAATGGATTCAAAAATGCCCAAGCATTAGAATTTAACTTCTTGATGGGAGCAACAACTACTAGCCCAGACTCGATATATGGCTGCGTAAAATCCACCATCTTTGTTCTTTCAGTGGTGATTGCAAAATCACCTACTGCAGCGTCATAGACCTACATGGGACAAGGAAACCACCATTAGCCAAAATAGCAAACAATATGACAAGGTTGAAGAAAATCTTCTTTTGTTTCATACTCACATCCTCTGATACCAAACGTAAAAGATCAAATCTTTTGGGGCTGTTATGGCCATCGCCAAATGGAACTAGTTTATATGGGACAGCATAAGGCAGCAGTTCTAGCACAGCTGTAAATACATCAATGCAATATCCACTGAACTTATCAGTGCCTTTCCCTTGAGCGACAAACTCAGGATAAATAACCTGACTTGGAACTCCAATTCGTAAATGCCTTCCATTGTTTGGGAAAACCCATCCCCGAGGTTTCTGCGTTGTTTGTCCTGGCCAGACTGCGCTATATAGATGTTGACTTGAAGCAGAGCGATTAGATGGCTCTTTGTAAAGTGCTTCTGGAGGCACAACTGATAAGCCAGAATAATTAGACCAGTAACCAATTCTTCTAGAGCCCGTGCCAATAACATTGATGACTTCATATGCAGGATTAATGAGGTCTCTATCTGATGTAAATTTAATGGGACCTGTTACACCAGTCATATTGACTTGTAAGATATTATCAAGCAACATTTTCCCTCCATTGAAGATGCTCACAGAACTAAAACGCATATCTCCTCTAGATAGCTCTGACAATTTGGAATCCTCTGAAAATGAAATATTTCCCCCTTGATCAAAAAATGCACCAATTGCATGAGCCAGAAGCCATAATGTATCATAGGCATAAAGACCAAAAGAATTCAAGCCAATTGGGCCGTTAAGTGTATTTCTTCTTGTCAAGTTGCTCCACCTAGTGACAAACTTCCTCTTTTCTTCTGAACTCTGTGTGTACATACGCAATGTGAGAACTCCTTGAATGTCATCCATTTTCTCTGAATGGAGCTGAGAATCAGTATCTAAGATGCTAGATAGCCAATCTGTAACTATCCACACATACCCCGATTCCATCATTCGAAGATGTTTGGCTGCATTGAGCACTTCTAGACCCCAAATATCATAAGTGTGAAGAACAAGAATGCGAGACATCATAGAGGACACTGTAAGTAGGGTATCAATTATCTGGTTCCTGCTTCCTTTAGGACTCAAAGGTACTTTATGCGACAGCCAGCAGCGTTTTTCAGCCAGCTTATCTCCTAAAGCAGCAATGCCGTTTCTTCCATGATCATCATCGACATAGAGAGCTATTACGTTTCGCCATCCAAAATAATCCACAATATCTGCTATTGCAGCCATTTGATAGAGATCACTCTGTGTTGTCCTAACAAAGAACGGATACTGAAGCGAAGAAAGTGAGGGGTCTGTTGCTGCAAATGATAATAGAGGTACTTGAAACTCATTGGCAATATGTGAAACTAAATGAGCTATGACTGAAAACTGGGGGCCTATTATGGCCACAGTCTCATTCTCGAGCAATGTCAAAGCTGTAAACAATTATTAAAAAGACAGATGAGGAATTAATACGTGTAACTCAAATAACTTAGCTGATGTGACAAATTGTGAGTAAGAATTTACCCTCAACCATGCCTAGAAATCGGCTGTAATTGGTGTCGTGCACAGTTAGCTTCAGCTTAGTTCCACCGAGGATTGCTGGGTTAGAATTGACATCTTCAACTGCAGCTTCTATTGCAACTTTTGCAACCTTGCCGATGGTTGAATTCAAAGCGAAAACAGCCCCAATGTTTAAAACAGGAGGTATTGTACTAACACCATTCATACTAATCCCAGCTGAAAAACAGAAATTGTAGACAACCACTAAAGCCAATAGGTAAATTTTAGTCATGATGGATTGCCTAAACACTACTCCAAAATCTTATACGAATGCAGATTGGAGAAAAATATCAGTCAAAAGAAATACAAGAGTAGACTCAAGCACTCAGCAGTTAAATATTAAATAAAATACTTATGCAAGGAAGAACAAAAGCAAAAATACAGATTCCATTCTCCCAGTCCCAGATGTGTTTGTGCTCTACACTTAATACAACCATACGTAACCCAGTCATTGGAAATGAAGATTTATACAGGCACCAAGTAAACAAAGAGGAAATATTACACTGCATCACTAGTGCACCTTTACCTGCTGGCTGCTGCGGTGCTAAAACTTTTTTGTTTCCATGCTGGAAAAGTCAATGAGAATTGAGAAATGGACAAAGATCATGTGCAAAACATGAAACGTAATAGAAACGACTCACCAATTAGTCAATTATTAATTATGATGCTGACGCCGCATGCCAAATAAAACAAAGGAAGGAGATTCCGAGAAGCTTTGAATATTGGGCATGTGAGTGAGACCGAGACTTGAGAGTGAGACCACGCAGATAACACATAGATGGACATTGTTTTGACAGCACTTAGCAGCCAGCCTTACCTTACTGCAAATAGTTCGCATATAAAATCTGTGAATATTGTTCAGATAATATAATAAATGAGTAAATTTTGGTTGTGTAAAATAAACATGACAATATAATTCATTTAAGAAACTATTACACATAATATTATTATGTAATGAAACAATCAACTCAAAGCACAATTATTACGTTGCGAGTAGGCTCCTTCCATATTAATATTTAAGCAAAAAAATTAAGTAGATACTAAAATTTCCAAAATCCGGAAAAAAAAAAAAACATGGGACGGGATCAATGTTCATGAGACAGGGGCACTGCATCATCAACTAATTAATAACAAGCAAAGACAATTAATGTAGATACATTCATTTATTTATTTATTTATTTAATTACGAGAGGAGGGAGATTAAAAACCACGTGTCAGTGCCCTATCTAACTCTCAGTCTGAACCGCTACAATGGCGACCGGGAAACCTGGAATCTCCAGTCACACAACTTCCTCTCAACGGTCCTCCCTTTCCTACTACAATGCTGTGGTTTTAACTTTCTCTTTTTATATTCTTCTTCTTTCTTGATTTCCTTTTTGATCTTGAATGTTAGTTTAGTTTTAAGGAAAATGTTGGGCTGTCCCTGTGATTGTGTTCTTCCTGTAAGCAAAAGAACCGGATTTTATGATCTGGGTTAGCTAGCTAACTCGAATCTTGCGTTGACAGCTGGTTTTTGCTGCGTGTCTGTTTGTCTAAAAATGGCTTCTTAATTTTCAAGAAATGAACAGTTTGTTTTCAAGGTCCAGCTAAGTTCTCTCTCTGTTTTGACGATGTTTTGAGTTTCTTATTTTTATATATATATAAAATGGACTAGGACTATATTATTCAGTGAATGTGAATGTGAATGGCTGAGACTTTAGGGAGGAGAATTATGGCTCATGGTACTGATGTATCTGTACCGCCACAACAAATGGCAAGATTGGATGGCAAATGCTGTAATGGAAATATGCCTATGAATGCAATGGAGGATCAAAATGTTGAAACTTTGGACAATTCTAATCAATTCAATAATACAGCTGGGAAACCTCCAAGGAATCTCTCAGTTATGAGGCATTCTTGTAGCTCTGCTTGGCTATCTGAAGCGGTAAGTAGAAGCCCCCACACCGCCTCAACTTTTTTTTTTTTTTTTTTTTCTGTCAATTGGCTTTGGTATATGCTCTTTAGTTAATTTCATTCCAAAATTTCTCAAATTCAGGCTCCATAGCAAGGCATGCATTTTATGATTGATTTGTTTCAGTTGGATTTGCTTATTTCAACTTTCAAGAATGAGGTTCCATGTGGAGCTTGAGTTGGGTGAGGTTTTAGGATCCACATGACTCTTCTTGGGCTTGACGCTATAACAGTATATGTTGCTTAGAATGGAATGGAATGTTGCATTATGGCTATTTTTTAAGTAAATCTGCAATACCATTTCCTAAAAACTTTGAAAAACTTTGAAAAACATGCTTATTTTTCTGATCACTTTCTACCAAAACAATTTTGGGCAACGGTTCTTCAAGATTAGTGATTGGTTTACAACTTTCTTTGGTTCTTGGTGCCAGACAAGTAAAACAACACATTTCAGACAGATAAACTTGTAAGTCGTGGAATCTGAACTGACTCCCAAAGCAAACTGCACACTGCAAATGGTAAATTGCCGATTTGCTTAGACCCAAAAACTGGAGTCGTTAAAGATCTTTCTTGCAACAGCACAAGCTTGATGCCACAATGCCCCATAACTTATTTGATCCCAACTCTGTATTTATTATTAATCTCTGATAAATTGTTATTTATTTATTTTTAACAATGCTAGGATTGTCTATGCATGCATGATAATCTGTTTGTCTTAGCTTAGGTGGAGTGCATATTTCTTAGTGGCTACTTGGAACCAGGCTTTAATAAGACAGTTATCACAAAAGAGAAACATAAGATCCAACCTCACCATAGTCCACAACTTTAAGATCTGAGCTAAGGCTTAAAGACAAGGCTTTAATTAGTATATGAATTATGGCTCTGGAAACAGATTTCAGTTGATTAATTTTTATTTTTTTAATCTGTGCAGGAACAGGATTTGGGGATTATGAACTTGAAGCCACCATCAGCTAATGATTCTGAGTTTCAACCTGTATTCCGTTCAGGAAGCTGTTCTGAAAGAGGACCAAAACAATACATGGAAGATGAGTTCATCTGTGTCGATAATCTTGACGAACATCTTCCTTCAGTTTCAAAATTATCTACTTCCGGAGCATTTTATGGGGTATGTTGCTGTTATAATAAGCAACTTTAAGAAATACATAAAACTTCTGTTAATTCCTTTGAATTGCAATAATTTAATGCTGATGGTTTCCA
The DNA here is from genome assembly GCF_022201045.2 of Citrus sinensis. Lineage (NCBI taxonomy): Eukaryota > Viridiplantae > Streptophyta > Magnoliopsida > Sapindales > Rutaceae > Citrus > Citrus sinensis. The sequence continues at coordinate 333,200 of NC_068562.1, forward strand.
GCACATGCTAAATCAATTTCATACACCGTGGCCAACCATGAATACCAACTTGGATATGCTTGATAAATCATTTACAGTTCTATAAAACTACATTTATATGAGAGTCTCTACATCATGAGCCGTCAGGCAGTCTAAAATGAATTTGTTTGATTATTCATTACATAGACATACACATTTACTTGCTTGTGCCAAAGGTGTTTTATCATTTAAAACGGAATTAGTTGACAAATGGCAAATGCAAGAGTTCTTAATTGGTGGACACTGAGATATTGTTTATAACTGTAGGTGTTTGATGGACACGGTGGTATTGATGCAGCATCATTTACCAAAAATAACATCCTCGGGTTCATTGTTGAAGACACTCACTTTTCAGCTGGCACTAGAAAGGCTGTTAAGAGTGCTTTTGGAAAGGTTGATCATGCATTTGCAGATGCTAAATCTCTTGATAGTTCCTCTGGCACCACTGCCTTGACAGCCCTTATATTGGGCAGGTGTGGAACCTTACTAGTCAAAATTTACATCTAGCTTTCGCTTGTTTACATCTCTTTTTGACCCTTACTCCTGCAGGACCATGCTGATTGCGAATGCTGGGGATTCGCGAGCGGTGTTAGGCAAACGGGGAAGAGCAATTGAACTGTCCAAAGACCACAAACCAAATGTCACTTCTGAGAGATTAAGAATTGAAAAATTAGGCGGTGTGATATATGATGGCTATCTGAACGGCCAACTAGCAGTAGCTCGTGCTCTTGGAGACTGGCACATCAAGGGCTCTAAAGGTTCGAGCTGTCCTTTAAGCTCTGAGCCTGAGCTGGAAGAACTTGTTCTGACAGAAGAAGACGAGTATTTGATATTAGGCTGTGATGGTCTTTGGGATGTAATGAGCAGCCAATGTGCAGTTACAATGGTTAGGAAGGAACTGATGCAACACAATGATCCTGAAAGGTGCTCAAAAGCGCTGGTCAAAGAAGCACTTCAACGCAACACATGTGACAATCTTACAGTTGTTGTGGTCTGTTTCTCCCCCAATCCACCTCCCAAGATTCAAATTCCTAAATCGCACAAAAGGAGAAGTATATCGGCCGAAGGCCTTGATCATCTCAAAGGTGTCTTGAATGGCTTGTGAACAGAAATTACCTTCAGAAAATTCTATTTTGTATATTTTTTTAAGATTCCCATTTTTGTAACACAAGTACAAAACTGTTGTAACTTGTTCTAAGGGATCTGCTAACATTTTTGTCCTTATTTTTGCCCCTTCCTTTTCCTGATATGATTATGAGGACACACATTCCAGTATCACATGGACAGAACTTCGGAAAGTTGTGATGCCACCGCGTACGCATCAAAATTTATACCTTATTATGCTTTTACATTTTTTATGAATGTGGGCCGGGAAAGCCCAGCCCAAAAACTTGTACTAGTTTTGATAACGTCTTGAGCAATCCTGCGTCAAAACCCTCGAGTAAATAGAAGACCCATGGCAACCTTGAAGGAGATCCTGACCCGGCGCCCTGTGGCCGCCACGATCCGGCTGACGGTCCCAGCCGGCGGCGCAAGACCGGCGCCGCCAGTGGGTCCAGCACTAGGTCAGTACCGGCTCAATTTGATGGCATTCTGCAAGGACTTCAATGCCCGCACGCAAAAGTACAAGCCAGAGACGCCGATGTCCGTCACGATTACGGCTTTCAAAGACAACACGTTCGAGTTCACCGTCAAGTCTCCGTCGGTTACTTGGTACCTGAAAAAGGCGGCGGGTATTGAGTCGGGTAGCAGCCGACCCGGGCACGTGACGGCGTCGACGGTGACGTTGAAACATATTTACGAGATAGCGAAAGTGAAGCAGTCTGATCCGTACTGTCAGTACATGCCGTTGGAGAGTATTTGTAAGTCCATCATTGGGACTGCTGCTACGATGGGGATTAAAGTTGTCAAGGAATTGGATTAGATTTTTATTTTTCTTTTTTTATTTTTTCTTTTTTTTAAAAAAAAAGAGTTGCTTGATTTTTATTTTGGTGTTTGTTAGATTTTTGATGTATGGCATACGGGATTATCTTGGCTTAGAATAAAATGTACGCTTTACTTAAGATTTGATTAATGCATTAAGCATTGACGTCGGATTTTCCTTTTTTTAATCTTCTTGTGGTGAAGTTGTTGCTGCAAAATGTGATTTTGAGTACATGTTTGCATATGATGTGGACTTCTTGTGGTAGATGGAAGGGAAGTAATGCCAATATGCTCGGTGCATTTTGAATTTTGAGGGTGCATTTGTTCTTGGTTGCTGCTATTTAGCTATTCGAATGACACAGGTTGTATAAAGCTTGTCAGATATTCTTCAATTTACTTCACAGGATAGTAAGTAAGAAGGTGCAACAATTTGTGCTTTGTTTATATGCCAAGTGTGGCTCTGTATATCCTAGGTTTCTCTAGATTATATTATGAAAAAGTCTTCTTCATTTTCTTGGCATTATCATCTGGTTTGTGAACCTTAAATTCACGATTGCAAATTTTGATCCTTCTTCAGTCTTGAGCATTGGAACACCTTCATCTAACATCCCATTTCCTATTATTGAATGGTTTCTTCTGTCTTGGACTATTTCTGGAGTCCTGTTTTGCTTATAATCAGAATCTGCTTTCTTCATGAGCAATCGTGACTTTGGATTATTGGCTCCCTCTTTTGCTTTGTCCAGCAACAAAACCTTCGCGTGATTTATTTTCCTAGATGTATTATTGTGTATGCCCTTATCGGGCATAGGCTAGTATTGCCAAGAAGATGCTGGACCGAATAGGTTGCACAAGATTCAAAGCCGAATTTGATCATCATGAACCGTGCAGGTTTTGTTTTGTTGTGATTATTTATTCTTCTTTTAAGTCGGTCTTATGTCTTTCATTTCTCGCCTTCAGCAAAGTGATATCAATTTTTGGTAAAGGAAAATTTTGTTTTAAGGAGCACCAGAAAGAATTGAAGTTTCTTCTTGGACTAGTTACAAGAGATTCATTTGCGGTTCATCTTTGGAGCTCAAATAGTGTTGGCGTTTTGGCAATTAAAAATCAATTTCCAATCAAGAAACAAAAGCAAAGACCATATACATATGTGTACATATATATATATATATATATATACACAGTACTGAACGGGTAATGGTGGCAAGAGCTGCACATCGATGAAAGGGCTATGCTGTCTACAGTTGTGCACTTGGCTGAAATGGAAAAATTTGGGGATCAGGCTAAATTGAACTGAATCCGAGACTCTTGAAACTCATTTTATTTATATTTTTTCATTTTGAGTTTGGTTCAGTTCGGTTTAATCTTAAAATTCGAACGGATTCAAAATTAGAAATAGACCAGTTTTTTTTTTTTTTTTAATTTCAGTTTGAGTAAACTCGACTGGGTTTGCCCGTTAAAACAAAGGGAAATAATAATAATAATAATAATAAGAACCCAAGCAATCCTTAATACACCCGGTCCTAACCTTAAGCTGTCACTTCCGTTTAGGCGTGTTGGCAACTTCTTATCGTTACTTGAGCTAATTTGCTTCTTCGTTCCATGCTTCCAACTGCTGTTGCTTCCTCTCTGCCTCCTTCTTCTTTCGCCGTTGTCAACTGCACAAGGTCAGGTTATACGTACGTGGCGCATGAATGGGACAGTTGTATTGTAATTTGTATAAAGTTTGTTTGTGTTTTGTAATTCAATTGAGGCAATAAACAATAGCTGATATTTATATTGTAATTTGTATGATGGTTGTTTGTATTTTTAAAAAAGACTTGTTCAGGAGGATGATGCTTGATAGTTGATTAATAGTATTTGTTTTTGACACAGTTAGTTGATTGGGATGTGATTTGAGATTTTAGAATTTTAGGTTACTACCTAGTGATTTTTGGAATTGAGTTAGTTGTAATTCGAATTAAAATTAAACTAGAATTTAGACCCGAATTTTTAAATCGAACTAATTCAAAATACGAACATAAACCACACCGAACCGAATAATTGATTGAAACTCAAAAAGGAAGAGTAAAATTTCCTTTTAAAATGTGGTATGGACTTTGAATTGAAGAGCTAGCAAAGCATATATATATATATATATATATATATATATATATATATATATAACTAACTCAAGGCTGACGCGGGAGACAACACACTCAACCGTTGGACTGGGAAAGAGCCTCCTCATTCCTCAACCTCTCCAGTTACCAAATCGAGCAGTCGCAGTCGCTCAATGCCGTCAAAGATTACAATACCAACAGCTATTATTCCTCTAAGTCTAAGATCACTTCCCGGCTTGCAATCGAAACCCATCTCCTCATTGCCATCGCCAACTCACGAACACATTGCCCGTCTCATTATAGACCAAAAGTCAGCCTCCCATGCTCTCCAAACCTTCAGATGGGCCACGAAAATCCCAAATTTCACCCATTCTCGATCCACCTATCGTGCTTTGATTCACAAGTTATGCACTTTCCGCCGCTTTGACACCGTCAAGGAACTGCTCGACGAAATGCCCCACTCAATTCAATCACCCCCTGATGAATCTATTTTCATCACAGTTATACGCGGTCTTGGGCGGGCCCGCATGATTAACGATGTTGTCAAAGCTACCGATTTGGTTTCAAGATTTAACATGACCCCATCTTTGAAAATTTTCAATTCCATTCTTGATGTTCTTGTTAAGGAAGATATTGATTTGGCTAGAGCATTTTATAGGAAAAAGATGATGGCCAGTGGTGTTCAAGGTGATGATTATACTTATGCAATTTTGATGAAAGGTCTTTGCTTGACTAACAGAGTTGGTGATGGTTTTAAGCTTTTGCATGTGATGAAATCTCGTGGTGTAAAGCCAAGTTCTGTGATTTATAACACGTTGATTCACTTGCTTTGCAAGAATGGAAAAGTTGGGAGGGCAAGGAGTTTAATGAGTGATATGGAAGAGCCTAATGATGTAACTTTTAGTATTTTGATTTGTGCTTATTGCAAAGAAGAGAATTTGGTTAATGCTCTTGTGTTGCTTGAGAAGAGCTTTAGTTTTGGGTTTGTACCCGATGTTGTTACAATTACTAAGGTGTTGGAACTTCTATGCAGTGTAGGTCGAGTCATGGATGCTGTTGAGATTTTGGAGAGAGTGGAGAGCAAGGGAGGTGTGATTGATATTGTTGCATATAACACCTTGATTAAGGGCTTTTGTAGATTAGGGAAGGTGAAAGGCGGGTGTCGGTTTTTGAAAGAGATGGAGAGGAAGGGCTGCCTTCCCAATGCAGACACATACAATATCCTAATTTCCAGTTATTGTGAAACGGGTGTCTTAGATTCAGCCCTTGATGTGTTTAATGACATGAAAATTGATGGGATCAGTTGGAATTTTGTTACTTATGATACACTAATAAGGGGTTTGTGTTCAGGAGGGCGGATAGATGATGGGTTAAAGATTCTACAACTGATGGAGGATAGTAAGGAGGGTTCCAAGGGCCGTATTAGTCCATATAATAGCGTGTTATATGGTCTCTACAGAGAAAACCAACAGGATGAAGCACTTGAGTATCTAAAGCAAATGGAGAAGTTGTTCCCCAGAGCTGTTGATAGGAGCTTGAAGATATTAGGCTTTTGTGTGGATGGCAACGTGGAAGATGCAAAAAGGTGCTTTGATCAAATGATTGAGGAAGGGGGGGTTCCAAATGTTGTTATTTATGACTGCCTAATCCATGCATATTGCCAAGAAGAGCGAGTGCGCGAAGCATCTGAGCTAATGAAGGAGATGACCGGCCATGGTTATTTACCTATTGCATCAACATTCAATACTGTTTTAAGTGGGTTATGCAGGCAAGGCAATGTTGGGACTGCTTTGAAGCTCGTTGAGGAGGATATGCGTGGGATTGGGAGGGGTTCTTTACCTGGTAGTGGACATTACAGCCCTTTAATCAAGGCTCTTTGTGAGAAGGGTGGTTTTCAGAGTGCGTCAATGCTCCTTGTGCAAATGGTTGGCAAGGGCATCCTTCCTGATTATCTGACGTGGAATTCGTTGCTTATTTGTCTTAGTCAACAAACAACATGGTCAGTCAACATGTCCCATTTCCCTAAATAAATAATTGCGATTGATTATAAAGACCTGAACCGTTGCTGCCGAAGGCTTCTCTTGCTCTTGCTGAATGAGATGGTGGTTCACGAGCTGTCGGCAAAAGAGAAAAGATGCAAATTGCGCATTTGGCCCACGGAGCTGGTTCGGTTTGGTTAGGTTTGCGCATACACGATACGACACATACATTCATAATCCATCGACGTGTGGAAGTTGGCCACGTCTTTTGCTCTTCAAGTTCACTAAAAGACGACGTTGACACTTGACGCACAACACGCTCATTATTCACGTGGTCCTCAAGCTGTAAAATACTAAAATCACAGGGGCCTTTTTGTACGCAAGTTGATCCATAAAGGTCTCTCCTGCACTGGAAAAATAAATAAAAAATCTCAACCTGCCCGCTATCCTACATCTTTTTCCAAATCAGGTGGACCCACAAAAGAAAGATGTTTAAATCAATTTTATGTTAACTAATGGTTCTTTTTAATTTTAGTTTCAATATCACATCAATCTAAAGTCTAAACATAAGGATTTTGCTCCCTAAACATAAATCTTGAAAAACGAAGATAACAAATCTCATTTGGCATCTTGGATTTGGACACGCACCGTTACTTTTGATCCACTGCTCCTCCCAATTGTTTAGAGAAGAATCCGTGCGGGCCGTCACTTTCTAAGAAACAACTGTAGATCCCTGGATTTCAACAAAATTACAAATAAAAGAAATAATTTTGCTTTTATCATTAGATTTAATATAAAATAGAAAACTAACAACCTAATAAAGGTCCTAATCTAAACCTTCACCTGGGACTGCACAAAGTAAATGGCAAAATATATTATCTTTGTTTCAGATTTTATAAAATATTAGGGACCCAGATGTTATTAACCCAACACGGATACGATAAAACCACCACCATTGACTTCATCTTCTTCATCTGTAATATGCCCATTTTCCTTCTTCATCTCTTATCTCACGAAAAGGTCATTTTTTCTCCTACAACTCACCTGAAAAGTGCTTAATATACCCAACCCATTTGATCACCTGAATCATTTCATTAGCCCCATCTAATTCTTCTGATACGTGATTTCAATTCTCAAACACAACAAACACAATAAGGAAGAAAACATGGGATTTGATGAAGAAGCAGGCTCATCTTCATACACACTGCCAGTGCCACCTTACCCAAGAGAAGACACCCCACTTCTAACCAAATCGAAGACTCTCTCTACACGATCCAAGACCTTTGCTAATGTCTTCATAGCCATAGTTGGTGCGGGGGTATTAGGCCTGCCTTACACCTTTAAGAAAACTGGATGGATCATGGGCTCACTTATGCTCTTCTCTGTTGCAGCCTTGACTTACTACTGCATGATGCTTTTGGTTCACACTCGTCGCAAGCTTGAAACCATTCATGGCTTCTCAAAAATCAATTCTTTTGGCGATCTTGGCTTTACCGTTTGTGGTTCAGTTGGTCGTGTAGCTGTCGATGCTATGATAGTCCTTGCGCAAGCGGGTTTCTGTGTTAGTTATCTAATCTTCATTGCCAATACTTTAACTCATATGATTAATAATAGCACTACTTCACAAACTATTCTTGGCTTTTTGTCGCCTAAGGCTCTGTATATTTGGGGGTGTTTCCCTTTCCAACTAGGGTTAAATTCAATTCCAACTTTGACTCATTTGGCCCCTTTGAGTATTTTTGCTGATATTGTTGATCTTGGAGCTATGGGAATAGTGATGGTTGAAGATGTCATGATTTCCATGAAACAAAGGCCTGCTTTAAAGGCTTTTGGTGACTTTTCTGTCTTCAGTTATGGGATTGGTGTTGCTGTTTATGCCTTTGAAGGGGTTGGCATGATATTGCCGTTGGAATCTGAGACTAGAAACAAACAGAGATTTGGTCGAATATTGGGATGGTGTATGGCTTTCATTTCTCTATTGTATGGTTCATTCGGTGCATTGGGTTACTTTGCTTTTGGTGAAGAAACCAAAGATATAATCACTACCAATTTTGGGGCTGGATTGGTGAGCACTTTGGTGAATGTGGGTCTGTGTGTGAATCTGTTTTTGACTTTTCCATTGATGATGAATCCTGTTTATGAGGTCGTGGAGAGAAGATTCTGTGATTACAGGTACTGCTTGTGGCTTAGGTGGGCAGTTGTTTTGGGTGTGAGTTTGGTGGCTCTGTTGGTGCCTAATTTTGCAGATTTTTTGTCCCTGGTGGGCAGCAGCGTGTGCTGCATACTGGGTTTTGTGTTGCCTGCTCTGTTCCATTTGATCGTCTTCAAGCAAGAGCTGGGCTGGAATGGGATTGTTATGGATGCTGCTCTTCTGGTTTTTGGGGTGGTTATTGGAATCTCAGGAACCTGGTCTTCGCTTATGGAGATTGTAGCGCCCAAAGCGTGAGAGATGTTTATGTTTTAGAAAAATCAAAATATTTGTTAATATTCATTTGAATTCGGTACTGAGTTATTATTGTTTGATGTGCGGTTTGAAAATTATTATCAGTTCAGAATGAAAAACAAGTAAAAGCAAGCAAATTAGTGAAAGTCAAAATATATTATTATATTTGCAACGCGTATGGGCGTTTTTATTTGTAGATGTTTGTAAGTTTGGTGCGTACGCTCTATGTATGTTAATTATTTTGATTTTTGAAGGACTTGGTCAGATTCTTGTGCTTCTATTCTTCAACAACACAGTACAAAGAAAGGATTGAATTAATAGATTCTCCTTTCTTAGTTTCGCCTCAGTTGTATTGTAACTCTCACACGCCATACTTCATTTGAACCCAAGCTAAGTCATTCGGCTCTTCCCACTTCCGATACTTCATTTGATCCCGAGCTATTTTATTCGGCTCGTCCCAGTTCCGATAACTTCGCTTGTACATAATGTGACGTACTTTCGCCGCGTTCATCTTCTTTAGCTTCCAAGCCCCAGGGCAGGCTTGGCTTTTGGTACTTTTTCGAATGCCTAAAATCTTTTGCTTGAAGAAAACAATACGGACTGCAACGGCATCGATGAACTACCGATCAATTTCATGAGCAACCGGCAAGCAAAGATTGAATGAGCCAATTTCATTCAATTCGAGGGCTTACACACAATTGTATCTCCCAACACGTGTTCAAATAACCTACTTCCGTCAGAAGTGTATTGAGTTTAAAAGGCAAATTACAAAGCATGAAGCTCAAAGTCGAGGAACAAAATGCAAACAGAAATAATGATTTAGCATCTCGTATTTAAAAAACAAAGATTACATATATATCCAGTCTACCCTGATTTCAAAAATTACAAAAGAATACAGCATAAAAGTAAATCAATCTTCAAAACAGCTGAAAAGAAAAACGAATTGACAAAATTAACCATATGGCACAACCACTCATTGTCACAATATATACTCATGGACAGAACCAAGCCGCCAAACCTAGAATCAACAAATCTTACCAAGAGGCTTCAAATTATGAAGAAAGTGAATAACAACAGTTCCATCACATTTTACCTAAACTAAAAGGCATTCCAATTATCAGAACTTCTCTTTTGAGTATTACTCTCTACGGATGTCTTAAATGGCCCAGTTGATCCAAATGGATCTGTATCGTCAAATGCCAGCACCCCAGAACCATTCCTTGGAGTATCTACTGATGTCTTGGAGTTGGATGGCCCAGTTGTCCCAAACGGATCAGTGTCGTCAAATGACTCAAATGCGGGGAACCCATGACCATGATCAAAGTCTTTAGTGCTACGCATGGAATCAAATCTTGCAAGGGAATTCTGCGATTGGAAGAATCCACTATCGCGTGCATTAAAGGAATTGTCACGTGCATTAAAGGAATCAAACCTTGATGAAAGCCCATAATTTGGATCAGAATCTCTGGTGCTGTGAACAGAATCAAACCTAGAAAGGGAATGGCTTGGGGATTGGAAGAGTCCACCGTCATGCATATTAAATGAATCAAACCTAGACAAGTTGTCAAATGCATGATCCTCTGACCCTCCACTAAACCTTCGTGGGGAGTTCCCAAAGTTGTAGGCAGGGGTACTTGGAACAGAATCAGCAAATATAAATGGACTCTTTCCCTTGTCAAATGAGTAGTCATCTGGCCCAGCACTAAACCTCCGAGGGGAGTTTGTAATACTGTAGGCTGGGGTGCTTGGAACAGAATCTGCAAAAATAGATGAGCTCTTTCCCGGAAATAAGTTATTACTGTGGAAGAGCTCTGTTTTTATTGGCTTTATATTGAAGTCATCAAGACCGAACATAGAGCTGTCAAGATGTTGGTCGTGAGCAGCTTCCTGCATTGAAGAATAAAAAATATATTTAGCCTCTACTTATATTTTATAAATATATATCATTTTCAGTAAATCTTTTTCTATGAAACAAGTTCACTGAAATGCTTTCACAAATTTCACAAGAAGCCTGATAGCAACCATCAAACCCCGTCTCAAAATTCAGTTTTCAAAATGACATCTAAATTGGCTAGACATCAACCATCAATCCCCATCACAAAATTCAGTTTCCAAAAATAACATATAAATTGGCAAGTTGGAAACAATAAAAGTTTCAACACCCAGAAAAAAGGTTGACAATGCTAAGTTTGAAGCAAGTGAATCTCAGCAATCTTACTCATGATTAAATAAGGAAAAGAAAGCAAACTGAACTAGGAAGCTGCATAGAAGATAGAGTAAGGTAACCCTACATGCCATCAACATCAACCATCAATACCCGTCACAAGATTCAGTTTCCAAAAATAACATCTAAATTGGCAAATTGGAAACAATAAAGGTTTCAACACCCAGAAAAAGGTTGACAATACTAGGTTTGAAGCAAGCAAATCTCAGCAATCTTACTCATGATTAAATAAGGAAAGGAAAGCAAACTGAACCAGTTAAGCTGTATAGATAGAATAACCTAACACTAAATGCCCTCAAAAAAAGGAAAAAAAGTTCCATCACCTTCTGTTTAGTCAGTGTGAAACCACTCCCCACCCAGAGAGAGAGAAAAAAAAAAAAAGGAAAAAGGGCAAATGGATAAAATCAATTTCAGTTCCTGTTTCAATTTAAGCCACCATGAAATACTTGCATGCTAAATAGGATTGCTGTTGAAACTTAAATAAAAGGGAAAGACAAATGATCCCGACAACACAATGAAAACTGGAGACCACTGCTTTTGTTACCACTCTCCAGCCAAGCACTGTAATTAATTGGCAATGTAGAATAATAATTCTTCACAAACCTTAGAATTATCAGTGTCAAAGCCCCAAACTGATTCTGCATCATAATGAGTGTCAAATGTTCCCCAGCTAGGTTCATCAAACCCTTTGTTTCCAGAAAATACAGATTCAGGACCAACCTCATCACTGAACAAATAATCACCAAAAATCAGTCTAAAGAAAAGTTGAAAAAGAAAAGAAATTAACTTCCACAGCCAAGGCATGTCTGTACAATAATTTCAGTCTGCAGATCAGCCTCAAAAGAATGAAAAAGAACATATATTTAAAAGAACAAACACACACAAACCTTTGTGTTTCTTTAGCTTGGGGTGAACCATCAGCACCAATGTCTTTCATGATTTGGAAATCTTGGACTTCTTTAGATTGGTTCTCTGTTGCACCACTTCCAGCTGAACTGTTTGGTCGACCTCTTGCCAAGCCATCTTCATTTTGTTCATGAGCTGGTTCATTCTCAGAAATCTCTTCACCTTTACTTGCATCCTTCTCTTTACTAGCACCCTTTTCTTCTGTTGCATCTTTCCCTTCACTTGCATCCTTCTCTGATTTACTATCAATATTTGACGATGAAGCAGTTGCATCATGTTTATTGGAAGACGTTTCATTTTTAACTGACGAAGATTTTGGTTTTGGAGGAGCTACGACATTTTGCACTTCTAGGGTGAGTTCCTTGACAAACGTGAATCCTGGAAAATGATAAAGTTGATGACTTATCAGAAACATAACCCGGTTTATGACTTAACACAGAATAAAAGAAAATCTAATTGTATAACCATCAAATCGGTTTCACAGAAAAGTTTCTGAGACGCAATCAAATCAATCCCACAGACAATTGTTTGACAAACCTTCATCCTCGAGCTTGTCCCAATCTTCATCCCAATCAGCAGTTCCTTCTTGAATTCCTGGCTGCCAGCCTTAAGAAGACCATCAAGAAAAGTCAAGAGAAGTTGAAACACAATTTCTACCACACAATAATATCTTTTATTCGGCCTAAAAAATCCATTTTCGAGTACCAATCATTGCTATGAATCTTAGAAAAATTTTAATAAGTTGTTCTTATTTTATATCTTCTACTCACTTTGTAGATAACCACAATTTAAGACCTGTACAATACAATGATTGCAAAATAGATAATGTGATTATAAGTTTTGCTTACTAATCAACTTCGTTCAAATTAGTAAAAGAAAAAAAATAAATAAATAAACACTGTAAAATTTACAGAGAAGAGATTGAATTGAAATCAACGAATACCTGAATCCATTTTACAAGACTAGTCCTTTCTACAGACTAATGTGGTCAGTTTATTTATTTAACTACTAAAATGGCCATACTATGATTAATAATAGAACTCACTAAATTAAGTAAATCAGCTAATTAACTCACAAGTGAACACGAATTATGTAGGCCAAATAGCTAATATGAAATTAGACATACCAAAGGGAAGCTCAACCAGCAAAGTAGGCTTGGCACGCAATCCATATTGTTTGCAGCGATCGTTCAAAATTTTCACCAGTTCCTCGAGCTCGTTTTGGATATGGTCTGCATGTTGCTGTAGAAGCAAACAAAATCTTTACTTAAATGTAGGTTTTCAGATAATCTCCACCCATTCAATTGTGTTACCAACATACCTGAAGAGTTCCATCACCACTCTCTCCTTCCATTTTGAGAATTGCCTGATATAACTCCATTTTTTTCTCCTGCAAGTGACCCAACATAGCACATTTACTCATTTAGGCCGGATGGAGAAAAATCAGATAAGTTCATACAACAAATTTTCATTGGCCATCACTCAATCAAAAGTACCTGAATATCACGAAATGTAGCCTCTTCAAGAGTTAATTTGGAGGCTACATCTCCAGACTGTTTGTATTTCTCTTCATACTTCTTCGCCAGCAACTCAACCTGAAACAAAAATTCCTCCCACTGGTCAAAGAAGTAGCAAAGTGATTTAAAAGAACACATGAAATCTACATAATAGAAAAAGATACCTCGCGTTTATCACCAGACACCCTTTCTGTAATCTCATTAAGTCGATTGTCACATCTGCTTTTGTATAAAATCTGACACCAGATGACAGAATAAAGAATAAAGGAAATATAAGTTTATGATAACTTCCAATCTACGCTAAAAATAATAATGATAAATATTTTCTAAGTAAACCATCCTCAACAGCTATTTACGAAGCTTAAAAGTTGTATAATGCATTATAATTCAACTATGATTCATCAGCTCCCTCAATTAAAGGTAAAATGTTATCATCCTTAGTATTGTTATATGTTCACTCTAAAGGACGAATTGAAGCACCCCGAGATACTGTAGACATCAAAAGCCTGTCTTAGAAAACTATGTCATAAACTGATTAGCCAATGAGTGAAACACTTACAACTTCCACTTTCTTGGTTTTTTTTTCCCCCAACAATATCACTTTTAACATCATGACAGTCGAGGCTTTGAGTTTCTGGCCCCAGAATATTGGACTTCGATATGTCCTTAGGCACTATTTGAGCTAAATTTATTAACACCAAATAAGACAAAGTTTCCTTCCCAGCCCTAGAAAATAATCCTAACTCCTCCACGCATCACATGCAAGGCTATGACAGTTAAACCAAACTGTATTGAGAAAGTAAAGTTGATATTTAACATGGATTACAATCTTAATGGAATGCAGATCATTTTAAATTGCTGAAATCTTAACGGGCCAGTATGAGCATAAATGCAAGTAATTGGTGTCCTGGTCAATGATATATGGGTTCAAATCAAATAGACAATTTTCAAATATCAAATGATGAAAATAGAAAATTTATAAGTACACTCACAAGTTCCTGCATTTTGGTGCTGCAGAACTGTATCTTCTCCCTGGAGGTCAGTATCTCCTTTTCCAATTCTTCAACCTTAAAATCAGAATTCCAGAAACAAATCAGATGTGAATTCTCCACCCAAAAAAAAAAAAAAAGTCATGTTGCTTCCAGTCAAAATACAGCAACAAGCAGAAACACAAGTTAATGCAGTTCAAACTTTTCCATATCTCAATAACAACTGGACAAGCTCACTTAAACAGAAAAGGTTAGAGAACAGGTAAGTAAAACCAAGATATTCTAAAGAACAACTGATAATGACGTCCAGACTATTGATTTTAATCCTCGTAAAAAGAATAAATTAAACTGGAGAAGAAATTATACTGGTAAACAACAATGATTGATGGTCCACGTATACCTTGTCATTTCCAATAGTATAGGTTAAATTGAACAAATCAGCTCATGTAAAATGATCTAAATCTTGACACATTGCTCAAATTTTTTGGGAGATTTCTTTTGGTGGTAAGGGAAATGGCAGTTCTTAGTCAAGATTAAAAATTAAGAAAATGGCAACGATCTACATTATAAAAATAAAATAACATGATTATGAGTGGTGATGCATGTTTCAAAGGTGACAAGATAAGAGCACAGGAAATGCCTTTTTATCCGCTTCAGTTGCCTCTTTGAGCTTTGCATTTAAAGACTCTTGTTCCTCTTTGCTAAGCTGATCCATGAGATGCTTTTCCAGCTCTGGAACTTTGGACTTTTGCGGAGTGGTTTGCACGGATCTATCAGCCTGAGGAACAGGAAAAGGCCTCGGTGGCTTACCCGTAGGAGGTCTAGAAGCATGAGGTTGTTGCACACCTGATCAATAATTTACTTTTCTTAACTGATGAATAGATCAATAAAAGGGGGAGGGTGTAACAAATGATGCTGAAAGATTATGCCACCATAAGATCATCCTTACCAGCAACAGGGCCCCATGTTCCACTAACATGTGGAGCTTGAGGTTGACTTGTAGTGGAAAACAGAGCTTCATCAGGCATGATAGTGCTTGGAAGCATTGTAGGAAGAGGGCGCCCTTCTCTATAACGTTCCATCAGATAGAGGGCAGTACAGAACTCCTTCAAAGACAGCATACCATCATTATCTTGGTCAGACAAATCCCACACCTGCTTTAAGACCTCTGAAACACCAAGAATAACAATATAAATGAACATCATGTGATAAGCAGTTACCATTTAATTTAATGAGCTGCTACATTATTCAGAAATGATATCAAAAAGATAAACGCGAGCACTTGATATGGTACCAAATATTCAATTTAAGCTTTAAACATTAAAAAGATTTTAACAAATGACTCCAAAGATACAAACCAACTAAAGGCGCAAATATTGAAGTTCAATTTGCTCAAGCAACCCACTTTTTCACCAAATGTATGATGGAATTTATTAGGCCTTTTCTTACTTTGGAAGCTTTGCAAAATGGCCTAAAAGAATATCCCTTCAAATCTTATCTTTACAATCACAATATAGGAGCACACCCAAAATTAGCTCACTATTAATGCATCTATAAGTTTGACAATAAATGAGCTTATGTCGATCCAACAGATTTAAACCAGTAAGGGGGAAAAGTTAAGATAATCTCGTGGACTACCTCGTGGGAGCCTCCAACTCAAGAAAAGGTTGTAAGCTTGTTCACCAGTGATTTTTCCGTCTCTATCTATGTCTACTTGGACAAACACTTTACTATACTTTTGAACTTCAGAATGAGTCATCTTTGGCCATGGAACATGGGACTGAGAGGAAGTTGAATTAAGAGCTCCAATAGGAAACCCAGTTGAAGCAGCAGCAGGGGTACTTTTAACTGCAAACTGCTGATTCTGTTTCCCTGCTGATTGACCTTGCTGATACTGACCATCTACGGGTGGCTGAGAAAATGCATGCTGTACTGGTTCAACTGGTCCAGCCTTCAGTGAAGGTTTGGGTGCAGGAGATGCTGGAACACTCGCTGTTGAGGTAGGTACACTACCCGATATAGCTACATCTTGCTTTGGTTGAACTGGAGATGCAGAAAATACATCTCCAAAAAGTGAGTCAGAGGAAAACCCATTTCCTGATACGACCAATGATTTGGAATCTGGAGCTTGGGGCTTTGGCGCAGTGGCTGGTGTCTGTGCAGAGGTTCCCGGTGGTCTAGGTTGAACAGAGGGGGCCACACTTGAAGCTGGCAGGCCAAATCTATCCAGCGTGGAGGAAGCACTAATCCCTCTGTCAGAAACTTGTGAAGTGGTTCCCGTTAAAGGACTGCCTGCCCTTCCACCAGAGGTTATTGGTGGTCTAGGTTGAACAGAGGGAGCCAAACTTGAAGCTGGCAGACCAAATCCCTCCTGAGGTAAGGAAGGACTACTCCCTCTGTTAGGTAGTTGTGTGGTGCTGCCTGCTAAAGGACTAACTGTACTTCCACCAAGCCAATCAGTTGACACGTTTGAAGTTGGAGGACGAGGAGCTGTCATGATACCTCCACTAGGCATACTTTGACCTGAAAGAACTTGTTGGGGATGCAGTGTAGTACCAGGAAGTACAGCCTGGGGTGTCCTGACAAAGTGATTTGACTGAGACGGGGGAGACTGCTGGTTTGTACTCGCATTCCCAAGGCCTTGTGGTCCCCTGACACTAACATTTTGAGGTGATGGAGCACTGCTCACCTGTAAAGCAGGTGCTCCCACCCTAGAATGAGGACTAGGCATAGCCGCAAGGTTTATTTGGGGTGCTGGAATTCTGGCCGAAGCAGGACCATATAATGCTGCCTTCACTATATCAGGGGTCAATTCTCGCTTACTTTGTGCCACGGTAACAAGTTTAAGAGAATTAAAAAACTCAGCTCGATTAAGAAACCCGGCCTTTCTTTGATCAGCATGTGACCATACCTGCATTCAACAAAAGCCACATGTAGACCACCAACTGAGTGACAAACAATTAAGTTGCCAAGATAAGGCACCTCACAAAAGCAAAAAACTAAGTACAGCCCCAAAGTTAGAAGAAACTCCAAGTAACTAAATCCCTATACACACACACACATGCATTTTTTTATCTTATGCAAGTGCTTCCTATTCTGTTACAGTGTGACAGCATCAAAAAACTCTAAGATAAACGTTAGCCACCAAACATCTAGAAGCAGATTGTCAACCCCAATCAACTTAACTACAAAGGATTATGCATCGACATAAAGTTGCTGTGGCAATTGCTACAACAGAAACAACATAGTTTTCCACTTGATTCAATACACTGACAAACTACTAACAACAAATTCCTACACACTTCCTTAAAATACTTACGACCATTATCTTTACTCACACATAAACTCTTCTGACTGATAAAAGCAACTACAACTATTAATATCTTCAAAATCATCAGATACCAAATTTTCGGTCAAGTTAAAATCTTTTATCCTCATTCTTTACATCAAATTCAAAATTCACCAAAGATCTTCCTATCAAGTTCAACATTCTTATTATTATACCAACCTAAATTTAACTTGAAATGTAAATAACAAAATTTATGACCAGCGCGGGCCCTAATTATGCCAAAAACTGAATCTGACTCATAATCCGTAACAAGTTTAGCGAATAGATAGCTCAGGGAATACAAGATGATTTAAATTCAAAAACGCCGTCGGACTGGATTGGCGTATGGATAACAACGAATACCTGAGCGAGGACTTGTTTAGGCAAATTGGAGCCTTGAAAGAAGGCGACGGCTTCAGCTCCACTGATCTGACCGTCACCGTCCAAATCGGCTCTTCTAAAATATGCTTCGAATAGATCACTGTTGGCCGCAGTTTGCCCCGCCATTTTCAATCGATCGCGAGAAGAATACCTCGCCGGATCGCGATTAGATAACTAAATAAATCAATATTTGACAGTGTGGTCCAAAAATAAATTTTTTTTAAAAAATAAAATAAAAATAACTGAACGGGGGCCCGAAAATGTCCCTTCGATAGAAAGAGTTGGCTGGATCTCATTAGCTAAGTGGATCAAATGAGTATTTCAGGAAGAGTACGGTGCTGTCTGTCCGGAACGACACCGTTTGAATTTCAGCGACGAGACGCATCGTTTTACGAACACGCCGTCATTCTTTTTTTTTTTTTTTTTTTTCACGTGAACTATTTCTAGAGCACGAGAGATTTTTAATATAATATGGCATGTGGAGAAGTCTATGTTACAGATTCTGTAACATACATCCCCCCACTCCATGCACTCCACGTGTCCCTGCATGTGGAAACAAAGCAAGCAAATGGCACCCTTGGGGGCTGGCTAACCTGGTCTGTATGTTACAGAATCTGTACCGTAGCCAGCTCCTATGGCATGTTTATGTAGTTTTAACTTTTTATAAAGTGGTTTATAATAAATTAAATAAAATATATATGAGATAGGCATACAAACTATTTCTAGAGCACCTCCGGATCTCTAATATAATAAGGCATTTCAAATTTTATTACGTAATATTATTTTAAATGATAAGATATGTGATGTGTTATTTATAAAATGATTTATAATTTTGCACATGTTTTAAGTAAATTAAAATTAATAATATTATCTATGATGAAATTTGAGATGCAGTTTTAAATGGCTATTTCATCTATATTTTATTTAATCTATCATTTTGCTCTTAATATGGTAGTTTATTTTTTTATGGCATTTTATTTGTTTTTATGGCATTTTATTTGGAAGCGAATCACATAAAAGAATCTTTTTTTATTTATTTATTTCAATGCACGTTTTTAATTCATTCCATCAAAATATAAATGTGTAATCATAATTTTATGAGTACCATGTAACAATATTATATATAATCAAATGATTAAAAATTAAATATTATTTGTAATCGTTTTTCTGTTTTAATGAATTTCTCTTCAAAAGAAAATTAAATACAATTTATTGAATGAAAGAAAATATGTGAATTTCAATTTGCGAAATTCTTAGAATCAATCGTGTATTTATAGAAGAAGAAGAAAAATGATGGGTTTAAAAAAAAGGAAAAAGAAAAAGTATGTACGATTCCAATTGAAATTTACAATTAAAGTATATTATAGAAGTTCATAATTAAAACTCCAACACAAAAGCAACGAAATAAAATCTCAAAGTCTATTAAAAGACCTAAACCCTCTATTCGTCTATTGAAATGATAAAGAAATTAGACACCGATAGACTCGAAAAAATAAAGGTGAAATAAGATAAAATTTCCTTGTTTTACATAATGATGAAAATGGACTGGCTATCCAAATTTTGCACATTGTATTCGTCTCAATTGTAGCATCAACATGTAAAATCCACAAAAAATGTCCAAATAGTGATAAAAAAAAAAAAGTTGAAAATGGTATTGTGAAAAATAAGCAAAGTAATAGATACTAATGACTAATCCAGTCACGATTATCATGTCATTTATAATTTTTGATCATTTTCATCCCCTTCAAGAAAATAAAATTGATCACTAGTTTCACTCTTTCAATTCTTATGTTGAACCATCTCTCTTTTTCTATGCAGGATAATGGTATTAATATAATGTTGTTATTTATTTTTTTTAAAATTTATAATTTAAAAAAAAAAATTGTTAGACGTATGTCTAAATCTCAAAATCGTAAAAGTTAAAACAGTGGCATTGGAAATTATCAAACTTGCCCAATGAATCATTGGAAATTAACAATGCAACAAAATTAAAGATGTAATGTACCCCAAAACCAATCGTTTGGATATTTATTTTTGGCTTAATAATAAAGAACGTACATATACCTCTCAAACATATTTCTTCTTTATTTTAATGTTATAATACAAATATATTGATAGTAAAACAATAATAAATGCACGAGAAAGAAAAGCGTTGTCTGCTTAAGATTATCAAATGATATTCTTAAAAAAGAAAAAAATGTGCCTTGTTACTATAGAAATTCAAAATTATTAATCTGAGCTACGTAAAGGTTCATAAGATGATCTCCTTTCATTTATGAAACCTGCAATAAATTTTTATACCAATGTGAGAAAAATGCAAAATGATATACAACACAATGACAGATATACCCTCTACGACGCCAGCGAGCGATCAAATGAAAAATAAAATCACAAAAGCAGAAGCTGTTGGGAGAATTTGATCACAACACTCCACCTAATGCTAATAGTAGTAATAATAATAATAATAATAATAATCATCATCATCATCATCAGGGGCAAAACAATAATAAACGCGCAAGAAAGAGAAGAGAGAAAGAAAAAGCTTTAAAAAGAGCAAAGTTAAATTAGGAAAAAAGTGGGGAGGGTCTCTCTCTTGTGTTCGTATTGAATTTAATTCAACCCACAGGGCTCGCAAAAAAGCAGGAAAATAAAAAAAAAAAGTATCAAATTTATCAGAATAACATTTTGGAAACCAAACTTTCCAAATACGCTCCATCAATCAATTGCAGCTGCAATCAAATCAGGCGGTGGTTATACGATGTCGTGTTCGTCGTCGTCGGGCTCTGAGGATGACGATGAGGGAATCGACTCCTACCGTAAAGGCGGTTATCATGCCGTTAGAGTCGGCGATCTGTTTAACGGTGGCCGGTACATAGCTCAGAGGAAGCTTGGGTGGGGCCAGTTTTCCATCGTCTGGCTTGCTTACGACACTCGAACTTCTGTAAGCGTTTCTGTTTCTTTATTCATTCACTTGGATTCAACCTTGCTTTTTCGTCAACTAGCGTGGAGGTCATTCGGGCCTGTCACAAATTTTGATTTTCATCGATTTTGATCTATTTCATGGACTCGGCGTATTCCTAGTTTAGTTTTGTTGAGCTTTTACATGCCAGACCAAAGATCATAATTTTTTTTCCTTTTATTTATTTTTCAAAATAAAATTAAAAAATAAAATAATTTTTCGTACCTAGTTTTAGATAACTTTATTTATTTATTTAAATCATACTCTCTTTGTTTCTCAAACGAAGTTTCTTGTTCTTGTTTCTATATTTGACCGAGACACTTTCCCTTTCTCCTTTTGGTGGACGATGGGATCAACGCCAGATTGCTATGTTTAATGAAACTTTTACAAATGTCAATAGGGACAAATGATCATCTCGGCCTTTTCCTTGCCTGGTGTTTTGTTGGTTTCTGTGTCTGTTTTATTCACCTGTTTTCTTAAGTTAAATGATAAGTACATGTTTTAAATTTCATTCTTATATTTACCATTGGCTTACTGTCTCTTCTCTATTTAACTGAATGTGAAGCAGTAGTTCGTATATAGTAATAAAACAACAGTAATAAGCAATGCATTTGCATCAACCCAGGCCCACAGCATCCAAAAGATGTTGTAGCCGTTTATGGAAATGATTCACAGGTGATCTGAATGGTGTTTACTAAAAATTGGGGTTAACCATGTAGCTGTTGCCAATCTTGACACACACTGGAGTGTGGATTATCAATATTAAATGCTTTTCTGACTGTTCTCTCTTCGTCTATATATTGCTAATTACAAGTTCATCACCGATGGATTTGGTGAGATTATTTGAATTAGCTGCGAATGTGTTTCACTTATTTTTTTTACCATCGGTTCACGTTATGAGACATTGGCATGGAAATCAATTTTATGCTCTACTTAACCAGTGTACAAGGTTATTGGTGTCAGAGAAAAACATGTGAGATAGGAGATAGGAGTCTTTATCAGGTTTTGAAATTGGTTTCCTGTGCATTGCATGTATACTTTTTGTGATAATAGGATTTGTCCCCTGCGATTGCTAAAAGAAGTCTCCTATTGAATACATCACGTATGTATGCATTCCTCTTCGTTTCTCCTAAAGTGAAGTAAAAGATTTTTTTAGAGATTTTAGTCCTTGTATCCTTATTTTGTTTCTCTGTTTGCCTGTCCAGAGTTATGTTGCTCTTAAGATTCAGAAAAGTGCAGCACAGTTTGCTCAAGCGGCTCTTCATGAGATTGAAGTCCTTTCCGCTGTTGCTGATGGTGACCCCTCAAATGAGAAGTGTGTTATAAGACTGATTGACCACTTTAAGCATGCAGGTCCAAATGGGCAGCATCTTTGCATGGTCCTTGAATTTCTTGGTGATAGCTTACTCCGGCTGATCAAATATAGTCGCTACAAAGGACTTGAGTTGAATAAAGTTAGGGAAATCTGCAAATACATTTTGACAGGTCTGGATTACTTACATAGAGAACTTGGTATTATACACACGGACCTAAAACCCGAAAATATTCTTCTTGTTTCTACCATTGATCCTTCCAAGGATCCCATTAGGTCTGGGCTTACTCCGATTCTGGAAAGGCCTGAGGGGAGCATCAATGGTGGATCTACATCTACCATGACTATTGTGGAGAAGAAGTTGAAAAGGAGGGCAAAGCGAGCAGTTGCCAATATTTCTATAAGGAGAGCTTCAATGGGAGGGATAGAACTTCCAAAGCCTGAAAGATGTCTGGATGGGATTGACATGAGGTGCAAGGTTGTAGACTTTGGAAATGCATGCAGGGCTAATAAGCAGTTTGCAGAAGAAATTCAAACAAGGCAGTACAGAGCTCCTGAAGTCATACTCAGGGCCGGATATTCCTTCTCTGTTGATATGTGGTCATTTGCTTGCACAGCTTTTGAGCTTGCTACTGGTGACATGTTGTTTGCACCTAAGAGTGGACAAGGCTTTTGCGAAGATGAGGTAGGATGGTTTTGCATATTTATCTGCTTTTTTGTTGATCCACTGCAGCATGACATCCGTGACGTCATTAATAGTTGTATGTAATAAGAAAATGGAAATGCACTTATGCCCTGTGCTGACTTCCTTAAGTTGCAATCCCATTTTTTTTCATGATTTGTGTCAGATGATAGTGGAAAAAGGGAAACAGTAAGGAACATAGGCAATTAATGTGGACTCACATTAATGATAATCAACATTGGTTGCTTCAAATTAAATGGTAAAGATATCACCAGTTATTGGTATACCAATCTTTTCTGCACTAGCCTCGTAAATTTGCAAACGTTGTACCTGTTTACCTCCTGTTTTACATTGTTCCAGCCAAGAATGAGGAATAGAAAAACAGAAACTGTTTATATTTGAGATCGAGGGTGACGCTAATGAACTGTTCATTGGATTGATTTCAGGATCACCTTGCTCTCATGATGGAACTCATAGGAAAGATGCCTAGAAAGGTAAGCACATTATTCCCGTTATGCCTGCGATTACCAAGTTTTAAATACATTGATAACCCTCTGTCTCTAATGTTTGTATGAGCAGATTGCTATTGGGGGAGCACAATCAAAAGATTATTTTGATAGGCATGGCGATCTCAAGAGGATACGGAGACTGAAGTTCTGGTCACTTGATCGATTGCTTGTTGACAAGTACAGGTTCTCTGAGACTGATGCTCGTGAGTTTGCAGAGTTTCTTGTTCCCCTTCTCGATTTTACTCCAGAGAAGCGTCCAACTGCTCAGCAGTGTCTGCAACACCCATGGCTTAGTCTCAGGAATTCTACACGAGATGAAACCAAAAATAAATCTAATGTGGAAAAGGTGGATGTTGGAATGAGCAAACTTGAGATCAAGGTGGGAAAGTGAGGGTGGGGGATCACAGGTGCTGGCCGGCGCACGGCGTCACATTCAAGTCCCACCCTGCACTTGTGTGAGTGTTGATTGTGATTGTTATTTTTTGGTTTGTTACGTTAATAATAAGATTTTTATTTTTTGGTTTACGATTTGACTAAAATGTAAAATAGTAACGATCATTCCAAGGAAATGACAAGAAAGAGATAAATTTAATCGCAATGACGAACATTAGCTGTTGTTCGTGCTTTGTGCATGGAAATATTGAATAAACGATCATTCATCATTTTGTTGACTATTGATTTTGGGATTGGCAGTTGCACCATATAAGTGAAATGCTAAAGGAATCAGATTCTATGTAGATGGATGCATAGATAAATCAGCAGTCAATAGAAAAAATAATCCATCTGTGACTGTGAGTCTGTTATCTTGTTCTTGTACATACATACTACTGACTAGCGGATAAGGTAGATGGAGGAGAAGACGCCACTGCTGCAGGTATATTAAATTATTAATAAGTGTATGCAAATGCAACCATCCGTTGTTAATTGTGAATTTCTTATCTGTGCCCGCTTTCATTTACCATTTACTATTTAATATTTATCTATGCATCATATTCGTGCGTGCGAGAGAGTATTGTCGATTCCGTTGTGTACTAAATAGATGTCAATGGTGGGGCCGGCTTCAGCCTGCAACATGCAATGTGCAACGCAGCAACTCCTTATTATCTATCTTCTATGGAATTCATTCAATCCAAGTTGCTTAAAGGTGGTGGCCTCACTCTTTACTTGCGTGCCACACTCACTTTTCATTTTCAATGAGTATGGGTGGTTCTTTTAAGTTCTAACTAAATAGTCAGCTATAAGCTATTTACTTTAATTTCCCTTCTCAAAGGAACAAAAAAAGCACTATATATATATATATATATATTCAGATCTTTGGCTCATTTTTGTCACTAAAACTTTGATGGGTTTTTCCAGTTAAGATTACGATACCATTATTTTCTTCAAATGCAGTTACTACAACAAAAATTGGCACAAAATTCTATCCATCGAGTCCCGGCCAGCTTAGTTTAGTCATGATAAAAGGGCATGCAAAATTTACACCAATGTTGCTTCCTCTGGTTGATATGTTTTTAGCAATATTTTCGTTCTTTGATTTTGTGATAAGGCAGGTTGTAATCTTACTTACACGCACATAAATGGTCAAGTCACAACTAGGGGCTGGTCCCCCTTCCGAACCCTTTAATCATCAAAATCCAAATAGACAACAATGGTTGGAATATGCTATTTAATATATATTCTGATGCGTCGTCGCCTCAACTTAGATGATCCCCACCTTTTAGTTACTTTTCTTTTCTTTTAATTTATTTACTACGTACATGTCTGTAAGAAGAGAAAGAGATCTAACTGGTCTCAGTGATCCAAAAAATAATAAAGAACAGTAAAAAATGGCAATTATTTTAGGCAAGTGAATTGAACTTTTGGCAAGATTTGTGTTAGGATTTGAACACTTAATTAAAAGAATAGATTTGACTCTTGAATCAAGATCTTAGAAGAAGACAAGCGCAACCAGCCATGAATCATTGCACCCAATTTGTTTAGGTGATGGTAGAGACATCCACCACCGAATACTTGTTACAATAATATTGAAGATTTTCATGTGGCACATCATGTCAAAGAATTCCTTCACTCATTCATTCATTAATTGCATGTTACATAAACAGTTTGCCAATTTTTGGTCTTGACAAATATTTCACTCGATTTTTAAAGGGGTTTCTCTAAGAAGTAAGTAAGTAGTTTCATTCAATAGTTTTTAGAAAGGCAAACCATTTTCACTCTGTCGGTGGCACTTCATAATGGAAAATGGAACCCTACCACATGGATCAAGCATTCTCAAGACAAATGAAAGAAGAAACATTGCAGATGTCACTTGAAGGTCTTACAGCATAACATAAGCAACGCCCATAAATCTAAGCCCTTTCCTCCGAACAAGTTTTCAGAAAGCCATTCATTGATAATGATGTTACTATTCTTCAAATTTTCGTCCCATTCCCATGAGCTGCAAAGGCCAATTTATTGCGCTTGCATTTATACAGGGTAGTAGTAGTACTACATCCATTTCCTCATCAAAATCATTTCTTCTGCATTTACGATGACAGAAAAGAACCATTATTTATATGTTAACGTAATAAGTTCACACTGCATGAATTCCCAAGCAATCACAGAGATGATATGACTTGCTAAAATTACAAAACCAAGAAATAAAAAATGACTTTTGGTACATCTGTCACTGGGACATTAAAGCAACAAAGACTGGGCAAAATTTGATACGCGAAGGCTAGATGCAAACATTTTAACATTTAATTTCTTTTTTTTAAAAAAAAAATATACACATTAATTTAACTTCCTTACAAAGCAAGAGAAAAACAAAAAGATAAATCAAATCAAGCCGTTCCTATAAAAAGTGCATTTGAAATCCTGCCTCAGCTATCAAATTCTATCATGGTAGCCGCCAGTTGCCACAGTAGGACTTTGAACACTATGACTGCACCACTTTATTTTGTTTGATACATTCAGGTGCCTTGAAATCCTGGCATTTCCATGGTGTAGCTTCAATTGGCATCACACCATCTGAAGAAGGCTCCATAGAAAACAAGGGCACGGCATTACCACCAGGAGGATTGCCAATATTCTTATCAGTTAACGGAGAGGTTCTAGTAATCATCCCCTCCTTGGTATTCTCTCTATCCCTTGAGGTGCAATAGCTTAAGGGAAGCTTTTTTAACTTCAGCCTTCCCCTCTTTCTCCCAGGTGAACTCGTTTCTTCCAAAGCCTTTTCTTTCGAGTGACTTACTCCAGCCTCCCCACTGCCCACCTGCATTTGGTCCACCTTTTCATCTTCATCAACTGTGTACACCTCCCTAAAGATGCCCTCATTTTCAAAGTCCACCTCGCCTACTACAGCATGTCTACTGGATGTACATACTGTGTTTCCTCCCAAGACTAAACCCCCATAGGAAACCCTAATTTTTTCAGATGCCGGAGAGATTTTAAGCTTCTTATGTTTATGACCCTTCAAGTCAGAGCTCGTAAGGTTCTTTGAGATCCTGGGGGAGCTGTTCATGACTCGATGTAATCTTCGAGCTAGTTCTTCGTCGGTCTTACTGTCCTCCTTTAATTGGTTCTTTTTGTACAAAAGCTGAACCGGAACATGCTTCTTCAGCTTATTCTTTTTCAAGTGTCTCTCCTTGGAAGCTCCCTCTTCATTAAATGAAGCAACCAAGTCTAAAGCACTTTTAGCTGCAGTAATCGCTCTAGTTGCAGTAGCAGCTTTCTCCTCTGCTGCAGTTCTGGCATCCTCCGCCGCCTTAACTGCAGCAATAGCTGCTGATTCGGCCAACTCTGCAATCTCTTCAGGTGAAAGATTTGAACTACTCATAGTAGATTTCAATAAATTGTTAAGACGGGCATTAAATTCACTTGAATATTCACTAGAAGAAGGACTGTAAGGTGATGAAGAAGAAGGAACATCTGGCTGATGCACAGCACCATTATCATTGTCATTGCAATTACCGTTGCCATCAGAACTCTGTTTCTTGAATCCAGCAAGAAGACGCTTACGAGGAGGCAAAAGGACATCACCATCTAAGTGATTGATGTCACAAATGTTAGCCTCCATTATTCTTTGGCAATCAAACCCTAGATACAGAAATGAATAGAGTATGTGATCGCCCCAGCTACATTTAATACTAACATGACAACAACAATCACTTAATCATAATTGAATGCATAGCCAAACCCAAAATAAAATCTGAATTCATTAAAAAACCTAAACAGAAAACACCGTTGAAATAATTCAAAACCAACATAGATTTATCCTCTGCTTGCAACTGAATCGGATTTCAGCCATACTTCATATCCACAATTAGAATCCATAGCAAACAAACAAAAACGAACACAATCTGAAACCCTAAAACTCCCCATCCTTTCAACTTGTGATAAAACAAAAAGGTACCAACTTAAACAACCCCTTTCACAGATTGATGATCTTCTTCTTCTTCTTCTCTCTTTCTCTCTCTCTATACATAAATAAAATAAAAATAACACACATCACAATGCAAAACCTTAACTTTCTTTCATCCCCATCTCAGCACCATCAAATCAAGCTCACGAAACACAGCAACAGAAGGACAAAACAAAAACAGAATTCAAACAAACACACACCATGCAATACGATCAAACACTAAAAAAAAATCATGTAACCGACAGAATTCCCACATTCCCACCTCAATTCCAATCCAGAAAACTAAATTACGCCAACGCAAACAACAATTTTTATCAAAAAACAAGCTTGATTTAAAAGAATTATATGAATCAGCTTAATTTTCTAATCCTTTTTGACATTTGATTCAAAACATGATAATGAAACAGAGCTAATAGCCGAATTCTAATATACCTCAAAACTTGATCATATGTTTAACGTCTGCGTGTTGTGTTTCTGTTATAAAAACAGAGGAAAAGCGAGTTGAAAATTAGGGTTTTTTTTGTTATTATTATTATTTTTTTATTTTCTTGTATTTGTTTTCGGCTCACATAGAGAGGATGAAATTGAAGGTCTCAAAGAAATGATCGCTTGTGTGTGTGTATATATACATATATACACGTATAATTTAAATGTCAGAAAGAATTTTGATTGGTTCTGATTCTATAAACCCAAGACGCAAATCCCATTTGGAAACTACAACTTTCACCACCATATTTTTACCCATATGGATCCTGTTTTTCTTTCTTACAACTCACCTCCTTTTTATGTCTCAATTACCTTATTGCCACCGCGGATTTACCTGTATATTAGTATGATAATTGATTTAAATAATTTTTAAATATTTATTGATTATTATATATATAATGATATTCAGACATAAATAATAGATACATTTAACTCTTCTCAAGTTACAGTTTACTTGAACTTCAAATTGAAAAATGATTGAACTATGTAGAATATTATTAAAAAAATTTCTTAATCAATTGATTCATTACATTAGTCACTACTATTTAGAAAGTTCAAAATAAAAAAATAAATGAAAAAACAACGAATAAAAAAATGATTTAAAGTTTTATTGGTCATTCTTGACCATCTTGATGCATATTATTATTTAAAAAATAAATTTAAAATGTAATAATAAAATTTTTAAATTAAATTTCTGTAAAAATTAAAGATGTTTTTATATCAAGTTTTTAAGAGTTTTTCTTTTCAATAATGCTATGCCTACTTTATTTCTTTCTATTTTCTTTCTTAAGAGGTATGAAGGGTATTTCAGTAACTTTGCTGGCCAGCAGAGTAATTACCCGCCGGGGACTAAACCTATGTTACTCCACCGGAAAAATTACGGCAGCCAAACCTTAAGTAAGTGGGAAAAATTAATTAATTAATAAATAAATATCAATCAACTCATCATCTTACGTGTTGATGTTAGAGATGACGTGTTGCGCAATGGAACAAGACAACTAACCACCTAACCTCACGTGTGATTTCATTTCCCGTCAGTTATGGTTAACACATTTCACACAAACGGCGCAAGTTGGCTCCCTTCGCTTTCATATACGTAGAGAAACCGCCTTTTTTCCCCCCCCAACCCTCTTCGTTCTCGAAAACCCACAAAAGAGAAGGGAAAAAAAGATCGAAGCTTTATGCGTGCCCGCGAAAAAATACTGAAACTTTATCTTTAATGGGGACCATCAACCGATTGCCAGAGGCAGTTCGCAATACGGTGCGTTCTGGGACTGTCTTGTTTGACTTAACAAGGGTTGTTGAGGAGCTCGTTTTTAACAGTGTTGATGCTGGGGCAACAAAGGTAATAAATTCAAGCCGTTGACATTTTACCAATCTCTGAATTACTTGTGGGTTTGTGAATGTGACTTGCATTTGAAGCAAGTATTGTGTTTTGAAACAGGGTTTTTGGTGATTCTTTGTTGTTTCAGGTATTTGTTTATGTCGGGGTTTGCAATTGTTATGTGAAAGTAGTGGATGATGGTGAGTAGTTCTGTACTGTTTTGTTGTTATTCTTTTTTAGTTCAAAGAGTAAAATGTGCATAGGTGGTCTTTGTTTCCGTCTTTATTTGACTCCAATTCATGTGATTTCAGGATCTGGCATTTCTAGAGATGGGTTGGTGTTGTTGGGAGAAAGACATGGTAGATAAATTATTTGCTTATTTTGCTTTTTAGGTTTTTATTAGTTGATGCTTATGATTAAGTGATGGTATTTGAGTGTATTTATAATGTGTTAGCAGCAACGTCAAAGCTAGGCCATTTGGCTGATATGGATGATGCGACTGGCATTGGGACCTTTGGATTTCGGGGAGAAGCATTGGCTTCTATATCTGATGTCTCGCTGTTGGAGATTATAACTAAAGCCCATGGGAGGCCAAATGGATATCGTAAGGTCATGAAGGTACAGATGATAGAATATTATACTTTTAACAAAATATGTATTTTTGCTGCTGTTTATGCAAGTTAAGTTTTTTGACATTCTTTTCAGGGATCCAAGTGTTTGTATCTTGGAATTGATGATGAAAGGAAAGATGTGGGTACAACAGGTAAATATCTGTTACCTTGTGACACTGTTAGCATGTGTGGACCAGTTACCCTCTTCCAGATTTTTTGCTAATCATATTCAGTTTATTTCTTGTTCTAATAAACTAATGGCTTAGCTTCTTTCAGTTGTTTCTCGCGATTTATTTTACAACCAACCAGTTCGAAGGAAATATATGCAATCCAGGTAGTTATTTTCTTTAGTTCTTTCCGTTCTTAATCCTGCTTCCAATTGTTTACACTTATATGTTGTGCTTGTGATTTGCGTTATCTCTTTGGAAGCCCCAAGAAGGTCTTGCACTCAGTGAAAAAATGTGTACTCCGAATTGCCCTTGTGCACCCAAAGGTTTCCTTCAAATTTATTGACATGGAAAGGTTTTCCCCTGCCGCTATTGTGATATTGTGCTTGATAGTTTTTATATTTGTTTATTGATGATATTCATTCTTTGTATCAGTGAGGATGAGATTCTTTGCACATGTTCTTCATCTTCTCCTTTGGCACTTTTGATAAGTAGTTTTGGGATTGAGGATTTCAGCTTTCTTGATGAAGTGAATGCTAATGATGGTGCATTAGAAATTTCTGGCTACATATCCAGTCCTTATGATAGTATTTCCGTTAAGGTAAAGTTGATTTATAACTGAAAACCTGTATTATTCATCATTTATTTCTTATGTTATTTCTCTTTTTTATAATAGAATATTTTCCTTTTTGCAGGCCTTCCAATATGTTTGTATCCATGCCTGAATTTATCCCTGGGTGATATACAGTTTTTTAGTTTCATTTAAATTTGGGGCTTAAGAGGAATTAGTAGGGGTGGGCATGTCTCAGTTCAGTTTCATTCTGAATCGAACTGAACCTATCAGTTTTTGCTCTATATATAAAAACGAACCGAACCAAATTGGTTTGGTTTGATTTTTTCCCTTTTTTCCAGTTAATTCCTTTGTATCTTGTGGTTCTTTTGGTTTTCAACTTTTTGTTTTTAATATGAACCAATTGGTTTTTATTAATTTTTTAACATTCGGTTCGGTTTGGTTTTTTTGTGGGCAACGTTTTTTTTTTTTTTTTTTTTTTTGCCCACTCCATATCATATTTTTTTGTAGACCTTCATAATGTCAGATATTAATTCAAGGTATGTATGCAAAGGGTCCATCCACAAGTTGTTGAATCATTTGGCTGCTAGTTTTGATTGTTCGGATTCATGGAAGGCCAATAATGGATTCCTTAAAGGAAAGAGAAGTAAGTCTCAAGCATGTCCAGCTTACCTGTTAAATTTACGTTGCCCACATTCTCTCTATGATTTGACCTTTGACCCATTAAAGACACATGTTGTATTCAAGGTAATGAATTTCATGTCTGATCATGAATTGTGACCTAATTATGTATATTTATTAACATCCTCAAGTGGTTTATTTATTTAGCTTTTTTGGGGCTATTGAGCTCTGTCTGTTCGCTCTTGTTCCAGGACTGGGAACCTGTACTTGCCTTCATTGAGCGGGCTATCCGTTCTGCATGGATGAAAAAAATAGCGCATGGTATACTCACTCTCATGAAAATTGCTTGCTATGGTTGTTGCATTCATATAATGGGTCAAGAAGTGATTCTTAATGACTGAAATTTCCAGGAGTATCCATGAGTTGCACAGCCAATAAATTTGGAAAAGATGAAATGTTGAATAAACATAACAACATCATATCTGCTGGAGGTACCTTTCATACTTTTGTACGTCAAAAATCTATCTGTGTCAAGTTCTTCATCCCCTTTATATTAGAATTATTTCATTTAATGCGGCATAATATCTTGTGGATGCTAGAGGAATAACTTTTTCATTAGTTAATTTTTCCATTGATTTCTCCAGAAAAACTTTTTTTTATTCCTCTGTGCTGACATATTAAGTTTTCTTTTTGTTGCTAGATTCTTTTGATGTGGATATGTTAGAGGATGCTGAGCTGCCATTAGAAAGTAGCAGGTTCCAAAGTCACCAGTCTTCTACTCACCTTCACTCTTCCCCTTTGAAGAATCTTGCCAAACAGCGTGATCATATGTTTCATAAGGAATGTGAAAGAATCACATTTCAAGAGTTCCAGAAAGATCCTGTAGAACTTGCAGAAGAAAATACTGAGATGGAATTTTTTTCTCAGCCAAAACACTCTTCCAGTTTGTTGGATGGTTCATTTGCTGAATGCTTACCCATAGTGCCCCCGAAGATTGACCACCGAGTGTGGACAATAGAAAGTAGCTGGTTCCAAGATCATCAGCCTTCTCGCCACCTTTTCTCTCCCCCTTTGGAGAATCTTAAAAAAGAGGGAGATCATTTGTTTCGTAAGGAATGTGAAAGAATCACATTTGGAGATGCTGAGAAAGATCCGGCAGAGCTTCAAGAGGAAAATACTGAAATGGAGTATGTTCCTCAGCCAAAATATTCTTTTGGGTTGTCGGATGGTTCATTTGCCAAATGCTTGCCCATAGTGCCCTGGAAGATTGACCGCCATGCTTGGACAATAGAAAGTAGCAGGTTCCAATATCATCAGTCTTCTCCTCACCTTTACTCTTCTCCTTTGGAGAATCTTTCCAAAGAGGGTGATCATTTGTTTCGTGAGGAATGTGAAAGAATCATATTTGGAGAGTTTGAGAAACATACTCCAGAACTTGAAGAGGAAAATTCTAAGAGGGAACTTGTTTCTCAGCCCAAATACTCATCTAAATTGTTGGATTGTCCGTTTGCTGAATGCTTATCCCCAGTACTCCGGAAGATTGACCTCCATGGATGGACATCTGGTAACAGATTTTCATTAAAAGGAAGTTATTTCTTGGAGACTTGCTTTTTGGCTGATGGAAGATCCAGCATTCCAGTGGAGGGTGACCTTTTGAATTCACAACGGGGGTATGAATACCTTCAAATTGAACCTGGTGTGAGCAATGGAGCGTCAGGTACCGCATCACCTTTAGATAAGGATGAATTTAGCAATGAATTTGAGGTTAGCAAGGACATCAAAAAGCCTCTTCATCAAAGCTGCTTTTCACAAGGAAGCCCGCCACTTGGTGGGGCTCTGTTTTCTGGCGGCGAGGAAAGATGTGAATCATCGACTGGGTGCTTCAAGTACAAACGGAAGCGGAAGCGGGTTTGTTATGATAAAAGGATGGATATCCTAGAAGCTGATTTTAGTAACCAGAGTTTTGATTCATTTTCAAGGACTCCATTGCAGGATGAGGCATCATGCTCTCAGCACCTCCCCAGGCTCACGACAGCTGGGGACATAACAGCTGGATTTGATCTTATGTCAAGAGCTTCCCTGAACTTATTCCCATCTCATGCAGAGCCTTTTACTAAAGAAACTAACTTCTTATCTGATTCTATTGAACCAGTGGGGAACTCTATCTCAGATTATAAGGCCTTGAATTCTGTATGGTGCTCTAAAATCTCAGATCCCTTTCCTCAAGGTGCTTCTTGGAATGATGGACATTTTATCTATAACAATGCACTTGAAGGAAACTCCATATTGGGTGAAGGAACTAGTCGTGGGCAATTGGCAGATACTGAAGAGAATTACAAATTTGATTATGACAGTAAATTGAGGAGATCCAACCAAGAAAAGTGCACCACAGCAAGAAGTGGATTACGTTTTGACTATTATGAGAGTTCTAGCGAAGACTTCTGCAAATATCTCCAGGAACATGACCCTTGTAATAAATTCTCCCGAGAACATTCTGATGTGCCATTTGATAAGACAGACTGGTTATGCTCTGTCTCGAGCAGTATAGAATATGATAATCCTGAAACCCAAAGGTATAAATTTAGAAATCATAACTGTGAACCAAATCCTATTCATAAAGAATTGTCAAGAAGAAGCCATTCGGCTCCACCATTTCACAGGTATAAAAGGAGGTATATCTCCTTAAATTGTTGTTCAGTGGAAGCTGGAAAATCAAATGCTCATACCTTGCATTGTGCCAAAAATTCTCCAGGTGGTGGTCATGGGATGTATTTTCCCTTTTGAGACTAGGCACTCAAAATGCTAGCTTCACTAATGTCTGTAATTTTTGCAGAGGCTGGTGCATTTAAGCATCTCCAACAATCTTCTGGTGTCTGTAATACAAATGTTAAGCCAAGTTCTGAGGAGGAGGATTTCAGGTATGGCCCCAGGTAACACTATTTTATGTCACCAAAATAAGCGGTTTTGGGGTTGAAGAATGTTACCTTTTGCCTCCTAATTGTGGCTTGATTGCAGACCGGATTTCAAGATTGAGTCAAGTACCATTTTGGACTTGGAGGAGACTCATAAAGCTGAAAATTTTAAGTTATCCCTTTGTCCACATGCTCACCTTGCAGCTCAGGCTGAAGGTACTATTATTTCAGGGACCAAATGGCGGAATGGTCATCCACAGACTACAGTTGAGTATATTTTAAAATATACTCAAGTACTGATAAATCTTTTATCATTTTAGGTTCACAAGAGTCAATGATTTTAATGTTTGTTTTTCAGAATAACAATATATCCTGTGATATTCACAATCAAGATAATATACTCGACATCTCTTCGGGACTCTTACATCTTACTGGAGAATTTTTTATTCCTGATTCTATCAATAAAAGTTGCCTTGAAGATGCCAAGGTTCTCCAACAGGTGGATAAGAAATTCATCCCGGTAGTGGCTGGTGGAACACTTGCAGTAATTGATCAGGTTCATCCAATATGTCTTCTATTTTTTATTTGTTTTGTCCTAGCATGGAATTTCTGCTTCTCCATTATCATAATAAACACAATTAGATATCATACATGTGACAATAAAATTTCGATGAATATGATCTGTTATTTGCCTAGTTCTGGAAACCATAAAATTCTCCCCAAGGGTTCAGGTGGACATCTAATCTTTGGTAACAGTGTCTGGCATGTTATGTCTTGTACAATTAAAACACGGACTTTGAAAGAGTTATTGAAAGTAATTGTTACTTATATTTAGAGATACTTGTACACAACCCTCAGCACAAATAAAATTTGTCTTATGCTAGATAGTGGGTTGCCTCTGTGGGTTCATTACTTATAAATTGCTGATTTGCACCGTGAACAATTTTCTATGCTGGCATAGAATATTGTTCATAGTGCACACGCCCGTACCGGAGTTCTATCTTACGCTTGTTAACACATGAATGGATATCTTTGACAATGGCTTTTAAAATACAGCATGCTGCAGATGAAAGGATTCGACTGGAAGAACTTCGTCATAAGGTGAGAATTATTGTGCAATTTAAATCTTAAAAATTGATGTATTTATTGCGACTCATAACACTAGTTGAATGCTTAGGTGTTATCTGGAGAAGGGAAGTCAGTAGCCTATTTGGATGCTGAACAAGAGCTGGTAAGTTTTCTTTTGTTTTGATGCTGTTGGGGGTTTAGGCCTGAAATTGTTTGTTATTTTCAGTGATGCCTAAGTTTGATATATCACGACAGGTCCTTCCAGAGATTGGGTATCAATTACTGCAAAATTTTGCTGAACAGATAAAAGATTGGGGTTGGATCTGCAATATTCATACTCAAGGTTCAAGATCCTTCAACAAGTAATTTCTCTCTCTATCTAAAACTGCTTTCGTTCGTACAGAATACTACATGAAGGAGCTTGCAATTATTGCTAGCTAGAGATCAGACAACACAATAAACTAAACTCAGATCATCATTCTGATCTGAGATGAATTTATATATGTGATGGTTGTTAGAAGATTTCCAACATGCAATTGTTAACCTAATGGCCACTAAGCAGGATTCTGAGTAGTAGTCTGTTATATATTCATTCCTTCATATAATTCATCAGTTAATTTTAGTGATAGCTTTTTATTAATGTTTACCCACTTTTGCAGGAATTTGAATCTTCTTCAGCGGCAGATAACTGTTATCACACTTCTCGCGGTAAAGCACTGTCATTTTCTTACTGAGTTATTGGCCAAATGGTTGTTTGGGAGAAATGTATTACCTGGTGTGAAGCAGGCTGTCTCTGGTGTGTTTATCTGTTGCTGATATTATCATTTCATGTAAATGGCTTGCAGGTACCCTGCATTTTCGGCGTCAATTTATCTGATGTAGACCTTTTAGAATTTCTTCAGCAGGTGATATACGAAGTTTTTCTCTTATTTGAACCATTTCTCTTTTCATTCTTGTTATTCTTTTTTCTTTATTTAATGTCTTTCTTTCTGTATTTCGCATCCCATTCCTAGCTTGCTGATACGGATGGATCGTCAACAACCCCTCCTTCTGTTCTTCGAGTCCTTAATTCTAAAGCCTGCAGAGGTATACATGCTTTATCCTGGTTGAAAGATGCCAGTCACGCGGCATGATTAAATGTAACTAAAGCTTAATCTTGTGGGTGAATATTTTATGTTAGACATAAGAAATATTTGCATTGTTAATGTTCATTCCGCCGCTCCCCCTCCCCCCACTCAACAATATCAAAATGCTTTCTTATGTCTTGATCTTACTCCTGTGAACTAATGCTTTGTCAGGCACATGTTGGACTCTTTATTTTTCCTTTCTCAAATTCTACAATTTTTCTTTCTTTCAACCTTCTTTTTTGGTCCCACCCCACAAATTGCGGCAATAACTTGTGTGTGCAAAGAATTTGTTCTTCTAATGCCCTTTTCTTTGTTCTTTGTTATTGGTAATCTTTTGATTGTTAAGGAGCAATTATGTTTGGAGATTCTTTGCTGCCTTCAGAATGTGCCCTTATTGTTGAAGAGCTAAAGCAGACCTCTCTGTGTTTCCAAGTAAGTTAAATTTTTAGAGTGTGTTTACCAGAAAGAGGTTTTTGAATGATGCACTCAAGAGATTTTATGCAGTGTGCTCATGGACGACCAACAACGGTACCACTTGTCAACTTGGAGGCATTACATAAACAGATAGCTCAGCTTAACAATTCAAGTGAGTTGTGGCATGGCTTACATCGTGGAGAAATAAGTCTTAAGCGTGCAAGCCGGCGTTTATTAACTGGGGTTAGAGGATAGTGTTCACATAACTATCTATTTGGCAGCTCTTTACGTGTTCAATCGACACATTCTTTCTCAAGCTATGTGTAATAATGGAGGTATTCATTCCTTGTGTAAAGTCATTCTCTGTCTAGTGCATTGCACACTTTTTATTCTGAGGTATGCTGAAGACAAGTATATTCGGCAGATGGATGGGTTCTGTAATTACGGATTTGTATGTAATGAAGCACAATCTCCGCTCTTCCATTTCTCTCTCTCATGATTGAAGCGTGTGAGATTGTGCATGGTTTGGTTCCTTGGTATTCCAAAACAGGACGGCATACGCCGTGGACTCTGTAAACAAAGAAGTGTTGCAATTACCTTCATCAGATTGAGGCCGATCAATACATAAACTAATGGACTTAATTAACCTCTGAAATTTGCGTTAGAAGTTTCCCCTTCGGTATGGTTTTATACGTCTGATGACAACAGAATATTGCAATTTCGTTAACTGAATAGTAATTTACTCACCCTCTTAATAGACAAAAATCCACCAACGCAAAAGAGAGGAGGAATCAGGGGAAACTCTCTGCAATTCGTTTGAAGGGAGGGCAACAGGGCCAGAAAGAATATCATGTCATCACTATTTCCTTTGTTTTTTTAATTTTTTTCCCAAGTATTCAACAAACTAGAAGAAACTAATCAGTGGGAAAGAAAACAGCCTGGGGAAAAGAGAATCCAAGTAAATGTGGTGCTGCACTGCTGCCCCATCTATTATGGGTTGCTGTCCGATTATAAAACAAAATATATTGTGGTTTTATCACTCATTGAGGCTTGTAAAGTATGGAGATGATTTCAACTTGGTCAGTACTTAAGCATAACAGTTTATCTTCTTTGACTTTGAGGAGTTCCATTTATGTTGCAGATGACAGATTCAATCTAACAGAACTGCTCCAACAATTTAAAGCCAGATGTTGTGATATTTCACACTAAGTGGAGCAGTTGAAATGAGAGCAGAGGTTGGTTGAACTTGACGAGCATTCATCTGCACTTGTCCCACTATGTATATTTTCCATCAAGGGCTTCTCTGCTACATCAAATCTGTTGATACATAATTGTTTAAGCTTTAAAACCATTAACCATCATCTGCATCTGGACTTTCTTTACAATCAATGGTGGCACACAAAGCCTTCCAGATTGGAACCAACATCTTCACTGGTGGGCGTAATTCCTGATGGTCATAAACCAATCAAAAGCCAATAGGTAAAATATAGAAGAACACTTAAAGCTAGTCAATCTCCTAATTATTAACTTTTTTTCAATGTATTTCCCGTTTTACATGTTGAAGGACTACAACCATAAGTGAAATCTATATTTCATTTCCATACCATCCTGCTTCGCAGAATAACAAGTTGAAACAAAGATGACTTTACCTTGAACACAAGCATCAGTTCTCCTTCATCTCGAACAATTAATGAAAGGCTCCAATAACAAGTCAAGGGAGTAACACATTCAAGCAATACAGGTCTCAAAATTTTGCCAATTGGAAAAAATCGCCGAGTGGTTCTTCCACTGCAAATAAATAAACAAAACAAAAATTATTGCAGTTATTAAGATGTCCCCTTGCTAGCAGTAGAAAAATGGAGACTGCAAAGAGCTGGTTAACAAAGGAAATGAACTAAAAGTAGCCATTTCTCATTCTCTTAAAATGCCTAGGCATTTAGGGGAAGTAGAAACATTCCAGAATTATTCTCAAGAAAAAAAAAAATCAGAATTCTTGACAGGTCCAATGGAGAATAGTATAGATTAGAAACTCGATCAAAGAAAATCAAAATGCATCAGACTAACGCTTAAGCTAAGAATGCATTTGAACACAACAGCAACATTTAGCAACTCAGACAATTCCCTCTTCCTAAATGATCCTTTATCCCATTAAAGAGGAACCTAGTGTGAGATTAGTTTTATGCATCCAAGGATCTTTAACAACCATGCTATATAAGATAAAAATCTGAAAAAGGGGAATGATTCTAACCCCTAAGAAATTAATTTGTACCAGTAATACACTCAACAGTAGATAATTGAAGCCTCATTAAATGAATTATAAAAAGAAAAATACTACCTCAAAAAGTGAGTCTCCAGTTGTACTCCCAAAGCTGGCATAATAATAATAGATTCTGAAATCACTCAAACATTTAACAAAGTTAAAAGATGAATATTTTTCCACATTGCCCCACGGGCATAGTTTAGCTGCCCGCAAATGCGTTTTGCATCTGCGGTCACTTAAGTTCATGTCACAATAGGAGGCAAGGGTTGGTGTTTAGGCGATGAGATTTCACATCCTCAACCAAACCTTTAAAAAATTTAAAAAAAAAAGAGTTATTTTCTAAATCCAAATGATCTTTCATACTATTCCTTGATAAGTGAAACAGAAGTGATGCTTAAAAGCACCGACAAGACCAGTATATCCAGTTCTCACCTTGTTTAACAGGCTTCCAAAGAAACAGCTTAAGAAGGGATGCACTCAAAATAAAGCTCCAGAAAAGAATGGTAACTGATTCGTGCTGTCATTTATGTAGCCACTACATCAGATATCAACACCAACAACTCTCTCATAATTACATATTAGTATATTCATTCAATGTTGAGCACTACGGAACAAAAACCCACATGCATTTTCAGGCCATGAAATTAAGAACTAACATCCTAATGCCAAAGCCCAACTTAGGTTAAAATTTCCAGGTACTTGTCTACTTCCTGTGAAAGTAAGTAGAAAAATAATTCACCGTCATTTATAGCGTAAAGTCACTGTATCAGATATCAAGACAATCATCTCTGCAGTGCCATGAATTTGCTTACTCAATTCAATGTGCAGCACAAAATATTAAAAAACCCCACATGTCTTTTCAAATCTTGATTCTAAAGCTCACAGTATGATCCCAAAAACCAATTTACATGTAGCGACTTCTCTAATTCCGTAATTTCTAAGAAATTAAGAAGTACGATAATTTTCCAGTCAACTCAGAAAACAAAAAATTGCGAACTTTAACACAGAGCAACATGAACAGAAGCTCAGATTCACATGAATGTTAACCAAGAACTGAAATTTGCAGCATTAAAACAAATGGGTGTTGAAAGAAAAAATCGTAAATTTGGTACCTTTGATAGGACAAGAAACACAGCATTTGAAAGGCCAATCACGAGACAGACATAGATAAAGAAACGACTTGCTCTGCTTCTTCGCACAACTACATGGTGTATGTCAATCGCTTCAACAGGCCATTTAAGTTCACGTCTGTATGTATATTTTCTATTTTCAATCCAATTTTCACCCACCATTTTGATAATTCACCATTCCTCTGCTCGGTGTTATATTTGCAGAGCATCCATTTGGATTTGATGAAGCAAACGAGGACGCTTTGTGGGATTCGAGTTTTGGCTCGCCCAACCGAGCGACGTCGTTTCGAATGTTTTCAAAATGAAAATAAAAGATTGATGATATTTTTTGACCTTCCATTTACACAGTGGTGATATGGATCCAACTTGTATATATCCGAAGATGAATACGAATCACATAATCCGTAAAATTATTATTATACTGTCCAATGAATTAATGTCCCAATAGTCAACTCTTAACAATATTTTTTAACTTTTTTTTTTCTAAAATGAAATTCTAATATTTGAGTTGAAATTTCCATATCTAAAAATTCTCCAACTTTTATGGTGCCACTGAATTTTCATTTTAATTAAAAAATTAAAATTTGATTTAATTATTAATTTACAATTATTATTATGTAATTCGAAGTGAAAATTGAAAAATGTCCGAAACATCTTTAACAAACAAATGAGTAACACTCGCTGTGGAAAGCAGAAGGTGATTGAATCTCACAACTCAGCTAAGAAGCAAATGGTTTCAACACATGGGCATGAAATATAAAATATTTTCATTTCCCTTGGTAAAAGCCAAAAATGGGTCACCCCACCATCATCGTTACATAACATTGCACCAAGACCATCCCAAAGGCAAATCTGGAGATTCACTCTAATGCATTATGTAAAACACAAAAGCCAATTCAAAATGATCAAGCCAAGCCAAGCCAAGCCCTACTGGAAAAGGGTCCATTCTTTAGCTTAGAAACCAACCAGCTCATTAGGTTTTGGTGTAATCAAACAAGAAGATGAAGCTCAAGCATCACGGCATGATAGTTGGATAGACAAGGCTTTGTCGGAGAGATTAATGGAACAGAATGAGTGTCAACCAGCCATGCTGTAGTCTTCTGCATGATCATAAAGATTATAGCTCCCTGGCATTCCACCCATCTTTCCTGTTAAATGATCATCTCCTGCATCATCAAGTAAGTTTGGACGTAAATAAGAACCAGGCCGTCATTTAGAATTTAGAGTTGCATCATTAACAAGACAGTAAGCAATGGGAAAGTCATGTTTCTAACTCTCTATACCATGCTTGTGCTTGATTTTGAAAGCGCAACAACCAACAGCTAATGTGTGATATCTAAATTTAATTGCTTTACTTTCTCTCTAGACATGTACTTCCCAGCAACCTCTCACCCTCAATGTCACCCATTATTTGACAGCTAGACATTAATTCCAATGTACAACAACTCCAAACATACCTATATATATGTATATAACTCCAATCTCATAAAATAATTATTATATCCACTTATTTATGGTATGTGATAATCTTAATTAGAGAATTAACTTCATATGAACAAACCAACCATTCTGCCTACACACACACACACAGAGACATGTGTATCTAATAAAGCAGCAAGATCACATTCAGAACCTACCTACCTGGCCACCGAAAAAGCATGCATATAAATTGACTTGATATAATTAATAGTTCAGTAGAAATTAAGAAATCCACTTCTTGCATATGCGACTGCACCTATAGGGAAATAAATTTGGCCTAGCTAAATAGAGCAAACGTTAAAAGAAAATTAATAGAATTAATTGCACAACTAGTAATTAATTAATCAATTAATTTGTTTCATCAAAGCGAGTAGTGGCTTATAATTAACTAGTGTATTTCTTGTTTATTGTTTACAAACCATAACTGTGATTGTATATATGCATGTAAATTTAAAAATGAAGTGATAGAAAATATAGGTGTTATGTAGAAAATAAGCTAATTATAATAGACAAAATAGAACGAGCTTCTTCTGCTTACTCGGATTATTAGAAAACACACCCAAGAAATGCAATTGAGAGGAAGAAATGTCGGCAGGGGTGTGAAAGCACATAGGGTCATCATCATCACGAGGCCTTGGAGTCGGAGGGAGGTTGCGTAAGTGTTGAGGTTGAGAGGTAGAATGAGCAGAAGAAAGATTCTCTGGTTTAGTGGTCTTGTGTTCGTCATGCAGCAGCAGAGAATCAACCTCAGTCTCTACTTCTGAATCAGCACCACCAGCACCAGCACCAGCACCACCACCACCACCATTATGAAGAGTGTTGGCAGAAGAAGACACTAACTGCTTCCTTTTGGATCGAGCACGCCTATTTTGGAACCAATTGTAGACATTAGTTTCGGAGATTTGGCCGTGCTGACTGAGTTCAACTGTAATCTCTTTGATCTTTTGCTTGCTTGGAGTCCCAGTCCCTTGATCAAAAATGCTCTCCAGAATTTGAAGCTGAACTGGAGTTGGAGTCCATCTCTGTCTGGCACTGATCTTGTGCCCACCACCAGATGTCATTAATGGGTCACAGTATATATTCCCCAGCCGCCCTCCTGCATGCGCGGCGCGCAATTCTTTATTAACAAATTAAACAAGACCACTACTCTAGAGTCTAGATATATATACAATAAATTAATATACCCCTTTTTATTTATTTGTAAAACAAAAGTATTAATTATATGTGAATATTCCTAAACCATCATCATGTTCATCATCGATTGTGTATGAAGTAATTGATTAATAGACTCCTCCTCCTCCTCCTCCTCATCATCCTCTTGTAGATGATGAAGATGACATGTTTAAGAGAATTGCTAAAACACACAAAATCTAGATGCTCGAGAATTAATTTATTTAATTTGAACTTCTCACATACCGGAGACAAGCAGAATTGAAATAATGAAAAAGTGAATGCAGTAGCGTTAATCCGCCAAATTAAAGAAAAAAAAAATAACAGAAAAAGAGAGAGAGTAAAGAGACCTGCTGCTGCAAGATCTTGGTGGGCAGAGAGTGATTTATGCATCTCAACAAGTTGCTCGCAAATAGTAGCATAGACAGCAATCTGCTTCCTCAAAGTCTCGAGTTGCTCATCAGTCATCACTTTCACATACATTACTCCATTTACAACGTTATTATTATCATTCTCTCCTCCTCTCTGGTTCTGGTTCTGGTTCTGGGTTTGGGTCTCCTGCTGCGCTGCTTCTCTAATATTATCCCACTCCATCCAATCTTTCGTTCACACTGCCTCCAAATATATCTCTCTTCACTGCCCTGATCGATCTGCCCACGTCCACGCACTTTATTATTATTATTATTATTATTATTCAGAAAAAGGAGAGAGAAAGTTAAAGTCAGGCGAAGCGAGTTGAAATTAAATGACAAAAAAAAAGAAAAGCAAAGAAAAAAGAGAAAAACGACAAAGAAGAGTAGAAGACAATGAAAATAAATAAATAAATAAATAAATAAATAAATAAATAAAATAAAATAAAAGAGAGTAGTTGGCGTGTGAGAAAGTTGATCGATCGATTATTATTATTATGGGCCGGGGTTGTGGAATTGTGTGTCCCCTCCTGCGTATTTTAGCATTAGCTCTCCTGCTCTGTTTTTTGTCTTCTCCTCTTCTTCTTCTTCTTCAATTTATCTTCCTTTCTCTCTCGTGGTTGGGGGCCTCTCGTTCTTCAAAATGTAATAAATAGTCTCGTTTCACTTAACGGTCATAAACCGTGAACATTGAAGCCATTAACCGTTTTTGGAAATATCAATATTTTAATCCTTATTTTTCTACCGGCAATTTTCTTGATTACCATATTTAATTTAATTGTTTCGTTTCAATTATATTTCCTTTTTTATATAGAAAACCAAACCATACCAACCCCCCCCCCCTGCCCGCCCCAAAAAAAAAAAAAAAAAAAATAGCCGTTACCTTATTGATACTCAAATATTAAATTTTGAGTAATTTTTATATCTTCCACCAAAGTATGCGGCATTCTTACATTTTTGTATGTGAATCAAATTATGATATATATCATATTATAATAACCCAACCTTCAAAACGAAAGTAATCAATT
Source organism: Citrus sinensis (assembly GCF_022201045.2). Lineage (NCBI taxonomy): Eukaryota > Viridiplantae > Streptophyta > Magnoliopsida > Sapindales > Rutaceae > Citrus > Citrus sinensis. The sequence goes on from NC_068562.1 coordinate 377,648, forward strand.
ACTTGGAAGTAACGATATTTTTCTTAAAGCAACACCAACTAAGCCAAAAAAAAAAAAAAATGAAAATGACTGGGATTTTAAAGGTGGGAAACAGTGCTGCGGTTACGTGATCAGCTAATGAAGCAGTGGTGAGTGCTTCTGACGGCAATCCCAAACATTCCCTAACGCGCAACGGGGCAAAAGCAGCAGCAAGATTAAATGCAATGCAAAAGGTGGCCGAGGCCCCTAGGTGTTTTAGAGAACCGTGCCGACTCTGCCATTCTTCATTTTTCAATTACAATACGATTGGATTTCTCTACCTAAGTAGTAAGTACGTACATTCTTCACAAATTGAGCCCCACAGTCAGGACTGTACCTTACATTTAATAATGTAAGGTAGCAGCTCCCATTATAAGGTTGTCAGAAGTACGTTTTTTCACGTCATAAATGAAAATGATTACTATCCGAACAAGCCACCTGTCCTTCACTTACTTGATTTCAATCTTCCTTAATTAGGTCGGTTCCCAATTCTCTCACACTGACAATTACACTCCAACGAATTTAAAATTTAAAAAAAAAAAACATTTTCAAGAACAAATTAAAACAGAATAAATGCTGGCTGGCTTTTTCCAATAAGATGTAGTACAATCTTATCCTAACTTGAATTAGGACATGATCTTATCCGAAATGTCCATCCATGCATGTGATTGTTGATCATTGATACCATGTGAGAGATGTTATTTGTGATTGATGCGTGCGTGCATGCATGCTCGACGTGATGAATTTGGATTCGTCTTAATGTGATCTTATATCCCGCCTCCTTTGATTAGATTCATTGATTTGACAAAACCCTTTTGGGGATTTTTAACAAGGCTCTCATGTGTGAGTTCAATTTTTCTTTTGGAAAAATTAGGGATTTGCATGTGCACCGAAAACGCATGGTCGTTTCGTGACCGGGTCAAAAGTTGAGAGAGTCTGAAACCAGGCTCATTTCCACAAGTCAATGCAGAGAACCGAATCATTTTTATCATCAATAACGTCAAAGAAAGGAGAAAGAAAGAAAGAAAGAAATTAATGCTTTAGATCGATCGATTGATGAAAAATCAATGCCATATTGCTGCTGGTGCTGTACGTGTGGCTTACACATTTAACAACACGCCGGCGCACAGATTGACAAAATTCAAAGTGCATGCATGTTGTATTGTTTGTTCCGGATTTCGTTGGTGGAAGTTTGGAGAGAATTAAGATGAATGACGCTGTAGGATTAGGAAGGAAGGAGGCTAAGTAGTAGTAGAACAGTAACAGACTAACAGTGGTGTGGACTGTGGAGCAAATATAATATAGGAAAAAGTTTCTTAGTTTTGGTCTGTGGATGTGGCCCCTACGCCAGCGGACCCCAAACGCCCGCAAATTAAGCCGGGCATGACAAACTGTTATGGTCTAATCTCTAGTCTCTAGAATTAATGTCGCTGTTCTATTTGGAGCTTATTATTGTGGACGCTAATATATGAATTCGGTGCATTATGAACTATGCCAACAAAACAATATATATATATATATATATATATATATATATATATATATAAATTTTAATGTATTACTTTTTTATCTTTTAGTGTTTAAAATCCTTTTTTTTCTTGTCTTTTAGCATCCACATATGAAAAACTTTTTTATAGACTAGTTTTATATATTTCATTCTTTCGTAGATTTGAAATTTGATTGATTGATCGAACCCAAGTTATGATTATAGAATTCTTTTGGGGTCTTTCGTTTTCTTGGATTCTTAATGCACCATAAGAAAAGAATGATTTGTTGTAACCAAACAAGCGGATCATTACAAATCTACAACTAAAGTGCAAAGATTAAAAGCAAAGCACCCCGGTCGCCCCAGTTCATTTGCACTATTTGCTATTTGGAGGTGAATTATCCTATTTGTTATGATACATAATTGCATTGTGGGCCTTTACCTTGCCTTTGCATTTTCCAAATAAAATGAGTTATGATAGCTTATCCTAGACACAAATAAAATAAAAATAAAAATTAATTACATAATGATTATATTTATTAATTAAAATTAAATTAAAGTTTGATGCGATCTTCATCTACTCGTCGACTGGAAACTATATACATTGCGAATGGCTTTGGACAAAGCCTAATAATCAATATACAGTATACAGGCAGCAGCAACGATCACGAGTTCGAGTTCATCATCAGACTCCCTCAATCAGTCATTAGTGTTGTCAGATATATATGTCATTGTCTGAATTCAACAGTCCGGTATTGTTGTCGTGCCCAGCATTCCAATCATGTTCTTTGTTGAGACACGTTAACAAGAACAACATGAACGTATGTGAATCGGTAACATCTTTATTATGTTAAAGCAGCAAACACCAATGAACTTGTGATCATGCAACTCGTGTGGTGGTACCAGCAGCTGCATCTCGGTGATGCTGCAACACAGAAAATAATAAGAGGAACGCCACTGAAGAAGGCATATCGATTTGCTGGGATAAGTGTGTGAAATAAGCAAAGCTTCTCCCTGTAGTGTATTTACTAATATCTTGAACGTTCAAGCATCAGACTGGATGATAGCCATCCAGCAAGTGGTCATATAAATAATAGAAACACCTAATTATACTCTTGCATTGCACATACAATACATACATATAGCCTCGATAATTAGTTATCCAATCCTATTCTACAAACACCAATGAACAACGTATATACATACATGCACATGCCGACTCCCGCATCAACAACTCGGAACAACTCGTTCCTGTTATGAAAATATTAAAAATGTCTAGTTTAACACTACCGTGTAAGTAATCATGCGTATACCCACCCCCGATGAACTAGCCGTCCTTTGACAAGCCTTCTTTTCTTTGCTGTTTTGGGTTCGCCCCTTGGCTACTGACCATGAAAATCATCACTTCTTATGATGTCAATACGTCAGGTAATGGAACCATTACAATTGCATATCCTTCAGAATTTCCTCAATCAATTCCCTGATGATGGCACACTCCACTTCCCTCCCCAAAGAATTAATCCCTTCATCCATCAAGCCAGACCAAGGGGCCAATCCCAAATCCTGTGCCACCATGCTATCAAGAGCGTGGTAAGATCGGTCAGCTGGAGGGTACAAATATACACTAATAATTTCCCATACTGAATTCAATAATTTTCTTCCACGTGGAGGTGGCAACATGGAAGAATTAATAATCTTCCTCCTGAAGCTAGACATGGTCACAGGCGGTCCCAGCAACGTCGAGAGTGCTTCATTCAACAAATCTAGTAAAATTCTGCGCTCTGCCTTCTTCTCAATGTGATCCTTTAACGTATTGTCATTCTCTTCGGCCACTTTTCTGTAAGATTCTTCCACCTTTTCAAAGATACCGCTGCTGATAGGCTTTGCAAGCGGGTCCCACCTAGATAAAGATTTGTCAGACGAGCCGTCATAAAAACCAGAAGCAACAAGTAGGTCTTGTATGTAAGCTTCTGCTTGATCCTCTAAATCAAGTAATTCCAACTCAGTAGCATCCTCTTCAATTGACATGTCCTCTGGCCCATTATCAAGTTCATTCAGTTGCCTCCGCAGCTCTGTATAATCAACAAATTACCAAACAAGAAAAAAGAATTTCACAAATCAGCATGCCTTTGTATTGAGTAGTAGTACAGTTTCAGTTCACATTTGGTGCCTAAGATAATTAGCCATTCAGTAAAAGCCTCACTAAATTCATGCATGCACGCACGCATTTGCAGCTTCAAAACTCTCATAATGACGTAATATGCATAAAAGCTCTAGAGAGAATAGTTTCCATACCATTCAGATTAGAGCTAATGTCTCTGAAAACCTGAGGTACAGCATCGTCTTCTCCCAAAGTTACATCCGGTGTTGATATTGGGCTGAGATAATCCGTTTTCCTCCAAATATCATCTTGAGGGCTACTGCACACAGATGCAGGGCTAGGTGGCACTTCAGTGGAGTTCTCCTAAGACCACATCAGAGCACAAGTTAATTTGGAGCAACCAGAGATGGACATTTGATTCCGTAGTACAAAAATAAAAGAATAAGTTTTTCTTACGTGTCTTTCGCCTACGTTCATAATTACTGTTGGTCCACTCATGATATCTCTTCCATGGTCATATTCAGCCCCATGAGATTCCATCATTGACTGAATCTTCTTGCCAAATAGCCTTCGCCTAAGTGTAAAACTGTATCGAAAATTGGAGACTTTTTCTCTGAAATTAAACTTTTCTTTTTTCCTTCTTCTGACATCTACTGAAAAATTGTCAATGGCTTCATGTTTCCTCCTGATCTGAGCACCAGTTAAAATATGACGGTCCTCAAGAAGAAGCTGACCGAATGATGTTCCTGATACAGGAGCTGACAAAGACCTTATGAGATTCCTCGGAGACGACTCTCTATTGAAAACTCCATTGTCATCTCCATGCCTGAAAGATCTGGTTTGCATTTCTTGTTCATCTTTCTCAATTTCCCAGTGCTTCCACTCATTTCCAGCCAATGATGTGTCTCCCAATTGCTTTAATCTGATTCTTTCCTTATCTAGCACAGAAGATTTCGATCTGCCACTGACAACTGCGGGACTGTCTGCATGTATTTCTCTCTTAAGAACATTCCTTAATCTCTCTGACAGGAATCTCCTCGTACCCATGTTAATGAACTCCGGGGAGCCTGGACCATTGGCCTGAATTTCAGTTCTATATGATCCCATTGATTCTGATCGAACAAGATTCGCTCCAAGGTCCCTACTACAAACACTCTCTCTGATGTGCTTTGCTATGTGCCTAGCAATTTGTTTTGGATCTGATGGTTTTTCACTGAAAGGGGTTTCAATTCCACTTCCTCGGGCAACTGAACCCTTTTTAAGAGTTTTACCTTGAAGTTCACATTTCAGTCGTTCCTTCACTTCTTCAAGAAAATCTTCTATACTACATCTTCCCTCTAAAGTGTCCAAAGCACTAGTCCGGCAGTCTTCATGGTCATGCATCCTATCAGGACCAGGCTTCAAGATCACTATCCTGGTGGGAGCACTGTCCCATTTGTCATCATAATTCATCATGTAGGTTGGCTCAAAGTCTATACTTTTGCTTCTGCTTCGCAGAGGAAGGGATTCCTTTTGACCAGTTGGGAATAGTTCCGATTTATGTCTGTGGTGTTGTGTTTCGTAAGATGTTGATTTTGATGCTAAACTTTTAGGTTCCCCGGGCTTCTCTCTTCCAGTCATCCGAGAACTTGCATAAACTGCCATTTTTTCCTTGTTGAGGTTCTCTTGGGCAAGCTTCTGCATAGGAATGCCCTCAAGTTCAGCTAACTTTGAACATTCCCTAAACCTGGCTGCCTGCCATGCCTCAAACTCTTTCTTGAACTTTTGCAGTTCCTCTTCTTGTGGATGTTCTCTGGGCCTCGGCTTTTCAAAATCCTGGTGACTTCTCCATCTATCAGCTTCTCTGTCTCTGCAAGGGTAAAATGAGTCAATCTGTATCTGCCTGGAAGAAGCCGGGTTAGAAGGGACATGAGCAACTGAGCTCCTTCCATTCCTTTCCTTTTTCAAAGACTTAATTCCCGAGTGATCATTCTTTTTTCCAATTGGATGAACTACAGATTTTGCTTCGAGTGGTAACACGTCCATACCCATCAGTCTGGCCACAATGCTAGGTGCATATTGTCTGGTATTAGTCCTATTGGATTGTTTTGATATTTCCTCATTAATCAACTTCTTCATTGGAACGTCAGTTGGATAAGAGTTATTTTCAGGCCAATCTTCTTCCAGTGTGTAAGAATACTGAATCATGGAAAAACAAATTTAAAGTTGTAAGTGGAGAGAGAGATTGTTAGAAATTTTATCAGAATCACATCACTAGATTGAATTGGAATTGTTCACTTACTCATAGAACTAAATCTGACTCAGATTTGCAATAGAAAAGCCAAATGCAAAAATTAAGGTAAATTAACTACTATGATCAAGACACTGAAAATTTGAGTTATGCAACTGGAAAATGTGAAAGATAATATAAATGTCTAACTCTTAAGGCAAGGCCGGTCCTATGTCATTCTTTCGTGCACAAGAGAGGCAAGACCTTCCAAAAGATGATAAATTATTCTACATCAAACGAAGAATTGAATTAAAGAAATAGCTTCTCAAATCGACTGTAAAAGTCAAAAACCAAAACATAGTTTTGCCCTCGATAATCAAGAGGAACCATCTCTAAACATCTTGAAGTCCGACAAAATAGTCCTTTCCAGCTAACAGCCTAATCTCAGCCATCATGTTATGCATTACACAAAAGCCACACAGACAAGATTCACATTTCAACAAAATGAGAAAACCTTTATATGTTAGAACTCAGATGACGGATTGAAACGTTACCGGCACATCTCCCAGAACACTATAGCTCTTAGAAGTTTCTGCTTGCAACTCCAAACTATTTCGAGGAGCTTCCAGGCCTGCACAGCAGTTGAATCAACAAATTACTCTTCCAAGCCAGGAAATTTGCAAAAAGATTGAGAAAAAAACTGAATACTACCATTGTTAATACAATGAGCTAAAAAAAATCCTAAAACAAATTTAAATCCCTGACTTGGAATTTTCTCCTTAAAATTCGTAATTGTTGGGATAGATCATCATATATTCCTTGAAATCAAGAAGCTTCTTCATTGCAACTCAGAAAGGAAATATTCAATCAACTTTAGAGCACCACTCATTGGAAACAAAAGTCTTTGAGGACCCTCTACCAGGTCATTCTTGGGAGGGGGGGCCCCGGGGGTTGGGGGGTGTGTGGAAGAGGGGTTTGTGTCTAGGAAATAAGGCACCTTTAGACAATGAATAGAAGAGCATTAGAAATAAATAATACATACCATCATCATTTTTCTTATGTGTATGAATTTTCCTGGCCATACTGCTCTGGTTGAAGTCAAAAAGGTGCAATAAGCCTCCCATACAGCCAGGAAAGTCCACCAAAAAGCTCTGAATCCTTGGTTACCGCCTCCACATCTACCCCATAAACCCGGCGTAACTTCTTAATTCTTTTACCCAATACCAGTCACGGCCTGTATGAAGAATCAAATTAACCCCATGTCATCGAAGGAAAAAACTGAATGCACCCTCACGATTACTAAAAGCACTAAATAACTGATTTGTTTAGAATGAAAGCTTATCACTAGAGGCACTGCCAGCCAAGTGTTTGCTTCGTCGAGTCAATTATGTAAAATCTCAAATCGCAAAATTTAAAGCCTCCATTTGCTATAACCTTTTAATGTAGTTCAAATAAAAAATAAAATAAAATGAAGTTGCCGACAGTCGTAATGGAATAAAGCTGGAATGAATGTGCAGTGAAGGCGTCAAATCATAAATAGTAGTAGTTCTCCAGTCCATGAGCAAGCAAGAGAATTACAGATAAAATTAAAAATACGACAATTAAAAACTTATTAAAACCACACAAAAAGCGATGATAATAATAAATCAATCTAAATTCTTTTACTAAAAATAAAAATTTGCTCAGAAAAAGAATTTGGATTAGACCGCCAAAACCAAATTCATCAACAAACAAACGTGAAAAAGAAGAGAAGAAAAGGAAACTTCGCGAGAGTCTGGGCAACTTAAAAATATAACAGTTGCAGCAAATCTTATTTTAATGCGCGCAAACCAAAACACGCAGCAAGCAAGCAAGCAAAATGCAAAATTCTTTTCAGTCTGTTGTCAGAACTTGGAAACTCAAATCGAAGTAAAACACAAAGTGGGTTTTAGGACTCTCGTCAGCAACCAAAAAGAGCGTGATTCTGAAATCAAAAAAAAAAAAATGAGCTTACCGTCGTTGAACTTGAACAGGAGTCAAAATGCTGCTTTTCAGGAATCAAAACGCTCCAAAGATCAAAATGAATGGACAAAACAGGGTTGAATAAAAATGGGAATTCAAAAGGGACAATTTGTACAATAAATGATGCGAGAAGCTTTCGAAATCAATATCGTAACCTATCGGCCTATTCTTAATGAACAATAATATTATTATAATACACTTGTTTTGAAGAAAAGTTCGCCTTTTGTAGTTGCAGCCTTTGTAGGGGAAGGGGAGTGAGAGAGAGAGTCCATGGCTGTAAGGAATATTAACAATAATAATAATAATAAAGCCACCACACCAGCGAAAAAGTGCAGAAAGTTTTTTTAATTTTGAAATTCTTTATTACTTAATTCTTTTGTAATTTCCTCTCCCTCTCTCTCTCTCTTTTTCCTTTTTTTTTCTAATTTTATTTTGCGGATATATTTTTATTTTCACCATCCTCTAAGGGAAAAAATAAAACATATAATTAGGTAGGTAATATGCGTGCGGTCTCATAAAGCGAACAGTTTTTTTTTTCTTAATTTTTGTTAATTTAAAACCCTGAATGAAAAAGGAAAAGAACAGCTAAGAATATAAATTAGAAAAAGAAAAAAGAAATTAATCAAGAAAAGAAAACAATGCCACTTCAAATGGAATTCTTTTAACATTTTTTTTTTTTTTTTTGGTGAATGATTCGGTTTTGATGAAATGAGATGAGATGAGACGACAGGAAAGGAAAGGGAAGAAAAAAAAAAAAAAAAATAATAATAATAAATAAATAAATAAAGAATCCCTAATTCTAAAAGTGTGCTGCAGCAGCATGTAACGAACAGCTCATGGGACCGATCAGTTGAGTTGGATTGGGTGGATTATTCATCATGCGCACGACACCCTCCATTTGGCGCCATATAACACGGAACGGGGAGAAGTTAAAAAATAATATATATACATAAATAAAAGCATGGACACACTTTTTTTAAAAAAAAAAATTACGGACACGTTGTTAAGTTAAGTCGTGCAACATAATAATTTTATTTTTTTAATACATGTGTTATTTAACAATATTAAAATTTAATTTTATTAAATTACACGATTTAAAATATATATCTATATAAAAAAAAAAGTGAGGCGTCCGCACTAGAGAATAATTAATAATGAAAATATTTTAATTTTGTTAAAATGAAGATGTCACACTAACAGATAAAAGAATAGAGTCTCCAATGCATTAAATATGTTTTTTTTTTATATATTTAACTGACATCCTTATTTTAACAAAGTAAAAATATTAATACCAAAATATGAGTCTTTGCTTTTCTTTTCTCTCATCATCTCATTCTTCTTAATTCAACAAAAAAAAAAAGTATATAATTCAGTTACTCAAACTCCATCGAATGCGCTCATTTATAAATAATTTACCATTTTAAAATTCTGATATTAGTTGTTGAGTAATTTTGTCAGCCATCAGAATATGTTAAAATACATGCATTGAAAATGACTCATAGTTTGGTTTCAACACATAAGAAATGTTATATATATTATAGCATATGACATAATCTTATTTTTATTGAGAGCCCTTCCGTTGGTTTAACATCTTTATTATTATTTTTTTTGGGGTCATGCATGGATTAACAATTAATTACCAGCGAGCGTGTGGCTGGTCTTAGTTTGAATAAAGAAACATGGGAGGGAGCATTACATTGGTGTTTGATAATAATAACCGTATCGTGTCGTGTCGTGTCGTGTAGAGTGGAGTGTCGACCTCCTCCTCCTCTTAATTAATTTAAATGCCATGGTACTTTTTTAATTATTTATTTATTTATGGAATGTTCAGCCAGCGAGTGAGGTTGTAAAAACTGCTGTTTGTTCCCAATAAAAAGCAGAAAGTGAAAAAGGCAATCAAACACAACTCATGAAGATGATGGTGTTGGTGGTGGTGGTGGTGGGTCTTGTTTTTGGTTGTAAAGTATGCAGAAAGCACAAAGCAGGCTTGCAGCTTCTTTATCTTCTGATTCTTCTAACACGTACAATGGATCAATGATGTTCAGACCGCTTTCCCCCATGTGCTTGCTTCAAAAGTTCATATAATATCCTCTGATCTGATCGATGAGTATAACATGATGAATGAATATATATCAGAATATGAAATGAATATTGTACTACGTGTTATATTTATCATGATGAATGAGTGAGATGAGAGTGAGAGAGAGAGAGAGAGAGCCATAATTATGGCAAAAATTTTAAGCTAGGAGGACTACTACTTGTATGTACCCAACTTTAATGAAGCATAATGAAAAACGGACGAGTTTCTTTTTAGTTCGTTCGGCGGGGCGGCTTCTTTGCCGTTCAGGAGCTTCCTTTTTCAATTCCAGGGACCACCCTGTCTGTCTGTCTCCAGTCTCCACAAATACAATCAATTATTTTTCTACTGCAGAAATTTTGCGTTTGATATTCACCACCTCTCACGTCCAATGACATGGCACGAGATAAAAAATATATATATATAATTATCAAGCAAGTGCTTAGTAGCCATTTATCAGAGAGCGGACAGTGTAGTGTAATGTAATCTCAATGTTTAGAACTTAATTCGTTGTCAAAATGCACGTATTACTTATTTATTGAATGATAATTTTATAAGTAGTAAAGATCTTTATATTTAATGCCCCTTAAACACAAAGTATATATTTGAATGCTAATTACTTAAATTTTATAAAATCTCTTACTCTGAAAAATAAAAATAATTTGAGGTTCAAATTCCACTCAGATGCCAAGGAGAGAATTGAGGAGTTGTTTAACTAAATTAAAAAACAAAAGGCCCTTAAGTACCAATTTCAGCCCAAACTCCATCAACACACATTAATTTTTAAAAGTTGGGTTGCAAACAGGAGTTGCAGGCCCATTTAACACCAGACAGATAACTCATAAATGCTTCAACCCAAAACTCCAAACACATCTACTACTTTTAATCAATAAAATAAATGTGTATGTGAGGTTTGAGTTTTTTTTTTTTTTTTTAATTATTATTACAGGTTTGAGTAATTTTAAAACAAGGAAATTCCTTATTTGGTTCCTTAAGCAATAGATAAGTTAAAAAAATAAAAAGTAACAGATAAGTTAAAAAAATTTAAAAAGTAAAAAAAAAAGATAAGAATTTTAATCTGTATCTTTTTTTTTTTTTTTTTAAAGTCTTATCAAAGGAGAACGTATTGGGAGTTCCCTCAGTTAATGCTTAATGCATTAACATCTAAAAGTGTACTAATCAATTAAAAGTGATGCATGCAGCAGCGCAACAAAAGAAATGAAAAGAAATTTGGAAAGAATCTCTTTGAGTAAAGGAGATGGAAGGCAGCAATCTGCAATCGCCAAGTGTTTATCCGCTTTCGGTTCTGCTGCCCCACGCGACATCAAATAGCTCCACATGTCGTTGTCTAACTTGTCCTCGTATGGGTCACTTTCATGACTTTTTGTCTGTCTTTGATGTTAATTAATATTAAGTAGTCAGTCAGACTGAGGAAACCATTTCTTTCTCAACCAAAATTTGGACCACCTTGCCAACCTTCCACGTGTTACATACAAATCTTTGTTATTGGGGATAATAACATCCGGATCCTCAATTTTCCCTTCTTTTTTTGTTTTGCCCTGTAACCTGAAGTTTATCCGGACGCTTGTGCATAGGGATAGGATTACGGATTCCTCATTCGTGAAGTCAAATTTCACTAACAGCATGTTAATTAAACCACGTAAATGAGTTAATAATCAAAATATAATTTCCCTGTCTACTACTAATCACAGTCATAAGAATTGGTGACCCATGTTTATAATTATAGTTATAGAGCGAGTGCAGCAGTGGCGACCTTCTATTGAACATACAAAATACTCCTTGGTGGTGGTGAATTGCCAATTTTAACCAAATTTGACAATGCAGAATAGGCCGGACGGATCCCTATGAAAAAATATTTGCAAACTGTACCGTTACCTGTGTCAGTGTGTGTCTAGAAACCAGGGCCCATTCATTGTCATTATTTCAGTTTTTTTTTTTTTTTATCTATAAATAAAAGGGGAGAAAACTCCGCTGATTTTGTCTGTGATAATGGAGTATGCTCTTAGTACCAACTGAACCGTCGTTTTTTTAGTTTACAGTCACTTAAAAAAATAAAAAAATAAAAAAAAGTCATATTTGTCGTCGGTTTTTTCAAAGCAAGAAGAGTCTTTTTGTCTTTTGCTCACTCAGAACAGAACAGAACGGAACAGAATTTTCTGAAAAATTCTGAAACTGCTGTTTTGGATCTTCAGTTGAAGTGATTGGTTTTCCCTGGAGATTTTTGTTGCAAAAATGTTCGTGAAAACGCTGGTAGAGAAGGCTTCTATGAAGAAGGTGAGTAGCAACTGATCATCTTTAATATGCTGTTTGACTATCATTTGATGGTGATCTGTTTATCTTCAACGTCAGTCAACCTTCTTTTTCATTCATATCATGTCTCAAGATTTGCTCATATTATTAATTTATCATTGTCTAAATACGAGAACATAAGCCCTTTGCCTCTGCCTGTTCGATTGTTCCTTCTTTCTTTCTTTTCTTTTCTTCTTTTATTCCAATTAATTATTTTAATTACTCTAAATGATGATGGAAATTTGCAAGTAGAATATTTTTCGCTTTCGTGATGACGATGCTGCAGTAATTAATAACATGGTATATGGATAAATATACGCACAGACAGTGATGCTCTGTAACTGTAAAACAAAGCCCGAAAGTGGTTATAGTAAGTAATTCAATTCAAATCAGTGACTGATTTCCTTCCTTATTTTGCTGTTAAAGATTCTAGGTTATTTGGCAATCCGCCCCACTTCCTGGAAGAAATAATGGAGGATTGATATTGTTGGCTTAAAATTAATTGATAAATAGAATGGTCCTAATTTATCCACTATGAAGTTTAACTGTATAAAATTTGTCTGGTGATTAATTATAAAAGATAAACCCTCCGATACTCTCCGATATCCATGTTTATTATTTACTTATGGAATCTGAGATTTCGGTGCTGAAGGTAACAAGTCTTTTTTCAAATAAAGAGATAAAAAAAATATATCTAAGAGTGATCGTATGACTCAAAATTATTTTTTTACCATCATAAAAGCGATTTAGCAAGCAGCTAAATGCAATTGGAAAATGGTCTTAATTCATTAATTAATTGACTGTGTCTGCTCTTACGCATATTTCGGGTCCGAAATTATATCCTTATCTTTTGATTTTGATTCAAAGAGACGAAATAACGGTGGTCGGTGGTAATATTAATAACTTATTTAATGCAAGGTGGTAAAGTAGATTAGCAAGGAATGGGAGCGGACCCCACTGTCGTCTAAAATCTGTCCACGTAAAAAGCAAGTATGGTTATGGGGGCTTTTCACTCATGGGCCCACTACCAAAGCCCAATATTCATAAATGATAGCGAGCGCCCATCAATGTGTTTGTTTGTGTCAAATTATTAATTATCATGAACATGATTCTTCCACATTGGCTGTAGTTGATGGCTTATGAATCCCACCAATATATATTTGGCTCTTTGAACTTTGTTTCTTTCACTGCAGCCTGGAGGAAGTTCAGATGGTTTGAAGTCAAGTGATGTCGATCCCCGTTTGGTATTCCATTATGGATTCCCTTCAGGATGTAACAAGTTTGCTTATGATCCTCTACAAAAGATTCTTGCAGCTGCTACCAAGTACGTTTCTTTAATCACTGCAATGTGATTGAATTGCAATGAGGCGCTAGAAGATGAAGACTTGTTTGAATTCACTCTTTCATTGTTTTTTTTTCCTTTTTTTCCTCAGGGATGGCAGAATTAAGCTATATGGAAGACATAACAACACTCAAGCTTTGCTTGAATCCAGTGAAGCAGTATCAACCAAGTTTCTACAGGTTCCTTTTCTCATTTCTCTTTGATTTCAATCAGTTTATGTACATCTTATTAATGAATTAACACTGCTTGTGATTTTTAATTTGTTACCTGCAGTTCCTTGAGAACCAAGGCATTCTTCTGAATGTAACTTCCACGAACCTCATTGAGGCAAGTTATATAGTAGTTTGTTGATTCTTTACCGTATATGTGCATACATATTTCCTTTTAATTGTAAGTTTGGTCAAAAGGCATGCAAGTGTTATGGCCGTTGATTTTCCAAAAATATTTTCAAAAAATTTAGGTTTGGGATATAGACAAGAAGCGTTTGTCTCATGTTCATGTTTGTAAGGAAGAAATTACCTCCTTCACCATCATGCAACACAGTAACTACATGTAAGTTTCTTTACTTCAGAACAGGCAAAAAAACAGTATACCTGCATGCACTGCTTCTGGTTTGCTGAACTTAATTGGCGTAATATCTGTACTTTACCGGCAGGCTTCTTGGAGACACTGCTGGTAAAATTTCAGTTTTGAAGCTTGATCAAGAATCAAGTCAGATAGTGAAAATGAAGTACATTATACCTCTCTCGGCATCCCATGGTGAGATACATCTCAGGCCAACATTTTTTTCTTGTTGCTGTACAATCTTTTTCGGTGTACATTGATGATGATTAAGCATTTAACCACTCAAGCTGGTTGATCATCTCACTCAGGGAATGAAGTTTCTGGCGATCCTGCCGTGATAAATATACTGCCTCAACCAACGGCTGAAAGTAAGAGGTAGTAGTCTCAGTCCATTTTTTTTTTCCCGCTTTAAGTTACTTTCTCTGGGCTTCGAATCATAGAAGAGAGGCAATAGATTTTCTGCTGGGTAGGCACTGAGTAAATAATTTAACTAGGTTGGCTAATCGCCAACAACTCTTTCTCACCCTCATGTCCCATTTTGTAATTGCAGAATTCTTATAATATTTAGAGATGGCCTTATTTCACTTTGGGACATTAGAGAAAGCAAATCCATTTTTTCAATGGGTGGAAATGTCTTGCAATCAGTTTACCATGAAACAAAGCAAGTGACTTCTGCATGTTGGGCATGCCCCGTTGGAAGTAAAGTTGCCGTTGGGTACAGCAATGGGGAGATTTTAATCTGGGGTGTCCCTTCTATCCTAAATCTAAAGACTGAAGAGTGTGGCACTCAAAGTACTCCAATTTGTAAACTCAATCTAGGATATAAGTTGGACAAAATTCCTATATCATCATTGAAATGGGTGTACGCTGATGGGAAAGCAAGTCGACTATATATCATGGGTGCCTCTGACTTTGTTTCTATGAATTTGTTGCAGGTATTGTCATTATCTATACTTAACAAATTGCCCTTGCGCTACATATGTTTCTGCTCTTCTGAGACCCAATGGTTAACAGCTTGCTGATTTATGAATTTCTTGAGAAACTTTCCGATTCCAACTTCCTGCTTAACTTTGTTCAGAAAGAATTTTCCGTGAGCTTTTTGTTTTCCCCAGTAGGAGAGATAAAAGACTCCCATCTTTCAAAAATAAACCATTGAAATTTGAATTTCTCAATAAATATGCAGTTCTTCAGGTTGTGATCCTTATCTGAGAAATTTACTGAAGATATTTTGATGGAACAGATAGTCTTATTGAACGAGCAAACTGAATCTCGCACAACAAAGTTGGCCCTACCTTTATCTGAACCTTGTATTGACATGGAGATTATTTCAAGCTCCAGTGACCCAAACAAACCAAAACAAGATTCTTTCCTTTTGCTTGGAAAGTCAGGACATTTTTATGCCTTTGATGATTGTCAGATTGAAAGGTATCTTCTACAGTACCAATCTAGGTCTCCACCATCAGCCCCAAAGGAAGTCATGTTGAAGATGCCATTTCTGGATTCAAGCATCACAGCTATGAAACTCATCACAGGCAACTCATTTATTTTAAGTTCAGCAGATGAGGTATAACACTGTGTTCACCTTTATTGCAGAGCATGTAATATTTTAGAACGACATACTTTCATCACGAAATGGATGCCACTGATTTCTCTCACCATGTAGGACTATTCTTTGCTGGCAAAAAGTGTTCCATCTCTTCTAGATTTTGAGACAAAGCCGAAAGATGGCTCTCAGTCACATTCAAAGGTTAAAAACTTGTTTATAACCGGACACAGCGATGGAGCCATAAACTTTTGGGATGTGTCATGCCCACTTTTTCTACTGATTCTATCATTGAAGCAACAGGTAATTTTTTATGTGGCCTTTTCCAATTTATGTTTTCTAGAGTATATTGTTGAAATGCAGAAGAAAATGGTTTAAATGCTAATTTCTTTTAGTCGTACCATGGTCCAACTTTAGTTTCTGTGCAGTCTAAAGATTGTTATTCAAATTCCTTTACCTTCCCCTCACCCCCCTCCCCCCCGCCCCCCAATTACTCTAATATGCTTTTGATGAGTGTCTTGATTCAATTTCCCAGACTACTGGAAAACTAGCTGGATACTAGACTTTGTCTTGCTTATTCCTGTGATTCCTTGATGCAGAGTGAAAAAGATTTCTCTTTGAGTGGTATACCACTGACAGCATTGTATTATGATGGCACCTCTCGTGTTCTTGTTTCTGGAGATCAGAGTGGAATGGTGAAGTAAACTCGATGAAATGGTGAAATAAGATCATTTTATTCAATGTTTGAATATCCATATAACGACTTTTTTTTTTTTTAAAACATATATCTGCAGGTTCGCATCTTCAAATTGAAATATGAGCCGCATGCCATTGAAAACAGTTTCTTGTCTTTTACAGGTAGCTAACACATATCAATTTTAGCTTCAAACTCTAGTAATCTGTCCCCATAGTCTGGTCACTAAATCTTAAAATATGAAGTCATGCTCTGAAACTTTATGGAAAAATTTCATTTGTGGTGACCTTGTGGGAAAAAAATTCTTGACAAAAATACTAAACTAGTAATTGGATGGAATGACCTCAACAGTACCCTCTTTTTTACTCAAAAGAACATTTTAGATCCTCAATGATTGTAAGTCTAAAAGTGGAAAAAAAAAGTTCCTACTGCTAAATTGTAGTAAGAAATTTTTCTTTCATCAAGCCTTTGTCCTTTGTCTTCTTAAACGGTAACAGTTAAAAAAGAAGTTCCAGTACTGATATGTTACTCCATAGTACATGTTGCAGTCCATGCCAACCTTGTTTTTTATCTTAGAGTTATTTATTCGTATGTGAATTCTGCGATTGCCTGTCTGTGGTTTTTACTACCATAGGGATTTGGGAATCTCAAATAATAATATGCTTCGCACTATTGTTTGGTGCTGTGTTCTTTTGACAGGTAGTAAGAAAGGAAATAGCCACATCATCCATAGTGTTAAAGTTATGAAGATTAATGGTTCTATAATTTCTTTAAACATGAACCGTAATTCACAACATCTTGCAGTTGGATCTGACCAAGGATATGTAAATTCTCTTTTTCCTTTCTTTTTGTTCTTTTGTTATATTCTTACCTGATTACATTCACTATATTTTGGTAGTTATTTTCAGGATATCATAATGAATTCACCGGATATAGGCTCATTTTAGATCATTTTACCATAAAATCTACTTGCTGTGAAGGATAAATATTTATATCTATTTTTAACTCTTTGCTTTCAGGTTTATTTGCTTGATACAGAAGGTCCTACTGTGCTGTATCAAAAACATATTGCCAGTGACATTTCTTCTGGCATCGTATCTCTTCAATTTGAAACCTGCAGTTTGCAGGGTTTTGAGAAGAATTTTTTGGTTGTCGCAACTAAGGATTCATCAGTTTTGGTTCTTGATAGTGATAGTGGAAACATGCTGAGTACTAACTTGATTCACCCAAAGAAACCCTCCCGAGCGCTTTTCATGCAGATCCTCAGTAGGCACTATTCTCTTCATTTTATGATATTGTCTTGACAGTAACAACATTGACAACTGTCTGAAGCAATCAACTTTTTGATTGGATTGAATACTATAGATGGGCAGGATGGATTGGCTAGGGGAGCAAATCTATCAAATGTTGCAGGTATGAACAAGGGGAGTCCAAAAGAAAATGCTGTGCCAAAGCAGTGGTTTGTACTGCTATGTTCAGAAAAAGCAGCATGTGCATATTCCTTATCACATGCTGTTCAGGTAATGCAATAATTTTTTTCCAGCTCATTTTTTTTCCCTTTCCAGAAAAACTTCAGTCAATACCCATCCTTCTCTTTCATTTCTTTTGTCCTAGGGAGTTAAGAAGGTGCTCTACAAGAAGAAGTTTCATTCCTCATCTTGTTGCTGGGCATCAACGTTCTATAGTGGCTCTGATGTGGGCCTGATGCTGCTGTTCACTTGTGGAAAATTTGAGATAAGGTGGTGTGCTTTGTCTTAGATTTCAATTTCCATCAATAAAGCCACAACCATAGCATTAATTATGATCAAGTTGCTGTAGCATTACCATCTGTTTGTCAAATGTAGGAGCTTGCCAGAGTTATGCTTATTAAAGGAAACTTCAATTAGAGGTTTTGTATATTTGACACCTAAACCGAACTCATTATCCAACACTTTGATGTGTTCTTCGTGGGACGGAGAACTTATCATGGTAGAATCTCGTCATTTTACTTGTTCAGATGTTTTTTTAAAAGGACATAGTTTTCATCTCCATAGCTGTTTTATATCCTCTAACAGGTGAATGGTAATCAAGAAGCTTTTTTTATCTCAGCATTGCGCCAAAGGGATTTCTTTAGGTATATATGCGACGTTGCAAGTACTAATTACTCTCCATATTAAGATGAAACATTTTCTGTCTATTGATTGATCAAACACTTTTGTTTCTATTTCTAGGTTTTTGGACTCTGCCTGCCAAGTTTACAGTTACGATCCGACACTTTTACAAGAAGGGGTTGTCTCTGCATCCATTGTCCAAACGGAGAAGAAAAAGGTATGATTATGGTAATATAGAAATTGTTAGTTGTGGAACTCGTGATTTTAGAATTTTCTTTTGTTTGTGATAGGGAATATTCGGCTCTGTTCTTAAAGGAAACAAAACAAAGCAAGCCCCTGATGTTGAAAGAGAAGAAACTTGGGAAATTATTGAAGAACTTGCAACAATATTTTCTACTGCTAACTTTCAATGTGATTCTGAGAATACAGTAAACCTGGATTTGGAAGAAGATGAGGATTTGTTAAACATAGGTAAATTACATACATCTTGCGTTTCAATTGAGCTAGGTGAAAAATTTATTATCAATAATTGTGAAGATAACAAATGATTATTTTTTTCTATCATCTACGAAGATGATATTGACCTAGATGGTATCAGAGAAAAACCCAAAGAACAGAGTATGTTGGCAGTCATGAATAAGCAGATATTGTCAAGCAAGCTTCAGGCTTTTAAGGGTAAGTGCAAGATGATAAACAAATCACCGTGTCTGCTTTCATGCTTTTATGTGTTTCAATGTTTTAGGACTTGCTGCCGACTTACTAAGCTGAAAACATTTCATTTTCAGGTAAGTGGAAACAGATGAAGGGGAAGAATGAGAAAAATAACATGAAAGAAGAGCAACAAGATGAGAAGACCGGAGCAGTTGATCAAATAAAGAAGAAATATGGGTTTTCACATTCTGGTGTAAGTTGGCACATTCATTGAATAAACATTTTGCTGATACACAAAGTATGACTAATGTACTCAAGTTATTCATGAATAGCCATTATTTTTTGTCTCTGATGTGAATGTAGGAACCTAGTGTTGCTAAAATGGCTGAAAGCAAGCTGCATGAGAATTCGAAAAAGTTGCAGGTACTGTGTGAAATTATTGCCTTTGTTATCAATTCCATTCGCCCACCCCTACAATTTCCAGATCGTTATCATGCTGTCGGTCAGTTAACAGAACTAGAATGCCACTTCTTCACAGTTTTTTTTTTTTTTTTGGCAGGGAATCAACTTGAAAACTACAGAAATGCAAGACACGGCTAGATCATTCTCGTCTATGGCAAAAGAGGTTCTGAGAATTGCAGAACATGATAAAAAAAGCTCGTAAATTCTATCATTGAGACTGAAAAATAGTTGTCTTCCTCTATTCTTCTTACTTTCTTTCAATTCTTTTGCTGTATAAATATAATCATTTCCATATTTTACGTCCAAAGATTGCTGCATGGCTATGGCTACAGTGTCATCCGATTGATTTGGGCAGTTGTGTATAGGGGTGCCTTTTTTGTTCCCCTTTCCCTTTTTTTTTTCCTCCCCCTGATTGCCACCAGACTTTGTTGTCTAAAACGGAATATTTTCGCTGATGCAAGAGTATTTTTCTCCTTATTTCCAATAATCATGAAATATTTTATTTTCTACAAAGCATAATCAAGCATGGCAAGTTTCATGCTATAAGCTCACAATTCAAAACGACCAAATATGTCATGAGAGATTTTCAAGAACAAAATGCATTTTGATGGTATGGATTAATGCACCAAGTAGTACTTTACTTCAGAACTTGTAGCAAAAGCAAGCAAATCTTTTCTACCTCTCAGACTGAGATTTTTGGTAATCAGATAAGCTGCAACATCTAATGCTTGGATACTGCATCTGTCAACTGGTAATAGATATTGTCTTTGAGAGAATCCCTATTACCTGGGCTCAATGTGAAAATGGTTGCCCCTGGATGATTTCTCAACCTTGCAACTGCAAAGGTTAAAGAAACTCAAATGATATATAACAGTCTACAAAATTAAAAAGGGAAAACGATGCTAATGAAGAAAAAAAAACAATGAATCCTGCCCAATATACAGCCTCAAGAATTCTAATTAATTATCCTTTCCAAGCTCTCTAACAACAATGCAATGTCACTTAAAAGCAGTTTCAACAAACATTTTCTTTACTTCTTTGAAAACAATGGTTTACACCGCATTAAGCAGTTTGGTTCTCTACTTAGACAGGCACGGTTAGAACCAAAAGTATCATGGAAGTTCAAAGGAAAGTTTTGATGAACAAATATATTTGTGTTAAACAGATGCACCTGCAGGTATGTCTCGGCCAGATTTTGGAGCGGGGATGGAAGCCAAAACTGGTATATTTGATTCCAGAATTCTAAGCACAGCAGGGAAGAAAGATGAACTAAACAACTCCATTTTACCAACTTCGTCGATAACGAAGAGATCAGTATCTGCTCCGACCTGACAAAAGGAATGCCTTTAGACCTTGGTCAGATAGGATGCAACTGATTAAGAATGGTCATAAAAAAATATCAGTGTACAGAAGATTTTGGGAATTTTAGAGACTGCATACTCAATTGAATCCCTTTGTTTCTAATCTCACATTATATAATTCAACATAAAAGACCTCAAATATATATATATATAGATTATTGATTACACATCTAAGTGAGAAAAGAAAAAAGCAACCTGCAACTCAGGCAATGCTATTGCTTCGAATGATGCTACATCTACTTTATATCTCCCTACAGTTGGCCATCTATAAGATTCCGGGCTGCCATTGAAAAAACAACAATACATTCTTTAGCTGGAGATGAAAAATCGAATAATAAAAAAGCACAAGATGAAGAATTTGCAGAATAAAGTCTTAATTCGAAAAAGGTAAAGAGAACAAATTGCTACAAACAACCTAGACATAAACAAAAACATAATGCATTTGACAATCAAATTCAGCAACTTAAAGATCATATGGTAAAGTAATATAAAATAAATTTTACCTCGAAGCATTGATGGAGGCAAGAGGGGCTCTACGATCATCTAAAGTGACCACTTCGAATCCAACCCTTTGGCCACCTTGTCTAATCTCTCCTATTAATTAATTAATTAATTAACTATTGATCAAATTATCATAAATTTTGACCCAAAAAAAAATTTATTTGCAGGCGACAGGAACACAAGTAAAATTGTGGAAGAGAGAGGAAGAAGAGTAAGAGAAGGAGCTAATTAGGATCACTTAACTTGAGACTTACCAGTGTAAAAACCCTGAACCTTTAAACTGGGATTTGATGCTTTGAGGCTTTCCAACACTCTCATTATTAGAGTTGTTTTGCCCACTCCCTGCATGCATTATTTTTAATTTTAACTGATGAAAACCCATAAAAAAAAATATATATATATATATATTCATAAACCGCAACTTGAGGTTCAAAGGAAGGAAACCGACTGATGAGACGATGGGCATACGTCACTTACCGGAGGACCTGTAACCAGAAAGCACTTTCCGGCTCCTGCTGCCATTTTCTTCCTCTTGTCTGTTTCCTGCTTACTGCTACCCCCAAAAGCACTTCTAAGTTTGTTCTTTGAACACACGAGTGTCTACCGGGTCGGCTTATCTGAATCGAATATTTTAAGTATTAACAAAAGTTCAAAAAAATTATCTGTATATTATAATAATAATGATAGTCTCCACCCTACAGTCGTCACTTCACTCTAATTAATTTTTCTGTTGAAATTATGATTTGTCAATCTTAATTGAAAACAAACCATGCGTGCTTGCACTTGGTCACTGAGTTCATAAAATTAACGACCAATTTTCTTTTACTTTCAATACAAATAGGATTTGATATTTTCATACCAAGTGGGTTTTCTTTTTTTCTTTTCTTGAAATTCCTATCGTAAATTCAAACAAGCTAGTAGCTACCCTTAGCAATCATACGACGCGAACAAGAGCTTCTCCAACTCATTGAATCTAGATGTCTAATCAAATAATCAATGAGCAATTTTAGAGAGTCCCTAATCAAACTGGCTTATTAAGAAATATCATAATCAGTATCGAGTTCAGTTCAGTTCAAGCTCTAACTTTTTCCTTCTTTCAACTTCCGGCACAGTTCCATCATCTTCAAAGGAGATTATTGGCATCTTGATTTTGAATGAAAAAGAGCGAAAGTTTAAGTGAGGTTTCGATGGAATTCACAATAAAAACAAAAAACAAAAAACTAAAAAGAAAGTCATACACCCCAACCCCATATGCTAAAACATTTCTGCCCCAAAAGATGCTTCCCAAAGACTTCCTGGCTCCCAGTCATTATATGGAGCTGTCCTCTGTCACTCACAACACCGTTTCCACCCAAAAAATTCCCATTGTCATTTTCTTTCAAGGTAGAATAAGAAGATTTTCCCTTTTTATCAATTAACACAAATTTAGTCCAAACACTATATATTAAAAACAATAAAACTCCTCAAAGTCAAATTGATTCATAAATAAAGATATACCAATCAATCAAATTCCATTTGATTTCAATCACTAACCACATGCAAACGTGCATTCCACTGACAAACACATTCCCAAACTCAATAGACTTTGACCAAACCTCATACTCACACAATATAGATAAGCCGACAAACAAGCACAGCAGCCTCTTCCATTGCACAAAGGCAAGAATATCTTAGT
Organism: Citrus sinensis; assembly: GCF_022201045.2. Taxonomy (NCBI): domain Eukaryota; kingdom Viridiplantae; phylum Streptophyta; class Magnoliopsida; order Sapindales; family Rutaceae; genus Citrus; species Citrus sinensis. The sequence continues at coordinate 400,733 of NC_068562.1, forward strand.
GCGGCGACATATACCTCTCTTTTGTTATGGAATCAACTGTTAACATCCAAGAACACCCCCCCCCCCTTCCAAAAAAGTAACATCAAAAGGAATTTTTTGACATTTCCAAGAATATAGGAAAGTGCTTAAAAGACAATTCTACAAGGACAACATGCAGCAGATAATATAGCACTATTGGCAAATAAAATTGTCATGCAACAAAGTACTAAAATCAACAAAAGAAACTAATAAACAGCAAATTCCAGATCCACTGCAAAGCCTCAAATAAAATACAAAACTAATCTCCCAAATATCAAAAACTAAAACAATAAACTAGACAAAAAAAAATTGAGAACAAATAATACTACAAAATCAACAATTTTGTATCAAACAAAATTACATTTCTATACACCAACCAATACTGCCACACCACAAAATCTTCTCATAGAAAAAGGACAAAAAGTGAGACTAATAATATAAGCAAACAAACCAATAGATAGATCCAAATCTCAAATATTTTCAGTAGGCAACTGCCTGCCTGAACACAAATTGCTATAATCGCAATTGACATTCAAAAGCAACCAACAAGCAGTGGCCAATGTGCACCAACATGAAAAATAACTGAATAAAGCAACAAGATAGACAAATAAATAATACATATAAATGTTGAAACTAGATGATTAAAGACTTAAGAGAACATTTAGGTACGTATCCATCGATATGGTGCTTCAGTAAATCCTGAACAACACTTGATTTCTTTCCTAATCTAATCTAAAAGGCTAAGGGTTATCATGTTATAAGCAATTCTACTAGATTGCTAAAACTTCAACTTTTTGAATCCTTCGCTGCCATTCTCTAATCATCATCTTCCTCCTGTAAAACAAACAGGAAACTCAGTCAGAATCAGATCAACGAAGGATAACATTTTTTTAATTACACAAAAATCAATAAGTTAATAGTTGAAGGAAAACCTCTCCACTGCCTTCTTCATCATCCTCATCATTCACTTCAGACTTGGACTTGTCAGATTCATTTTCCTCAGCAGCATTTACTCCATCAGCCTATTGTAAAACAGATCAACATCATTAATAAATAATCATTCTGTCATCAGAATTATCATTATAAACAACAATAATTCCAAAAAATATTACCAACTGCTTGTTGTAATCCTGCATGTTCTTGTTGTAATCAGACTTTCTTTTCTCAGCCTTTTCAACAAATGGCGCTTTCTCCTAAAATCGTATATCCAAAGTAATATGAACAAACAAGTCGATGCATATATATAATTTTTTAAATTAAGGGGGAAAAACTAATATATTAAATATAATACTTACATCATCTGACATTGACTTCCATTTTTCTCCAGCAGCTTTGCCAACCTGATTCATAAGAAAGCTTACATTAAAAATTGGTTAGGAGAGAAATAGTATAAATATATATCACTTAAAATTCGCATTAAAATTATGAAATCACTTACAGTAGCAACAGATTTATTGTTAGGATGAGCTTCTTTGAACTGCTTCCTGAACTCCTCCCTTAATTTCGTCAAAAATAAATTGAGATTTAGAACTCTCTAATCAGCACGGAAAAAAACATAAAAGGTTATTTTTGTTTTGTAATTTTGAAAAAAAAAGGAAAATAAAAACTCATACATGAAAACGAAGAAAGCACTAGGAGGCCTCTTCGGCTTGTTTGGATCTTTCGCAGCCTTGGGCTTCGCTGTTCGCTTGCCGGCTCTCGCCCCTTTGCTCTTCAGCCTTTAAACACCAGAAAAAAAAATTCACAAACAAGCTTGAATAAAATAAATATACAAGCGACGGTAAAAAAAACAAAAACGAATAGATCTAATGATACAATATTATCAAAAATAAGGAAACTCACTTGCTATCAGTTCCTACCGCGTCAGCTTTCGATCTGCCTCCTTTCATGATGAATCCTGCACTAAAAATGACGCAAACCGGTGAGAATCGGTGAAAATCGGGGTGACTCGGATGAGTCAGCGCCGGAGAGACTCAGCGAGTTACCTGGTGAGGTTAGGGTTTTTGGAAGACAAAAGGATATGCTTTGTTTGTGAGTGTGTGGACCTTTGTTTTTGACTTTATGAGGCAGAGCGAAATAACGAAAGGTTGATTTTGGAGGAAATAAAAAATTTTATAAATTGAAATTACGAAAAAAATTGAAGTCCGGGTTTAGGCGGGATTTCGAAAATCTTTTGCCAAGTCACCAGTCCGAGTGATGTGATGCTATTGGGCCAATTGAGGTCTTCCTAATGTCTTGTGTTTCTCCAAAGACTCACGTGTACCATCCTCGTCTCTTCGACCTTCGTATCTTGCGGGAGATCGTGACACGAGGGCATCATTTGTAGATATTTTATATAGAGATTACACGTGCGGTCTTAGAGTAAATGACGGAAACCACCCTGTACGATGTGTCATTTCGGATGGGTAGTTGAATCTTATCAATACGCAAAAGTAGAAAGCTCCGTGACGTTGATCAGGCGTGTAATTGGAACTGTTGCCAAGAGGGCTAATGTGTAAATATACATCTTCGTTTTGGATATTTTGGAGAATAAGCTTCCATTCATCCTAGATTTAATGACAATTTTGGATTCATTCCTCAGTATATAAGGGGCTGTTTGATATTGTTTCTGAATTTGTATTTTTAAAAAATAAAACTGAGAATGAAAATAGTATTTTAATGATGCATTATTTTAAATTTAAGTATATGTTTAGTATCATTTTTTATATTTTATATTTTAAGGCTAAAAACAATAATATGAGTTCAGCAACAACTTAAGATGGTAAAAATAATAAATTTATGTTTGATAGTATTATTTTCAAAAATAATTTTTACTAAACATTTAAATCATACTTATAGTTAAAAAATAATTATTTAATTAATATATACACAAAGATACTATAAATAATTTAATCAAAATAATTATTAAAAATTACATGATGATAAAGTTTTAGTATTAGCATTAATAAAAGAAAAAAATTACTTTGTCATAATTTTTACAATGTCTCGGTTTTATGCTCCTTCGGACCGCCCCATAGGTTGAAAAATGGTATCGGCGCTTGGGAAACGTGCAAATTTTTAACGACTAACGAGCCATGGCTTGGGGGATCTTGCTATGTTTTAATTGGTTTAGGTCGTCTTTGGCAAATTTGGTTTGCGATGGGCTGTCCATGGCAGGGTGTGTGTCCACCGCAATAGTGTTTTTGGTGTGACGTGTTTTTTTTTTAAAATTTAATTATTATTATTATAATTTTAATTAATTGATGGTTTTTTTTTTTTGGGTAAATGATGATTTGTCTTCAATAATGTAGAAGTACATTTATTTGATGAATTTAATGATTTATTAAAGTTGTGAGATTTGATAATTTATTAAAAGTGTTATTATTGATTTGATAATTTTCTGAGAGTAGTGGGAGTATTTTTATTTGAAAATTAGTTTATAAGCTAATTATAAGAGAGAAAAAGTCGGAGGGCCAATTTCGAAAAATCAAAAAAAAATTTGGGCTAGTTATGTGAATTTCCTTTCAGCTGATTCCTTGGCATGACATGATATTTTTTATGTCTGCTCAAAACACTTCCTTTTCCTTCCTTGGTCTCGTCCCCAACAAAAATCAGAAGAGAAACTGAAAATACCGTCAAAAGAGAAACTGCTTTTGATTGAAATCCACAGAGGAATTTCGCTGGCTCGTAACTCTTTTTTTTTTTTTTTTTTTTTTTAAGGTTTTAATTTCTTTATATTTATTTTTTGGAACTTCAAATAATTGCTCTTGGATTAAACTAAACTAAATCAAACTAGTATCCAAATGCATAGCGCATGGTATCAGTTTGTTATGCTTTGATCTAATCAACTGTTTCTGTTAGATGATATTCAAAATTGAAGTGCAATTTTTCCAGCTTGTTCATTCATTCGTATAATCGAGAACTAAATCCCAAAGCCTTTAATCATGCTTATTTTGAACAATAATAACATATTTTCTATTTTATTTTTTGATTTCTGTGACTGTAGGTTTTATCATTTGAAGGAGTTGTCTCATCTGCTCAGATCAACTAACTCATTTGAAGCTGAAGCTGGTCGTCGTATTCTACTCAGCAATCAGTATCGTATTGAATCACTTTCTCTCTCTCACACATCAATAATCATAGTAGTATTTATTTGCCTGTCAATTGGCGTTCGGTCATGACTGGGAACGAGAGTGAGAGTGAGCTCCCAGTGCCACCATACCCTCCAATCGAGCCAACCGCATTCGACCTCATTGTCATTGGAACTGGCCTGCCAGAATCTGTAATTTCGGCCGCAGCATCCGCCTCTGGCAAATCCGTCCTCCACCTCGACCCGAACCCATTTTACGGGTCCCACTTCTCATCTCTCTCCATTGCTGACCTGACTCACTTCCTTAACTCCCATTCTACACCTTCCTCTGTCTGCCCTGATCCTCTTTACTCTGATGTTGAGATATCCAATTATGCTCCTCGACTTCTCAGCCAACACCCTAGAAACTTTAATTTAGATGTATCCGGACCGAGAGTTTTATTTTGTGCCGATCATGCTGTAGACTTGATGTTAAAGTCTGGGGCAAGTCACTATCTTGAGTTCAAAAGTATTGATGCAACTTTTATGCTGGATGCTGATGCTAAACTGTGTAGTGTGCCGGATTCACGTGCTGCGATTTTTAAGGATAAGAGTTTGGGTTTGATGGAGAAGAATCAGTTGATGAGATTCTTTAAGCTTGTTCAGGGACACTTGAGCCTAGATGAAAGCGAGGAAAATAATGTGAGAATCTCCGAGGAAGATTTGGACAGTCCTTTTGCTGAATTTTTGACTAAAATGAAGTTGCCTCACAAGATTAAATCGTACAGTCCTTTCCCGCCTGTGACTTTTTTCTCCATTATCTATTTATGGCACTTGATTGCCTGGTTGTTCTTCCGGTTGGAGATGCCTTGCCGGTTGAATCAAAAGATTTGCTTTACTCTTTCTGTTGTTGATTGCTAATGCATTCTTTTGGTTTTGTAGTATTGTTCTATATGCAATAGCGATGGCAGATTATGATCAAGAAGTCAGTGAATATGTGCTTAAGACAAGAGATGGCATCAATCGATTAGCTCTCTACAACTCATCCATTGGCAGGTTAGTGTTAATGTTTTGCCTTTTTATTTTTTTTTTATTTTGGTATTATTGAAAGTTTTGGCTCTGTACGAACTCATCTGATGACTGGCGTTGTTTTATTCAGGTTTCAAAATGCACTTGGGGCTTTGATATATCCCATTTATGGGCAAGGGGAACTACCACAAGCCTTTTGCCGTCGTGCTGCCGTCAAAGGCTGTCTTTATGTAAGGTTCAAAGGATGCCTTCTGCTTTATCTTCCTTGAAAAATTTTGTTGTATTTGAATTAGAACTGTCGCCATTATCCTTTTGTTTCTTTGCTGTCAGATATCATCCATGTAGTATTGAACAACATGATAAACAGTAGTTGTTTGTTATTTGTGGCAATGGGAATGGGAGAACTATATGAGACAAACTTGGGAGAAGGGTGTGGATCATGAAGTAACTGCTTGCTGCCTTTGTGCTTTTACTGCACCCTTTCCCTATGCCAATATGTTTCTATCAAGTTTAAGGGTGTCCAGAAAACAAAAGCTACAGTCGGTAATAGCACTTTAAGTTGCTTGGGTTGAAAGTGCAGTAGTTTTATTTCAGACACCTGATTTAAGTTTGCATTAGTGTTTCTATTCTGATTCTACTTGAGTTAATGGAATGGGTCTGCTCTTTTTGAAAAACATTGCTTGATATTTAATACCATTCTAGGAAAATGTCGAAATTTTGGTTGTTGAATGGGCTACATAAATACGAGTTGAAGGTGTAATTATTCTGTTGTACCTCTGCTGAGTTAATTTGCTCATCTTCATTTGAAATTCTATGGTTAGGTTCTGCGGATGCCGGTGATTTCTCTGCTTACGGATCAGGTCCGAAGTTTGCTTATAAATTTGGTTATAACTGGGAATTTTCTTTTATTTAACTCAATAGGCTACTTGTGTCGAAGGAATAAATTATATGGTTTTATTTGAATGCAGAATAGTGGGTCCTATAAAGGTGTTAGATTGGCTTCAGGTCAGGATATATTTAGCCACAAGTTGGTCCTAGATCCATCTTTTACTGTTCCGGGGTCATTAGCCTCATCTCATCAGCAACTGCAAGAAAGTTTTCAAGCTTTTAGTCTCAGTGATAATAAAGGCAAGGTGGCTAGGGGGATATGCATTACAAGGAGTTCCTTGAAACCAGATCTATCAAATTTTTTGGTGATATTTCCTCCCAGATGTAAGATTGACTCTTGGTACTTTTGCCTTTGCTATGCTGAGGATTTCAAGTGAAATAGAAAAGCTGTTTGCTTAACTTTTTCTTCTTTTTTGTTACCCCTCCAGCTTTGTTTCCCGAGCAGGTTACATCAATCCGAGTTCTCCAGCTTGGTGGCAATTTAGCTGTGTGTCCTCTAGGAATGTAAGATTTTTGTGTTTGTTTTGAAGCCGACTAGTATTTTTCTTTTTATCGTTTTATATGATCAAATGTTCTGGAAACTGTGCATCCCATTAGACACTATCTGCTTAGGACAAAACAAAAATTATCCCTTTGACTCTCAAATATGTAATGCCTACTTTTAATATCATGATACATATACGTGGCTAAAACTATCTTTACCCTTATATTATCTTTTGTGTGCTAATAGATGTGAGTTCGAGAAAAATTAAGTGAAACCTACTGTATATGAATTCCCTGTTTTCGGTTCTGTGCTCATTTGAAAATTAGTTGTGTCTGATACAAAAATTTAACTGCCCCCTACTTTTTAAATGAAATTTTGTGATACTTGAGTTCACATAGCTTTTCTTTTTCCTTGCTCAGGTTTGTGTTGTATTTTTCAGCTTTATGTGATGAAGTCAATCAAGGGAAAAAGTTACTACACGCAGCCTTAAGTGCTCTTCAGAAACTTCTTGTTACTGGAACAGCTGGAAATAGCTCCACCGCTCAAAGTGAGGATATGGAAGAAGCAAAACCCACTTTACTTTGGAGCGCATTGTATATTCAGGATCTAAGTTTGGTATGTTTTGCATCTGTCTTTTCCTTGCCGAAAGTTCTCTTTCATAGTTTTAAAATGTACCTGTATTGTGGGCGTGCACTGATTTTTATGTTTTTTCTTGCCCTTCTTTTTTCCCCTTTCTTTTATAAAGGGATACTGCATCATGGTTACAAAGCTGCCGTGTTTCCAGGATGTAATTCGCAAAAAGCATTATGTTCTCATTATTTTGACTTGTAATGCCTGTTTGATAGAGTCATGTGTTTATTTAGGGTCAGTTTGGATCTATTATCTCCACTCCCACACCAGATGGAAATCTGAACTACAATGATCTTTTAGATGCAACTGAAAAGGTACATCATCTTCAGCTTGTCATAACGCTTGAAGTTTTGTTTTACTAAACTGCAGTTTTGTGAAGTTCATTTGTTTGGACTAAGCATTTGTCGTCATTTTGAGATGCTGATGAAAATTTGGTTATGGCAATCAACAGCTATATCGGAAGTTGTATCCCAATGAAGAATTATTTCCGGAGACCACTTCCCCTGAGAATTCCGAAGATGATGCTGGCCTTACTCTAGAGTCCTGAAGGTATTTTGCTGGATCATATTGGTTTCTTTTATCATTACCAGGAATATTGAATCTGATTCAATTTATCCGTCTAACAGTGAACTGGCACAGAAGTTGGAGAAATACTGTGGCGGATGAAATGCCATGGCCGTCAAAAACTGTTGTGGGAACGTGGTAAGAATTTGTTTTCATGATTTTGGTAGCGTTTAAAGATTGAAGTTGTGAACTCCAGAACTTGGCAAAGTATGATTTTCTTCCTCAACATAACCGTACGACCAAATGCCGTTCACAGGAATTTTGTTACCATGCAAAAAGCAACCCATAATACGTGAGGTTTATTGTGTTTGTATATTGAATCTGCTTCTGCTTGTGATACAATAATTTTCTTTTTTTAATTTTCATTTTGATAGAAATACAGTAAAATTTTTAAAACCCAAGTCATGATTATACATGCGTGTGTGTTCGTTTCACTAACCAAACCGTTGATATCGGAAAAACAAAAAGCACCTTTTCTTTTGGTCACAACTCTCAATTTGCAGACAGGGTGTGGAGCAAACTTCTTCAAAAATTTTCAAAATCGGACAGATGCAAACGCCTATTCACTGTACGCTGTACGACGTCGTTACCGGTCAAAAACCTGCCTCAATGGCACTTTTGTTAATTCTTGTTGCAGCGAAGGTCAATTAAGCTTCCTTCAACTTGCCTAGCCGTTGACACATCTCAAACATGCATGCGCCCATTGCAGTTGATATGGCTTTCGGGAACAGGTTGTCGTCAATTTTGACACAAAACACCCCTCTGAATGAATTCAATGACGGCAAATTCCAAATGTATTTAGTCAACTAATTAGGGGTCATTTAATAAGTGAAAATTTCCGTGGCATATCAGGCAATTTAATTGAGTTTTGACGACGTCCAAGGGATTTCGAAACGCCTGAAAAAGAGTCCAAATTTGCAAATGTGCATGTACGTATTGAGATGGTAAATGACAAAATAACCTCGGATTCTTTCTAACTTCGAAGGGTAATTAATTAAATAAATAAATAATTGCTTTCTAAAAATTTTGTAATTGCTTAAGGGATTATTTGATTTTGATGTTATCCCAACATTTGATCTCATATTAGTTGTGAGTCAAATATTGAAATCTTGTGATTTATTCATATTAACATTTAAAAATATATCTATCCTTGAGTCTATTAAACAAAGGCATCATAATGATGTAGTTGTGTAAAATTTATGATTGGAGAAGGATAAATGTTAATACAATTAAGGATACCTATAAATAAATTTTTATACAAAAATCAAGCCTTCGTTTGTAATTTCCGTACAAGAAGACTTTCGTGAAAAATCAAGACTTCGTGACAGGACAGAATACAAAATTGGCAAAATACAAAGAAGAAAAGTAAAATTCCAAAAAAAAAAAAAAACACTAAAGAAAAGACATGCTAGGCTGTGAGAAGTGAAACGAGGTTGATGAAAATCATGCAAACTTGTTCTATCATCTCTTTGAGCCCAGTGTTTTTCATTGCTCTGGTTCTTATTTTAAAATCATAATGTTCTCGTCTTCGTTATGGATCCAACTCAGCAGCAACATTTCATTAAAGCTCTCTTTGTCTTTGAAAACACCATGAATAGAGGTACTTGACATCTTTGAAAAAAAAAAGTCTTTGAACCCAAATGAGATATTGTAGTTAAAAAGTTGCTTTAAGGATTGATCCTGTGTTTAAAGTTATGATTTTTTGAGTACCTGTTTTGGTTGCATGTGATTTGGCAGAGTTGGTGAGAAGCTTGCATGTCTATGGATTGAATGATGGGAAGGAGAAGCAAGTTGAGAGAGAGTTTTTGTTCAAAGAAAGAGGGTCATATGTGGAAATGCAAGCCACCCCAATTCTTAAATTGAGGGGATTTCAAGTTTCTGAGCTGTTTCAAGGCCGAGCAATTGGTTTATGGCTCTGCATTTTTGCATTCGGTGCTCAATCTTCTCTTGCCTTCGTCGACATCCCTCCTAAACTCTTAATCTCGCGGTATATTTGTTTTCACTTTTGTATTTTTTTTTTTCAGATTCTTTTGTTTTATGATGCGTTACCGGCAGCTGTTTCAAATTTATTGTTCAATTTAATAAACCTCATCGCCAATTTTATCTAAGGATATGGAGTAATATGTAGAGAATGAAATGCAAAGGCTTTATTTCTTTCTTTTTGTTTAGAATTGAAGTTTGTTTTATTTGGTTATTTTGTCATTAATGGATGTGCTTTGAATAATGCATGTTGATTAAAACCCTTGGAAGCAGCATTAACAAAATGATCTGATTATGTGTTTTATGCTGCAGTATTATTCCTTTGTTCTCTGTAAAAATTTTGACATCAGTTGTTGAGTCTTAGATGCCTCCGTTTGGATTTAGAGAAGCAAGAAAAGCAGTAATCAAATGGGCCCCCACTGGAAGCCTTAATAAATATGCTAAAGTATCTCTTTGGACACGTTTAGAGACATTATTATAAAATTGAGCCTTTCTCGTGTTGTATCAGAGGTGCCTTCATGTGAAATAACTTATGATCACAAAAAATACCAAGAGAACAGATATGCTTAGAAATGATATGATAATAACCACTACACTTGTGAGAAATCTCTTTCTTAGATATAATATTTTTCTTCTTGTGCAAATTACAGAGAGAAACTGCTTAGAAGACATTGTTGTACTCCCAGTAAGCCATTACTGTGCTTTTTATGCTGGGAGACAAAGCTTGAGTCTGTTGCTTTATCATTGTGATGCTTTGGCTTCAAAGCTCTGATCTATAGTTATCACATTCTTACTAGATTTGTTCAAACTGTCCCATGGAAAATTGAATGATTTTCATGTTTCTAAGGATTTTAATTGAGTTCATTGTTCCTTTTTAGGCAGATTTTAATGAATCACTTAAACCTTTCCCTAAATGAGGACATTTTTAGGATCTTATTCCTGTTCCTCCTTTTAATTAAGGGTCTTTTTTTCTTTAAAATTTCCGCAAGGACAGAAACCCAAAGCTCAAGTCAATTCCAAAACTGGCCAATGATCTCCAAATGATTTTTCAATTGAGCTGCGGAACAGAAAACCAAGAGCTATTGCAGTCAACATTGAAGGAGATGTGTGAAATGAGCAGAAGTCATTGTTATCGGTCTAGAAGGACTCCACAAGTGTTTCATCAAGATCTTAATTGTGTTCCATATTCAGTCTCTACATGTGAATATTCTGGAAGCCAACAAATTGAACAATGTGGACCTGGTTTGTGTACTTAGTTTTTTCGTTGTTCTGCTGAGTGTAATTGTATTAATATTTAATTACTTGTTCTTAAAAGGAATAAACAAGTCATTTTCAAAATGCTGCCAAGTGTGTACTTTACTATTTGGCCGGGTGGATTTCGATTGTAAATAAATGTGATATATATCTTACACAAAGGGGAAAAGGTTGCAGGTACTATGGACAAGAAGAAAAAAAGGGCCACATCTGAAGATGTAGCTAAAATTGATTTGGAAGATCTTGTGAAATACTTTGATCTTCCAATTCTAGAAGCTTCGACAAGATTGAATGTTGGCCTCACTGTTCTGAAGAAAAAGTGCAGAGAATTTGGTATTCCTCGTTGGCCACATAGGAAGATCAAATCCCTCGACGGTCTTATTCATGAGCTCCAGGTCCTTTCTCTTCTTTCAATTTTACTATGTTAAATTTACAGAATTCTCATCACCAATTACTATTTCATGACAAAATTATCCTCACAAATTATTATTTTATGATAGACCCTTCGACTTAGCAGAATTCTAGGTTTCATTTCTTATCCAGGAATCAGATCCAATTTACCTTGTAAACGTGCTACACGACACACTAATTTTCCATATTACTCATAGACTTACATGGTCAGTTTACAGCCAACATATCAATGTCTCAGCACCAAACATCAACGTGAAATTTTGATGGTGATGATCACCCCCAACTCCTTAAAGTGAATCAGTTACCTGCAATTTGCGGTGGAATTAATTGCTGTCCATCAGTGACCTTTACACTATTGAATGCTATGTAATGCTTATGCTCTTTGATTAATGTAGTGTGCAAACATCTTTCACTACATATTGGCATGCTTGTTTTAAGAGAATGTCAAATAGGAGGCAAATTGTGAGCATGTTTGTTTATTACGGAATGTATGCAGGAGGTGGACCATCAACAGCCAGGGGGTGAAGCTGTGGGCACAGCAGTTGCAAAGAGGCGGCAAATGTTGGAGGAAGAAAAGGAAACCATTGGGAGGAGACCGTTTGTGGAGATACAGCGTGAAACAAAGAAATTCAGGCAGGATATTTTCAAGAGAAGGCACAAAGCTAAAGCTCTTAAAATACAAACTAGTCAGTCTCCCTCAAGTCAACAGCTCTAAACCTAAATGATATGGATAACCGGAACAAGAACTCGCCTCTTAGGACTTTATATTTTATTTATTTATTTATTTTTTTTGGTTGATCAAACTTTCCCATATTTTAAGTTCTGCTTCTGATGTTAATGACTAATGATGGCTAGATTTGTAAAACTGTTGTCGAGTTCCCATCATATCAAGTGGCAATTATGTTGTGAACTCCTTATATACGTTTTTCCATTTCAGTCATCATTGCGAGTTAAATCAATCAGGCATGCCCTCCGCCTCTGCTGGGTTAACCTGGCAGACAGACATACATTGTCGTGTCTTATATATGTGAGTTGATACATTTTGAAGTGTTTCCCTTCTAAGTTCTAATTAACTTGAGTGTATGAAAGGAAAGATGCCTTTGGTTTTCTTATATAAATACCACATGCGGTCTTTACTCTATTTCAGGATGTTTTTGCTCTTTCGCTTGAGTCAAACAGAGGAAACGGAATAGTTTCCTTCATTAGTGCTGTTTATTTTAGTGTACTGATTCATCTGTTTGTCAAACATGTTTGACGAATATGTGCACCAAAATATAAAAAAAAGGGTCAACTTTTAAGGTCTGGCTCAGAGCGCTGAGCTAGGCATGTGGTTCATTTCAATGTTGCTTAGACGGTTTATTACATTAATGCCACCATCGCAAATTGGTAATTGATCACGAGTTAAATTCAGGACGTTAGCATTGGTTTGCACTTGGGTTGAAATTGCATGGCAATTTCAACTGCACCCCATCCTCCCTTGCTTATCACGCTTTTGCGACTTTTGTGGATGGATGAATATACGCAGTAGCGGAGTGTAGACCCCATTTCCGAAAAGTCAATGGCATCAGATTTTAATTAAAAATTGTTTATTTGGTTTCTTCCTCTTGTCTTGGGTTGGGTATAAGGATAACAATAAGAATAATAATAATAATTTAATGCTCAGCATGAGCAGCAATCAATCATGGTTTTTGAGTTCCGAATTGCCAGCAAATGCAAATATAAATATTATATAAATCCAGTGCTGATTAGTTAATGAGTTCCTCCTCCGCAGAATTTTACAGTAGCGTATTCGGCGGACTTGGTGCCATCGACTGCTGTGACGTAAGGGTGGGTCGTTGACTAATGACGAGTACGGTTTTTAGTTAAATCTGTTACAGTAATTGCACAAAAATAAAATATAATTGCCGCCTGAGTTGAGTTGAAAAATGAAGATGTTAAATTAAAAAAAAAAATAAAAAATCACGTCTTTTGATTTTGGTATAAAATTGGACCCGGGAAGACAAAGACAAGTTGTGGAAGAAGAAATAAACAAGGTGGGTTCATGGTAACCTCCTCAAAGAAAGAAAGAGTTAAGAGAGAAAGATTATTCAAACAATTGCCCACGACAAATAATGCTCTGTGTGTGTGTGTCCATATATAGATATAAAACCCACTTTTGCGTTCCTTTAATCTCTACTTTTCCTCCTCTGTCTTTATAAATCTCCAATCTTGACCCTTACCTTTAGCGCACACAAAATTATGCAGCTATTGTTCTTAAAATAGCTACAAAAGAGACGCACAAGAGTTTGATATGGGAAACTGTTTTGGATCTTTATTTGTTGCGTCTAATTCCAGCAGCAATAACATCAATGCTAATGCTTCATCTAGCTCTGCAGGTACCTTTTTCCTTTTTCTTTGCTTGGATTCTGTTGACTTTCGTTCATTTCATGTTAATCTTTTGCTTATATTATCTTGTTGATTTCCGAATTGCTTAGGTGCATATAATAAGTATGGGCATACCATGGAAATATCAGCCACTAGCAGCAGTGCAGGCAAAAGTCAATTCTCACAAGCTATCAGTGAAGCTGGGGTTGAGGAGGCAAGTCCAAATGGGCAGATTTTGGAGACACCAGATCTCAAAGTTTTCAGTTTTTTGGATTTGAAGTCTGCAACCAAGAACTTCAAGCCTGATTCTCTGTTGGGTGAAGGTGGTTTTGGGAGAGTGTACAAAGGTTGGGTTGACGACAAGACATTAGCTCCTTCTAAGACTGGACTTGGAATGGTGGTTGCTATCAAGAAATTGAACCCAGAAAGCATGCAAGGATTTGAAGAATGGCAGGTATTTATTTTTAATTCACTCTTTCAATTCTTATCCAAGAGTCCAATTTTTGGCATCCGAAAAAGAACTGAAGCCAATTAAGACAACAAACAAAAGGGGCGAGTGCTGGTGACTGGTGTTGTTGGCTACCTACTTAGCTTCAATCATAAACCTCCTTTTGCGTTGATTAAAGTTTAAGGCTGATAATTGACGAGATGTGTTCATAAGATTAATTATCTTCAAGGAATCTCACCAAACTTTCAAGAATATGTATGTGCTGGCTTTTATTGATAAGATTTTCAAATTTGAATAAAGAGATTTTGTCAGTAAACAAGATATTTTCATTAATGTCATTAGGACCAATGCTAATGCCAATTGTTTTCATTTAAATTTGATTACTTTTACAGTCAGAGGTGAACTTTCTAGGAAGACTTTCTCATCCCAACTTGGTTAAGCTGTTGGGATATTGTTGGGAAGATAAAGAGCTGCTCCTCGTGTATGAGTATATGCAGAGGGGAAGCTTGGAAAATCATCTTTTCAGAAGTAAGATAAAAGCAAATTAATCACCAAAAGGAATCCATGTCCATGGATATTTTGTATTGATTCTTGGATTGTTTGGTTGTGCAGGAAATCCTTCTATTCAACCACTTTCTTGGGATATTCGGCTTAAAATTGCCATTGGAGCAGCTCGAGGTTTGGGTTTTCTGCATACTTCAGAGAAGAAAGTCATTTACAGAGATTTCAAGGCCTCCAATATTTTGCTTGATGGGGTTGGGTTTTTATTCGATTCTCACCTATTAATCTATGTTTATTTTAAACGACATTATATATACATATACATACATACGTACATTATATATATATATATATATGTGTATATATATATGTATATATATAAATGCCTTAGGTATGCAATTCTATATTCTGTTTTGCTTCCTAGGATATATGCATGGATCAAATATCTGACTTTGCTTAAATACTCTAACAGCTTTGCCTTTGTCTTTTCTTGTGTTTTTTCCTTTTATAGAACTACAATGCTAAAATATCAGATTTTGGCTTGGCAAAGTTGGGGCCCGCTGGTGGAGAGTCACATGTTACAACCAGGGTTATGGGCACATATGGTTATGCAGCTCCAGAATATGTTGCAACAGGTAATTTTTATCTCCTCTCCGCTAAATTTGGAAATGTTATAAATGTTTGCATGTATCTTTAGAAGTATTGAATGGGGAAGTCACTGTTGTTTGAGAATTGAGACAATTTCACTATTCAAGACACTAGTAATGCGTACATTGCGTGGTATAGGATCAAGGGAGAAGACCTGAAAATTGCCTTTGACAGAGCTATTTGAGCTGTCTTTCGGTTAAACAAATTAGCTATGCTTACGTCACTATTTGATCTTCATGATTGTACAACAGGTCATTTATATGTGAAGAGTGATGTGTATGGATTTGGTGTTGTGCTGCTTGAACTGTTGACGGGTTTAAGGGCACTTGACACTAAACGCCCAACTGGACAGCAAAATTTGGTTGAGTGGTTGAAGCCAATGCTGTCTCAGAAAAAGAAGCTTAAAACTATAATGGATGCACGGATAGAGGGCCAGTATTCGTCTAACGCAGCGTTGCAGGCAGCACAGCTCACCCTAATGTGCCTAGAATCAGATCCTAAAAGGCGCCCCTCCATGAGAGAAGTTCTGGAAGTGTTGGAACAAATAGAAGCAGTGCCAATAGAAAAACCAAAGAACTCCATGTTTACCAGTTTGCATTCTGCACCTCATCGCCGTGCACAACGACCCATTCATCATCGCTCCCCACTTCATACAGGTCACCGTGGCGGCAGCGTCTGAGACGGAAACCGAATTTATGCTGACACAAAAGAGTATCGTTCCTATTTCTTAGAATGGAATTTGTTCTACCTACCATTATTCTTTCTTTAGTTGAATTAATCATGACAAGTTTTGAATTTTAGTCCTGGTTTGTGCTGAATGATGAGATGATGAAGTTGTAAAACTAGAGATTTCCCATTGTCTTGTCTGATGTAAATGTGACTGGACACTGGAGTGAAGTTGAATGGTCACGGCCAAGAAAATCTAATTAATCTAGAGTTAAAAGCAGAAGAACAAGGCAGCGCATTGTTGCTAATTTGCTGCAAAATTGAGAATATGAATCACATACATATTAACATACGTACGTACACTACTGTATCGAATACGAGATGTCTGGTCAATAATGACGTGAAGAAAGTCTTGAAATGGGCCTGCTCAGAAGAGTTGGACTTTGGAGCCCATACCATCATGAAGCGCTCTTTTCCCGCGTCAATAAGTAACAACCGCAGGTCAAGCTCAACTTATTGTTCTGCGACTTTTGTATCCCATCCCCACGTTTCGTTTTGTCCGTTTATATGGCATTTTCGCAGTTGCCACGTGGTCGTTGACTCGTTGTTCAGTTTTGGTCCAAATAAATAAATAAATACTCTTTGAGTCTGACGTGACTTTTGATCTTATGCTTTGATATTGGTGATGATACCTTTCGTCGTTAGGGTAGGTTTTGCTCCCGCTTGAACCAGTGACAGAGCGAGCGTCTTAGGTTTTGCTCTGGCTCTGCTCATCTTCGTTTGACTCTTACAAGTCAGCGGTCATCTTTATTGCTTTCGCTTGTGAGTTTTCTTTTCTTTCTTTTTCAGTCTCGCTGTGTTTGTCGAAATGCGGCACTTAATTTTTTTTTTTTCATTTGTTTGCCATTGTAATTAGCTTAGCTTTCAACTTACATCATGGTGAATCAATTGTTGATGGATAATCATAACCTTCCATTACACTGCCGCCAACTGTTCTGTTTTACTTTATAGTTAATGGTGGCTGTTTACTGTTTCTATGCTTATGCTTTTCTTTAAGAAAAATAAATTTTGAAGGCTGTTAATTCTGGTTATTGAACTTTGATTGCCTTCGAAACAGGTTTTTTTCCCCCCCTCGACGATACTAGTTAAGGTTTGTAAAATGGTAAGATATGATGATGCTGGTGGTGCTGCTGCCACTACTCCAACTCAGTTGCTTGAGAGTTTGGGTAGTTTTATGAGGAGATGCTTGTTTCGTGTTCTAGCAGTGGGTCCGATACCCCATCACTTTGCCTTTATTATGGATGGAAACCGAAGGTATGCCAAGAAGCTGAATGTGGAAGAAGGGGCTGGCCACAAGGAGGGGTTCTCATCTCTTATATCTGTGCTTAAGTATTGCTATGAATTAGGAGTGAAGTACGTGACAATCTATGCCTTTAGCATTGATAATTTTCAAAGGAAGCCTGCTGAGGTTCAAAACTTGATGGATCTATTACTGGAGAAGATTAATGAGCTGCTCAAGGAGCAAAGTATTGTCAACCTGTATGGTATTAGAGTTTATTTTATTGGTAACTTGAAATTTTTGAGTGAGCCTGTGAGGGTTGCAGCAGAGGAAGTGATGATGGCTACTGCAAGAAACAGCAAGGTTGTGCTTCTAGTCTGTCTGGCTTATACTTCAGCTGATGAGATTGTGCATGCTGTTCAAGAGTCCTGTAAAAATAAGTCAGATGAAAGTCTAGCTGTCAATGCAAATCAAGTTTCAAATGGTGTGATTAATGGAGCAGAAAAGGTTGAGAAGATATACAGTTTGACGGTGCCTAGTATTGAAGAATCCTGCAAGGAAAAGGCAAGTAGAGTTTGTAATGGGGCGATTGAAAGAGTTAAAGGCACTGAGGATATCAATGGTGCAACTGTGTGTACTGATGGAGTATCCTGTGACTATAAAAGTGAAGCTCAAGCATTGAGGGCTGGTAGAATTGGCAATGGTGTGACTGAAGGATTTGAAGAGAAGCAGGGGAATAATCCTATTATAAATCTGGTAGATGTTGAGAAGCACATGTACATGGCTGTTGCTCCAGATCCTGACATCCTGATGCGAAGCTCTGGTGAGACCCGCCTGAGCAATTTCCTCCTTTGGCAAACAAGTAATTGCCTGTTGGATTCTCCAGCTGCATTGTGGCCAGAGATTGGTTTGTGGGACCTGGTATGGACAGTGTTAAACTTCCAACGAAATCACTCCTTTTTGGAGAAGAAGAAGAAGCAGTTGTAACATTTATGACACAAAATAACAGTATTCTAGAGGGGGAAGTTGTACATTGGTTCGAGGTACCATTGTCGAATTTGCGTGAAAGCTTTGGAGCTGGAGTTTGGAACGAACCTCACCTTCTGCTCTCCCTTCGCACTACTTTGCATTATATGCCTGGGTAATAAAAAATTTGGTGGATGTTAGAGACTAGCATGGTCTCTAATGTATGAATCTGGTGCCATATTGGAATTACTTGTACAAGTATAATGTTGTCATCTCGAATTTTAAATTATGATGAAAAACTTTAAAATAAAGCGTTTTGTATACAAGCGTGCAGTTTGTATGCTTGAAATTTGCTGTCAATCTGGCAAGTAACATTTTGCTTTTCAGATCGGTATTGACATCATTGGGGTTGCTTATCAGTCCATGTTTGATCAAATGTTACTAAATGCATGTTGTGTGAAAAGATACACCAGCAAGCATGTAGTAGCATCTTCGGTTAAAATCTTGCGTGTCAACCTATGCGTACTTTCATTTGTAGATTTCTTATTAACTGCCCGTGAAATCTGTTACCTGGACGTTAACTGTCCTCCTTCAGCT
Source organism: Citrus sinensis (assembly GCF_022201045.2). Classification (NCBI taxonomy): domain Eukaryota; kingdom Viridiplantae; phylum Streptophyta; class Magnoliopsida; order Sapindales; family Rutaceae; genus Citrus; species Citrus sinensis. Next base: position 419,508 of record NC_068562.1, read on the forward strand.
ACCTTCTTACAAAACGATTTCATGGCTATCACCAATTAATTAGTTCATGGTCAAGAAATGAGCACTTGGTTCTCTGAAAAAGTTTATAATACCAAGTTGAAAGGGGAATAATAAGAAAAGGACCATCGCTTATTTGAAGATGGATTTTCTAATTATTTTCTTGCATCTCACCTTTGAAAAATAAAGGATGGAGCAAGTTTCCCATGCGGTCTGTTAGGGAAACAATCTTCACGGGGTATCACTCGTTATAATCTCTCAAAAACGATTAAGAATGGTTCCAACTGATAGATAATCACGTGAAGATTAATCTGGCAACATAGCTCTCCTCTATTAATGTCTATAGACCTTAGAAGCCCATAAATTTTGCTACCAATGCTTCGTGAAACTGATCATAAGCTTCCTCTCATGATATCAGTTAAAAGTTGCTAAAATGGCAAGGTATAGTCATAGAGCTCGTTCAAACCTATTGTTTGGAATGCGGGTATTTGCATGAGAAGTTGCCTGTTCCAGATTCTGTGCCTGACAGTTTGTGTTCAGCATTGACAATTTTAAGAGAAAGCCTGATCAGGTTCAAAAGCTGATGGATCTATTGCTGGAGAAGATCAACTGGCTTCACAAAGAAGAAAGTATTTGTGCACCAGAATGGGGTTAAACGTGTATTTCTTTTGAAACTTTGGATCAACTGGCTTCTCAAGGAAGAAAGTATTTGTGCACCAGAATGGGGTTAAGACTATTTCTTTTGAAACTTTGGACTTTTGAGCGAGCATGTCAGTGATGCAGCAGAGAAGGTGATGAAAGCTATTGTGGATAACAACAGGGGCAGTGCTTTCAATCCGTCTGGCCTATGCCTCAAGCGATGAGATTGTACATTCTGTTCAGTAATCTTGTATGCATAAATCGGATGATGTTCAACCACCGAAGATAAACAGTTTGATAGTGCCTGTGCCCGATGTTCAAGAATACTGTGAAGACAAACTGGATGGGTCCCAAGCTCTGAAAGAGAAGATTGACGAGGACACTATAAAAAAGCTGGTGGATGTGGAGAAGCACATGTTCATGGCCGTAGCTCCAGATCCTGATATCACGATCCGAAGTTCTGGTGAGACCAGACCGAGCAATTTCCTTCTTTGGCAGACGAGTAACTGCTCATTGTATTCTCCGGCTGCACTGTGGCTAGAAGAGAAAAAGAAAAGGCAGTTCTAACAATCTTGATTATAAATGTTTTGTTGAATTAATTTGCAGTATTTGAGGTTGCCAAATTCTTCTTGTCATTGCTGGTCCTGCCGGTTGACAATGCAAGTTTCAAAGGCATGCTTTGCTATGGTGAATTATATGTAATATGTGGGTTATACATCCCTCTTCCTATATTATTCTTTGTTTTTCTCTTAATAGACAGCATTGCCAATTTGGAAGATGATAAGGATTAGTGCCTAACAAGGAAGAATTCCATTATTAAACTACGTTATGGGATGAATTTGTTTGTATCCTCTGTAAGTCATTTTTTGCAAAAAAAATTTCCACATATATTCTTCAATTACACAAAAAGGAAATATAAAGAAGAAGAGACAGATGGGGACGCGCGCATAAGTTCTTGTTTTATATAGTTTGATGCAAGTTTACTTGTAAATGAACTTTCATTAATCTCTCCAAAGATTCTTCTCAAGTAATGACCAGTGTAAGGAGTCTGTAACACACTTAACAATGAAGAATGCATTAGCAAAAGGAAGCAGTAAAAGCAGACTATAAATCCATGACAACATCCAAGCTAACTAATAATCACAGCTGAGACAAACAGAGAACATAAAGTTTAAAACCTGGCAATACCCAAAAATGAAAATGTATGTAATTTGCGACTGCAATAAATAATGTACAGCCAAATGCATCCAAGCATTTTGCAATTTTAGGATGTTAAAAACAACATATTTATCAAAATAAAGTTAAATGATACCTTAACCATTCAACACAACAAAATCAACCATATAAGAGAATAATCTCATTTCTCATACAAAAGAATGGCTAAAGCTTGAGTACTGTTAGTCTGCTGCTACTAGTATACTAAGCAGCAAGAAGGGTAAATAAGGAACAGGGCACTTGATATAATATCTACATAGAAACAATCTGTGGATAATAATCATAAGCAAAAAGCAATCTATATGTCTATTTGAAAAAAAAAAAAAAAAATCACAGAATGTGACATTGCTCTGGAATACTTAAAGAGAAAAAAAATCAAACAAGAAAAATTGTCAATCCAGAAGAATTGGAGCTGTGCTGAGAGTGGCTTATCAGTAATATTCTTTAAACAAACAAAACAAAACAAAAAAAGGCCACAGCATCCATCCTATCTCGGACCCAGATGATCCTTACTTGGTAGAGCAATTATCAAAATAAATACAATTGATTTTACATGTAGGGAAATGAAATCTTTAGCTGGAAAAGGGTATGAAGACTACATATCCCCATCACAAACCACACTATACTCTTCATTATTAACAAGTAATTTCTTAAACTGGAAATTTCTCTTAGTATATAAAAGACTTTCATGATGTCTCCAATGTTCATTTCAGAAATGCATAAATCTCATATGAAGATGATGATTTTTTTTTCATAAGATTAAAAATCAATAAATCACGTACTGTGTGAATAAAATTAAATTCTAAAACCATAGGGGAAAAAATCCACTTACAAAGATGGGAAAAAATCGAGGCTGTTCATCCCCAAAACTATTTTTATGTTCAACAACAAAACGAACAATCGCAGCAGCAGCAAATGAAACATTATCTTCATAAGTGAATGCAAAATCAACGTTGAGGCTTGTGTAGACGAGGCCGATTGCAAAATAACCGACCTTTAGCCCTCACAAATGCAGCTAGAGCAACACTTAGGCTTGCCCATATGAATGAAAACAAAAGGTGTTTAAGATCATATCGAACTGCAGAGAACAATGAAAATAAAAATAGGAGTTAGTCTTCTTGGTGATACTCACTCTAGAGATGTAAACAAATGAGCTGTAGAGCTGTAAAATATACATCTGTTTGGACAAGCAAAACCAGACTCACCTTGCCTCAATGATAGGGTTGCAAAAAATAACCCAGTCAACACCAATGATAGAGCTAGTGGAAAAGACTGCAGAGAAGATGAAGAATATTTAGCAATTGCGTGCACAAGAAAATAACTGGAAATGTCTATAAATAAGCTATTTAAGTGAACATGTGAACCTATGTTTAACAATTAAACTTGTACTCACAGCCATAGCCTCAAGGCCAGCATTTTGAGATGGAGGGGCTATATCACGACTGACAGAAACAATGTAGTGTCCTTGTAGGAGATCAATTGCATCCTGCACGTAAGAGCCATAAACATAAAGAAAGTCGGAATTGTTTTGTTTAGTCCAGAATGTAGAAGTTCACTATCGTTTGTTTGTCAATACTTGAGTATCCAAGTTAAATGGCCAAAAAAAATATATATATTGAAGCATACTAGCCTGTTTTGTTCCGTCACAGAAGTTGTTCAAATAATAGCGTGCAAGGGCATTCCATCCATCATTAAGGATCCCTTGCATTGTCCGCTGGCCACATCTATAATCAAACCAACGGAAATTTAAAGCACAAAAGTTACAGAGCAGTTATTCAACCAAAAGTACAAGATCAACTGAGAAAATTAGAAAATTTATGGACACATTTTACAGATAACAAATGTGTTTATTGAAACCAGGAACCAGATCTACATTATCTCTGCAGCACACAGGCACACAGACCAGATCTACATTATCTATGCAGCACATAGGCACACAGATCTCAGAAGGGGTGTTTTGCATCTTCAAAGGAAATTAGCATTCTAACCACAGGAGTTAGATAGCAGCAAGCTGAATAAATTTAAATCATATACCAGCACAAAGGCATTAATGCTCAATATACAACCAAAATGCATCTCAAAAATAAGTCATAAAGCTTTCACCCATGTTCTTAAGACTAAGGTGACATCCACTAGTTAGATAGCAGCAGGCTGAATAAATTTAAATCATATACCAGCACAAAGGCATTAATGCTCAATATACAACCAAAATGCATCTCAAAAATAAGTCATAAAGCTCTGAATAAATTTAAATCATATACCAGCACAAAGGCATTAATGCTCAATATACAACCAAAATGCATCCCAAAAATAAGTCATAAAGCTTTCACCCATGTTCTTAAGACTAAGGTGACATCCACTACTCAATACACGCAGACAACAATTTGGAGTAATTCTATGTAGAAGTACCTGACAAAATCTCCTTTCAGAGCAGGAGTTCCAGAATATTGTAGGCTAATATCGTCCCCATGATTAGCCCATACTGAAAATAAAAATGCAAAATGTTAATAGTGCTAGGCAAATCACTAGTATAACAAGTTGTAAACATCCATTATAGCAACTAATTGGAATAAGAAAAATCAGTACACTCACATATTTTAAAGTTTTCATCAAAATTCAGATGACTGTTAATAGTTTCTTCAGCACCAAAAATGCCTATCCTTCTTAGTTGGACCTCCAACATATTTCGACCTATCATGCTCTGCAAATATAGGTTAGTATAGTGATAATGAGCAAATAGAACTACAACCAGAAGGCATAAGTAATCCCATTATAACTTCTATCTATTCACACACGCTCATGTGTTTGCTGCCACCAGTCACTAATAGTAGAAGTAATCTGTAAGCTCCAAGGTCGCTGCGTATGCATCAGACTTAAAAGCTTGATAAAGAGAAGACAAATGACAGTGATCAGAAAAATTATATCTCTAATTAAAATCAACCTACCTGTGTAACGTTTGTACGGTCCAAGCAATCAATACAATTCGTCCTCACAACTCCATGTTGCTCCTTCATTTTCTCACCCTTTTCATTCAGCAAAAGATACCTATTAATTTTAAACAAGGTTAAATGCAGAAACAAATAACTATTACAAACAATATTGGCAAATAAACTCTCAGTGAATAGATATCAGAGAAACATGAATGTCTCAACAGGAAGAAATGAAACAAAAAATAACGGAGTGCGAGCACCAAAATTATACATTTAAAATTAGTGATGATCAGAAAGAAACCTACCCATTTTTCTCGAGAAAATCCTCAATTTGCTCAAAGAGGATAGAGAGACGCTCAAAATGAACGTGCCCGCAAATACGATGAAAATCAAAGTGGAGATATCTACAGTACCAGTAGGTGTTTGCATTAGATGAAAGAAATTTTATTTAAAGAAAAAGGTTAGAAGGAAGGCACTCTACCTTACATCATCACTAGCAACATTTTGCATTGCATTTCCAAAGTTTTCACACAAGCGTCCCTCACCGCCATGCTGATAAGAGCAAGTGGCACAATAATGATGAATAGCTCAGTTGGTACTGCAAATATGCATGCAGATACAACAGATAAAAGTGCATGGGCTGCACAGCGCATGTTTCCTATAAGCTTTTAATTTGATATCTTGCCACATAATAAATGCTCACTTAGTAATTGGGTGGGTGCATATCAGCAGGTAGTAAGATTTACAAATATCAGGTAAGCCCCTAAAGTTACAACATAGAGAGAAGAATATGCACCTTGTTGACAAGATCAACAGCCAAAACATTGCCATATTTTTTTCTTAAATCAAGAAAATGTCGCTCTACTACTCGAGGCTGCACGATATAGAGTACATCAAAACTTATTCCAAGCAGAAAGGTTTAGTATGGTACAAAACAATGCAATACAAATAACAAATAGTACTCACAGCTTCCTCAGCTCTCAAAATCTCAAATTTAGGCTTATATGTCAAATCAACAGTTTGCTCCCAGAGAAATGGAATCGACCCTCGAACCTGCAAAATGAAATAAAAATAATAAATAAAATGAGACAGTGATGATGAAGATCTATATGAGTATAATGCACAGTTGAAGGGTTCATAAAAAGGTAACCTGAACAAATGATGCCATAAACCCATTCATCTGTACAACCTGTTCAGTCTCCACAAAGTTAGCAACATACCCATCAGAATCAGCACCTCTTCTCCACATCCGTGTCCCTGATTTTCAAATTACTCTTTAACTGTGTTAGAATGAAAATATAAACCCAATTCTTGATGCTAAAGTTAAAAGCACTAGACAATTAAATGGTAATATATTGGGGCAACAAGGCAGCATGAGGCTATATGCTTTCACCTCAGTCAATTCCTCCACTAAACAGTATATCAATAAACAAATATTTTTAAAGAAAGAAGGACAAAAATATAAAGTAAACATATCAGAGCAAGAGGTTATTAGAACTGAAGATGCCATTCTAGCTTTCAATACCATTTCTCCTAGTGCATCTCCTGGCGATCAGAGTAACATCAATAATGTCTCTTCCAACGGCAGTTTGAAAATGATGAAAACCTAGTGATCGGTTAAGGAAGCACCTCAAGTAGAAAGACAATCAGGGGGAAAAGCAGAACACAATGTCCATGCAATAGCAGAACAAAAAATATATATTTCCATCTCACAGGGGCAGAAGGCTGAAGCAAGTAATGTCATAAGGATACTCCCTTGTATAACAGGTAGTAAGAAAGGATCAAGCTGCAGGAGGATGCATAAGAAATGATTAGCAATTCTAAATGCAGATGTTCAAAGAAAGTACGAAATAAGCAAGTTAAAATAGAAACAACATAGGCAACACAATCTCACCTTGTTATCTATGAGCGCTTCCATCAAATAATTGTTCCAGAGAAATCTAGGTTCCGCCTGTAGCAGATAATAGCAACATAAACAAAAGTTCTAGTTTTCTACACATCAATCACAAGGAGACATTGGCGAAACTTGAACATCTCAAACATGGAGATTTATAACCATAGGTATCGGCAAAAATGAAAAAGGAAAAAAGAAAAAAAAAAAAAAAAGGCCCCAAACAACAAAGCTTACCTGTCTCCAAAGAGGAAGCAATTTAGATTCATCACCCAAAGTATTCAATCGCTGTACACTGTAACATCAACACAATGATCAAAATCTAAATAGAGAGCGAAAAGTATTCCATAAATGCAGAAAAACAGTTCACCTGAGTGTTAAATTGGTGTCGTATGAGAAATACAGACCAGGAGTCCTCTCAGCAAGCTTTAGCAGACGAGAAAACTCGGCCTCCACCTTTTTCTGCCAAATTTTTAGCATCCGAAATTCAAGAAATTTTCTAATTGGGATACACACAAAGGCCAGAGTAAATCAGCAGCAGCAGTAAACTGACCTGTTCTGCAGAGGAATTATTAAGAGAATGATCGCATGGAAGAATCTTCAAAGATGCAACTTTATAGATAGGATGCCCCAAATACGATCCAACACATTCACGCTCCGTTATTACTATCAAATACGACCCTAATAACATACATACATACAAACAAACAAACAATCAAAGCTTAATAATAATTACACTTACACATCAAATTGTCCTCCTTTTCACATAAAAAATTAAAATAAATGAATAAATCTTAAAATCAACAGAACGATACACAAAAAATGTGTATATATATATATATATATAAACAAAAATAAACCTGCCAAAAGCTTAAGCACGCCAACGACGCCAAAAATAGTGCGAATTTTAGGAACTCGAAGGATAGAACATTCAGGAACTTCATGAATCAGATTCATGGAGCCATCGGCGCGGCTGATTGCCAAAGCCGAGCCGCTGGAGCCGTCGGTGGGCTCCACGATGAACTGATCCGGAAACTCCCATAGTCGCATACGAGTATACAGCTTCTGTCCCGACTCTGCCCTCTCCATCATTATTTATCGCAAATCTAATTCAGTAGAAAAACAAAATCTGACATTTAATTCGTTCAGTTTGTCTTAACTTTCACTTTCTCGTGCAATCAAACAGCTGCTGTTTTGTTACGTGAACGGAGATCGCGAATTCTTTAGAATGAGATCTGCTCAAGGCTGTTGTTTGTGTTTTTGTGTGCGTGTGTGGGTGCTATTTTCAAACTGTAACGAGAACTTTGGGCGGAATATTATTTTTCAACCGATTTACTGAAACTTTGCAGGACGACTTTGCCCGCGTCAAGGGTTCAGTAATTTATACGTGGCACCCATTTACTGGTTGTTATTTTTAGTGTGCGTCTATATAAAAATGTGATAGTAATTTTATTATATTAATCGAAAACATATATAATGATTAATCGTACATAGAGCAAAAATGAAGCGTGTTTTATCTGACGAACGAGAGACGTGGCCTGCACAAAACGGACAGTAAATTAACCTTCACTGCTGGTACGTGGTAGCAGTACACAGCACAACTGATGACAAACATCAAGAATAATAAAATAATATTACACATATTAGTGGCCACGAAACCAACATTAATTATAGTTAGAAGTGACAAAGAAGTTGCATATATGTGCAAACAACAAATGTATAAATTTTTTTAGTAATTTGATCTAATAATATGTATGATGATCGAACAAGTAAGTAAATTTTGTAAGAAGTGATTGATCATAAAAACAAAATAATATTTAATTTGTTAATAAATTAATCAGGCAATACTCATGAGTAGGGGAGTTCAAATAAAAACGTCGTCCATTAGTTAGCATACAATCGGTTCCTTAATTCAACCCCAGATGGCCAGATATAGCAGATGCGGTCAGGTCAGGAGCAAGATTCATATATAAGAGCGTGAAGTTGGGGCGGCTCACCCTCAACGTAGATGCCCCGGTCGCTTCTGCCACCGTGGACCTGAAACTTTTGCCACTTTTTAAGGTAACAAGCCGTTGGCCTTTCTGGAGTTACATGTGACTGCATCTGCTTGATGATGACGCACCATCATCATCGAGTCCTGAGATGATTGATAATGACGTAACTCGTAAGAGTAAGTTTTTTGAATCCATGTAATGAAAAGAGACGGGCCATGCAAGAAACTGAACAACTAAACCTCGTCAAAAGACATGCATGGAATCTCTTGCTGTTTGAAAGCGCGAATTAACAAACACGCACTTGATGTAGGTGAAAAAAAAAAAAAAAAAAAGAGCAGCAAAAACGCAAAGCATTTAACTTAACCTGCCTACCTTTATTTATATTTATATATATATATATATATATAATAAATCAATCATTACAAGCCCAGAGTACATCTCATCTCATTCAGTTCAATACTGTTCGGAAACAGAAACTATATAATAGAATTAAAGGCAGTCCACAAATAAAAATAAACTTAAAAATATGTAGTAAAAACGACCGCGGCATGCAGCAACTTCAACCTCAATGATCCCCAGCATCAATTCTTATCTCCTTGGTCTCCGCCGTTCTTGGGAGGCTTATTGAGATCAAGCCTGTCACTGCCCGAGGACGGGGAAGATGGTTGAGCAGCAGGTTGATCAGGTTCAGCAGATGGAGAAGGAGAAGGACTTATTGGGAGTTGTGGCTCGTTCAGATCAATGTGAGGACGAGGACGAGGGACAGAGGACGAAGCGGCAGCAGTGTCTTGACCAGTAGTAGACCTACTTAGAACCTCTTGAGCAATGTTGAGAAGAGTTGGAGCCAACTCCTCCTGCAAAGCTTGCTGTTCCCTTTCGGGTGAGCCCGGCGGAGTGAAAACCGGGGGAGGAAAGGCGCCAGACCTGGCACGCTCCTCCCCGACCTTGTGAGCACGCATATGTCCAAAAACAGCCTTCCATGACTGGAAAGCCCTATTACATACATAACAAACGGGTGGGCCCCTCGGAACTTCAACCAACTCTGCTCTCCTCTTCTGCCTCCTCTCCCCAGCGGCGGCGGCGGCGGCTTCACTACTGGACCCACCAGCCTCACCACGGTCTCTTTTCCTGGAGGAGGAGGTGCCTTCACCAGGGACAATAGTAGTAATGGTACCAGTACTTGCGACAACAGCAGGAGGGGGAGCAGACACTCCACCTTCTTCTGGCCTCGTTTGAGTACCAGTAACAGCAACGGTAACTGTATCCGGCCCTCCTTCGACTTGGACTTCCTGTGGTTGTGGTGGAGGAACATTACTCTCTGCGGCTGGAGAAGGGGATCGAGATGCACTGCCTTGGCCAGTTTCCTGCCTTTGGGAGGTGCCTTGCTGCTTCTCTGGGGATTTCCCTGGGCTGGCCATGTGAGCTTCGAGAAATGGAATCGAAAGATGATGTACGCAACTGTGGAAGACTGTGGATTCGATGACTGTGTGTGCTGCAGGGTTCAAGAACAACCCCCCTGAGGGACACTTATATAATGCACGAATCGTTATGAATCACGACGGTTATGTTCGGTTAACCGTGGAATTTTTCGCTTATTTGAAATGGTACGACCTTTCAGCTTTAGCCCTAACGTGCCAAATTATTTTGAGATTAGAGTGACAAGTATTGCAACCCTTCACGTAAAAAGTTTACAAATTCGTGTGATTAGTTTCCAAGAGATGCATTTCTTGGACTGCTTCGACGTAAATTTGATTCATACGTATGTTACCGAAATTTGACATTTTGCTTCTATTATTGTTATTATAATTACTACTACTACTACTTTGATATTCAACATAGAACATATACTGCAAATCCTCTTTGCAGTGACACTCTATGTAGAAAAAAACTTCTATCTTAACATCTACTTGGATCAATTATAAATAAAAATAAACTTCACATTATAACAAATTATAATTTCTTTAAATCTTGTCTGAAGAAATTTGTCACCATATAATTATAATTATCTTTATATTGCAAATAATATACTGTTTTTTTGAAATTATGTGTCTATCTCTATTATCACTGTCTATATATACATTAGATTTAACATGCTCTATTAATTAATTATAAATACAGTGCATATTTTAATTCCATATCGCTTGCAAGAAGAATATGAAGTTGAAACAATAATTTTTGTAACTACATCTCTATTAAGTTATAATCTCTTCATAGTAATAAATTTGGTTTAGTCTTAACATTATAACTATAGAGATGTTCTACTATACATATAATAAGAATACACCTTGAATGATGTATCCTTTAGATTGTATCATTTCATCGAGGTTTTTTAAGCTGCCATATATACATATAGCCTGTATATATAGCTTATATAATTAATTTTATATTTTAATTAACTTTTTTAAACTTTTATCGATTATTTCGAGCGAAAAGAAAAAAAGTGAATTAACAACCACACGGACGCCTTCTGTTGAGCAATGTTTGCAACTCTTCATGCAAAAATAATGTTTTCGAGTTGTATGTATCAGTTCCAAGAGACACATTTGTTGGACATCTTTCGACTAGTCACTAAAGATAGTATTGTCTGGTTTCACCCAAATTGAAATTATACGTGCATAACTGCGTATGTGCCCTACTAACATTTAGTTTCGATCCGTTTATAATTTGAACTTTCTTACTTAATTTTGAATGGATAATTTGAACTTTAGAAGAAAAAGAAGGACCAAAATATATATATATAATATGCACACACACACACACACACCATATGCACATCTAAAATTTATATCTCATTCTCATTTCATTTTTGTTTTTGGAAAACTTATACCCATTAATTAGAAAACAGTCGCTGCAAAGTGAAATCTGGATTAGAGATGATACGAGCGTGATGTATAATATTTGCCGATAATGGTATGAGTTAAGTTAATTGCTGGATGATCGATCGATGTTAGAACAAGCCGATACACACATACACAGAGAGATATGCTTTGGGGAAAAGTTTTTTTCAAAAAGAAAATAAAAGAAAAAGTCAATGTATGCACCGCATTAAAAAAATTAAATTAAATTGGTTTAAAAAATAAGTCCTATAAACGTGTCCTAATAAATTTTTTAATAGATAATAATCAAGTTTATTACGACTCTACGCCATCTTGTCTAAGCTCAAATTGTTCTCACTCGACTAAGTTTGATGGCTTCAAAGGCGTCTTCAAGTATATAAGAGACCTATGCTTCATCAACCTAAGAATTGCAATTAGGGTGGGTAAAAAATTACAGATCAGGTTTGAAGGTTTTGAGACAAGGGTTTAAGGGAAAAAAAAACAAAAGGGGGGGCCAGGCTCGGCCCTTTTTTTAAATATATATATATATATATATAACTAAGATAATAAATTAAAATTAAAAAAATTAATAGAAAAAAACTTAACTCCCTAATTGATAAATCAATAATGATTTTAAAAAACCTAAAACTGTAATACTAAACTCTCTTTTAACCTTTAATTAATTAAAATGGTGATTGAATTAGAGATTTTAATATTAACAAAATTAAATCTCTAAGTTTTTATTTACTTCATTTTATTTATTATTTTATTTTAAAATATATATTTTCTTTAATTCAATGTTAATTATAACAATTTATTGATTATTAATTCATTTCAAATTTACAATAATTTAAAAAATTAAAAAATAAGTGAAAGTCGAAATCAGACCTAAATCCGTAATAAGCCCAACCTTTATGCTTTCCCTAAAATGAGCTTATTTCAACTTTAAAAAATCCAACCTAATCCCACATTTTACCATCTTTAATTGCAACTAATGATAATATGTAATTTAGCCACACCCTTAATAATTTTCAATTGTTTGATGTTTCTTTAAGTATTGTGGTTATTGAACGTAAAGAAGTCTCATAAAAAAATTTCAATTAAGGCCTCGCAATACTCCAGAGACGGATCTTATAGGCTTTAACCTCTTAAACTGTAGACATCACGTCATACAAAATCCTTAAATTGATAGATACAATTCATACTCAAGATTAGGATTGTTACACCATGTCATTTATGTTCTTTAAGTATAAACGACATGACAGGCCAAAAATTTGTTTTCTCTTCTGTTTTCATTTTTATTTGGTTGGGCAGAGAACACCTTTTAAACTTTTATCAAAAGAACGGATGCACCCCCCCTCCCTCACACTTACATTTTGAAAAGGACGTTAAATCCGTTGTTATTTTTACATCAAGTACAGTCCTCGCCTCCTCCATTTGACTTGTAAAATAACTATTTTGTCCTCAACAACAAAAATTTGACTTTAATTGTCAAATTTTTTTCCCGCCATCATGCCCATTTTTGCTGATAGTACTTTGCAATGACAACATAATTACATAAAATACGTTATAATCAATTAAAAAAATTAAAAGAAAAGTATGCGCATAAATTCCAAATTTCATGCTCTATAATAGGAATGGTAAATTGATGGGTCGGGCTGGGCTTTTCTAAGCAAAGGCCCAAACCCATGTTAAGGAAAATATAAGGATGGGTTCTAAGCTTTCGCATATTTTTTAATTATTTTTTAAATTATTGTAAACTTGTCATGAAGTAATAATCAAGAAGTTGTTATAACCAACAGTAAAAAAAAAATTTCAAAACTAAAACAATAAATAAAAAAAGAAGCAAATAAAATTTTACATATTTAATTTTATTACTGAATTGTTCAATTCAAACACCCTCTTAATTAATTAATTAATTAAGGCTTAAGAGAGACTTTAGTATTATAATTTTAAGTTTTTTCAATCATTATTTATGAATTAGATATTTAAGTTTTTTTTTAGTTTTTATTATTTTTCAAATTTTAATTTATAAATTTATATTTTAAAAAAATAGAGACCGGTCCTGGCCAAAGATGGCCAATGGGCCGGGCGGCACGTGGCACGGCACGGGCACGGCATGGCACGAGCACGTTTCGGTGAGGCACGAGGCACGGCACGGCACGCACGTGGGCCGTGGCGGGCTTAGAATTTTAGGCACGGGGGCCTTAAAGCACGGCACGATAAGAGATGGGCCAAAGCACGGCACGCGAAAAAACACGTAATAAGCACGGTTCATTAGTGGGCTAGCACGCGGCCCGTGAGCCATTAATAGCACGTGGGCCAAAATATATCTAAGTAAATTTTTTTAACAAAAAGTAAATATAAAATGTTATGAAATTAAAGTACAATATCTTGAAATTAAATGTTTTAATATATTTTTTAGCATAGACTTTTAAAAATTAATTTAAATCATTAAATCTTAGTTTAAATAAATATTCTAATCTTTTATGTTTATAATTTATTAAATGAATAAGTAAATATCATGATTTTAATAAATAAAATTATAAATATCATAATTTTATTTATGATATTTATTAAATGAATAATGTTATTTAATTTTATTTATGATATTTATTTAATTATTTATTTACGTTTATAATTTATTAAATGAATAAGTAAATAACTAAATATCATGATTTTAATAAATAAGATTATAAATATCATAAATTTATATATTATAAATAAAAAATAATTTTTTTTACAAAATTAATAATAAAATATTTTTCATATTAATATTAAATCATAACTTAATTAATATTTAATAGAGATATGTTTCATTTGTGAATGAAATATTTTTCATTTTATACACAAGAAAAATGTTAATTGCTCTCTTAATAAAAATTAATATGATTATGATTTTGAATATTATTATTATTATTATTATTATGTTGGTGGGCTTAAAAAAGCACGTCAGGCACGTGGGCTTGAATAAAGCACGTTAGGCACGTAGGCTTTTTTAAGCACGCAAAAAAAAAAAAAATTGGTGGGCTTTTTTTGGGCACGGCCCACGGCACGAGAGGGCTCGTGCCGTGGGCCGTGCCGGGCTCAACTGAAAAAAATGTGGGCACGGCACGGCACGGCCCATTGGCCATAGTTAGTCCTGGCCCAAGCTTTTTCTCTTTTTCCCCCTTTTTTCCAAACTATCTCCTAATGGTAATCCAGCCGAAGCATTGTGAATGGATTTTGCTGAAAAACAAATTGCTATGGTTTTAAAACATTCTTGAATTTGGCTTCGTTGAGACAGTTGCATTTTACTTGGGTAATAGCTTATTTTCCTTTTTTTTAAAAAAATTTAATTGTTCAAGTCAAAATTTTCTCATAGGAGTGTTTTTTTTTTAAATGTATAGGAGAGTTGGTACTGTATATGATTGTCAATTATGCATCCTCCAATCTCCAATCTGACACAGAATTAAATGAGAAAGAAAGAAGATGGCTTTGCAACTCTATTTGACATCTTCCTCCCTGCTATATATCCAACTTCCATTCACCAACGTGAACCAGTACACAACCACAATCACCAATCGACACCACCAACCTAATGTTCGGGACTTCACTCAAATTGTTTTTGCCGAATCTGAATCGAAGCATGGAACTACCTCTAAACCACACCACCAACTTATTGTTCGGGACTTTATTCAAATTTTTTTACTGAATCTGAATCGAAGCGTGGAACTCGCTCCAAAATCCTATGTAACAAAAAAATAAAAAATTATAACCAAAAATCAACATAAGCTCCTCGTTTCTTTTTCACTTCTCCTTTCAGGTTCAACAAGGACCGACAAACTTGTGAATTAAAACGACCCGCTACGTCAAATACCAAGCAGCAGTTACATGACACAATTATCATAAAAAAATGTCATGCATTCCTTAAGATAATAAATTTTCCAAACAATTCATATGACAAATCTTAATACCGAGTATGTACAGTGACACTCAGGTCCGACAGAACTCTCTAGAAAGAGAGCAAGTACACAGACAAGTTTTCAGCCCTTACTATGATATATAACTAAAATTATTCATACCCAAAATGGGCTTTGAATATGACTCCAGTTCAACCGATTGATCCCCACCAGTCCTTATCACGGCACTAACCAGGTGATATTAAACATTGATAGCAACCTACTGACCAGAATTCCCCAAGAGTCGCTCCACTGCAGCATGGACATTTCCAGCAGTTGCAATTAAAGCCCGTATATTTTCTTGTGTATCAAAGAAACCCATTTCTTGAAGTTGTGACAACTGGGTGGCATATAATTGCTCTGGAGGCACTGAAGACGAAAAAAATAAAATCAGTTAAATAGAAACAAAGATTAGTAAACGAAAAATGAGGATGCGAGTAGCAACCATCAGATCTGTTAGGAACAGCTAGGCTGCCAGCCCCAAGTCCACCAAACATGTTCATTAACATCTCCAACCCCATGTTAGGAGTCCCTACAGATAAGTTTCACATTAGTAAATAGAAAGGCCGCCCATTGTCAGCATAAATATCAGGACACTAACATAATGATACCATAAAGGGAATATCAACAGTGTGTATAAAGAAGATTGAAATTCATTAGGAGGGATCTTTATGATGCCCTCCCTCAACAAAATAACAAAGCACATGCATGCTCAAACCTTCCTTGTTATATAATGAATTATTCAAAGATATTTCATTAAGGGTGCGTTTGAAAGCTTGAATTAAATTATATTGTATTGCATTAAAAACACTGTTCTTATGCTAACCCATGTTTGGCTGCAATTCCTAGTTGCATTGCACTGCATTACAAATGTGGCTAGTGCAATGAAAGGAGCATAAAATAATCCCATGGAGTGTAGGATTTGGTCTGTATTGCATTCAAACACTGTTCATATTTTAACTTCTAATCACTTTTATTATTCAATAATTTATAATAAATTAAAATTTATTAAATATTAATTTATATTTACATTTAAATAAAATTTAATTTAAATAATAATATAAAATACAAAATATTAATAAACCTAAATATTAAATAAATAAACGATAAATTTTTTTTACTTTTATTACATAAAATAATTTTACTATAAAAATGTAAAAAGTATCTTAATTATTTACTAAAATACTAAATTTAAATGAAACAATTATATTCAACACTAATAAATAAAAACTAATTCATTTAAATTTAAATAATTAATTATATTACATTTTTTATTTTATTTATAAAAAATTGATATTATATATATATTTTTATATTATCATTTATATTATAATAACTAGGGTCCAGCTATGGTACTACAGTGGTACCATACCACAGCTGGATCTAGCCATTGGATCCAACTCTGATGACCACTGTAGGCTGGATCCAGCTGTGGTACCATAGTTTTGCCCTAATAACTAATATATAAAAATAAATTATATAATAATATTATAATACTTTAAGTTATTACATTTTTTCATATTATAAAAATTAATATATATAAATGATTATTTAATAACTAATTTCAAAAATTCATAATATAATATTAGAATATTAATAAGTTTAAATAATTTTAATATAAAATAATACCACAAAATAATATTATATATAATACAGTCCATAAACACTAAACACGGTATTGCATTATAACTTAATGCAATACAGCTAAAGCGCTACAATGCAATTCAATGTGTCAAATGCACCCTAAATTCAGTGTCTTATTAGTGTAAGAATTCTCATCAAACTCCTTACCATTATAAGGGAATTAAGATTTCTACTACCGCAGAAGAATAAGCATGGAGAAAGATTTTCACAACCTCGTTTTACTGAAAGATGTTCAACTGAAGCAATGAAACTACGGTATGGAATGCCATTCGGTTTCAACATCTTCAAAATTGTAGTAAAAAACAATTCCAACAAAAGGAAAAATAGAGAAAAACAATATGGATAATGAATCCAATACCTGTGCCTCCACCAGTCTGGCCTGGTTGCCTGCAAGAGAGCACCAAATTTAGTTGAAACCATAAGCAAAAATCAATATAATAACAGTAACTCAAAATACAATAATTACAATCAACCTAATTGAAAAATTGGCATGGCAGCTAAATTGATAACCAAGCCACTTAAACAAACTCTCAGGTTGAACATTTTGGAATAGTTTCACCAGGGGTACAGGGCAAAAAGTGTGGTTGTTTATCTGTACCTACCCCCTAATAAAGGCTCCAGTAAAGGACACCTGGAAGGTAGACATAATCCAATCCGACTTTCTCCTTTCTTTTTAATCGGATATTCACAGCTGGAAATAACCTAAACGTAGATGCATACTGATCTAAATCCTATAAAGGCTTTGATGAGCTAACTATCCAAAATTTATTATTACCCACAGATAAACAAAAAGATGAACCAGAAACTCAAAACCCAATTTCTTAGACAAGTTGATTTTTCATATCCTAACTACTAGTAGTTATAGCAACAACTCATAACCCAGAGGAATCAACTAGATAAAATCTGCCATAGTATCATAGAAGAATATTTTAGTTAGAGAAGTATAGAAACTTCAGACATTATTTGGAGGCTCCTTATCAGTTAAATGCAGTTCAACTCAAAAGTCTTCCAAACATGCAAGAAAAAACCAAGAAAAGAATTGATGCCACTGCTTACTGCGTTGACTGTGCCCGACCAAGTTGAGTCAAGAGAAATTGCTGCAAAGTCACCATTTGCTGCAACAGAGAGAAACCACAAGCCATTCATAAGTCATCCTTACCAAAGCAAACATTAAATGCACTACTTCACAGTTCAAACATATAAATCCAAAATCAACTACAGGTAAACAACCAATTACTGGTATGGAATGTAAAGGAAGTTCACATAGAAAACACAGCTTGCACACGAAAATTTTCAGTATACACAATTCCAAGTCAGCACCACACATGTATGGTGGTGGGTAAGGTGTGTAACAAAGATGTTTAGGTGTACTGAGCCATGCAGATAATTCCTTGAGCAAAAGGGAGAAATGGATGTGGGTCAGTCTTGTGACCTCAAACTTGCGGGATAGGTTTTGCAAAGAGGCTAACATTTTGTAGGTCATACTGGGTTCTTGTGACTCTATTCTTATGGAGAATTCCTTCGCTTTTGGTAAAGGGACAAAAGGCCACAATTCTCTGGAACTGTGCTGTGGCAGGTCTGTCTTGGGTAACATGGCAGGAAAAAAAATGTACTTATTCTTGAAGGGAAAGATGCAGATAACATTAAAGAATTGTGAGATAGGGTCCGTGTTCTAGCATTGCTGTGGGCTTCAATTTCTAAGGAGTTCCAAGAATCTTCTTTTTTCTTCATTCATCTAGAATGGAAGAATTTTCAGATAGGTGTCTAGGCCGGTCTAGTTTCGTAGAGGGGTGATTGGCATATTTTTATATAGTACAGAAAAGTTTCCATTATTTTGCTTTCTTAGCGGACAGCTGGTTCTCTCCTTGTAATGAATCTTCATCTTTAATACAATTTACAGTTTCTTACCCCCCCCCCCCAAAAAAAAAAAAGAGAGAGAGAGGAGAAATGGATGGTAAATAAGAGGATAGAAGGAAAGGAGAAAATGTTAAAAAGCGACTCAATAACTATGTAAATGTACCTGCATTGTCTCAGGATTAGTCAACTGACGAAGAAATTCAGGATTTTGTATCATTTCTCTCAGTTGAGAATTGGAATCAACCATGCTGCGCAGCTGTGGATTAAGACCAAGAATCTGAAACATGGAAAAGTTAGAAACAAAATCTATCACCCCGAACAACTTTTATCAGAACATAAAAAATTAATACCTGGTTCATGTACTGGGGATTGGAGAGAAGGCTTTGCATCATTTGTGTGACAGCTGGATTTTGCAACATCTGGTTCAGTGAATTGGTGTCCTGCATTGTACCGAAAATGTCTTCAAAACCAGGGGAACTAAGTCCAGCTATTCCAGCAGGTGTCTGTGGCCTAGCATCCCCAAGAGAACTTGACCTTGTGGTGTTTGTTTGAGCACCTCCAGCTGTTAAATTTTGAACAATTAATAAATGTATTTTATCATTATTTTTAAACAAGAAACAGATAAATTTGAAAAAAGAGAAAAGAAAAAGAATTGTCAACTTGAAACTATAAAATCGAAAACCAGTTCAAGTTTGAGCAAAAAACTTTAGTCAACACAGGGATCTGTCAAAAACCAATGTAAAAATCCTCTTTGGGCCAGAATAACAAATCTGTAGCTGAAACCTCATTCACACAGGTCTGAAAAGTATTCAGGAAGGTTATATATATAAAAGACCATATTACATCACCACCAAACCACCATGAAGATAATACCTAGGTATAACATACTTAAAACCCATAACATCACAAAGAAGACAATAAAAAAGATCAGAAGCTTACTTCCAGCAGCCATCCAAGGATTAGGAAGTGGGTTAGTGTTTGGAGCAGGAGAACCAGTGGTAGATTCAGACGTAGTGGTAGATGGGTTATTCGATCCTTCTCTGGCTTGGTTTCCACCCTGAGTACCCAAAAGAGCTGCAAATGGGTTTGAGTTGTCATTTCCAGCATTCCCAGCCATAGAGGTAGCATTAAGAAATGGCTCTTGCACAGTTTCATACATGCGCCTCAGCATATTAAATCCCTCAGGAGAAGATTCAATATTGCTCATTGCTCTATCAGTATTGCGCATCATTTCACGCATGAGCTCTGGATTTCTTGCAGCTTCAAGTGTCTGACGCAGAGTGCTAGGGTCATTTAGTATGTGTGCTAGCTCAGGGTTTCGATCAATAATTTCACGCATTTGAGGATTGTTCATTATCAAGTTTCGCATTATCTCAGGGTTATTCATAAGATTCTGCACGACAGGCATATTCATGATCTCTCTCATAATGTTGGGGTTCCGGGTCAGTTGTTGCTGCACTTGTTCAAATTCTGGAAGTCCAGCTCCAAACAAACCACCTCCGCTGCCACCTAAACCATTGATGCCAAGTCCAGGAAACAGAGAAGCTCCAAGACCAGCTCCTCCAAGAGCATCACCTTCATTAGTACTCACGGGCCTTGTGCTGTTTGGAGTAGTAGTTGAACCTCCAGAGTTGGTTGGCGCAGCATTGTTTGTAGATGCAGCAGGTGCAAAACCACGAACCAAGTGCACAGTGTGATCTGCCTCCAAACCTAACCATGAAAATAAAAAAGGAGTGGCCACAACATTCAGCAAGCAGTTCTTCCTTAATTCTACAAAGTTTTATCTGGCCAAGCTTCAATAATTCAATAAGCACCATCAAATAAACTTAGAATACCATAAAGATCTATGTTGCACATGCTAAAAAGAGGGCTCCCGTTAAAGGGTATGTAATATGATTCTACAGAAAATATCATAGCAGTGAAAACTATACCAAGAATATTCTGACACAAATCCAAAACAATGGAGCAAGAAGGCAACAAAAACATTGCAGAATAATAAGCATAACAGAAAGTGGTGCTTGAAAGCTAGCCAAGATGAGAACCATACTCCCAAAAATGACACCTCTAATACGTTCATATGATACATTGTTATCTACTTATTACCAGTAAACCGTGTCCTAATCCACCCCATCACTCTCTCCCACCAACACCAAATAGAAAAAGGCCACACAACAGTAACAATAATAAGCAATTATGATTGCTAGAATGTAAGGAAAAGAGACGGAAACGGAAGAATAATGAGGAAATGAAGAAATTACAGTAGATAGCACATGAATCTCTCCATCTGCATGGTTGGTTTTACCATTAAACCTGTTATGTTGTAGTTCTACATGTTTACCCATGTTTGTTAACCATAGATAGGACCGGCGTAAAAGTTAAAAGAGGTCCTCTCCCTTTAATGGGACTTGCTTTTCTAGTCAGTATCCAACCCATTCGTGGAAAAACCAAGTTTGCATACTTATGTTAGCGCAACATTTCTTCGTCACACCTTCCCATTTTATGTTCTTGTCCTACCAAAAATAGAAAACAATCTCTCTTCTATCCTTTTCACTTTCAATCTGGATTTCTTCCCTCCCCATTTCCCTCCTACCAAAAAAAAAAAAAATGTAGAAGTCAACGCGAAAGCTAGACTTGCGACTCCAAAAATCCTCATCGGACTCAAGTAAGCCTCAATCGCAAACTAAATGGGGCCATAAACATGAGTCTAGGGTTACCTAAGACCATTTGTAAATTTTTCCCGCAAGGTTAATCGTTGTTAAAGCAATTCAACGAAAAGTTAAAAGTTTAAAATCCCCAAAATCAGATCATAACCATAAAACCAACCACAAATTAGGCACCTAACCCTTAATCAAAAAAATAAACTCCAGTAAATCCAGAAAAGAAAACGAAATAAGGAAAAAAAATGACGGAACTAATAAAAAATTAAAAATTAGAAAAATGACGGAATTATTAGTTGTATCGTACCATAGCTTTTGAGGGTTTGATCGTCCTTCAAGATCCGACCTTTATAAATCAACCGCTGTTGCTGAGGCGGAACCTCGCACTTTTCCGCCAACGCCGCTTTGAATGTTTCAACGCTGGATTCCAGATCGATATCCACCGAAAATTTTGTGCCGTTCGAGCATCGGATATTCACCTTTACTCCCTCTCCTCCGCTCGATTCGCTTACCTCATCTCCAGCCCCCATCCCTGCCGGAGGCCCAACGAATCCAATAACTTTGAAAATAAATAAAACAAAAAGCAAGCCGATCGATCAAATTTACGAAACCCTAACCCTTTAAAAAATATTTATTTATTTATTTCTATATTAGTATATATTAATAAATCGAAATCGGATCATAGAAAGAGAGGAAAAAAAAAAAACGAAATTTGTATGTATGAGGGAATCGCGTGTGAGAGAGAAAGAGTTTAGTTTTAAGTAAAACTTAACCCACCTAAGACGGTACAATAAAATTTGTTTGTTTGTTGGTTGTGGTGAATGAAGAATCCGGAGGTCAGTTAAACGATCTTAGAGGCGCGAGTTTGCGTTACTCTCTCGAGACACCAGGTGACTGGTCTAGTTGTTCCATCTTCGAATTCGACTGATTGGAGATTTTGTTGTCTTTCCACGCGCTTGTGGTACGCGTTACTGGTCTGCTCTTTTACAGCCCTGCCTTGTTTCCATTGGGCTTTTGTACTATCTGTGTTTTTCTTATGGGCCTCCAGCCACGGATTCGTTTTGAGATTGATGTTTGACCTTCGGTTCAAATTATATATATATATATATTTTTTAATACAGATTATATATGATTTATTTTTAATAAATAAATCAATTCATAAGCTTATATTGACGAGCGCGTTTAATTGGAACAAAGTAGATAAATGAGGTTTTAGATGTATAATATCCAAGAATATTTTGTTTTGTTATTTATTTTTTTGGTTGACATAGTGTGTGATTTTCAACTAACAGTGTATTTTTAAATAACAATAATATTATATTTTTTTAAATTAATAATGTCTTAGTATTTTCATCAAAGTGTTAATGTCGTACTTGTTTATTGAATAAATAATGCATCCTATCATCAAATTACTGAATATTTTATTTGGAATGATAAGAATTAGAATCTTAATACTACTTAGAAAAATTTAGCATCTACCCTTCGAGTAAAGGTTGTGTTATTTTTTATTTAAAATAAATTTTTATTTGTTTCATTTATAATGTTACTAGTTAATTCATATTTATAACAAAAATTATATAATTATTTTAAATATAAGTTTTCTAATATTATGTTATCAAATCAATTAAACTCATCATATACAAACTTAGGTAAAAGTAATGATGGATGAAATTTATTACTGAACTTAACTGTGGTCTTATTTGAGATTGATGTGTTGTAGTTTTTAAGCTACAGTTGCTATGGAAAAAAAATCTGTAACTATGAAACCAAAGTTAATTATATGTAGTAAATATAAATTTTAAATAATAATTTTGACAAAATTATCAAAGATATAATAAATTTTCTATTATACAAATAAAAAATCATGTGAATATAGCTTGAAAGTTACAACTGTTAGTGTTTACCAAATATTTTTGTGTTATAAACACACCATACGTAATTTATTGTGATGGGATACTAATGAAATATCACATGACGTGAAATTATTACAAAATTTTAAGTGTTGAATGAATTATTTATTTCATTATATCACCGGCACGTGATGATATATAAGACCCACGTATAAGGCTATGCGATATTTAAATGAGCCATTTTTTAAAAAATGGGTGCAAAATAATTGAGTAAATATTTTTTTTTTGTTGAAAACATGAAATTTGAGTTTTAATCATACTCACATGTGGTGGGAATAGATTAGATTGCCGTTTAGATTAATAATTAAAAATTGGATTTTTTAAAAGAATTGATAAAATGAACATAAAAACACACTTTTAACTCGCACTTAATATTAACTAATTACAAACAAATGCCCGTGCGATGCTAAAACGAAGGAAATAAGGATAAAAAAACATAATTACGAGAGAAAAGCAAACGCAATATTGCTTGTTAACCCTGCCTCATGGATCAAACGGCACACAATGGATCATACGTCGGTCACGTACAATATTGGGACCCACGCAATCATCTCTATCTCTCAAATTCAAGCTCAAATCAACGGCAACAGATGAGGGATGGGACTGTGAGTGATAAAATAGGTCACAGCCAGGTTACTACAGCAATAGGTTTGTAAGAAGCGGGTGCGGGCGGGTCACCATAACGCCAGTGACGAGTCACCACTCTAGAGTGAGTCTAGTTTAATTTTACTTCGCATAAACGCGTCTCTGTCACCCGGCTTCTAGCTGATAGCCTAATACATAGTATATTGCTCTAAAGAGCGCGCCATGAAATATTTGTTCTAATGGCAATCTTATTACAAGCCAAAGATCGCCTTTTATCTCGGCTTAAATCCTTAACAAAGATTCAGGTAACATATGTTGCGTACATTATACTTATATTTTTCTGTCGGGCAATTCTTCAAACACTATGTAATCTTTTATTTATTTAGCTTAAACAGAGATTCAACCATACTTTGGAGCCTCAAATGTGCCGCGAAATGTGTTCCGACTCTTTCAATCAGGAGGGTATGTAAATATATATATATATATTTTCCTTTTGTTATTTGAATTGTATTTTGTGCCGTGTGCAGTAATAGAAGTATTTATGTATGTGTTTGCTTAAGAGACTTAATTTTGGTGTATTTATGATGTAGTTGATGTGTCGAATTGGAAAACAGTTGATTCGAGGAACCTTGGAATAACTCGTGCAATGATTCCACAACCTTCATGGGTTGTATTGAAAATTTTGAAAAGCCAAGGTGCATTTAGCTGGTCTTTATGTTTAATTTCGTTGGCTGGAGTAGTTGATGCTGTTCACAGTTAGTAGGATTCGTGTATAAGTATGTTTTGTGGAATATTTGGAGTGCTAAGCTAAAGCATAAATCATTTTATCTCATTTTGTTTTGGTGCTTGTTGATTTGATTCAGTTGCATGTTATCCACCATGTGCCATTTTCACATTGATCTCTGTGTGCATGAGATTTGAATAACTTATGTATTGCTTGAAAATCTCTTATTTCAAAATAAACAGGCTTTCAGGCGTACTTAGTTGGTGGATGTGTGAGAGATTTACTTCTCAGAAGAGTGCCTAAAGATTTTGATGTGATCACAACAGCTAATCTTAAACAGGTTTGGAGGCATTTTTTCAATATTTTTTCTCCAGAATGTTAGCAGTAAATGAAGTGTTAGCAAATACAATGCTTCAAAGTCTTCAGTTGGTTTTTCAATTTCTTACTGCAGATTCGGAGGCAGTTTCATCGTTCTGAGATTATTGGGCGACGATTCCCTATATGTAGGGTTCATATTAAAGGTTCTGTAATTGAGGTTGGCTGCTCAATTTCATAATGTTAATTGCTTCTTTGCTGTCTTTCATTCAACAATAAAATTCCAGATGCAAACCACAACTTAGTGTTACCCAATCTTGAATCAGGTATTTACACTCTTTGAATTTTTCTGACAGGTATCAAGTTTTGAAACTGTGGCAAAGCATGGTGAAGGAAAAGAGACGGTTCTGTTATCTCAAATACCATATGGCTGTGATGAAATAGACTTAGTTCGTTGGAGAAACAGCATACACAGAGACTTCACAATTAATAGGTGTGCTTTGTAATTTTTTGAATTTATTCTGATGATTTGTTCCCAGAAATTAATCTTAATGATTCTTGTATTAGTGGTTTGCCTTTGAATTATGCGTGTCAATCCAACTTGATGCCATTTAGTAAAGATTGTTTTTTGACCTTTTGGAAGCAGTTTATTTTTCGACCCTTTTTTGAATAAAATCTACGACTATGCCAATGGAATTTCAGACTTGAGGTGCTTGAAGGTAACTCTCTGCCTTCGTTGATAAAATTCTGATTAGTTTTTGAAGTTTTATTTTATTGTCTTGTTGGAAGTTTGCTAAGAATTGTTTTTCTCCATTTTCTTTGGTGATATTTGGAATTAGCTGCGAACATTGATTCCTGCTTATTTGTCATTTACAGAGGATTGTGGTAAGTGCCTCCATCTTTATAAGTACAGCTTTCAATCACCACGAATTTCAGTTGACTGGCTGAATATGGGTATTAAAACTACCCTAACCGAAAATTGTATGTTAACCCTGTCTTGCAGCTAGGATTTTGAGGGGCTTAAGAATTGCAGCTCGCTTGGGCTTGTCATTCTGTAAGGATATTGATACTGCAATGCATAGCCTTTCATCATCCATTGAGAGACTTGACAAGGTATTATAAGACTATTTGAACTTGAATATTATGCTATTTCAAATTCTTGGTTTGGATTAGTGGGTGATTTGGTGTTGCTATTTCTTTCTATTTATTTAATGTACATGGAAAAACTATTTCCCTATCTTCTCATTATTCACGACATATACATTCTTTTAAGTTTTAAGCTGTGATCCCTTCTTCATCCTGTTGATCATCTCATACGACATATATTTTCTTTTTAAGTTTTAATCTGTGATCCCTTCTTCATCCTGTTAAATCATCCTTATACAACATATTTATTCATACCCTTACGAAATATGATTTTGTTTATTCAGTCCAGGATAATGATGGAATTGAACTATATGCTGTCCTATGGTGCTGCTGAGTCTTCAATCTGCTTGCTTCGCAGATACAACCTGCTCAAAATTTTACTTCCATTCCATGTTCGTAGTTTCTTGGTTTCCAACTTGCCATGCTGTAACTCATGGTACTGTCAATACTAAACTTTATGCCTGGTATGATTTGCATTGCAGGCAGCATACCTTGACCAACAGGCTGGCAAAATAACTGCTGAGAATCCTATGATGCTGATGGTGAGCTTTTGCCGTACAGAAAAGATAATTTCTTCCCTCTTTCTAGCTATATTAATGATGAAGATGATCCTACCTTATGTCATATAGATGTAGGGATGATAACCCTTGCATTGAAATTATTTGAACCATGGAGTAGCAGGCTTGGGAAATACTGGGTTACGTGAAAGACTATCTTTGGTGATTATTTTGAGTTGGAGAATGGTAATACATATTTTGCAAGATTATCAAGCAATAATTTGGATTTATTCTAGAATTTTCAACTACGTTGGGAATGACACATGAAAAAAAGATATCTGAAAAATCTAATATGGTTAAAATTTGATTCAGTCTGTGAGTGGTAGATGGAAAAAGCTGTTAGGCGTTTTTGTCATGACATTGTGTCTAATTTAAACAATATAGATTCTCCTCTAGCATGGGACACATATACAGCACGCATTTGTCCTCTTAGCTCTGGCTTGTCAAAGTTCCATTTCTTTTTGCAGAGATTATTTTTTAATTTGGATAAGCTGGTTTCCTGTGATCGACCTGCTGATTATACTCTCTGGTGAGTCAGATGTTTAACTTTTTTGTTTAATTGTAAATTCGTAATCTGATGTCATGTGCATTACCAATATCATTATAAACTTGGCCATCAGAACCAGTGGCTTGACAATTTTGAAAAATGTTAAGGAGGTTTAGAAATTTCTTTTTAGAACTCAAACTGCATGACTATAAAAAAAATCTAATGATTCTCTTTAGATGCTGAAAATCGACTGTGGTTAGGTGTCAGCATCAATGGCTTGTATAGTAAGCAAATGAATCATTCTGACTTGTTCAAACCTATGGTCTGGGAATGAGCTGGGAACCGCTAGCGTATCTGGATGTGGACATACAATATTTTCATTAAATTTCTATCAAGATTATGTGTTTGGAATATGGGAACCGATCTTCGTTTTGTGTATTGCACAGGGTAGGACTGTTGTCATTTCACCAAGCATTGGTCAGTGACCCTCAAGATGCTTTTGTAGTGTGGGTTTTTGCTTCTGTCCTGTATCATGGAAAGTGGAAGGAAGGTGTTAAATTTGCAAGAGATCATGCAAAAGAGCCAGTGAAATTTGTTCCTGAGATCTCTGGGTTTTCTGAAATTGAATCCGATGAACAACTTGCCGTAAAAGTTACTGAGTTAGCTCTTTCAGTGCAAGACTGCGTCAATGATTTGACTAAGGCAAGCTCTGGTTATGTAAGTGCATATTATCTCATATAATTTGGTCGAGTCACTATAATATTTTATTATCTATGTCCCTGAGTTTTCATAAATTCCTTTCTTCTAAGGACATTGTCTGTCATATCATAAAATGGGTCTTTCCATTATATTTTTTTAAAGATGGAGGGAAAAAAATAGAAATTCATATCCTAAAACTCAATGAAAAAAAGTTCTCTGCTGTCACCAATTAATACTCAGCCATGACTTGTGTGTGCTTTTTAGATGTCTACTTCCTAATACGAACATGTTATTCTTCAGGTATTTGTATCCAAGAAAATTGAAAGAAATGTTCAGCAAATTTTTGATGTACTGGTGAATAGTATTGAATCTTACAACAGTGGAAAAAGGAGTCACATTATTGACTATGACATGCTTGGAAAGGGAAATCTGGTGGAGACAAGATTTGTTCTTGGCAAAATTATTTTAAAAACCATCAGTGGTGGGCTTGTTGCGGGAGAGGAGGAGATTGATGAGGAGGAGATGCCGGAGGTCTTAGACAAAGATTCAGTAGAGAATTATTTAGCCAAGAAAAATAGGAAACGTGGTCTACAACCATCCAGTGCTGAGCTAAAGCTAAAAACAGCCAAAAAGTGCAAGTGGACTGAGAAATTCAGCAGCATCAACCACGAGCTATCCATGAACAAGGAGGATGTGGTTCCGAAAGAGGAGGTTGAGGAAATCCATAAGGCGGTCAAAAATTGTCAATTACCAGACGAAGAACTAAAGGTGAGAACAACTGAGAAGAACAAGTGGATTGAGAATTCCTGTCACTTCGACCAAGAGTTATCTATTAATGAGGAGTTGGTTCCAAAAGAGGGGAGCCAGCAGCTTGGGGAGGAAACCCAGAAGGCGGCCAAGACGTGTCAATCACCTGAAGAAGAGATAAAGGTGAATCCTGAAAAGATCTTAGAGAAGAAAGACTGTCATTCATTATCAACAGAGGGAACTAATAAGAAGCGAGATAAACAGAAGAGAGCAGACGATAAAAAAAAGAACGGACTTTTATTGTCTAGTCTGTTCAAAGAGAAGTGATTGCATCTTTGCTTGTTAAGTATATGCTAAAGATTAGTGGGCAATCATTCACCGTCAAATATAGTCTTGCGATTTATGCATATTCAATTTGAAATTAACCAAGTATGATTATGAGATGATTCAGAATGGCATGATTATTTTGGAGGTTTCCACTGTGGCCGTCCTAACCAGGTCGTTTCCCTGTTTGTGATTGAGCTTGTAATGTTGTTAAATGAATTTATTTTCTTTGCTACAGGAACAAGGCATAGAGTCAGATACAGAAACTTGTAATTATCCAAGGCTTATAATATTCGTATTCTGACATTTTGCCTGCTTGCTGCTTCTATCAGTCATTTTGGCTTAAAAAAGGGGGAAAAAAACTCGTAAATGCACAAAATTCTTGTTCGTTCTCAATATCAGCTCCTAGTGACTTGGATGAGTAGCCTAAAAAACTTTATTTGACTAGTTACTTAAGTTGGAATCCTGAGAGAAATTTCTGTTGGAGCACCTGCTATCCGGGATCAATTATTCGGATAAAGAAAAAGGATTGATTTGTTTATTCGATGGAAATAGACGTTTAAGAAAGAAAAGAAAAGAAAAAGGAAAAAGAAAAAAGAGGTGAATCGGCAGGAAATAAGTAATAAAAGTATTTGATGAACCGGCACATAGTGGTAGACGATAGACCCTACCCTAGAGTACCCTGCCCTACAGAGAGCGTAGACAATGCAAGTCGTATTAGTGCCGCACCTGACGCACCGTAAAAATACAAACCGCAGGAAAGCGAAACAAAACCAGCAATGAAATGATTGATATTTGATCGCAGCATCACACACACACACACACACACACACACACTCAATATAATTTGAAATCAGATGCGGCACGCCACATGCATTGCAAACCAAAGTTACCGTTGTACTTACACGAAGAGTCAAAGACAAAGTCATCGCCTCCCCACTCTAATCCAACGGTCACCTATCACTAGCCGTTGGTTTTGAAAATAATAATAATAAATCCAGACAAAGCATCCATTGTTTTATTTTCTCTCCTCCATTTTGTCTAAACACTTTAAATGTTCTTTTGAAGGAGCGGAGGGGCTGTGGTTTTAGAGGATTGTTTCTTCTGAACATATGAACAAAATGGGTATTATCTCTGATGAGAACAATCCCAATATCACCAAACCCACAGGTTTTCAAGGTAAATGAATGAAGTGTATTGTGTGAGTCTTTCTGCAAATGTAAGATTGAAGACGGCTTGTGATTCTAAGATCTGACATTTTGTTTTTGCTTTGAAAGGGGGATTACAAATGGGTGGCAGCAAATTTGGGCTGGGGATTAAGAATAACAGAAGAGCTTTAGGTGTCATTAGTCACAATGTTGTGGGACCAGAAGCATATCCTTGTCTTGTTAACAAGAGAGGCTTTTCTGAGTAATTAATTTCCCTTTTTTCCCTCCTTTTTTTTTTTAATGTCAGATTTATTAGTTATGAGAAATTTGCGTGCTTTCTTGTTACCTGTTGCTTTCTAGGAGGTAATTTTAGTTGCTTTTTTTTTTTTTTGGGCACAGAAACCATGCAGTCTGTGAAAAGGATGAGCTTGATCCAGTGCATCGACCCATTACAAGGTTTAATTTTGGCCCTTTAATTTTCTCTCTGCCTTTTTATATGTTTTGGTTGAAGAAATTTGAATTTTGAAACTTGGATCTGCTGCTTCCTTTAAGAAAGAGAAATGAAACAAAACCCTCCTTTGAGGTGTGAAATCAAATGACCCGCATTTATAATGAAATCCTGTAATTTGCCCTTCATCAGAAAGTTTGCTGCCCAAATTGCATGCAACCAACAACATTGCCCCGAGGCAGTGCATGAACCTAAGAAGCCAAAAACATCGGTGTCAGACACAAATGAATTTGGAGATTGTATATTCATTGATGTGGAGGAATTTAACAAGGCACCCAAAGACCAACCAGAGCCAATGTTTTTGGAGGAATCGGAAGAAAGCATAAATGAAGTGGATCAAATGGTATCTGTCACTCTTTCTCCTGAAGAAATCTAATTATTTGCAATGTGCTGACTACTTTGGCAAACTCATAATTCAAATGCTAAAATTTGCCAGGAGGAGATTGAAATGGAGGACATAGTGGAAGAACCGATTGTGGATATTGATAGCTGGGATGCAAAGAATCCACTAGCAGTTGTTGAATATGTCGAAGATTTGTTTTCGTATTATAGGAAAATGGAGGTAAATATCTGCCTGCATTTGCTTTAATTTTGAATTTTCAGTGTAGATAACTAGATATTGTGTATTTCAATTCAAATGTGACTAGGGCAACTTTTTGGTGTCATGGATTCACTAAAGTTTTAAAGTTTTAAGGGAGCCTTGACGAGTTCAAACTTGCTCTTAATATTGATTGATTCTTCATCTGATTTATTTTAGTGCTAACCCTGGTTATGATTAATTATTAGATCGATTATTAAGAACAATTGGTGCGTTAGTGCCTTTTGTTTACTTGAGGAAAAAAAAAAACTCATAAAAATTATCTAGTACTTAGCAATTCATTTCCATGTATCCCTCTATGCCAGAAGAAAGCGGCGAAAATTGTAGAGCTAATTTTCTCGGAACTGGTTTGTCATTAGGGTGTGTACTGACCTAATACATAGACATTTGAAAAAGCTGAAATATATATTTCGTGGACAAATAAATCATAAGAATGGCTGGCCAATGAGTTTTCCAAAATTTTCCCCATAAATTGCAGTAAAGCCTTCATGTCATCTCTATATAGGTTTCCATCATAGTGTTATCCAATCGTGATGTTTTATCCTCGTATGAGATGCTGAGTTCATTCAAGGTTATTATTTTCTGGACTACCATTTTTGAAAAAGCTGAAATATATATTTCGTGGACAAATAAATCATAAGAATGGCTGGCCAATGAGTTTTCCAAATTTTTCCCCATAAATTGCAGTAAAGCCTTCATGTCATCTCTATATAGGTTTCCATCATAGTGTTATCCAATCGTGATGTTTTATCCTCGTATGAGATGCTGAGTTCATTCAAGGTTATTATTTTCTGGACTACCATTTTTGACAAGTGTCTCATAATTATGCTGGCAAATTTAATTTGTTACCTAGTTAGCAAATTCCAGATTTGATTGCTTATTTGTTGTGACTAATACGGAATACTGATTTCCACGTAATATGCAGAGTTTTAGCTGTGTATCACCCGAATACATGATGCAACAATTTGACATTAATGAGAAGATGAGGGCTATACTAATTGACTGGCTTATTGAGGTATTAAAGTGCTCTCTAATTCAACCAATGCATTCTATATGGTAACTTGGGTTTTGTTTTCTTTTTTCAAATTTGAATGCTAATTGAAAATGTCAACTCGGAATGACTGTGTTTCTTTTGTCTAATTCACAGGTCCATGACAAGTTTGATCTCATGAGCGAGACTCTGTTTCTATCTATTAACCTCATAGACCGATTTTTATCCCAGCAACAAGTGGTTAGAAAGAAGTTACAGTTGGTCGGTTTGGTTGCCATGCTTTTGGCATGCAAGTATGAAGAGGTTTCTGTTCCCGTTGTTGGGGATTTGATTCTTATATCTGATAAAGCTTACACTAGGAAAGAAGTTCTAGAAATGGTAATTTTCTTTTGTTTTCATATCATATCAATGTTGTTGATGCCAGTGAAATCTGAAGTTAAAATAATCGAATATACATTTTTTCACTCAACCTGCAGGAATCATTAATGCTTAACACATTACAATTTAACATGTCAGTCCCAACACCTTATGTTTTTATTCAAAGGTTCCTCAAGGCTGCACAATCGGACAAGAAGGTTAGTTGGTTTTTTGAATTCCTTTTAGGTAACTATAGTCAGCAATATCATTTTATAATGACAATAACTAAATTATTACCTGGAAAACAGCTTCAGCTTCTGTCCTTCTTCTTAATCGAGCTTTCCCTCGTGGAGTATGAGATGCTTAAGTTCACACCATCTCTGTTAGCGGCTGCTGCTATTTATGCAGCTCAATGTACCATCTACGGGTTCAAGCAATGGAGTAAGACATGTCAATGGCATAGCGGTTACTCAGAAGATCAGCTCCTGTGAGTCTTAATTTCTGCCTTTGCAAAATTTTCCTCTTACTGAACGTATGTATTCCCGATTAACAATTTTGCTGGTGCTCTTCCAGAGAGTGTGCAACACTTATGATTGGGTTCCACCAGAAAGCAGCAACAGGGAAGCTCACTGGTGTTCACAGGAAGTATTGCACATCTAAGTTTGGATACATATCAAAATCTGAACCGGCGCAATTTCTTTTGGAAACTAAGCTATAACAGACGTATAGCTACAACTAACTTTTACCTAATTGGGTTGGAGGGGGAAGTGTCAAAAATAATAATATAGCAACTGCAGTTGCACACGCAAACCTTTGAATCTTTATTTTAGGCCTGCAGCCCGGTTGTTCATAGCTCTACAGCCATTATTGTCTTGTCTTGTATGTTCCAATTGAACTTGTATGTATTTTCTTCTCATTGTAACTCTCAGTTCCATTGAAACTAATACTATTTAATGATGATACAATAATTCTTCTTTTTTTATGATTTATATATATATAATAATTTTATATTAACGGAATCCTTTAATTTACACTGCATTTCAGTGTGGGGTATTTTTTTTTTTTAAAAAAAATTTAACTTGTCACAATTAATAACGGATGTAACTTGCAAGAAGAGCAAATCAAAAGTGAATTGTGGAATGAACTGATGTCATCAACATTCAACTTTGCAAAACGACATCGTTTCTTTTATTTCAGCATCCCACCAACCACGCAGACATCTCCCGCTATTTAAACCAAACCAGATTCAGGCCTTTCTCGCCAAAAGCCAACTTTTGAAAAAAAAAAGAAAAAGAAAAAGAAAAATAAAGGCACTTCTCTCTCTTTCAACTAGCAGCTGCCAAGCCATGGCAACGACGACATCATCACCTCACTCACTGTTTCTCCAGAACCGTCATAGCCACCCACTCAATAAAAACAATCTCGCATCTTTCACCAACCTTAAAAAGATCAATTTTTTTAACACCAAAAGAGCCATTTCAGTAACCTGCTCCGCCGCATCAGCACCAACCCAAGATCGAACGGCGGCCCAGATCCAATCCGGGCAAGAAGACCGGGTCTTCAACTTCGCTGCGGGCCCCGCTAATCTCCCGGAGAAAGTTCTACTCAAGGCCCAATCGGAGCTTTACAACTGGCGCGGATCTGGCATGAGCGTGATGGAAATGAGCCATAGAGGTAAAGAATTCAAGTCCATTATTGAAAAAGCTGAATCGGATCTTAGAGCCCTCTTGAATATTCCCCAAGAATATTCTGTTTTGTTCTTGCAAGGCGGCGCTACGACACAGTTCGCCGCCGTTCCATTGAATTTGTGTACACCTAATGACCCGGTCGATTATATCGTCACCGGGTCGTGGGGTGACAAAGCTTTTAAAGAAGCGCAAAAATTTTGCAACCCACAAGTGATTTGGTCTGGAAAAGCTGAAAAGTACACAAAGATTCCAAATTTTGATGCTTTGGAGCAAAACCCAGATGCCAAGTATTTGCATATTTGTGCTAATGAGACAATTCATGGTGTTGAGTTTAAGGAGTATCCGTCGGCTAAGAATTCAACTGGTATTCTAGTCGCTGATATGTCTTCCAATTTTTGTTCAAAGCCTGTTGATGTTACCAGGTTTGGTGTAATTTATGCTGGAGCTCAGAAAAACGTGGGGCCATCTGGGGTCACAATCGTGATTGTTAGGAAGGATCTGCTTGGAAATGCTCAAGACAAGACTCCTGTGATGTTGGATTATAAGATTCACGATGAAAACAATTCACTTTACAATACACCGCCTTGCTATTGTATCTACATGTGTGGATTAGTTTTTGAGTATTTGCTAGAATTGGGTGGGTTGAATGAAGTTGAGAAGATGAACAGGAAGAAGGCTGAATTGTTATACAACGTCATTGACGGAAGCAACGGGTTCTATAAATGCCCAGTTGAGAAATCTGTGAGGTCATTCATGAATGTGCCGTTTACTCTGGAGAAGTCTGATTTGGAAGCTGAGTTTGTGAAGGAAGCTGCTAAGGAGAAGATGGTGCAATTGAAGGGGCATAGGTCAGTTGGAGGAATGAGGGCTTCAATATATAATGCTATGCCTTTGGCTGGCGTTGAGAAGTTGGTTGCTTTCATGAAGGATTTCCAGGCAAAGCATGCTTGATTTTTGCTTTAGTGTTGTTGATTGGCTTTGGCTGTGGCTTGAATCCAGAGTCCTTTTTTTTAGTAGAAAAATATGTAGGATTTTGATTTTTCTCTTGTCTGGCTTATTTATGTTTTTGTTGCTTTTTAACGTGGTATGGTAGTTGAGTATTTTTCTGGCTACGTTCTTATAAAAAATAATTGAGAATAATTTGGCTGAATCAATAATGCTGATATTTGATCAATTTGTTGTTTTATGCTATGTGGAATGATGATATTTGCGGACCTTTATTAACTAACATTCATGGAGTAACTTCAAATCTAGTCAAATGAAAGGAACCAAATTAAAAATGACTGTTCGTTACTGGATCATCGCAAGTAAAAAATTGAATATGCAACTTACCCAACCGCCACCGCCAGCCTGTACCAACTTGAAATCTTTTCACCGTGAAAACGAACGGTCGCTTACATTTCTCTCAAAAGAACATGCGAATTGAATGTAGCATGTGCTGGATGCATCTGGGTCCATGAAGCAGACGGTGAGAAAAATCTCAGAGCCCCCTTTTCTGCCTCGCGAACGCTAACTTTCGTGCTATTCTTTTAGAAATTATTCATGGGAGTGGCCGTTTGCACATTGCAGCACGTTTACGATATCAACGGTGCAGTTCTACCAGCAATAAGAGTTTTGTAGTTAATCCATGTACTCTAATACAAAGAATAAATAACGTAATAATGTTAATTCCTTTCGAATGTTCTTCTGAACACTCTTTTTCTACAATGAACTGTGAAAAAGAAAAGGTGAAAAAGGAAAAAAAATTGCTTCAAGCTTCCAGACTATTTCCAGCAGAATGTATCAACACTGTTCATCATCACCGGTATTCACTGTATATCATTGTCACTTGTACATGGTGTTTACATTTTCAGAACAACTTCATGAAATATTGTTCTACTGTTACAAAAGAACACAGGATTTTTTGTGACAATCACTTCTGCTTTTGAATCTGCAGTCACGTAGCCAACAACGTCGCAGATGGTCGTCATTTATAGATCATTCTCATGCAATGAAAAGAATTCTTGTTTGGCTTTCATTTAGCAACTATGAAAATGAGAATCTAGAGAAAAGAGAGAGAGTTGTTCCTGAAGAATCATTTGCCGGGGTGGTACTGGGAGGAACGTCTGTAGAGGCAAGGTAGGCTTGTTGACACTTCTGCATCTGCATAAAGCAAACAGCTAATAACCATGAAAAATAATAAATATAAAAAAATGCCACAGAAATGCTGTTGGAGAATCTTTGATAATTTTGGCATTAGGCTATATAAATAGTAAAATGTATAACTACAAAAAAAGAAAAAAAAAATCAAAACTGGAGATCAGTTTCAAGCATTTTATGTGGATCACGTACTAAAATTATTCATTGTGCACTTCAACTCCAGAATTAAAGCGGTGACACATGAGTTAGACATATCCATGAGCCCATTTAAGTATATACTTGTTCATTATGCATTTGCAATGTAATGCTTACGGCATCAGCCTGGTATAGACCAAACATGGACCAAATGATGAAGCATCTACAAGTAGAAAATGAGAATTTGACCTCTTCAGGACTGAATTGAAGAAGCATTGCTATTACAGGTAGAAGAGCCTCCACCTCCCCTGTTATACAGAAATTTGTCAAAATAAATAAATTACCAGACTTTGAACATCATTTTTATCTTGATGCTCATCCTTATAAGACAGGAGAGATGAACAACAGTAGATTGTTAGTCACTCTCTGCAGTACCTGTTTCAAGAAGCTTTAAGATAACATTTTTTAGATACGTCATGTCCACTCCTTCTCTCTTTTTTGATCTTTCCATGTTGCGAAACTCTTCCTTTAACATGGCTTCCTGCATGGGTGTACCAACATCAGTACAAATAAGATAAGAAGAAAACACAGCCAAAAGTTCAAAAAGAAGAAACAACACCATCCACCCCCTCCCTTCTTCTGTACCTAAAGACCATAGTACATTCTACAAGACAATCTTTTGTGGCAGACAAAAAGTATAAGGCAACTACAATTCATTTTAACAAATGCAGATCATCCAAACTACATACTGTAGAGTATAGACTACTTCATACCTGTTGGCTGTGGAGACGATTTTCACGTTCAAGCTCCTCAAGCTCCTCCTGCGATTAAGAAAAAATCAGGAAAACTGAACTCCGAATGGTAATTTAACATAGAGATGGGTTCTGACATACCTGAAGTGCCAAAATGTGCCGCTGTGATTGTGCTAGCTCCTCCTCTCTCTGTGCTTGTTGCCTCGCTAAAAGCTGAAAATTGAAATGTGAAAAGAAAAATGTCAATAAGGGAAATCAAAATGCCAATAGTTTTAAGGCCAATATTTCTACCTGAGTGCCAACTGCAAAGGGTGATAAAATTGATATAAGTGCAGGCATGCAATAAATGTATCTTATATACTTGACCCAAGGGGTATGCGTGTATATATGTATATTTTTAAGGACATTAGTGTTTCAGAACCTAAGGTTGGAGTATCAACAATCTGATTCAAATAACATCCACTGAAATTTGTCTTATTGCATGTCTTGAGCATCTCACAAATATATGCAATTAACTATGTGCTAAAACAAGAGATTGTTGACGGAGACTGTTTATACCAGAATCTGCTGCTCTGCTGCAGAGGGAATTGAATTCAGAACATCCTGTTTCTGTGAGGCTGTTGATATCAAGTTGAAAGAACATATAAGAAACCCAGAAGCCACGCTACTAGAGTTTTTATTTATTTAACAAGAAAAAAAATAGTAAGTGATAGAAACATCCCCTTGCCTGTAATGCCTGTGCTGTCCTTATCATTGTGATTGTCCTGAGATGATTTATTACATCGTCAGTGCACAATTACAGAAGTGAAAAGCCACTTCACAAATATGTTAAAGAATGAGGCCAAGGTTTACAAAAAATTTAAAATCAAAAAGACAAAAAACATACAGCTGGTCTCAATTCCAGAGATCGGTGAAGATTCTTATTATCATCCAAAAGTCTAGAGATTTCATTGTCCTTCTCCTCCATCATCCTATCAGCAAGATCACGGAATGAATCATGTTCATCCTACAAGTTATGAACCCAGTCAACAAGAGATAAAGAAAAAATAATTTTGTACAAGTGAATAAAACAATGAAATGTAAAATACCTTTAGACGTTTATACTGTAGTTTGAGTTCTTGTAATTCTTTTTGTACATCTTGCCCAGAAGATTCTTCTTTTTGAGCTTTCAATAGCTCACATCTGACTGTTACATCATGATTCCAAAAATAATATTATTTCAAAATCTATTATGAAATTTTACAAAATCATGTCAGTTTTAGCATGTGTATACTACGTCGCCATGATTCTTCCACAGTTTGAAGGTTCTTTTCCCATGCTTCTTTCTCCACTTGGAGTTTAGTATTCATAGAATCAAGCTTGATCTCTATGCTCTTTATCTGCTGGTTTGCATTGTTCAGAGCTGCATCTCTGAAACAAATGACGAAATAAAAAGTTGTAAGATGACACCAGTAGAAAATCTGTCAATGGCTTTCCAAATTTATTGGAATCTAGAAATACAGTAATAATCTCGATACGATGTCATATTTTCAACCTTCTATGGTATAAAGCTACCTTTCTGCAAGTTCTTTGTCATGATTAGCCAAAGCCTCTTGAAGTTCTTGAAGGGCCTTATCTTTTTCTGCAGAAACCAGGGACATTTCTTTTTCAGTTTCCTGCACAACCAGATAAAAAACTTAACAATCTCATATAGCAACTAGATGTTTCTCTTGATGCTGGAAAATAAAGGCAACTATAAGTACTTTCAATGCTTCCTCAAGAGCTCTGAGCTGTTCAGTGTCGTTCGCTGCAACTAGCTCTGCATCCTTTTTCTGGAGAAGTGCATGAGCACGAATCTTGTAAGAAGAAAATTCACGTTCAAGGTGGATGATCTGCAAGGTAAACATTAGAAAAGGAATATAAGAGGGAAGGCATCAGATAAGGAATATTTGAACATCCAGAACTTTATATCAAAGATAAGTAATGTTGCAAATTAAGGAAGCAGAATCAGTGTGTTCAGATGCGTAAGTGTCTGATGTTGATCCCCTGCAAAGGAGACAGTGTATTGATTGAAGGGTGTAGGACTCCCACATGAAATCTTTGTTAATGCCCTTTTGTGAACTGCAGAATCTGAAGGTCCATTAGAGTTTCAAGGACCACCATAACAAATTGATTCATAACATATTTCTAAGAAAATGACAATAGGGCGAACTGCAGATGTTTTCAACTAAGCATGGACAGTAACGTAAATGCAAGAAACAACAGCTATAAACTCTAAAATAGGACCATAATAGTCGGTATCAAGAAATCCAACAATTTCTTCTTCTTTCAATACAGCAATATCAAGAAAACAGATGACCATTGTCAGACTCGGATATAAAAAGTATAAAGGTGGACACCTATGTCTCATATTGTATCATCAGGTGTGAGATGAATGCAAGGCCTCAGGGAAGGAATATTATGATCTGATGACCTGGAAAAAGCACATGAAAGAGAGACCATATCTATTGCCTTTCCCTTCTGAATAACTGTAGTACAATCCCAGAGCTCCGATGGTAAAATGCAGTGTATACATTCTAATTTCTAACCATCAATTAAAACAAAACCCAGTGACATTAAAAGTGAAAATCAAAAGTCTTTGTTAAGCTACAGAGATATTTGAGTAGATGCTTGAGAATACAAAGTTAGACCTCTTGTTTGGCAGCCATAAGTTCAGCATCTCTAGTACTTAGCAACTGGTTTTGCACAGATAATTCTGAATAACTGTAGTACAATCCCAGAGCTCCGATGGTAAAATGCAGTGTATACATTCTAATTTCTAACCATCAATTAAAACAAAACCCAGTGACATTAAAAGTGAAAATCAAAAGTTTTTGTTAAGCTACAGAGATATTTGAGTAGATGCTTGAGAATACAAAGTTAGACCTCTTGTTTGGCAGCCATAAGTTCAGCATCTCTAGTACTTAGCAACTGGTTTTGCACAGATAATTCTGATTCCAGCTGACCTGCCAAAGAAGAAAACATGAGCGTACATTTTCTAAATGTATATGTAAAGATATAAAACAAAGTAAAAAATAAAAATGAGTCTAATGAGAAATGCAAACGTACTTCTCAGCTTAGCTGCTTCAATTTCAGTATGTATGCAGTTACTCTCAGCAATTTCCAGCTTTTTTCTGAATGCCTGGGAGGCAGCTTCCCAGCTCTCCTTTTCCTTCTCCTGAATTCATAAAATGGTTAGTGGCTATATTTATTCACAATACGCATCTTAACGATCTAAATACATGAGATAATGACAATATAGGTCTCAGAATCAAAAAATCATCCAAACATCAACTGTCAAATTTATAAGCTTTCCTTCTGTAGTTTTCCATTCAGATTGAAGGCCTTCCCTTATAAAGAAGATGCTGATATTTGAGTAAGATATATATGGATGTTTAAAGTGAAAACAATTTAAAATGCTCAGCAAGAAATGATATCCCTTTAAAAATGATACTTTACCAAAATTTCATAAACCTGGGTCAATAAAATGCCCCTACACAAAGCAGTCAACCGCCACATAAGCTTATTAAACATTTAGTAAATTATTTCAAATCAATTAAAATTTTAGCTTTTACTCACCTTCTAAGAATTTGACTTCAAGAGGTTGAACTTTTTGTGATGACACAAACGACATTCCACTAAACTAATTAGACTTCTTCACATTAACCACTATACTAATATATATATCAGGTCATTACAGCCCTATATTTGAACATTAGAAAACTTCTAGTCATACATGCTCACGTTTCAGATGGGCAAGCTCTCCTTTAACAGTCTCCACAGCAGCTTTAAACCGTGCTTCTTTACCAGTCGAAGCTGCTTCCATCTCAGCAATTGTAGTCTCTTTCTCTGCAACTAGCACCTGTAAAAGGAAATTCATCAGCGCTTAAAGTACCCAATCAGGAGAAGCCAACAGCCAGCAGCATTCGCCTATAAAGTTATGAAGCAAGTAAAAATTCTAAACACTAAAACAAAATAACAAATAGAAGGCAAAAAAATCTCTAATTTGCTTTTTTTTATATCTCTACTTTTTTGCAGGCACATCATTCCTATCTATATAATGTTATCAGTGCCCCTTTTCTTAAATAAGATGTTGATGGACCGTATATAATTGATTAAACCAATGTTATCACTCGGTTTCCCCAATGTGTAATTATCTCTCACCTGAAGAGAAGAAATAGTATCGGTTGCTTTGCTTCTATCAGATACAGCATCAGCCAATTGAGCTTCCAAACTCTCTAAATTCTAACGATGAAATAAAGATGAGCTCAGACAAAACATCACTAAATAGAATCATGTACAGGAAGGAAATGAATTTGGAAAGTGTTGACCCCTGAGATAGGAAACACTTTTGAAAGTCAAATTACCTTCTGATGTTTAGCAGAAAGCTCAGCTATTGAAGCTTGCCTTTTCTCTTCTGCAGCCTGTAGTAAGGTTCGCATGTCTTCCAACATCTAATACATGAACAACAGCAATATAAAGCAATGCTCCAATATAGATATTGTTATTTTGGACATTTACTATGAAAGAATAAACCAAGCCCCTTCAAAGTACCATGACCATAAATACCTGATCTTTCTCCTGAAGTGACAGCTGCAATGCCTCAAGAGCATCTTCTTTAGGTTGAAATGAACGGCACAACTCCTCAATGTTGTCACGTAGTCTGCATATCCAAGGAATTATTACAAATATGAAAACAAATAATAAAAGATATAAATATGTGGGGAAGTCCAAGTTCAAAAACAGAATTTTGGTACAGTTTTACTGAGACATGGCAAGATGTTAAGTGAAATAACTAAATTATGTATCAATTCCCAATTTCTAAAAAGTTAAAAATTACTCACAGCACTAGCATCAAATAGAAGTTGAAAAGGAAATATTTTGGATAATCAAGAACAAAATAATGCAGTGATAGTAGAAATTTTGGTACTACGATGAGACTATAAGACCTGAAGACACTAAAGCTTTAATCCATCTACATTGGAAATAGCAGAAAGGCAAATAAACCCACACAGGCATCCTTCACAAGGGAGATTACTGTAGAAAGGCTGAGAAGTAATTCTAGGGAAACCTAAGACTGCCACAAAATTAACAAATATAAAAGAAAGATACACTTAGTTTCTATGACACCACGTATGCAGATGCACAAACTGAAACAGAGAATTTATCAAATTTGTAGATGCCTGCATAATATATGGTTGATTAGAGATTTTACTTATTGTTTGCACTTCTTAATTGTTGCCTCTCTATATCCATGGCTTTCAATGCATCATTTGCTTGTTGCCGAGTGCGCTCCAACTCTTGCTGCAATGCTGAACATTGGGAAGATGCTCGCTCGGCTGTTTCACCCACATCGCGGAGTCTGGTCTCAAGATCATCCTTTTCCTGCAGATGGAAATCTCCACGCAAACATTTAACTTAGCATCATCAATAAAAAGCTAACCAAAAGAGATTTTAGTAACAGAAATTCACCTTTTGAA
The DNA here is from genome assembly GCF_022201045.2 of Citrus sinensis. Classification (NCBI taxonomy): domain Eukaryota; kingdom Viridiplantae; phylum Streptophyta; class Magnoliopsida; order Sapindales; family Rutaceae; genus Citrus; species Citrus sinensis. The sequence goes on from NC_068562.1 coordinate 462,397, forward strand.
CCTCTTGAATACGTTGTTTTGCTCGTTTGTGAAGTCTGGTAAATTTGGAGTCAAGTTCAGTGTATTTATCCTCATGCCCTTTTATTTCTTGACCCAACTTCTGTTGAGCTACTCAAAGAAACAAATGCCCTAATCAGGTTAAAAGAGAGACAAAATCTAATGATCATATAGTTAACCATTAGAAGACATTACTAAGGTAGCAAAAATACAATTATTATAAAGAAAATGTCCCCAGAACATAAACAAACTCTTTTAGAAAAGTAGAGCCTAGCACATAGACACCAGATAGTAACTTCACATCTGCTCTATCACCAACTGAGATAAACCAATAGATGGGCATAGAAGAGAGAATGTTTGACCTTCCGCAAGCTTGGCAGAGAATTCTTGAGCTTTTGCATCTGCCTCTTCATATTGCACTCGTAAATGCTCCAAAGCCTTCTCCGCAGCACCACGTGTTTCTTTCTCTTCCTGAAGTTCTTTACTCAAAGACTCTATTCTTTCACGGAGTTCTTTGACATCTACAACTTCCCTACTTTCCTGTCCATCATCCTCTGGTCGAAGAGTGTTCAAGCCCTCAAACTGAGATTTCAAGAACTCATTCTGAAGTTTGAGTTCCATAACCAATCCTAAAAGTTGTTCATTATTATCATTCGAAGATCCATGTTCATCACGCATCCCATTATGCATAACAAGATTACCATTACTTCCACCATTCGTGTCAGACAGCTGTTTCTCAGATTTTAAAGAATCTTCTACGCCACTTTCAGGCATTACAATGACACTGTTTTCCTCAGTCGACATTACTGCATCAACCTAATAATGAACCAGCAAAGGAGTCATGTTGGGCCACAACTTCATCGACTCATATTTGAAACAGCAAAACAGATCAAATTAAACAAAATATAAATGCATTACTTCCTAAGCTTATTAGAAAGTCAAAGCAATCAAACAACAGAGGTTAAAATGACAATAATAAATAAAAGTCTGCAACTAAACAAGCTTAACCTGAGAATCACACAAATTGAAGCCAAATTTTAAACGAATGTTTTCTTGAAAATCAACAATGAAATTAAAACTTAAAATCCCAACAAAATTCTAGGAAATATCTTGTTGGATCTCCTTATAAGCGTTAAATTCAAAGGATAAAACAAAATCAGATCCAAATAGAAAATTACTTAATTGATTAATTATTATTATTGTTAAGAGGAAATGATCGTACCTTATATTGTTATCGTAATTAGTAATAATGATAACAAAAAGTAAGGAAGTTGAATATGGCGCGCAGAGATTCATCAACTGGAAGCTCTGAATTTTATCGAAATTTGAATACTGTACTGTAATTATAGCATTATTGAGATCACTGGGAATAATCCGATCTCACTCGGGAATGAAATTGAGGGAATAAACTAGACAAAGCAACGGCGCCGTTTCAACGCAGCTTCTGCTTCGTCTTGGGCCAGCAAGCTCTAGGAATTTACAACGGCTGTACCCTGAAACTTGGGTATTACTCCAGTTATACCCTCATATTTCAAAATTATCATAATTTGTCTTCTGAGATGGGTAATGTCTAACCTATCCTCAAATTGAAATTTGATTGTCAATCACACATTATAGTCGAGTATCTTTTTAAGGATCTCTCTAAGTTACATGCATGTACCTTACAACCCTTTCACATGAATAGTGAGTGGACCCACATCATTCACTATTCATGTGAGAGGGGTGTAAGGTACATGCATGTAACTTAGCATTAGCCTCTTTTTAAAAATACGACTACAGTCAAATATCTTTATAAATACATAAAGATGATAATGGTACTCTCAAACTCGCAAACCCATCTGTTGCGAGTAATTTTATAAATTGTGAGTGAGTTTGATATTATAAATTAAAATTTATATTAAATTATAGGTAGATTTGGTATTAAGCAAATATCTGGACATCTGCTAACCCGCAATTTTTTTTAACAGTTTTCAATTCATTTTAATTAAAAAAATTTAAATATGAAAAAATACTCATATACTTATTATGATTTTGATTGAATTTTTTTAACTTAATGCACGGATTATTTCATTATTATATTTTTATTCTTCATATTAGTATTTAAAAAGTATTATTCTTTATAAAATTTTAATTTTAATCATTATTGTAGGAATCGTGTTAGATGGGTGCTAATGGTGATGAATGAAATGAAGATCTTTTCTTATATATTTTGTTGAATGATAATATGGAATGATAATTGCTATGTTTAAATACTAGTTTGTGGCTTTTTTTTTAATGGATTTGTGTATTTTTTACTTAAATTTGAGAATTTGAATTGAATTGATGTTGAAACTTGAATTTTCCATTTATATTGGTTAAATTTAAAATTTAGTATATTATGTGGAATTTTAGGTTATTATTATAACTTTACATGTTGAACATTTGTGATTTTAAATGTGGAAACCTGTTGATAATGGTAAACACGCTGTGGGCGATGCCCATTGCCATCATTATGAATACATGATAACAGTCAAGTAAATTAATCTATACACAACTATAATTTGGTAACTTCGTTAATACATAATTGTAGTCGAATAAATGGACAAAACTAACATTTGTTAAAATATTCACCCTAATTATTCACGATTGCAGTCGAGTAATTTTATATGCACACGAGTATAGTAAGATAACTTCATAAGTACACGACTATAATTGAGCAAGTGGACATAGAATAAAAACTACCTAAAACATCTATCGGAATAATAACACAATCAACATAAGCTTCGACGCATCAAACTTCAATATAACAAACAATAAAAACTTCTTTACATCTAACAACATAGGTTCAATACAAGTCAGAATCACAAGTAAGTTTTAAGGGAACACAAGTTGCTACTCTATCATTGTAGCTAATTTGGTTTGGGGGGTCCAACACAAAGGATAAAATACCCAAGCTGATATGGCTTTTGTTTGTTTTGAACACTTTGTAATATGGTTATGAATAACCATTAATTACGTATCATAAACCGTTGGTAGCTACCTTTTGTAAACAACATAAGCTAAACATTCCTTATCCAACGGCAAAATAAAAAAAGTATGAGTTTGTCAACTAACTATTACAACTATTAAATAAATTAAGATAATAATGTACTAAAATGGACAAGTATTATTTGAGCTTAAACCTTCGCTTCCAACATATAGCTCTACAAATTCTTATGGATAGGCATATAGTTCGAAGCAAGGGTAAACATCAGCAATAGATGTTGGCAAATTTTATTTTCGCTTGTAGGTAATGCAAATAGGGATCTTCAACTTAGCTTCAATGATTGTTTCCTCTAGAAATAATCTATATTATCATCTATCATTATTAGAACGGGGGGTATTAGATTAGATGTTTTAAGCTTAAACTTTATTTCAACATCAAATTTAAAAATATCAATGGAAATAACTTAAAATACTACCATCAAGTGTGTGTAGAGTAGAGCACCATGATTCATTGCCTCTATACTGTTAAATCTATAATTGTTGTTTTGCCAAATTCATTCATCACGAAACATAATAGGCACACGTACCAAAGTTATTTCCCATAATAATACAACACATAATTATATTACGATAAATACAAAAAGAAAATGACACAAGGTATGTGTAGCATGTAAAATTGTTTGTCCATCTATATGATAGCAGTTGTGTAATTTGTTAAGATATACAGCTACAAATAAGTAAATAGTTAAATGATATATTTAAGTGAAAAAATTGACTATTTAATAAAAAAAATACATTTTTTGCACTAATATGATGTTAAAGTGTCATAACAATTGAAATATTTTATCCACTTACACAACTGTAATAGTGTAAATTCATACAAATATGATTGCAATCGTGTAAAATGGGTGCAATAGAAAAATTTTTATTTTAAAATTTTGAGAACAAAACGAGATTATAGTTAGAAAATCCATTACATACAGTGATATAATGCAAATGTAATGAAAATGTGAGTTATTTTATTAGTTATCAACTACAAAAAAAAAAAATTGTGTTTTGGTGACTATAAATTTAGTCTCTAAAACTTATTCAAACAGCCACAAAATGTTTCTGCGACTGTTTATTTTTAGTCGCACAATAGATACGAAATGTCAATCAAAGAAAGCTTTTATGACTAAACTACTTTAGTCACTCCAAAGTCACTCCATACACTTGTAGATGACTATTATATTAGTCATAGATGATAATTAAATGAGTTAGAATCATCTTGAGAATCGAGTTACAGGCCTCATCGTGTCAACAAGCCATTGAAGACAATATTTCGTTGAGCCTCGCTCAGAAACGCAACTGTTAAGAGAAAGAGAAAGTGAATTGGAATGTGGTGACTTTGGCTTTATGAATTGTATGGATGATGACAAATGGTACGACTAACTGAGGCTCAAAGAGTTGTGTTGTGTTGTGTTTGTTTACTTTTTTTTTTCTACTTCTCCACTACTCTACTTGCTTGTTCGTCATGTTTCTTTGTTCATTCCTCCAGCCAACGATTAAAAAGTTTTTTTTTTCCTTTTCTTGAGTTGCGATGCAAGTGATAATTATTAATAGATAGATAAGTAAATTTTGAAAAGAATTATTATTATTGCTGAGTTTCTTTTTGTCTTTGACTGTGTTCGTCGATTATAAACTATGAATGCCTCACATTTGGCTACTTTCTATTTGTGGGGCCCCTCTTTCATATTGATTCAACCCTTGACCTTTCATTTTTCTTTCAGCGCTGATGTTTGCTCCGGGTCAAATCCCGAAAAGACTCGAAACGACGTTGTTTCGACTCTAATTGTTTTTTGTTTTTATTCACTATGAAACGACGACGTTTAGGGTTATCTGTGACTCTGACACCAAAAGATCACTCTCCTTCTGCTGCAGACTTTTTTCCCCAAATCAACCATCTAATTCTCTTTTTCTCGGGGAAGCCAAATGTTTGACATTCCCTCTTCTTAAAAGCCTAAACACACAATATTTTATTTGTGAGGTTTCAGTAATGGAGGAATTAGAAGAAGACAATGGGTTTGAAGTGAGAGAGGAGCTCATGATTTCACCCAATGGTGGTCCAAAGCCTACAAAAAGACTTGGCCATTTTCTCAAACCTTGCATCAACTCCATTAAAGCATCCATAGAGTTGATGACAGAACTTTTTCTTTGTTCTTTTTTCATGGCAAAACTCATTGCCACAGAAAGCATCCACAGATGACAGAACTCATTGCCCTTTCCTTCATCGACCGAAAGCATCCACAGAACTCATTGCCCTTTCCTTCATCGACATTGACATTCGCATTCTCCTCGTTTCACCGGACAACCCCCTTTGACTAGACAACCGCAACCCAACCACAACCCAACTGCAATCTTTCATGTAAATCAGAAACGGTTTATAGCAAATCAGAACAAAGAACAAAGAAAAAAATTAAACCAGAAACACAACCCAACTGCAATATTCCTGATGCATCCTAACCAAAACGATTTCGACCAGACAACTGCAACCCAACCGCAACCCAACTGCAATCTTCCATGTAAATTAGAAATCAAAACAAAGAACAAAGAAAAAGTTTAAATCAGAAACACAACCCAGCTGCAATCTTCCTGACGTATCCTAACCAAAACCACTTCGTTCACAGCAAATCAGAACAAACAAAAAAAAATTCAAGGTGAAACAGTGCCGTTAAGAGAACGAAGAAAAGGAAGAAGCAAGGGTTCAGTTGGGTTAAAGAAAGAGGAAGAAGAAGGTTGCAAACCAAAACCAAAACGACTTCGTTCAAATCAGAACAAAGAACAAAAAAATTCAAGCCGAAACGTCGTCGTTCAATACCGCTTGAAAACAAAAAAAATTAGAACGAAACGACGCCGTTTTGAGTCTTTTCGGAGTTTGACCCAGGACAAACATCATTTTCCTTTTTCTTTTTTACCTGTCAATAAAAAATAACCAAATTGTAAATAGCTCTTCGATATATGCGCATTTGTAAATATGCATATCTGAGGTTGGGCAATATTATTATTCAATTATTATTAGGGTTAAATATTCAATTCCTAACATATGCTGTGACTTTCTTTGTATTATACTACTATGTTAAATATTTTTACGATGGTATAATTTTGGAACAAATTTAAAGATAATCACGTTATGTTTTGGATTATAAATATCTATATATATTTATGATTGTAATGTATATTGTTAATGTTAGCAAAAATTATAATATAATATGATGATCTCTATAAGAGTTTTTTTTTTTAAAAAAAAAAAAAATCAAAACATGATCTTGTAAATGTGGATGGTTGTTCTAAATATAATCCTGATTTGCTTGTTGCGGCCAGTGTCCTATGTGATCATCAAAGATGTGCAATGAGACTTTGCTTATTTTCTTAGGCATATTTGTCAGAAGGTTACTTTTGCTACTAATTTCATGGCCATTTAGGTTTGTTCTTACCAGACTCGTGAGCGATTTTTGGGTTATGAGGATCTTCCAGTTAGTTTGACTGGCATTAGATGCTCTTGGGACTTTGCATGTTAGGAGATGATTTTTCTCTTTTAGGTACTTGTGTGTGTGTGTGTGTGTTTTTTTTTTTTTTTCTTTTTATGAAACTTATTGCCTTTGCTTTATTTTGTGCTTTGTATTGGAGGTTTTGATTGGAGGATTTGACTTTGTCCCCTACCTCTATTAATTTTCTTCTAAACTATATTATATGGAAGAGTCTGACTTAACCCCCACCTTCTCGGTGGTAAAGGAAAAAAAAAAAGAAAGAGATTATTTTGTTTGCAACAAAACTGTTATTTGCACTGTGGAAGCTACATATGCAAACAAATTGAACACGGTATTACATTTTATTCTTTCAAGAATCGGAGCAAATCAAATTGTCTATGGCCATGTAAACAACTAGAGACATTCTCGGTAGTTTTCATACATTAGTTACATGGAACCCTTTGATTGTTTATAAGTTCGAAATGACTTAAGCTGAGTGGTAGAGCTGAGCAACAACCCCCACCCCCCACATTGTGGGGGCTAAAATCTCCTTTCTAATTATGAAGATAAAAAAAAAAAAAGGTTCAAAATGACTTTGTCACATTTCAAGCCTTATACGTAAATTAATAAGAAATGACAAAATAAAAATAATCAGGCTAAGGGAACCTTCTTTGTCTCTCTCTCTCTTTTTAAATAATTTATTCCATCAACGTCAGACTATTGTGATACGACCTAAATTATTACAATTAATTTATAGGAAAAAGTATTCTCATTTAGTGAGATAATAAATTTTGTAATTGTATAGACTCAAATTCACTCACCCGTATACGAGGGAGTGAGCTTTCACCGTTTCGCTACCAAGAACGTGTGTTTTGAACCTGAGAAATTTATTGGAGGATAGCCATTAAATTTAGCAGCTTGCCATTGATATATAAGATGCACATTTTGATCATATTTCTCCAAAATTAAACAAGTAGAAAACATATTAATTTTGAGATAACAAAAATTATTTTCACCATTACTAAATAAACTCAAACTCAAAAAGAAAGATGATAGTAAACTTTTTTTATTTTTTATTTTAGTCTAATCTCTATCAACTATTTAATTTTCTTTCTAATATATGAGAACAACTTCAAGCCTCAAATCTTTTATATTTACTCAAAGATTGTTCAAACTATACATATGCATAGTGGTGCTGAAGTGACAAGTGTAGATGGATTTCAAATGCGAATGGAGCTATGAGTGCATGAAAGGGTAATTTTTAAAAATCTCCCATGAGGTTTGGACTTGTTGCAAGTAAATGACGAGAATCTGTTTATTTGTAAAAAACCTCCTACCGTCAGTTAACTTTAACATTGACCGTTAGTTGACTGTGCAAAGACAATATTACCCTCAACAACAATTTGTAGACGGAAATAACTAAAAAAAAAATTAAAATTGTTGGCACGAAAAGCACAAACCCTATTTTTTGACAATTTTATCCTTGTCAATTCCAAAAATTTACAATATCATAGGTAAAGATTATAACTATTTCATTTTCAAGTTTTTAATTTTATCTTTTTTGTAGAAACTTTAAGAAAATATCAATAATTTAAAGAGGATTTTTTAAATTTTAAATTTTATCTTTCTTGTAGGAACTTTAAGAAAATATCAATAATTTAAAGAGGGTAAAATAGCCAACAATTTTAATTTTTTTTTAGTTATGTCCGTCTACAAATTATTGTTAAGGGTAATATTGTTTTTGCACAGTCAACTAACGGTCAATGTTAAAATTAACTGACGGTAGGAGGTTTTTTATAAATAAATTAATTCTCGCCATCTACTTGCAACAAGTCCAAATCTCAGGGGAGTTTTTTAAAAATTACCCGTGCATGAAAAATATCGAATATAACAAAATATATTTATTTTTTTTTTATATATTGAAATTCGATATTTTTCATTATTTTATCTCCCGTCCAAATATCTTTCGGGGGAACCGGGAACATCCAAATCAGGGATGGTATTTGGTGCAGTCAATGCAGTGCCGATACGATACGAAACTTCTTAACAGACACCTTTGACTTTTCTAACCACCCTCGCATTGAACCACGCAATGCACTTTCCATGATCTCGACCGCACTTGATCAACACTCACCGATTCCCTCTCTTTCCGCATGGTTCATGGCCGCTTTGATCGCGCAAAGTAACGCACAAGAGACGGCCAAAAGCTTCTCAATCGCCCGAATTTGAATACCCTAACACTCGACCGATGGCCCGGCGGTCCCTACCGATCCTCAAACAAATACTTTCAAAGTCTTCCGACCAATGCTCCCCGTTCCTCACCCCGACCCGATCCGTAACCTACATGCCGCGACCCGGAGATGGCGCTCCACGCGCAGTGACTCTGCTTCCAGGCGACGGAATTGGACCGTTAGTGACCGGTGCCGTCGAGCAAGTAATGGAAGCGATGCACGCGCCAGTATACTTCGAGAAGTACGAGGTCCACGGGGACATGAAGCGAGTGCCTGAAGAAGTGATCAAATCGATTAAGAAGAATAAGGTTTGCCTGAAAGGCGGCCTGGCCACGCCGATGGGCGGCGGGGTGAGTTCATTGAACATGCAGTTGAGGAGGGAGTTGGATTTGTACGCGTCGCTAGTTAATTGTTTCAATTTACGGGGATTGCCGACACGTCATGAGAATGTGGATATTGTTGTAATTAGAGAGAACACTGAGGGCGAATATTCGGGCCTCGAACACGAAGTCGTGCCTGGAGTCGTTGAAAGCCTTAAGGTATTGATCGATTGTTAATGTTTTATTGTTTTTCTTTTCTTCTGTTTATTTTCATTCTTTTTCGAATTAGGATATAATTAGAATATGTTTAGGATTGAGACGATGATATTGGTTTAAACATAGGACTGCCACCGAATGAAATTAATTGGTAAACACTAGCTGCTGTCAACTGTTTTAATTTTGAAAATGAAACAGAGCACATTTTCAAAATTAAACACTTTTAAACACATTATGCGTTGCCTAATTGTGAAAGCTCAGCAGCATAAGTGTTTGGTAATTATTCGCATTTACTTGGCAGCTAATGTTTACCAATTACTCACTCACTCACTCGTACTTAATATCTAGTGATTTCATTTCAGGATTAGCAGCACATGAATCCCAATAAAAACCTGTTACCATTTTCATAATATTGTTGTTGGATATATTTGCTATACATCAAAAGATCCGAAACCTTTGGTGCTGTGTAGTCTTGTTTATGTTTGTATCTCATACTACCTGTTTGCTAGGTGATAACAAAGTTCTGTTCCGAGCGTATTGCAAAATATGCTTTTGAATATGCATACCTGAATAATAGAAAGAAGGTAACCGCTGTGCATAAAGCAAACATTATGAAGCTTGCTGATGGTCTTTTCTTGGAATCTTGCCGAGAGGTTGCCACAAAGTATCCTGGGATTAAGTACAATGAAATAATTGTGGACAATTGCTGCATGCAGCTTGTTTCAAAGCCTGAACAATTTGATGTCATGGTATGCTATTTACATTTTCAATGAGACTATGATTGGAATTTAGTTTATGTTAGGTTGTTTCACAACTTTCTGCCCAAGATTTGTGTAAATTCTGCTTGTTTTTATTGGTTAATAGTTTTAACTTTCTATCTGATTTTTTTGGTGATGAGGCTAGTTTTGGTTAATTTATAAAGTGCTTCCTTTATCAGTTCTTTTAGTTCAACAATTTCTGTTGAAATTAATTTGTTTTTTGATGGTGAGATGATATTGCTTGATGGGGTACTGAATGTATGTTATATTGCTACTCTTGTAGAATTCCAAATTGTTGCACCTCACTTTGACAGATCATGGACAATGGGAAAGAATGCGGAAAACCGGACCTCCCTTTCTTTCTTTCTTTTTTTTTAATTTTTTAATTTGCCTTTTTACTGTTCAGAGAGAATAGAAAGGGGTTCATGATCTAATTTGAATAGTTAATAATAATAAGATTGTTCCTTGTTCAAGTCACATATGTCACACTTACCACCGGTTTTATTATTTTAGAAATTTGATTTCTGCTGTGCTTTATTGACCCGTTTCATATCATGACTCAAGGGTTGAAAATCGCCCGTGTACCCCTTTTAAAATCAGAAGAAGTTAGAACTCCTTGGATCATCTGTCAACAGCTCAATCAACGACTTCTATATTTTCAGCATTAGAGGAAGCGATTTAGAATGAGATTTCGATGTTATCATCAGTTCTGCAGACAATTTAGAAAACTAGTGGATAGTAGGTACAAGAATTTGAGATGAATGTTAGATATGTTTTTCCCCCTTTCTGATAATAATGCTGGTTATTAACTTGGCCCTAATGTGGGCTCGAATTTTACTCTTTATGGGGATATGAACTCCGGTTTTGTAATAAGTATCTATGGAGGAATTCTTTGGGTGGTATCTTGTTGCTTCATTTTGATTGTAGTCTCCTGCTGCAACCTTTATCTTGTGTGCTGACTGCCGACTTGGTCCCCGCCTATTTCAACTATCAATGAAAAAGTATTTCTGTCACTGATGCAAGCTCCTCTTTATATTTCAGGTGACACCAAATCTTTATGGCAATCTAGTTGCCAATACAGCGGCTGGTATTGCTGGTGGCACAGGAGTCATGCCAGGAGGTACGGCTATCCACGCATTTCTCTTTAAGAATTTATGTGTTTTCTGTTTCTGATATATTTCTCTTTCATGTGGAGTTTTTTGAATTTCGCCTTTTATAAATATTTGGCAACTGATCACCTAAACATCCTAGTGCAATGAAGTTAAGAATTCTAAAATCTCTCAATTTGGGTGCATTGTTATGTTTGTTATGCAGGTCTTTATTTTTTTTAGTAGGTGGTTAAGATGCAATATATTCTTTTGCTTTATATTCTTTACATGTGATGAATGGAATATATTCAATGAAATTATGAGGTATTAAATGGCATGGTTATATTAAAAGTTAATTATATAGATATTGCAAATGGAGTTTAGTCTGTACAGGATTAAGTGTATGAATGTGTGTGTTGCTCATTATGCCCTGAACACTCAGCGCAGGTTGTTTTTATAGTAATGGCGATACAGAGGGAGCTGCATTCATCAAGAGGGTATAAATTCAAATAATATTGATGCAAGTGTGTTACATGGTTGATCTGTTAGCATCGGTTTATGAGTGGATAGATCATTAGGCTTAAACATAATATTATGATGCAACAGCAGTAATGTGGGGTTTAAACTGAAAACAGCCGATGCTCTGGCTGTGCATAAGATGAATACTGCTCTATCTTGTTGCTTGAAGATGCACCAATATGGAGTCTCATTACATTAAATTATCTTCTAAGATATCAACAGATCCCTGTAACTTTGAAGCTCGGCAAAAAGCAGAACTTTGAATTCCCTGATGAGCAAAATTAAAAACTTCTAAGAGAAGAAGAGCCTCAATGTTCTTTAAGGTTCATACAAAAAATGTACTCATTTCCCATAATTTTACTTCTAAACAAGGATGAAAAGCTTGAACTATCTGGTTTTACATCTTGTTATATTCTTCAATAATCCTTTTTGCTATATGGATTTGGTACGTAATAATTGAAAATGAAGTAATCTCTCTATCTTGTTGAGCATGTGCACTTGCTTACTGCTTCTAGAGAATAAAACAGAATCCCTGTATTGTATATAATATGCCACCACTTGGAAACTTCCAGGAGGAATCATTCATAAAGCATTGTTTTGTTTTGTTTTGTTTTTTTATACTTTAAACACATCTAAATTATTGAATTCGGCTCTTTGTGGAGTGATACCATGTTTAAACTATAGAAGAGTGGAATAACGTGTGTTTTTCGTTGAAAAATTTAGGGATATTTGAGTATCTATTATGAAAGAGCATCTTCCTGCAGGGGCACTGGACGGTCCTTCCATGTGTCCCTTTCCCTTATTTTCCCTTCAATATACATAGAGGAAAAGGATCTCATTCCATTTTAGAAATCATGTATCCAGTTGAGATTAACCAGTGATCTGCACTGTGGCTTGCAGGCAATGTTGGTGCTGATCATGCTATTTTTGAGCAAGGTGCTTCAGCAGGAAACGTGGGTAATGAGAAACTAGTTGAGCAAAAGAAAGCAAACCCAGTAGCCTTGCTTCTTTCATCTGCGATGATGCTGAGACATCTTCAATTTCCTTCATTTGCTGATCGATTAGAAACTGCTGTTAAACGAGTAATATCAGAGGGCAAGTGCAGAACAAAAGACCTAGGAGGGAGCAGCACCACTCAAGAAATTGTTGATGCTGTTATTGCTGCCTTGGAATGAGTAAGGGAACATAGTTTTTAAGTAGCTGCTCTTTGCATAAAATTGGGATTTCTCATGGGAATTTTACCAGGCCCATGTTCATTTTTTTTTTGCTCCCAATTTTTTAATCCTTTCTTGGCAATTTCAATTTTCTTCGCATTACAATTGAGAATATCTATGGTGTCTAAATAAGCACCATTGAAGATGAAGATGATGATCTGTAATTTAAACCCCTGGGAAGGGAAATGATTACATTTTTGGTGCTGGAAATAATTGTTAAACTATTCTAATTAAAAGGGGAATAGATACAGAAAGACTTCAATTCTTCTAATCTGGTTCAAGTATATTGTTGTCATTATACTTAACTTCAGTTTTTTTTTTTTATTATTATTATTATTATTATCTAAGCTGGTAGACGAATGAATTTGTTCGGTTAGTTTCAAGGGACTGAGCCACCTTTCTGTTATTTTTCAGCTGCAAATACCATATAAGTAAAGATATAATCACAAATTTTTGTATAAACAGACGTGGCGTTAATTCATTGGTTGAATTAAATATTTTTTGACCTACATAATTTATTTTTATTATTTTATATTTTCATTCAACCAAATAAAAAATTTATTTTTTCTTCGCGATGTTGAGAAAGGATGTTGATTTTCTCTTAAAATATTAATAAAAGATTCCAATGCAAAACACGTGATGCTTTTGTGAAAGTTGAGTCCAAATATTTTTATTAGATATATATTAACGAAATGTAATCTGTTGTTTTACCCCAATGTAAATTTTTATTTTGAAGCGGACAAAATGTTTTGTATAAGATACAACAACTATCAACGAAAAAAGTGAGACACCTGGGCTTGAGTTTAGGTTTTCGGAGAAGAAAAGAAAACCTAAGCAAATTTTGAGAAAGGAAAAGAGGTGGCCCTGCAGCTATAACCTTGAGAGTTTGAGGGGGGGGCCAGAAATGGAAAATTAAAGTTACAACGTACGTAGTAGAATTAGAAAGTTTTGAAATGTAATGATGGGATCCAGATTCCAGAGCCAGAGGGTGAAAAAAAAAAAAATTTAGGAAAAAGATACCCTGACATGAAAAGACAACACGCACCCTCAAGAAAAGATGGCCTAAAAAAAAAGAAAAAGTGAGATGACGCTGACAGGCCAACCAATTAACTTTTTTCCAGAAACTCAACCAACTGCGTTCGGATTTGTCTCTCTCTTCTTCTTCTTCTTCTTCTTCAGTTAACAACTACATCCTCGACATCTTCTCTGTCTGCGTCCAAATAGCAAAGACCAATATGTATATGTATATATATAAACTCTCCCTTAACTCTTCTTCGTCCCTTCAAACCCTGCTCTTTCATGCAACTTTCACCAAAAAGACGTTAAACCATTTGAGCAATTAAATCTGAAAATTTCAATAACACAAAGAGAAGATCTAGAAAGCAAATATAATAAATATTTTTTATATTTTTAAAAAAAAAATTACTTGCTGTACTGCGGCCTAAACCTCTTCTGATCGTTATTAACATAAATAACAGGAAGATTAGGATGAGACACGCAGACCCCATGCCGTTTGTAATAACTACGCCCACCTCCATCCAAGTCCAAGCTACACCCATCTACTTGACAAACATAACAACCCCCCCTACTCATCACCATTTTTATTTTGAAGCTCAAGTTCAGGTTCTTTCTCTCTTCCCAGCCGTTCCCCCCCCCCCCCCCCCCCCCTTTCTTTTTCCTTTTCCTTTAATTTATTGTAGCTAGCTAGCTTGCTCTTTGGTTATGAACTTATGATTACTATATATGTAAAGGATACTTGCGATATGAAAGGAGGGTGAGAGTATAGTACATATTAATAATTAATTTTAACAATGGGTAATGGGATTAATGCTGCGTTTGGTAATCAGTAATGAGTAATCAAAATGAGTTAAAATTAAAATGGGCTGGAATCGAAAAGTGTTTACTTAAGCTATAGAAATCAAAATCGAGATTAACTTTATTTTTATTAATGTGTTTACTTTATTTTATAATTAGAATAAACTTAGATAATTTACTAAATTACTTTTTTTAATTATTATATTTGGTGATGATGATGATGATGATAATAATAATAATAATAACATAAAATTAATAATCCCACTAATTGTTACATCAATAACAACAACAATAACAATAACAATATTATTATTATAACATCAAAAATAACAACGACGACAACAACAACAATGATGATGATGATCGGCGAGCGACAATTGGAAATGATGAAGGTCGGAGAGTGGTCGCGGCAATGGGATAGCGGTGACAGTGAGGCACGATGAGATTGCGTGCAACGGTGACGAACAACTCTACAACAATCGTTGCTTCAATTCGATTGCAGATCGATAGAAATGAATGGCTTGGCAATGGTACGAGTGCTTTTTTTTTTTTTTTTTTCAATTGAGGACAAATTTGAAATTATTGATTTTGTTGGAGAGTAAAATCATCATTACAAGGAATGGAGTTTTGATTCCGAACCCCCACTCCCGGAAAAAGAACTCCAACATTCAATCCCAATTTTCTGTGGGGCTAACACAATTTATTTTTATTCTCAACTTCAATTTAATAAATAAATAAAATTTTAATTCCGACGATTTAGGGAACACATCATTTTACTAAATATGAAATTTGGGTCCGGTTACGGTGCAACGATGGTACGGTACCACTGTTGCATCCAGCCGTTGAATCTACTTAGATGGATGGATTTATTGGAATTCAACGGCTAGATGTAATGGTGGCACGGTACCACCATTGCACCATAATTTTCTCCATGAAATTTATGGATGATCATCATAAAAAGAAAGAAAGGAACAACCACAACTGCAAGCTCGCAAAGGAGGATGATAGTGGCCATGCCATTTCCCCAGTGGCCCCGCTATCGCACCCAGCAGCACGCGCAGCATTTTAGTTGATTTTGACAAGGGGGTCGAACAAAAATTAGGGCTGGGCGGAGTGCCTCACCTCAGACCTCACCCTGTCTTGTCACTCAATATTTATTATTATCAATTTTCTCCATCGTCTTCTACGGTGTTTGGATCGATCGACGCTTCTCATTTTCTCTTCTTCGTATAAGGAGAATCGGCTTTCTGAGTCAAAGCACGAGTGAAACTCTTAAAATTTATATATATATACATACTATCACTGTCATTGCATAATCTATCTATCATCTCGGTCCAATGTGAATGTGGCGCGCTCATAGATTAGAAATATTATTATTATACATGGAAGAGTATGCTGGGAAAAAATGAAAATTCTCGTTTCAGTTTCTATCTTTTTCCTTTTATGAGAACAAAATAAAGATAAAAAGAGTAGATCAAAATTCAATAATATATTTCTATTCAGTACTTTTTTTTTTTTTGGCGAGAAAACTATTTTCTAGTTCTTTGATTTTCAGTCTAGTTTTTGGTTCAATCCAACACATTCGACTTTAGTAAAAATAGAAAAAAAATTCGGGTCTCTCTTAAATTAAAATCAAATGGAACTGATGGTTTGATTTGTATCTTTTAGTTTCTTGATTTGTTTACCCAACCATTAGAAATTTAATTATGCAACTAAAGTTGGTTGGTGTGAGTGGTTCGGCACTCTCACTCTTCAAGAGAGGTCGGGGTTCAAGCCCCGCTTTCGTATAGAGTCACCACTTTGGCCAGCACTTTACCTCTTAGTCTCTTACGGACCTACTCGGTGCGAGCGGGAATTAGTATGGATTATGGTACGGACTCAAAGGTGTCTCCCACAATTAAGGTCCACTCAGGACCACCTCGTGGTTTAGAAAAAAAAAAAAGAAAAGAAATTTAATTATGCGTGCATTCTTTTTTCTTCTTTAATGATTGATTCTATCCAAACTCTTATTAGTCTTATACAACAAAACACACAAATGAGTCTAGGGCATGCATATGCGACAGATTTTCGTAACTCAAAATTGTGGAACTTTCACATTTTAAGTTACGAAGACAATGATACTCTCAACAGTGCCCTTTGTATATATGGCAATCAAAGGAGTTGAATTATATAAGAGCATGTGGAGGCTGGTGATGACCAATTAAAGAATATAAATTTTTTATGTAATTCTCAATTCATGAACTATATATTTTTTTTTTTAGAGTACGAAGTTAGAGTCATAAATTTTTACATACTATAGCAAATTTATAATCGACAATCTCACTCGTACACGAATATCAGCAGGATGGGTTACAATACAAGAAAAAGAAAGAGAAAATCATGCTTTTAAATGTCAGCAATGATTTGTAGCGAAGCAGATGCACTTAAAAGTTAATAAATTCAGGGATTCGAAATATATGAAGTGACAAAAGGAGGTAGCTGTTAGATCTCTCGTCTGAAGGACAGTGAGGCATAGTCTTATGAGTCAAAAAGGTGCGGGGCGGGCTGGATCTGCGAACAAAGGAATCTCTGCACATGGGAAGTGGGAACACGTTGCTGCAGCTGCATGCTCGATGGGCCTCCGCCATTGCTGAGTTTCTCGTGCCAATTGAGCCAAATCCCAAACCAACTTCTCTCCCACTCCTTCATGAGAAGAATCAAATGGACGGTGTCAACCCTTCTCCTTTTGTCACCTTTTGCTTGCCACCTTTTGCTTCAACACACACACACACACACTCTTAAAATTTTTAAATATAGAAATGAATAATACAAAAATAGGACCAAATGAATTAATAAATGAGTTTTTATCTGACTGTAGAAGATTGTTATATTAGATAATCATGTAACATACATGATTATATAATAATAAAAATTCAACGATTATAGAAATATAAGATAATAAAATCATGTTATTTTTATAACTGTTAAATTTGTATTTAACGACTGCTACATAATTATATTCGTTACATGATTAGTAACATAATAAAAGCCTTGACTGTATCTTAAGTTTAATATTTAATATGATTCAGGGATCTCTTAGGATCTCTTACTTTTATAACGTTGCAAATCTCTTTCTGTAAAAATGAAAAAGAAAAACAATTTTCTGTCATTTCCAATGAACTGACTTTTCAGCATAAAAACCAACCAGGCAACAAATTCGTACAAATTAACTATACTACAAAATCAAAAACAAAAGGAAAACAGATACAGATGGAACATTATTTCGAAATTGTAACCAGCCTTGTTGAGCCACTCAACAAGAAAACTATACTTGTCAAAACTGAAGAAAAAAAACTAATAATAATAAGATATAATACAATTTTTTTTACATATTTATGACGTAAAAAATATAGAATTACTTTTTTGTGTCGCCACATAACTTATTGGACTCCAATGATGGGTTGTTTTGATCCCTCGACAATGTGGAAAAACTAAGTTGTATTATAAGTGTATGTATTTAAATTCTTATGAGATTCTGTATTGTAACATATATCTGGATCTAACAATTCAAAAAAAAAAAAAAATTGTATCCACGAAAACTGAAAAGTTACTGAACAGGAATTGTTATAAAAACTTGTAAGATTTTTGGTACGCAAAACAAAGAATCGTCTATGTAAATTTAACATGGCATACAAGCACGTTAGGAGATTTTGAATGTTTTTAAGGCACCAGAGACTTGAAGCAAAGCTTCTTTCCAAAGTGGAAGCTAAGGGCATGAGACTTCTTAGTCCACAGTCCAATCAGTGCAAAAAGGATAGATGACAATTACTTATTCATCACTCACCTGCGAGCTCAATTTGTTATTATATTCTTCATTTATTTTTATTATTTATTTATTTATATATTTTAATATATTACATAATAAAGTATGCTATATTGATCTCTATATTTTTAATATTTTAACTTATCGTTAACTTAAATATAATTAAAGATCTTTGATTGAAAAATTATTCTCTTTCTTTATCCTTTAAACTTTTTATCTTTTTCTTTCTTATTATTTATTTACTATCGTCCCACTCTTAAATTTTCACTTAAATACCAGAAGAATTTTACTACTAATACCTTAACAACTCTTGATAGGTTATTGTATTATTGAATTCTTCACTCTCAACAATGACAATCTCGAAAACATCAAACTCTCTCACAATTTATCATCATCATCGTCATCATCATCATCATCATCATCATCATCATCATCATCATCATCATCATCATCATCATTTGGTGCTAATATCAAAATGTATTACTAATGTTATATCCCAAGTTAATTTATTAAGAGTCTAAGTTCATATAATTATAATATGTATAATTAATATTGTGAGTCTGAACGACTTGAAAATTTGTATTTAATAAAACATGCTCTATCAAATACTTATAACTATTTATATAGGGATGTGAATAAGAACTAGAACTGCATTTTTCTAAAATTGGAGGGGAGGGGTTTATATTGTCGATATTCCAAAGACTCTATTATAAATTACAATTAAGAGATTTTGGAAAAAAAAATAAATTTGGTTTAATAGTTCAAATTTGAAATTGAAGAATATTCATGTCGATCGATTATATTGAAATAGAAGTACATAAATCTAACCTACATAGTCTGGCACATCCATTCTCACTACATAAGAAAATTAAGGAGTGTCTTAAACTTAAAATTTATTTTTATTCATGTAAAAACTTATATGTATTTTCTTAAAATACATCAATTATTTAAGTTCTTAACTCTATGAACTTAACTAAAATGCATGTCCCCATAAGTTAAAAAGATTAAATGTATATCCCTTTGAACTTAATAAAAATGCCACATGAATTAAATTTGTAATTATTTATTTCAAGTTCATAGTTAAGTTGCACTTATAAACTAAATTTCAAGTTTCGTCCCTGTCTGAAATGAACTCTTCTAAATTTTTTAAAATTCAATACCTCGTTCGAAGATATAAAAACGTCCAGGAGGATACCTAATTGTAAATGTTACACAGGAATGATAAAAAAGAAGAAAGTGTTTAAATAAAAAATAAAATGAAAAAGGAAAGAAAGAAAGGAGATCGAAGAGAGTAGTTGAAGACTTGCACAGTAGCCTGTAACCATGCAACTAGCTATGCGAAAAGGCCCAAAGGGTTGAACCAATCACAAGCAAGCAAGTATAATTCCATTAGAATCACTCCAGAGCTAAAAATGAATCTGAACCGTTGGATAAACCTCACCAGCAGTGGTAGGGTAAATGATAATGCCCCCATAACGACATCCATTCTTCCACACACAAGCACAATAAAGATCCTGAGATTGCTGGAGCTCAACAAAGGAGTGCTCGAGGCTCACATCCAAAATGACAACAGGTTCTTCTTCTTTGTTACGAAACCAGCTTATATGTGAATAACAAACCATTTTCGCTTAAATGTTTACCGTGGATTTACTTGTTTCATTCCTGGGGTAGTGTTAGTTTATTAGGTTACAGTAAAATAAATGGTGATCACTGAAAAAAAAAGAAAAAAAAATCTTCTTTTTCATGTTTTGTGGCTCACAACAAAAACCATAAGAGAAAAGAAAGGGAAAAGAGTGCTATAATTTCTCAGTTTGATCACTCACATACAATTTTCTTCTAACTTCTTTTCTGTTCCCCCTAAAAAAACTCCTTTAAATGCATTATATGTCAGAATGAGCGAAAGTCGGCTATTTGAATTAGACAGATCAGTTTTCATTTGATAACTATCTTTGAGTACCGAGCCGCAGCCCTGAACGAGAAAACATGTTTTTTTCTTTGTAAATGATTTTTAGAAATTTTAGGTTAAATTTTGTAGCTTTTCTGATCCTGGTAGGAAAATGATTTTGATTTTTTTTTTTAAATTTTGAAGTGCAAGATAAAATCATCCCATATCTTTAATTGCTGTATTGGTTCCCGTGTTGAAAACAACTGTATATGTTTTAATATTTATGATTTCAAAATAAATTTGACATGTTTGCTAATTGCCACTTTGTATGTGAATCAATCTATGCGTTTTTAGTTGCTTTCTTTTCACATTGAAATTGAAGTAACAAAGTTCTTTCTAGCTAATAGTTCACTTCATGTTTTCTAGAACCTAATCTATTGCAAATTGATCCTCAATAATTATGTGTACTCTAACGCTGATCTTAAAATGTAAGCAATGATTTGAATAGACAGCTTTTGCTCTCTCTCTCTTCCTTGAGAAATTGCTTTAATTTGCAGAATTGGCTTCAGTTCTTGGTCCAATAATCAATTACAAAGTCCAGAACTTGGGGTTTGACAGGAGCAAGATACCTCTTTCTATCATGCCAGGTAACGATATTTTTGTGTTCATATTTGTTTGTTAAGTTTAAATAGTCAAAATTGTTATCAAGCTGATCATATGCTGGCATCCAGATATTGCAATGGAGTCTTCCCCGAGAGAACTTGTTACTTATGAATTCTGTGCATCCAGTCGCACTTAAATCTCTGCCAATGAACAATGCCGTTTCATGAGCAGTAAGTTTACTTTGTCAAACTTCTATATTTTTCTGTTCCAATAAATCTTCTCGAGTCTTTGAGACTCGCCAGGGGGGAGGGGGGAAAAAGTGTTGGTTGGTGTTCGTTTAAAATTGATTGAAACATAAAATGATAAACATTTTACTTTTAATT
Organism: Citrus sinensis; assembly: GCF_022201045.2. Lineage (NCBI taxonomy): Eukaryota > Viridiplantae > Streptophyta > Magnoliopsida > Sapindales > Rutaceae > Citrus > Citrus sinensis. The sequence continues at coordinate 483,698 of NC_068562.1, forward strand.
TTGTGGAAGAGAATGTGTATTACATTTGAAGCATCGATGTCAAGTTACAATTTTGGTTCAGAAGTAGTGATATCTACAGTCAAAACAGTAATTTTGGCTCATTTTCCTGCTCAATATTTTTTTTTTTTTCATTTTTTTCCCCCCTCTTTTTGAGGGATGAGGTATGGAAGTTTGCCCTGATATAACTAATACTGCTCAGTCTAGAACTTACACTAAGGTCGAATGTTTGTGGGTTGTTGTGCTTCAAGCTGCTTATGACGTGTTTGTTAATATTTACTACCTACCCATCCCCACCCGTTTCATTTTAGAGCTAACAGGTTAGAACTGTTTAGAAAAATGTTTAGGCGCCAAAGAAGTCATAGCTGTGACTTGATATTCATAAGGTATAAATTTTGAACTAGCTTTTATGGCTGAAATTTTTTGTTCTTTTTTCATCGACAGAACATTTGGTTTTCTTTAGTAGCTGCTAATGAGCCTTGTATTGAAAATTCGTCATTACAAATTAACAGTCAATTAGTAGAATACTTATTCATGATTAAGCATCCAAATGGCATGGATCTATGAATGGGGCAAATTAGGATTATACATGAGCTATATAGCCATTTTGTTTGTATGCTTATCATAGATAAACTGAAAAAAGGAAACAAAAGAAATATTCACATTTGATGCTTTTGTTGCTTGAAACTTGCAGGTTTTAAAGTTGCTGTATGCGGCGTGCTCTCTATTTCTTCTGTCAAAGAATCTGTGTTCTCTGTCAAAACTATGGCTAAAAATATGCAATAATTCAGCCTTGCTTAGCTCTTGGATCTTTTAAATACCATGCCCTTTACGTGTGCAACATTAGTAAGCTAAGACTAAATTAAGTCTTCAAACTCCATTTGTTACCCGTGGTTCAATATTACGTAACTATTCGGGCTCAATATGTGCGGCCTTCTTCAATTAAACTTCCAATTCCAGGACTTTCATTCGATCTAATAAAGTTTGTAATAAAATTTTAGGTTCTTGCTTTGTTTTATTTATTTAATTTTTTGGATATATTCCTCAAGTTACTATATATAGATTTTCTCAACTTTCGAGGTCCATTTTACATTTTCGTTAATTAAAAAAAATAAAAATAAAACATAATGCATAAGCTGAAAAATTATCGAACAACTTGGAACACGTAATCACAATTTACCAATGAAACTATTATTAGAATGCCTGCCTAATGGTAGTCCCTGAATATTGAGAAAAATCACTTGTGTGGGGTAAACATGGATGAATGTCTCAAGATGGAAGCCCAAAAACATACAAAACGAAGCCCAAGCACATTTACTTGATTTAATAATTTTCAAGCTTATTATTCAAGCACTTTCCCTACTTCCATAAATTACAACAAACATCAAGATCAAAGAGAAAGAGGAAAAGGTGCATTGTGCGAGTGTGTGAATTTGCGCGATTCGTTTATTATTTTATTTATTTTTCCTCGAAATTTCACAGAATGTTTAAGGAAAGGAATGTTTAAGGAAAGGATGAATAATTTTTTAATCCTGACCATATTAAAATTAGAAAAAAAAAGATATATATTTTTAATACAGTGTATTTTAGTTTATAATATATTAAAATTTATATATATATATTTTTTAACTTCTCCTTAACTTTAATATGATTAAGAATTTATAATTAGAAGATCGGCCTTTAAAGGATAATATTTGGAGTAGTTACTTAGAATCATGGATTTTATCACATTTTTTAATGTTTTGGTGTGTATTACTCATGTGAATGAACCCCCAAACGAGAGAAGCTAGCTAAGCTAAAATTTTGAAATTCAAATAGCCGAATGCAAACCTTGGCAAAGGAAAACCAAATCCAAAATTTTAAAAATAAACCATGAAGGCTAAAATTAGAAGAAAAGAATAGTTGCAGACTTATTGGACAATAGCCATGCAGCTTCGGCCAGAGTCCAAAAACACAACCAATTCCACTCGTGAACCTGTTACATAAATTAAATTGAGTGGCTGAGTCAAAGCCAATGGATAAGAAATGCCCATGTTCATATTCGTATTCTGAGCTACAGAGCTAGGTTACCGGAGCAGAACTTAAGGCAGCCAAAAAAAGCTTTGTTCACAAAGAAAACCCAACTGCCAAAATGACTACAGCGGAATTACATTTGTATGTAATAAACACAACTCATTTCTTAACATGATCATGTACTGAGTAAATAACTCAAGTGTTAGTTAATAATTAATAAAAAAAAAATAAAGAATTTAATTCTTACTTGTATACTAACACTAAAACACACATAATGGATGACCTTTTAAAGTTCACTAGAGCAAAAATCAGGAGACATTCTTATTTCTTTTACTTTAAACGCAGGTAGTTTTATGGTGTCCGTACATGTTTTTTTTTTCTGAATTTTAAGTTGATTATTGCATTTCATCAGGTTAGCCTATAATAGAGATATGATAATCATTGAATAATATATATATAGGGAGAGATTATTATCCTTTCATTATGTCTAGTATTGCGAAACAAATCACTACACAAATTATTGAAAGATAACTCTTCATTGAAATAATACTTTAAAAATAACAATTTGCTATATTTCCGTCACTTCCATTAGTTGACCTCTTGACCATTTCGCCGAAAAAAATCTGGCTTGTTGGTACAACAACAACAACAAAAGTCGTACAAGAGTCAGTCGTCAGTTGCATGAATATATACAAATATATACACTCAAAAATTTGGCTTACCATTGCCTGAGTCTGGGGCGAGGAACGAAGGATTCGAGCAAGCACCAAAGTTTAGGGCACATGTTTTCCAAAAACGTATGTGTCTCCCTGAGCATGATGCTGCAAAAACAGCTCTTGACAAATTACTAAAATGGTGAAGGATAAAGGAGTGTCTTATCATATTCAAGGGTATATTTCACTCTCAGTTTTATTCATCATGTACATTCACATTTGTCTAGCAAATTAAGCAGAAAATTAAATATGAAATTAATGTTCTTTATGCGCAGAACATTGTGGATTTACTATTCGACTTGGGGGATTGTGATGGTTGATCATTTTTCTTCTTAAACGCTACACCAGTCGGTTTAAGAGGTGAGTTCTCTCGGAATTTGTACTGCAAGAGGTTCGTTTGGTTTACACTCACACTATTTTTTTTTTAAATTTATGAACTCACAGTGGCTTTCCTTCCAATTCAAATTGTTGACTTCCTCCTCTATCTTGCTTGTATCTTTTGTTTAGGAAGAAACCATTATTTTTGCTGGAATTCTTGTTTGATGTATAAAACCTTTTAGCACCAAGTTTTATATACTGACATTTTTTGTTATACGTTAATATATTAATTATTTTTGAGAACCTTTCTTTACGTACTAATATCTATCACAGTTTGTGAAGAAGTCAAGACAACTCATACTTTTTCTTCCTTGCTAAGTGCTAATAGTTCACTCAATGTTTTTTAGGATATTCAAATTAACTGGTTGCGTATTGATCCTGATCGAGTATGCTAGAATTTGGTTCTTAATTGTAAAGTTTACGTGGTGAAGTTGGTGAAAGCCAAGAAATGGCAGAGCAGCGAGCAGCTCGTGCTGCTATTCGGTCAATTCCTCGTAGATCTTGAGTTCGAATGAACTATTTGAAGAGACGTCTTTTAATTTGCTCCCTCGTTCTTCAACAAATTATGAATTCCACGGCCAAGAACTCGGGATTTGATCGGAGCAATAATATGTTATTCTCACTCTCTTACTTGGTTTAGATACCGATTGATGTGTCGCCAATCATTTAATGTTATTCATTTAATGCTATGTGTATGTAACAAAGTGAATAAGCATACCATTAATCATACTTAATAAGCATAGCATTAATCATACTTTTTAGGTGAATTGATAGTTTGAAGAGAACTAATCATTTTGCTAAACATTCAGGCACTTCAATGGAGTCTTTTCAGAGGAAACTTGTTACTTTTGTAAATTTTCTTCTCTCCGCATTAATTACTCATTTGATTCTGATTCTGATTCTGTGGAAGAGAGTTAGCTGTTAGCAGTAATTACTCATGTGATTCTGATTCTGATTCTGACTTCGAAGGAAATTAATTTTATGTCTTGGCTACGCATTCTTTCTGCTTGTCATAAGTGATCAATTATTGGATTCACACATTATTAATATCTATTTAAAAGATATATATCCGCAATCCACTAATTCAAATATATGCTTTTGATGTTTGAAAACTGCATGCAGGTTTTAAAGTTACTCCAAATGAAGCCGCACGTGCTGTCTCCATCGTATGTGCAGCAGTTGAATCTTTTGTGAACTATAACATGTATTGTATGCCCTCTACTCTGTATGTTGTTATGTTCGGCATTAACTACTAACTCGAGAGAAAAAAATTGATAATACATATCTAAGACTGTAGCCTGAAATCATTTCTTAGCTTACAATAATATGTATTACCCCGGCTCTTGAATATTCAAAATTTTAATTAAGAGGCTTTTATATATCTTACTTGACATAATTTTGGCTTTTTGTATTATCTTGTTTTTCTTTTTCTTTTTCCCCTCATATATATCTAAGTTATTATAAAACTTCGATGTTATTATCTATTTATTACATACAAAGTCACAAAGCAGGCAAATCAAAAACTTAACTATTTTGATAAGTAGGAGCTCGATAGTTATGATGTTCTTCAGGTTGTAGGACAACTATTAGAGAGATTTCATTAATACAAGTAGAATAGAGGTGTGGGTAATTTATCTCTCTTATTTTCCCGTGAGTAGACTTGTAATTGCCTTATCAGTGTGTAAAATTCTAATATTCTTTGTTTCCCAGAGGCTTAAGCAAGTGGTTTGGTTTACAATTTGTATCAGCAGCTAGCAACTACACGATGATAAGAATAGTAGTTAAAAGAATGAAATGAGACTGATTTTTCTCTATCATTCCCAACTTGAAGTTTGTTTTACGTTGATGATTTTTCAGAAATGTATTTGTAATTGTAGATGTGGATCTCCATACATTCAGCCTGTTTCTGACATTGCTCAGTGACGATGGAGAAATGTAAAAGAATGATAGATAAGAGAAATTGGTTTTTGACTAACGAAAGTTTTATTAGAAAGTTTGAATGAATAAAAATAGGGTTTTTGGCCCTTTTTATAATAATTTAAATATTGAGAATTTACTAAATTAGATAAATTTAAAATATTATTTTATAATAAAATTCTCCTAATCTAAATGAGGAACCCAAAACAAATTGCACTCAAATTTGATAGCTAAAAAAAAAAGATTAAAATTCTAAAAGTAAAAAAAAAAAAAGAAAATAACTTAAAATTAAAAAATGAATAAAAAAGAAGTGGAATTTTCAACTCAACCACAAGGTAGATCAACAAAAGCGGTTCTGGCTTTGATTGGTCTCATTGCAAGCTTCAAAATAATATCTTGTACACTCAAAATGAATAGTTTTATCCTAAGTACTCTACTCATTGCACGCAATCATCCTATACCACTCGGTATAGTCTCTGTGTTTCTTAATGTTCTTTGCATTTCTTTATGCAGGGCAAAAACTCTTGCTTGGTAAGTATCTAAATCTAAATGAGGATTGTTATGTCACTGCCACTGTGTTTCGATCTGCAGATGCTACTTTGTCACGGCGGGTTATTGAGCAGTTACAATTTTTTGGCTTTCACAACGCCCTTTAATTTGCTGTCCTGTTTATGTCCCAGTCCCAGATATATTTGAGGATTGATTATCATGGTATAAAATCATCGTTATATAAGCTGCAAAGTGAAATGTTTTTAAGTCCATGCATGAGTGGTGCAAGAACATAACTTTAATCCACATAAAGCAACAATGTCTCTCTCTTTTTTTTCTGCTCATAAATCGATGGTGGTGGAGTCGGTTGCCCCAAATCAAAGTAACAAACCGGCGTTCCCTCTCTCCCCTTGGACAAGTTTACAGCGATAACGGCAGATGGTGATTATAGAGAAAGGGAAGAAATTTCATGCCCCTCTCACTATGAATCGAATGGAAACTATGAAACTTTTGTTTCTTTAATAAAAATATCGACGTAATTCTCGTTACATTTGCCTAACCGAAATGGAATTGTGTTTACCGGTGATTTTGGCAGACTTGTCATATTTTTTTGTTGCTCATAATTTATTGGGAAATATAATCTTCACCGTTGCTCAACGTTCCAACGCCTCTTATTACTAAGTAGCTCTCTTGTATTTTAAAACTTTTATGATGTGTTTACTAAATGGGAATTGAAATGGGTTGGAATCGGAACGGATAGAAATGAGAATGTACTGAAATGAGAATGAAAAATATAAATAAGAATAAGTTGTTTACTTAAACTGTAGAAATTAGAATCGTAATAAGTTAGATTTCATTTATGTGTTTACTTTGTCTTCGAATCGAAATTGAAATGAATTAGATGATAAGAGATTACTAAAAAGTCATTCTTCTTCTTCTTAATAATAATAATAAAATCATTAACAAAATAATAATCCATTAAAAAATAATAATCATAATCGGTTCATCATCATCAACAAAATAATAATAATAATAAGAATAATCAAAATCTCAAATAATCATTATCAACAAAATAATCTATTTAAAAAAACAACAATAATAAAAATCGGAATCATCATCGTCACCAACTACAGCAGCAACAACAAATTATCATCGCTAGCATCTCATCATCATCGGACCAGAACCATGGCCATTAGAGACGAAATCGGCAGCGAAACAAAGACGAAAAGAGATGGGGATGAAACTGAGATGGAGATGAAATCAAGACAACCCAACGAATACGAAACCGGCAACCAACTGTGGTCCACGGTCGACAGACCAACGACGATGAAGATGGTGGATGATTATGGGCATGATGGTGATAGAAGCACCTACAATGGCGTTTGGCTGGAAGTCGAGTGTGAGAGAATTTATGTTTTAGGATTTTTCTTTTTTTTTTCGCTATTTATATTTTTTTATTTGAAGTAAGGACACTTTAGAAATAATGAAGAATTAATTGAGACAAAATAGAAAATTTTAAGAATGGAAGTCAGATTCCCAAGCTCCCTTAGGAATCAGATTTCTATTTTTAATTCTCAAATTACTGTAGAGTCTCCCAAAATAAATCTTATTATTTCTCTTATTTTACTAAGTAAATATGGGTATTAGTCCGATTCCAGATTCCCATCGGTGAATCCAGCAAGTAAAAGAAAAGCCAAAATTCCCAAGTCAACTTATGCAATATGACTTTTCTCACGTGGATATGGCCTTTGATGCCTAGCCGCCTAGATAATTACATGCATCGCATGTTAAGTAAAATCCAATTTACGTATTTGAAATGCTGGCAAATCCGTTGCCGCAACCTTCCCGCTTCTAGGGAAATGTGGATCAGGACGGGGGACCCACATTTTATTATATCCATTTCTAGAAAAAAAAATGTGGACTTTTAATTGTTTATTATTAGATTGGAGTCCAACATATTAGAGCATTTTGAACGTAGAAACAACCAAATATATATATATATATGCGCTAAATCTCATCTCAACTACTCTTTTGCATAACAGCTGTAAAACCAAACTAAACTGATGCCAAACTCGATGCCTGAATCAGTTTCCGCTGATACCAGCAGCAGCAGCAGCAGCTCTAGGTTATGGCTTGTTACTGTATTTTTAACGGGTGGTCCTGTATTTTTAGCCATGTTGGTTTACAAACTCGATTCGTTCGACCCAGCTCCAATTCCTGTCCACGAGTTCACTCACCCGCCATTAACGGCGGCGCTGCGCAACGAGCGCATGTTACAAGGATCGGAGAAGGTAGGTTATGGAGTCTTGAAGGGACCGGAAGATCTTTTGTATGATGCTCACTCCAAACTCATTTACACCGGCTGTGAAGATGGGTGGATTAAGCGAGTCACGCTCAACGACTCGCCGGCTGATTCACTTGTTCACAACTGGATTAATACTGGCGGCCGACCACTGGGAATCGCTTTTGCAAACAGCGATCCCGATGCCGATCGTATCACTATGATCGTTGCGGACGCTTACAAGGTCAATCTTGTCTTTCACTAACTTTCACCAAAATAGTTCATTTTTTTTTTTAATTCCATTTTTAAATTAAGGTTATATTATATGCTGATACAATATATTTTAAAATTTCTCGTAACTCGCATTGTAATATGATGATAACTCATGTGTACATGATGATGACTCGTGTCTTGATGAGTAATAAAAAATTAAGGATATCAAAAAACTTGAGAATCTAGATGTCACTCCCATTTTTTTAATAATAATAATAAAAATAAACAAATAAATATCGCTTGTTTTGTTAGCATAAGCAATATAAAATAACTATACTATTTGGAAATTAACAAGGCCCTTCTGACCTTTTATGAAAAAGGGTTGGGTACATTCTTAAATAAAAGATTTGTGTTGTATCCATTATGTAACAGGGGCTACTGAAAATAAGTGGAAATTCAACAGTGTTGCTAACAGATGAGGCCGAGGGTCAAAAATTCAAGCTGACGGATGGGGTAGATGTTGCTGATGATGGCATGATTTATTTTACAGATGCTTCGAATAAATACTACTTAAGGGAATACATCCTTGATATTTTTGAGGGAAAGCCTAATGGCAGATTACTAAGCTTTGATCCAGTTACCAAGGAAACCAAAGTTCTCGTTTCTGACCTCTACTTTGCTAACGGAGTTGTGCTTTCACCAGACCAAACTCATCTCGTTTATTGTGAGACCTCAATGTATGTTGTTTTTCAGCCTACTTTTCTTAGTTTGAGTTTGATCCACTATTCTTGTGAAATGAAATCACTAGCCGAAAACACAACAGAGCCTAAATATGTTTTCTTATGCCTTCATTTTTTATTGCTGCAGGAGAAGGTGCAGAAAATTTTACATCAAAGGCAAGAACGCTGGACGTGTGGAGAAGTTCATTGAGACTTTGCCAGGCTTGCCTGATAACATACGTTATGATGGAGAAGGCCATTACTTGATTGCATTAGCAACGGTAAACACAATTCTTTCTACTTGTAATATGTTGTTGTTATTATTATTTTGGGCAATAGGTAATACGAATCAATTTCAGCACCATTTGTCCCATTTCAAACAGTTTTGTGTAATTATGCAGGAATTTTCGACTTACTGGGATCTAGCATACAGATATCCCTTTATCCGAAAGGTTTCAGGAATGGTGGTGAGATACCTAGGGATGCCACCCATGGGCAAAAGCAGCAGCGGGGTTTTTATCGTTGACTTGGATGGAAAACCAATTGCTCACTATTATGATCCTGAAATGTCACTCATTTCCAGTGCAATCAAGATTGGAGATCATCTATACTGTGGTTCCGTACATCACCGTGGCATTCTTCACCTTGATGTTAATCAACATCCTGCACGGGCCATTATATGAGCAACTTAGTCTGCAAATATACATGATCATAAAAGTGCTGGATTCTGCTATACAATGATGACAATTTTGACATTAAAGCAAATGCCATGTACAATTGACATTTATTATGGCTCTCCAGCTTGTGAAGATTGTAATAATCAATGACCATGTGATGAAAGTGACATTTTATTTGGAAACATGACTTTACATTTGTTTTAGGATTAAGAAAGGCTGCCCAGGGCCTCTGCTTTCTTCCTCAGTATGAACTTTTGCACTTTTCCTGTTGAAGTTTTGGGCAAGTCTTCAAAAATGACTGTCTTAGGAGCCATATAATGTGGCAAGTGATCCCGGCAAAACTTGATTATTTCTTGAGCATCAGCACTATATCCTTCTTTTAACTTAACAAATGCACAAGGTGTCTGTCCCCAGTGATCATCTGGCCTTGCAACAACAGAAGCTTCGAGAACTGCTGGATGACTGAACAATACTGTTTCTACCTCGACGGAGCTTATATTCTCTCCACCAGAAATTATTACATCCTTCAATCGATCCTTTACTTCTATATAGCCATCAGGATGCTTCACAGCAAGATCTCCAGTATGAAACCAACCACCTCTGAAAGCTTCCTCTGTTGCTTTTAAGTCCTTGAGGTATCCACTCATTACAGTGTGTCCTCTGAACATAATTTCACCTATTGTTTTAGCATCAGCTGGTACACTTTCCATGGTGACTGGATCTCTTATGTCAACATCCTCCAAGGCCAGATGGTGCATTCCTTGCCGGGATTTGATCCTTGATCGCTCAGCTACAGGTAGAGAATTCCATTCAGGTTGCCATGTGCAATAAGTTGCAGGGCCATAAGTTTCTGTAAGGCCATACAAGTGAGTTACGTCAAATCCCAACTCTTCCATCTTAGAAAGGATCTGGGGAGGTGGTGGTGAACCACCCGTCGCAATTGCCACCTTGTGGGGAAGTGGCCTCTGGACACTGACGGGTGAATTAACAATCATGTTAAGGACAGTTGGTGCAGCTCCCATGTTTGTCACATTATGCGCAGCTATACTCTCAAATATATCCTTAGCATTGACACTTCTCAGGCATATGTTCGTGCCACCCATAGCTGCCACCCCCCAGGGAAGGCACCAGCCGTTGCAGTGAAACATAGGTACGGTCCACAAGTAAACAGGCATTGAACCCATCCCATGAAGAAAAACCGTAGCAAGTGAGTTAAGATAAGCTCCCCTGTGACTATAAACTACTCCTTTGGGCCGTGATGTTGTGCCAGAAGTATAATTCAAACTAATGGGATCCCATTCATTACCTGGTCTTCTTATCTCAAACCCACTATGTCCTGTTTCAAGGAAGCTCTCGTACTCGTAATCTACAGCAGCTGAACTCGTAGAAGATGAGCTATTGGATTCAGCAATTAAAACTAGGATTGGTGGTTTTACTTGCGCATTCACTAGAAGATCAAGCGCCCCACGAGCAACGGGGAGTAACTGGTAGTCTACAAATAGAATCTTTGCTTCGGAATGTCTAAGTAAAACTGAGACCATAGCCGAGTCATGACGTGAATTAAGCGTACAAAGGACTGCCCCAGCCATTGGGACTGCAAAATGCAGCTCATATACTGCTGGAACATTAGGGGCCAGAGTTGCAACCTGTATGATTTACATAGTCAATAATTGCAATCATGAAGGTAGGCTTAGGATAGATGAAATAGCCAACTGAATAAAACATTGACCATGACTTTTCACAAAAGAAAACCAAATTGACCGTGGATTTCAATGAACTTGAGAATGAAAATCAAGAAAACAAAAACAGAAATAAAGAGTGTATAGAATGTCCAGTTTGCAAGATTAAATGAAGCATGTAAGGAAGTGGTAGGGTGGTATAGTCCGGATCCCCCAAAAAAGAGAAACATAAACATGTATGTATAAAAATTCAATTAAAGAAAATGAAGAAGCAGCCATTTAATTTGGGCGAAGAAAGTGATAGAGAGATACCGACCACATGTCCTTTGGAAATTCCCAATTGGGTGAGAGCAGAAGCAAGTTTAAGACAGCGTTGATGAGTTTGGGTCCAAGTATAGTTTAAAGAACCATAAACAAGTGAGGGTCTGTCTCTGTAAACTTTTGCTGATCTCTCCAAAAAGGTTATAGGAGTCAACGGAGAGCAGTTTGCCGAGCAACGAACCATTGATTTCCATGTGTCCGTCTCTGCTGCTTCATTTTGACCACCAACCCCCATCCCAAAACCACAAAATCCTCGGTTACTTCGACTTATTATGCGCTTCTGATAATTACGATTCAAACCAAGCAATGAAGCCCTCAAAAAGTTATTCATTGTTTTCGTGTTTTTCTGTTCACTGATCAGATAGATTGGATTGGATTTGGATTGGATATCTCTTCCCCTTCGACGGTAGTAATTTACTACTTCAGTTGGCAGTTGTTAACCCAAGCTTTGAGCCAGCTGCTGCTCCAAGTCCATCGCATTTATTTCTTTTTTTATTAATAAGGATAAACTTGAGTTATTTGAGACCTCACATGATCCTTTCAAACTCTGATTCATAATGGTGATTAATCAAATACAACAATACTATTTGTTCGAAACAATTCTTCTGAAAATAATAATAATAATAATAAGATAGCCAGACCCTCTATTATATATATATATATATATATATCTTGATTTCAATGAAGGTATGTGTCAACTGTGATGCGTATTTCCGTTTTTATTTATTTATTATATATTATCATTACACGGCAGACTGCAGACTACCAGTACCACTGCTTACTCTTTTTTTAGATATAATAATAATAATAATAATAATAATTATTATTGTAATAAGATGTGTTTTCACAAGAAAGACTGATTATTGAACGAGGAGGATAATCTATAACTAAATTTAGACCCCTGCTCTGGGGTGTATCATTGAGAGAGAGATTCAACGAGGTGGGTAGCTATTATTTATTTTTGTGCCCTATTAACTTACATTGTAACTTATAGGCCAATTAAAATAATGTAAAAATCACACATTAGCCCACTTGGCTCCTTTTTTTATGTGACTTAATTTTTATATGTTTTAATCATTTTATAAGTTACAATAAAATAAATTAGGTAAATAATTAGATCATCACTGGGTGACTTTTTAAATTTCTATTTGTTTATTCATATGATAGATAATAGACGGAAAAAATAAAATTTTAGAGAAATGATCACAAATACCCCAAATTTTCAGTAAGGGATACTAAGTTTCCCTTTTAACTATAATACCCTTTAACTCTATAAACCTAACCTTCAAATAAATGTAATAATATATACATTTTAAAATAATTTAAATATTTATATTTTACGTAATATTAAAATAAAATAATTAAAGTTATCAATAGGGAGATATTATTTTTTTAATTGTAGAATCTACTTAACCCAAAGACTTATTTAAAAGCTTTATAACAAATATAGATATATTTTTAAATATAAATATAATAATTTAAAATTTTAATATTATTTTAACTGTTACAAATGATTTAATATTATTAGTCTACTAAATAGATTATTTTATTTATATTAAATTTGAATTAATTAAAAAACTTTAAGGTTAATTTTTTTAATTACTATATTCAAAGGGTATTATGTTCAAAAAAAGATTTTGGTGTCTCTTTTTAAATATTTGCTGGTCTTTGTGACCATTTTAATTAAATCTTTCCCTTCACCAAAATAAAGTACCTTCTATTTCTCGAACAAATTTAATTACCCTCTATATTTTCTTCCAACAAATTTAATTATCCTTTTCTGTTTTTTTTGGCCGTGGGTTGCTGAATCTTTGACCAACTTTGCATCAATGATTTTTTTTTCTCCATCCCATTCCTATTCAAATTTGTTGTAGTTGTCAAAAGAGCACCCAACACTGGAATCCGAAAGCTTTGGTGTGCTTCATTATTTCCTTAGACAGCATCCAAACTAATATTCAACCATGATGAAACAAGATGCATATACTCGTCTACTCAAAAAGCCTCACTGCGATTTTTTTTTTAAAATGAAACCGAGTGGAATTGCTGATGAAGATGGTTTAGTGAATTGAGATAAATTAGGAACTTGTGTAGAAAATGTTAGATGATCAAATTGATCAATTTTGATGAAGTCAAGTGAAAAACGAGTAATGGTAAAATTTATAGTAAAGTGCATATAAGAAGTAAAATCTTATTTAAAGAGTTTTTTTATGACGCTGTTAAATATATATAAAGTATATATATAAAGTCTAGAACAATAAATGTAAGGGTTTCTTAATAACTATGAGAAGAGAGCTAAGTCTAAATGATAATAAATAAAAGTTGAAATATTTTTCTTGATATTTTTAAAATTTTAAATCAGGAAATTATCTGAAAAATAGTTGAGATAGAGTTGATCACTTGGATAAATATCATCTTCAATCAAATGGTGACGCAATACGAAGCGATACTTGATATCATCTAGCGTACATTCTATAAAACTCAAGGAGGATGGTTCTCACAAAGAAGAAAATATATTAATTAAGAAAATACTGAATATTATTGATGAAAAACGTAAAGGTCTTAAAATAAATTATAAATAACAAGTCTATATACTAGTAGCTAACTTAATTCTAATTTTTTTTCAAATAAGAGAATTAATATAAAATCCTAATTGGACTAGAATTACTAATATGACTCAAATAAGTTTAATGAAACAAAATAAATCCTAATAAAATACTAAATATTAAATTGACTCAAATATTGTAATTTCTAGTATATGCTTCCTACGTCATTCTCCTCTTCTTCGAAATGAGTTTTGCTAAAAATGAAAGACTATTTGGAGGATGAAACTTGTAGTGAAGGAGCAGTTGATCTTGAAATGCAAACATATAGCATTTTGCATCAATTTTTCTTAAAATTTGAACATACCAAAACTTCAATTTCTTCTTGCTTGTGGATATGGCTCTTCTAAAATATCCATACTTATAGGAATAAACCATTAAAATTTCTCTTTTGTGTCTTTTTTCAAAGAAAATAACTTATTATTAACAGATCATAGAAGTTTAAAGATTATTACAAGTTAATTGGGATGGATACTCTTCCATCTATATATACAAATGAATCTAAACACTGCAAAACAAATTTCACTAAAATATATGGTACTTGATTATAAATTCTTGAGACATGAAACTTCTAAAAGTCTTGCTTTGGCATAAGCAATTGCTGAATGTCAGCTATTAGCCAAAGGAAAATGCTTAACATCAAGAATGACGAGAGAATGCGAGTTGATTCAGGCATGCACTTGCCATCAATATCTCCATCCAGTTTTTTTTTTTTTTTTTTTGTCCAATTCTTTTTGGTTTGATTTCATTGTCCTGACCAATTTAGTGACGACGGATCTTTCAAACTTGTGAAAAGTTAAGTACTCCAAATTTCTACATGAATTTTCAGTTGAATGACAAAATATCGACGTTTATGGTATCTGCTATTTCAGTAAGAAGAGAAATTACCACAACTTCTGCAGAACCGGGTCCTCGGCAGTCGGCACAGCTAATTTCCCCAAATTGAAAAAAATAAGAAAAGATAACAAATTGAAAAAGAGATACCTAAGACATGATTTGGTGGAGTATTTAAGTGGGCTCAAAATCAGGGGCTAGTGTTAGAACCACAGCAAATATTTGTACGTGCCAATGGTGTGTTAATCTCTTTCAAGAGTGCTAGGCAGGTAGTTTTGCCAAATACTTCTCCTAATGATGTTGTTGGCGTGGTAAATTGGGAATTACCTCCTGAGGGGTGCTTCAAACTTAATGTTCATGTGGCTGTTGATGCTATCTGGTGTTTGGTCTTGTGGGCACTGAGGTGCATAACCATGAGGGTAAAGTGATGGTGACAGGAGTTCACAAATGGGGTTACGTCAATGATGTTGATTTTGGTGAGATTGAGGCCTGTTTTGGCTTACGACTCGCTAGTAAAATTGGTTTATCTCTGTTACTAATAGAGTTGGATTCATTATGTATTGTTAAGTTAGTTTTGGGTCAAGCTTCTGTTTGTACTAAGTTATTTTGGCTAAGAGTTGTGCTAAACTAAGTTACTGCCGTTTCGACTTCTCACTCTCTCACCATTCTAATAATTTTTTATTATTAAAAATATAAAAAAAAAGGAAGAAAATGACAGAAGACAACTCGCATCTACCAAATCCCCATCACTGTCTCCCTCTCTTGACTTTCATCCTCTCTCTGTCTCTGGCTTCTTCACTCTCTCCGGCTTCACTCTTTGCGGCTCCCCCATCAAGCTTCCTCACTCTCTCCAGATTCTGTCATTTTCTCATTTTTTTTATATTTTTAACAATAAAAAATTAGCATTCTGCTGAGAAAGAGGCATGACTCTTGAACAATTTTTTCCGTACTCATGATCGTCTATCAAACCACCTGAAAATGAGCCAAGGGGGTTCTCAACCCTAGCAATTCCCATACTTTCAAGATTTAGAGTATGGTTCCAGTCCAAGCTATTTAATTAGTATTGGGATTCGATTCATTTGCTCTTCTAATTTAATAGGATAAAGAATTTAATTGGAGAAAGGCCATTAATATCAAAGGAGCATATATATTGTTTTGATGTAAATATTGATAATTTTTTTTACTGTTGAAAAAAAAAACACTAGAAAATGGGAAGCCAAAATCGTAGCCTTGTGTTTGTACTTCTACTTTTCTCTTAAACATTATAAAGATGTAAAGGAACATGTTTAGAAATTAGAATAGCGAGAGAGTGATGCACGTGATGGGCTGTCTTCTGTCATTTTTTTAGTTTTTAATATATTTTTAAGAATAAAAAATTATTAAAATGGTGAGAGAGAGAGAGAAGCTAAAACGGCAGCACAAGCTGCCGTTTCTCTCAGCATTCTCTCGTCATTCTTCTTGATGTTAAGCATTTTCTATATCGTATCGATGGGAGAAATTTGGATTTACATTTTTTGGAATGACAAAGGGACGACAGAAATAAGTTTCTGTGGGTCTTATTTCTGTTTCTCTTTTTTATTAAAAAATTAAAATATTAAAATAACAAAGTTCACGGGCTCTTTCCTTTCTCCATCGTTACACTGCTTTCCTTTCTCCCTCATTGCAACTCTTTCTCTCTCGTCTCCTAGCTGCCAGCCGCAGCCATAAGCTCCACCGCAGCAGCTGTTTTCTCCCGTCTCCACGCAGTTGCCTCATTCCCAACAGTACAACAACAAGTCTCTTTGCTCTCATACCCTCACATACACAACTGTCTCATCCAATGAATCGATCTGTTTAACATCAGTTGGCTTTTGAAGGTGGGTTATGAAGAAGTCATTCAAGGCGATCAAGCTTCGCTCCAACTTTCAAAAGCTTTGATCTAGCAATAATGTCATCACTGACCCTTTGTCGTTGTTGTTCTCGGCTTTTGTTCTGGATTTTGCCATCTATCTCTTCCATCAACTTTGCAGCCTCTAAATTGTTCTAGTTTGTTTATCAAATTTATTACCCACTATTGCCATAAAAAAAAAATTAGAGTTTGTAATTTTCATTAAAAATTCCCATGCTTGTCAGTTAAAGTGAAGCATTTTGTTTGTAATTTTTGTAGTATTTAAAGCAACTATATTGTTTAATTAATTATTTTTCTTGCTCTACCCGTGTTTTATTTTAATTTGCTTCTTTGTGTTTCAATCCTCAGCAGGGAGATAATTGATGGGTAAAGCAGAATCTTCCTTCTTATAGATTAAAATTAAGAAGTCCACACACCAGTTTGTCACCATTAAATATACATTATTAAAAAAATATATTAAAAATAAAATGCAGCAGGGCAAAGACAAGATTGGGAATACTGATTTGCTTCTTATGTACTACATACACCAGGACTAGGAGTTGCTCCTAACAAGATGGTTCTCCTTTTCAGTTGGCAATCTGGAAATGAAGAAAATAAGAATACATAGATGACCGACACAAACTGTTTATTTAAAGAGGGAAAGATAGATTACTGATAATCAAATCGATATGCTTTATTTACATTATACATACCTCAAGTTTTGGCATATGCTTCTGTAAGAACCACCAGGGACCATTCTTCGATAATAATCTGCGGAAATACAACCAAAGGCGCTTTCACAAAGTTATAAATACTCTGGACCATTCATTATGTGACATTATCAATAAGCAGCCAAAATGATGCATTAGCAAAATTCCACAAGATGTACCTGAAATATCCAGCCACCACACGCAAGCTCATAAAAAGAGTCAAACCCCACCAGACTGCTGAAAGGCCAAAGACTCTTGGAGCATAGAGCAAAAACACTGAAGAAATTGCTCCCACCGCCATCTGAACATCACTTACACAGATTTAACAACCTATACAAGTGATGACTAGAATCTTCACAGCATTTAATCTAACAAGTATCAAATTTGGTAAGGTAGCTTACCATTGAGTAAGCAGCGTAAGAAAAATCTGAGACACCATAATGCAAGCCATCAAAAATATAAGCCACTGCAGTTACAGGTTGACTGGCACTGACAAACTGCAAAAAAAAATAATCACGTGATGAATATAATAACACCTCATAAGTCATTACTATAGTCGCAGACACACCAACAGCAGATACATACGTACCAATAAACCAGATCTAACAATCCCAAGTACTTGTGTGTCGCTGGTAAACAATGTGGCTAAGTAATTGAAAGAAGCACCCAATATGACAGCTAGAGTAACACCAGTAAACAACCCAGTCTGGAGAAAATATGAATCAAATAATCATCAAACAGAGTCAACCCAAAAAGAATAAACAAGACTTAGAATGCGGATGACCCAAACATCTTATGCAGTTCCGTAAAGCAAAAGTCACCTTCAAAGCAAAATGGGTAATCTCTTTCACAGTGTTGTAGTCCCCTTTAGCAAAAGAACTAGCAATAAGAGCCTACAACAAGTAATGGAGAATTAACAATGTCCAAAGCAACTAAAAGTAAGCCAACAACTTAATCTACAATTTGTCTTCAAAATTAAAAGAGAAAAAGAGTATCTGGATAGTCCTAAGTAAATAAGCACATTCATAAGAATAATCAAGAGACTCCTTGTTTTGTTTCCTTATATTTAAAATTTAAACCTCAATAAAGCAACCAGATGATTAACTAAAACAATATCTTGCTACATGTAAATTACTGTGTGGATAACCCTGTAATCTTCCTCAAATTTTACCTGACCAGATGCAGCTTGTGCATCTGCAAGCATAGAGACAGATAACCACACTTGTAAGCATATCTGATGAGCTGCCATGGCTAAAGCTCCTTGACGAGCAGCTATTGAAGTGCTCAAAGTTATAGTCATGACAGCAGCCAGAGTTCTCCCAAGAAGATAACCACCTGGACACAAGGTTCATTCTATTTACCTGGTATGCAAATAGATCCATGCAATGCACAGAAAAGCAGATGATTTATGGGCAAAAAGCTTTAAATTTGAATTCAGTACTTGAAAAGACATCAAAACCCAAGAGAACAATAGATGGAAACATGCTAGATTCAGAAATAATGGCATATTAAGGGAAGACAATTACCAGATCTTAGGTAGTCACCAAAGTGCAAATTCTTCATGTTGGGAATTGATAAAATAGTCCTCTTATTAAGATACCAAATCATCAAAAGTGTGACCATGTATCTGAAAAAGATGAAGCAAATCATGTCATTGTACGATTTTGGTGTCATCAAAGAAAAAGAAGACTTTAATCAGGGGGAGAACATACTGAGATCCAACAGTAGAAATGGCTGCTCCAGTTACACCTAGCTTAAAATAGTACATGAGCATCGGAAACATAAATACAGCTGAGAAATTCCCCAATCCTGAAAAACGATCATCTAAGATTTAATCACTTCTTTGTTTCCCCCAGAAAGATCCAGCTCAACAAATAGATTTTTTTGCCTGTACAACAGCTTCATTTACAAATAATATGCAGGGCAGTAATGACATGCTGCATGAACATGCATGCTTGTATCTTTCTAGTCATTCATTTATGAAATGCAACAAAAAGAGAAAAGCTTTCTTTCTTCGCAATAATTTCACAAGGTTGGCCAAAATCTTGCCTAGACAAAATACAGGAGTTCTTGTGTCCTTAAATCCACGGAAGATGCCCTGAATGGCCAGAGAAAGAACTACTGCAGGAGCACCAATTGCTCTCAAAGACAGAAACCTCTGTGCTGGAATGCGCATAGATGATGCCTGTCCAGAAAATGATTTTTAAATATAGTTGTCCCCTGTAAATGGAAATAGATGCATATAAAAAAAATGAATAAATGAACTCACAATGAAAGTAAAGATTTGGCAAGTAACAGAATTGGGATCTATGCCGAGTTATAATATCACTAATGTGGTCGGTCAGGACAAACAGAAGCAGAATTAGAGAACTATGCAATTGCCTTAGTACAACCAAAGTAATAAATTGAGTTCAACTTACTGATGATATTCCCATAATGTCGAGAAACAGTCCAGATCCAAAGTACATCGCTAAAGCCTCGAGAATTCCAATTGTAAGTGCTAAAACTAAAGCCGTTGAGACAGAAGGTAGAAGCTTTCTATCAGTTGATTCATCACAGCCATTGTAACTCACGTTTGGACAGCTACTATCTGCACATCATTTACGGTCATATTCAAAGGAACAGTTAGTTGAACCATTTCATGTAAGTTGATTCAAGTAAACGTAAGAACAACTTAGTAAGGTCTTAAAGTTGAATAGAGCTTTCCGAGATCTACTGTAACTTCACCTGAAGTAGAATCTTTGCTTGAACTTCTTGAGATATCTTCAGCCACAAATGATGTTGCAACACTAAGGAGAGGGATATTGAATACTTTTGAGAGGATGTTGAATATTGATGTCGAAACACCCGCTGATGCCAGCTCCAAGGGACCTTTTCAGTACATTAATTATATAAGAGCTCAAGGGGGAATAAAAGAGAATTATAGTCACATGCATCATAAAATTCTCAACCGAAAGGAAGAGACCACGACTTCAAAATTCCCAATCAGCTTCGATGAACCAAAGAGGAAAATTCAGTATGAAAAAAGCATGGAAAAGCAGAAGCATGGGAAAAAGAAATGGAATTTGAATAACCTTCTGAACAAATTGAAGGTGAAGAAATTTGGCGTGAATATAGACTTACCCAGTCTGCCAATGTAAGCTGTTTCCATCAGTTGTGCCATGGGCTCTATTGCTTGTCCAGCAATTGCTGGTAAAGAAAGCATTATGAGGTCAAGCTGGACATTTTGCACACATGATTGGCTGGTGGCAGCACTCTTCCTTGACTCACTGGGAAAAATTCAGAACCTCAGCAACCAGAAAAAGAAGAAAGAGAGTGCTGATACAAGAGGAAATGATAAAAACTTCACAGAAAGTCATCTTCTAGTTAAAAGGCCTAAAGCAAATAAGTTTCAAGCTTTACTTGCTCAGTTCTCCACCGTCAGATGCTAACCTTTCCCCAACACCGGAAGGATTGATTGTGATATAATCCGAAGCATGTTGATCACTGACTGATCCACAACACATAATGGCAGGGTTGAAGCCATTTTTAGCCCGATTTATAACCCCAAAGGAACAATTGGGAGGAGCTATGACCATGCTATAGATTGGAAAAGCTTTGCCCATTTTGTTTATTGCTCTTCTTTGGAAACTCGTACCAGTAATTCCACAAGAGCGTCCTCCGATGAACTGATTAACTGCCATATTGCTGATGATCGGCCTATGTGTATCATACAATCAATGAAAATTCAACAAAGAGCATATTCCAAATGATTTGTTAACAACATTGTAGTGTAGAAACATATGAACATCGGCAACAGTTTGAGTTGGTTACTGAAAGAACACATTAAAACAGAAGAGACAACATTATCGTATAAGAATAATCACGTTACTCTAATATAAAAACCCAGAATAGAAAAGAATCAATTGAATTGAACCGAATACAACAATGTGGCTAGAGTTAACTGAAACCCCACTTTCCTTTCCGAAAAAGTAAATTCCCACTAACCCAAAGAAACCTCTATCACAGCAACAACATACAATAGTCAAACCAATTTGTCACAGAAAGCTCATGAACATTCAGCATATTTCTCTTTGGTTGCAAAGAAAATGTCAGGGGTAACAGCATTAAAAAGACACCCATAAAGCTAAAAGTTCAACTGGACAAAGAAAGCTTAAGCAGAGTGCGTGAAAACTGAAAATATTACCTGAACTGAAGAGTCTCAGTGGAGGACAAACGGTCGGTGGCAATTTTGCAGCTCGTTAATGTCGTTATGTAGCGGTTAGCTGTGCATTTGTTGAACGTGTCAGCGTCAGTGTGTGGACTCTGATGTATTACAATTGCTGCCGCATCATGATTTTTTAAAATAAATACACGTTTATCTTACATTAATTGTTTGTTGTACAATTAATATAATACGCAAGTTCAGTTAAAATAATGTTATATTATTATAGGCAAATAAATGTGAAATCAGGATACCTATGCCACGCTGCCTTACTTTACTGGATTAATTATAAGCTTATGTTAAAATAAAGGGCACGTGCCATTACTGGATTACAAGCACTGAGCAGCAGAAACATAATAACCTTACATTAACACTAAATTCCAATTATGATTATCAAAGGATTTCCTAAGAATTGAGGGCTTCATCTAGGTTGTTTACGATCATTTTCTTTTTCGTTTTTTTCTAGTTTCCATCAATCATTAACTTCCTTATTTAAACAAGCCACGTGATATTATTAGTTGTACTACATCTGTTGCTTTGATGTAGTACATACATGAATGACAAAAATAATGCTGCGTGTATCTAGAACTTAGAGAAATTTCTTCAAGGTAAATCGTAATAAAATTATATGTATGACTTTTCTCTAAGGTGAGGATGATTTTTTGAGAGAGGACCAGAAGAATAATCTATTTTGAAAAAGCACAATAAAAGAAGTAGTTGATAAGTTGTTTTCGCAAAAATCAATGTGATTTTAAAATCAAGCTACCATGAGATTGACTTCATTAATTGGAATTTTATGATCATTTCAAGTGAAATTCACATGTTAGGTTTTTAATTCTCTGAAGTGGCCCTCCCAATAAGTGCATTCCTCCATTCGCTTTCTTGATCAGCTTAGCTGTATTGGAAAAACAAATTCAGATTTTCACTGATGCTACGCGTAATACATTGCCCTACAACATGCTTGATTGGTCTTTGTCTTGGCCAATTTCCATCATAATCATACCAACCCCATTAATTCTCAATTTTCTGTTGCCGTGGTGATTAAAATTTCCTCAAATTATTGAAATGAGTGTCTGGTACTAGGGCCCCTGCTGTCCGAAGGCAATGCTCACGTGAAAACAGAAGCTTTGTCGAATATACGATGAGCACATTGTTTTTTGTAGTGATTCTTTATGTGAACATTTAAGTACTTGGGGCTCTACCAATGGGTCTTTGGTCAAGTGTGAGAACTCTTGCACTTACAATGTTGAGTGTAAGGATTAAGTTTTCATAAAAATATTTATGAGGGTTATTTACAATCCTCCATCAATTATCAAATAATTGAGTGGAGTCAGTCTATCCCTCACGAAATGTGAGCGGAGTGGATAACCCTCGAATATTTGAGATGGTGTAAAGAATCTAGGCAGCGCTTTAGAGGATGGACAGTTCTCGAATATTTGAGAGGGTTTAAAGAATCTAGGCAGCGCTTTAGAGGATGGACAGTCCTCGAATATTTGAGAGAATTTAAAGAATCTAGGTAACGCTTTAGAAGAGCAGCGCTTTAGATAAGTACATGACACGAAGAATATCCCAATTGTGAGTACATGCCACGAAGAAAATCTCAATTGTAGAAGGTCTCAATTATAGAATCTGTAAATGAGTACATGCCACGAAAAATATCCCAATTGTAAAATGTCCCAATTGTAGAATCTGTTATATTACAGAATTAAAAAAAAAAATACCTGGGGCCCTTCTTGGGATCATTAACGTAGATATCAAAACGAGAAGTAAAATTTTGGTAACACAGAATATTAATTGATAACAGGCTGTCGTGAATATTTGATCTAATTGACTCTACATATCAAAACGGGAAGTAAACATAATATCCCAATTGTAGAATCTGTAGATGAATACATGCCACGAAAAATATTCCAATTATAGAAGATCTCAATTGTAGAATCTGTTATATAACAATATTAAAAAAAAAAAAGTACCTAGGGCCCTTCTTGGGATCATTAACGTGGATATCAAAACCGGAAGTAAAATTTTGGTAACACAGAATATTAATTGATAACATGCTGTCATGAATATTTGATCTAATTGACTCTACATAAAGTTTTTGACTTCCAAGGAACATTGAAATTTGGACAGTAGTATCTCAGGGGAATCAAAGCGAATGAAATTAAACCTTTATTTTTATTTTTTTGATACATGAAATTAAACCTTTATTTTGATTAGAGTGACCACCCCACGGCAGTGGCATTGACCTTCCCCCTGAGCACAAATTTCTGCACTTTACCAGTAGAATTGACTGGTATGTCTTCAAAAAATATGGCCCTTGGAACCATACAACTTGGCAATTCATCCCCACAAAACGTAACAAGCTCTTCAGGGCTTGCTTCACGTCCCTCCTTCAGTTTCACAAAAGCAACAGGCACTTCCTTCAATTGATCATCAACTTTTCCAACAACAGCAGCTTCCAAAACCTTAGGATTACTTAACAACACTGCTTCCACCTCTAATGAGCTTATAATCTCTGCCCCAGAAATGATAATGTCCTTTCTTCGATCCTTCATTTGAACGTACCCATCAGGATTTCTGACTGCAAGATCACCAGTATGATACCATCCATTCCTGAAAGCTTCCTCTGTTGCTTTCGGATTCTTGAAGTATCCCAACATCACAGTATTGGCTCTAAACATTACTTCACCCAGAGTTTTTCCATCATGTGGTACACTTTTCATCGTATTCTGGTCTTTCACATCGACCCCTTGAATTAGAAGATTGTTAAGCCCTTCGCGATGTTTGGTCATTTCATGTTCATGATCCAATTCTGAAGACTCCCCTTCAGGTTTCCATTGTCTTACAATAGCTGGACCAAGAACTTCTGTCATTCCATATGCGTGGCGGATGTTAAATCCAAAGTTTGCAACTTGTTCTAGAACCTCGACTGTAGGCAGAACACCAGCAATGACAATAATTACCTTCCGTTGAAGTTGGTTTTGGTCACTTGCCGATGCATTTGCAATCATGTTGAGAATTCTGGGCTGGCCACATAAATGAGTAACCTTGTGAATAAGTATAGAATCAAATATGATTTTTGCTGAGACAGTTCTAATGCAGACATTGATGCCACCAACAGCGGCCATTGCCCAAGTGCAGCACCAGCCATTGCATCGAAACATGTCGAGTGTCCATAGAAACACAGGCATGTCTCTCACGTCACAGCGAGAAATCTGTGCCAAAGAATTGAGATAGGCACCTCTATGGCTGTAAACTACCCCCTTAGGATCCCCAGTTGATCCTGAAGTATAATTCACAGAAATCGGATCACATTCGTGATTCGGTTGCATCATCTCAAAATCAGCTTTTCCCATTTCAAGAAGATCATTGTAATCCAAACTACCCGATGGGAAATTGTTGGCTACTGAACAAGTACTTGGTTGGTAGTGGTCACATTCAGGGATTGTCACAAGGAGAGGTGCCTTGTCACATTTGTGATTGGGGGAGAGTATGTCAAGTGCATTTTGGACAACTTCCACAAATTGATAATCGACAAATATGATCTTGGCTTCCAGCTGTCGAAGAATTGATGCCAATGTGGCTGAATCTAACCTGGTATTAAGTGCAGAGAGAACTGCCCCTGCCATTGGAACAGCAAAGTGCAGCTTGTACAGTGCTGGAATATTTGGTGCCATAGCCGCAACCTGCCCAAATAGCAAGCAGGGCCCAATGAGCTGTTTTCCAAGTTGACCCGCTAACCTATTGACAGTCGAATCGAAATTGGATACTAGCTAGCTAGAAATAGATGCCTTTTAACTTTAGTTTTAATTTTATGATGACCTTTCTTTTGTATGTTAATGTTCGTCGAACATGGACTAGTCACTTGCACCAATCGTGCAAAATGGAACCGACAAATTTTGCAATTAATTTGTCCGGGTTCATGATTGGGTGCAATTCTAAAAATTTTAGAATTTTTCCATAATTGAACACCAAGAAATTAATAAAAGACTTGCGAGTTTGTTGAAGTTGAAGAGGGTCCGCCAATTAATGTGTTACTATATTCACTTCAATTTTTGGCTATAAAGTACAAATTCTCCAATGGCTGTATATTTTATATAACAACATTTATAAAATATATTCACCAAATTACAAGTAGAGGTTTTATATTAAACTCCATTGACTTGAACCTAATGCATCTTGACCTTTTGGAGTCCACTTGGCACGTAGTATCAATAATTTTCAAAGGTTATTTTCCTTTTTTTTCTATATTTTAAAGCTTTCTGAGGCTGAGCATCTCCAATGGAAGAAATAGCAGATTCATACCGTCGATTGTCTTCGCTGTTTCCAATGTTATTGTTTGTTATTAACATTTCTTCCGATCTAAAGCTATCGTTAATTAAGTTATCGTTGGACCTAAAATCTGACTTTAAAACCATGTAAAATCATCGCTTAACTCAAAACCAACACAGATATGCATATGTGCGTGTGCATCGGTCACAAATAATTGAGTCCCGTAATATCAATCTTTTACCATTCATACAACTTTCATGTGGAAGCAAGACCTTCTGGATTCTGGTTTCAAGTTTGAGGAGTTGTTTGTTATGTGGAGACTTTTAATTTGTTAACAAAAAAATCAGTAGCTATGAATAAGAAACAAACCATGCATTAAGTAGTAATTAATAAGGCCGGTTAGCTGTATATATGTTTATATAGCGGAAGGCAATAATATTAGAAGTGATCTTGAAGAAATCAATTAATATTAATAAAAATATTTATGCATAAAGCGTTGAATGAGTGAAATGAAGATGAGGAAAAATGAAACTTACGATATCACCACGAGAAATCTTCAACTGAGCTAAAGCAGAAGCAAGCTTGAGGCATATTTGATGAGTTTGTCTCCAAGAAAATCTAACAGTGCCGTAAATAATGGAAGTAGCATCTCCATAGACATGGGCAGCTCGCTCTAGGAAGTCTATTGGAGTCAATGGCACGTTATTAGCAGAGGCAGAGCACAGACGACCGCCCAAACATTCCATTGCCATTTCGTCTCTCTCCCTTTACCTCTACCTCTACCTCCTATATGAGGAATTATATATATATATATATAGTGCGAAACGGGTAATTTTTAAAAACCTCCCCTGAGGTTTGAGCTTGTTGTAAGTAAATGGCGAGAATTGATTTATTTGTAAAAAATCCCCTACCGTCAGTTAATTTTAACATTGACCGTTAGTTGACTGTGCAAAGACAATATTACCCTTAACAATAATTTGTAGACGGAAATAATTAAAAAAAAATTAAAATTGTTGGCTATTTTACCCTCTTTAAATTATTGATATTTTCTTAAAGTTCCTACAAGAAAGATAAAATTAAAAATTTTAAAAATCCTCTTTAAATTATTGATATTTTCTTAAAGTTTCTACAAAAAAGATAAAATTAAAAACTTGAAAATGAAATAGTTATAATCTTTACCTATGATATTGTAAATTTTTGGAATTGACAAGGATAAAATTGTCAAAAAATAGGGTTTGTGCTTTTCGCGCCAATAATTTTAATTTTTTTTTTAGTTATTTCCGTCTACAAATTGTTGTTGAGGGTAATATTGTCTTTGCACAGTCAACTAACGGTCAATGTTAAAGTTAACTGACGGTAGGGGATTTTTTACAAATAAACAGATTCTCGCCATCTACTTGCAACAAGTCCAATCCTCAGGGGAAGTTTTTAAAAATTACCCAGTGCGAGACTATACAGCTAAGTTCTGGTCTCTGAGTCAGCCCATAAACCATTTAATATTATATTACATATGCCAAAGAAATTAACTCAGTTATATCATATAGAATTATAGACGCAAGACGCAAAAATTAAGTTAGTTTGATATAAGAATTCGATCGTGATAGCAATTAATACTTTCTTACTCATTTTGATAGTTGATATTCGTACTCATAAAGATGTTCTGCGAGTCTTTTTATTCTCAATCGGCCAATCCTATACAAGACTATGGGACTCTCAAGTCAAGTCCCAACTGGTACATTAATTGGAGAGCTTTAATATGCGTATTTTAATTTTCCTAGGGGGTTACACATTTAGAATTGACATCAGTTAGATTTAATCGAACGGTTAGAAATGTAATGAACAATAATAAAAAAGTTTTAGAAAATTAAGAAAGATTTTTTTAATTCTCTAATGTTTGTTATCCATTCATGTAAGATAACAAGGACCTTATTACGTACTAATTGGTCATTCACTTTACGTTTACAATGTGAACACTTCTTTTCTTTCTTTATGGTATGCACAAAATATGAGGACTTCGATTGTTTGTTGACGTGGATTTCACTAGAAAACAAGAAAAAAAATTTAAAAATCAAGAAATTTTTAGTCGTCTTTGATTGTGTGTGTACAATTTTTTTTTTGGGGAGGGGGGGGGGGGGAGAATCCAGTAAAGGTGGGCAAAGAAAAAATATTTTTTTCTTCCTCTATCTCTTTTAGAATTCCAACTGAAAATTAAATTCAAATTTAATCGGTAAAGCTTGGGTTCAACTCAGTCCATCAAGCTTGTGTGCAACTTGCCCTCAAATTTCTAAATAAAAGCAAACAAGTGAACAAGTGAAGCTAGGACCCTTATCTACTCATCTTTAGAACTTATATTATCTGATGGAGAATAACGAGCTCATATCGAAGTTTGTAGAGATTTGATCAAATAAGTTGACTTTTGACGTAAAAGAATTGGAAAGAATTTCATAAATATAGAAGTAAATATTACCTTATGTGTAGTACCATCCATTTTTTTCTAAAGAAAAACTTAATAATTTCTACTCGAAAACTCAGAATTTGAACTTCTCGTAATAGAAGTATAATAATTATTTTAAATACTACTTATTCGCTTTATATCTACACCAAAAAAATTACAACAACGTTTAATCTTAAAAAGATTTTAACAAAAAAAATAATGATATTTATTTCGAAAAGAGTATAAAAATAGACATAATATACTAGAAAGGCACTAGATTTTGATGTTAGAGGGGGGGGGGGGGGGGGGAAGAAAGGTGGTTGAATGTTGGAGTATCCATTAGAAACTTTTTTCGAATAATAATAATAAAATCATTTGAGTTTTTTGCTGCTATTCATCTGCTGACGGCACAATGGAGTGAATATTGAACTGAACATGTGTCGGCAAAATTCGTGTTATGATTTTATTGTTTGGTTTTTTGCGGCGGAGTTATTGTGTGAACTCTTTCCATTTTGAAGTTAACGAAAATTAGATAAAAATAAACATTCTCACTTTTAAAAAAGAAAAAAAAAAGGAAAAACTTAAGAAAAAGAAAAGAGAACTTGTCAAAAAAAAAAGATAAGGAAGCAGGTAACACGTGCTTAACGGGCCATAAACTGATTCACCACTCACGTAACGCTTCCGCAATCTGCACACGCAATGCAAATTACATTGGTTGGTGCTTAAAAGCCTAACAAAAAGGCACCGTCCCATCCGTGTTTGATACGAGTGCAGTGGCTTGAATGCATTAACAACTCCTCTAATCTTATCCATTTTCTGCTTTAATTAAACGACTTTCTATATTTAATTTGATCGTCCAAAAAATCTGAATCACTCCCAATCCTCATATTCGATCAGGTACATGCACATTACATATATGTACACCACCGACAGTTTATATATATATGATATATCGTTCAATTAACCAAATGATTTATCTGATAATCAAGATTCAAGGCCATTATTAATTACTTGTTAGTGATCAATTCATCCATCATCATGTCATCTCATGGTCACGGAAGCACACTTCCGAAATTCGGGGAGTGGGATGTGAATGATCCCGCAACTGCTGATGGATTTTCTTTTGTTTTTATCAAGGCCAGTGAAGAGAAAAGGGGTGGCTCGGCTGCTGCTGGGAACGTCACGTCGCGGAGCAAATATAAAACTGAAACTAATCACCACAAGCAGTATTCTGCAAAGAAAAAATGGTTTTGTTGTGTTTTTTCATGAGATCAAGACCGTTCCGATCTTCCTTTTCGTTGTATTATTATTAGGTTTAATTTGCTCGAAGCTTTTAGCTAGTGCCTAGTAGTATATGTTAGCAAATTGATGAGTGAAGTAGGGCCACAATTAAAATAAAATTAGAAGAACAAGTACAAAAAAGGACACCAAGAAATTACGTGGTTCGGCTTTTAGTCTATATCCAAGGGCTTGATTCAAAGTTTTCTTTTTCTTTCCTTGGGCGGCACCTCCTTGGACTTCAATTTGGGTGACTATTTTGAAAATGTTAATAGTTTGGCACCGCCCATCTACAAAGGTGGTGCCAAGCATGACTTTGACAGTATATATATTTGGTGCTTTATTATATTCTTCTGCTAAAAAAGAGATTATGTTAATTTTTTTTTAAATAAAATAAAATACTGCTTCTTGCAGGAATGAAATGAATATGCTTAATTTATTGCACAAAATTAGGCATTTTTGCAATGGTTGCCAATGGCAAGCTCCTTATATTACACGGGAGGTTGTCATCATCACTAACTAATTGAAGGAACCCAGATTGCCAAATTCTGGTTGGCCAGGATTACCAGGTTCACAAGATTGATGGCAATATGCTTCTTAAAGGTTTTACTACATAGTACAACACTTTAATTACCCTCTGCCCTCCATTGAAAAATCTCATAGTTTTTTAAGTTTTTTTTTTCCCCTCCTTTTGAAGAATGGTATAGATATAGATCACATTAAGCTTCCATTCATCATAGATCTGAGCTTGAAATTACGGAGAGACCAATTTTAATTTTAGATCTACAACAAATGGAAACTTAATCACTGGTATTATTCATACCACTATGTAAAGCCGAAGATAAAGATTATAACAGTACCAAATTCAGCACTGAAAGATGTCTGCCATTGGCAGCCGATGGTGGTGAGCGGTCGTCGGTGGTTTTTGTTTTGTAAAAAGTAATATTATTTTATTAACAAGTAATTTATTATTAATAACAATTAATATAAAATTTACCATATATTGTACGATCTAGTAGTGACTCAACCTTAGGCAATTGTTTAGGGCTCCATCTAAATTTAAGGCTCTAGTTTAGGATAAATTGATTTTCTACATATTAATTCCATGTTTTAGAGATAAAATTTTCAAGTGGAATAAGTTTTATTTTCTTCTCTAATATATTATCAAGACCCATCTGAATTCTTTCTAAATATATTTTAATGGCCGATTAAAATTCAAAAGAGTAGCATCTACCTATTTCAATATATCAAAATCTAAAAAATAGTTTAAAAAGCACAAAAATCATATTAATATTGGATCCTTGTCCAAAACCATTCATTTTCTTTTTCAAAGTTCTTTAAGTTGTTATTATTCTTAAAATATATTATAATCTAAAATTTATTGGAAATTTAGATCCATACACTTGTAATATAGTTTAGAGATTAATTGAGCACTAACTCAAAAGTATATTCTCACAAATAATTGAGAAAAAAAATTACTCCTAGTCTGTTGGAATTTTAGATCCGTACACTTGTGATATAATCAGAGATTAGTCGAGCATTAACTTAAAAGTATACTCTTACAAATAATTGAGGAAAAAAAATTTACTTGTAATCTACATTTTTCAAATCTATACTTATAAAATTGAACATGCTTTTTTTTTTTTTTTAATCTGTTAACATAAACATTAGTTTCTTGTTTTATACCTAAAGTAAAGTAAATTTTAATTGCAACAGCTATTTAAAATTTTTGCATAAGGTCAATGTTATCTTCAGCGGCCCAAGTATGGTCCATACTACACCACACATAATACTATATTTAAATTTAATACGTTTCAATCTGATGCAAGAGCACAACAGAATTCATTACTTTGCTTTGTCCAAGATTTTGAAGAATAAACTAAATGTAGACCACTGCGAATTATCTTTTCAAGATTTATATGTGTACAACCCTCAAACAGCACTACGAAAATGGCGATGACGAAGACACAGATTAAATAAGATAAAAAAGAAGAATCAAATAAAATGAAGGCAAGCGTGACACTGCCACAAATCACTATATAGGGATGACATTATTTAATTTAAATAAGCTACCGTTTGACGTTTCCCAACCAAGTAAGTAACAAATTAAAACGTTTGAAAAAGAAGGACATGTATGTAGATGATGCAATTTAACATGACTGAAACAAAATCTCTAATTATTTAATTATTGTCATGGGGCACAAAGTGAACTGAAACTTATCGGAACTTAAGCGTGTTTTAGTGGGATAAAGGCACAACTCAGTATTATTTAAAAATGATTCAATCAACTTATCATCTCAGAACAAGGAAGATATAATAATAAGTATTAACCGCTGCATGCCATTGCCAAGAAAGAAGAATTAGATCAACAGAGTCTAGGAGGACATACGTATTACGTGTTACGCAATTTCTATGAAGGCCGTAAGTTAATGTCATTCGATGCCTCTTTGATTAAAACACTACTAATATTTTACACGTCCAGAGTAATATTTCTTTGCTGAAGAGGAATCTACTCTAATTTTAGAGAGTATACTGCTCTCTTATTAGAGGAAAATTATAGGGACTTGGAACTCACTCCCTCATTCTTTACCACGGGCCTACAGAATCCAATGTATAATCTTCCCTTCACGTACACACGTAGGCAACAGAGCGCAATGTATAATTTTCCCTTTACATACGCACGTAGGCATGGCATCCGTTAAAGATTAGTATGTTAGTCGCACAACACATATCTTGATCGCAGCCTAAAAGGATAAACATTGACTAACACATATCGTAATCGCAGGCTAAAGGACAAACATTGAGAGGAAGAAGAAGAAGAAGAATTTAATTGAATATCGTCGTTTTTCATATATGCGCATAAAGTCATAAAACTGCAGCTAGATTATTATATTGAGGATAAAGTCATAGAATGCAGGTATATTATTAGATTGAGGAGAAATTTTAGAGTACATCACGTTAGCCTTACAATTCTGATTTTGAGCAAGATTTAAAATGTCGTCCGTCGATCATTAAATCGCTGACTTTCTTGGAAAATTTTGATTTTAAACAAGTGAAGTAGTCGTCCCAATTAACACGCAGGCCGCCACTTGGACCAGAATAGCCAATAAATAAAATTACAAAAAATGAAGTTGCACACGGTTTCCGTTTCTTAGTATGTAATAGCTTTGTTGTCATTTCTATTTTCTACGGGGAATAGCTTCAGCAGAACAGTGCGGAAGACAAGCTGGAGGAGCTGTGTGCTGCAGCGAGTACGGATGGTGCGGCAACACACCTCAACACCGCGGAGTTAATTGTCAGAGCCAATGTGGCTCATTGTAATCACCTCAGCTCTTTTTGATCAGCTGCTTAAATACAGAAACGACGTTAGATGCCAAAGTAATCGATTCTGTATTTATGATGCTTCCATTACTGCTGCCAAATCCTTTAAACCGGTTTGGCACAACTGATAACTATATTACGCGTAAGAAGAAACTTGCAACTTTTTTGGCTCAAACTTCTCATGGACCTACAGGTTACTTAGTATACATTCAATTTGTGCGTATAAATAGTACGCTGGGCTAGCGAAGTGTAATATTTTTTTATCATTAATTGATTCATTAGATTAAACATATATAAACAGGCATATAATTTATTTATTAATTAATTAAGTTGATAATATTTGAGCTCGATCGATCGAGCAGGAGGGCGGGCAGAAGCAGATGATGGTCTACACGCATGGGGATATTGCTTTGCTAATCCAAAAGAACCCAAATCAAATTATTGCGAATTAAACACCCTTTGCAACTGCACCCTAAATTGTCTTGCTTTAAAGGGAGGAGAGATTATAGAGTAATTCTAACGCATTAAACCCACTTAATGCATATAAGACAAGTGCGCAGGTATTAAATATAACTATTAATTACATTATGATTGTTTAAAACAAATGTGCATACGTCATAAATACATTAAGTAAGTGTAATATTATAGAAGCACTCTAGCCTAGTTTTTACTAGGCTCCAATGTATCCAAAAAAAAAAAAAGTATTCTAGAATCTCTTTAAAAAGAGAAAACTCTCAACTCAACTCAAGTGCATTAAGTGTTTTGAGGAGTCCAATGGCAATCATCCCAATAAAAAATTATAATTAATAATTATTATATTCATTACTATGTAATATTGGAAATATCTTGTATTTGAAGATCATTTAATAAGACAGGATGAATCATTTAATAAGACAAGATCAAGATTTATTTGTATGCTAGAAATGATCCATGCTGATCAGTTTCTTTAATTTGTAGTCGCACTTTGAAGAAGGATAAATTGTAAAATACATTAGAGATTATATAATTATAATAATATTTTAAAATAAATACACATATAGCATAACATTATTAATTTGTTATATGGCTCATATGATACTTATGATGTATTCTATAATTCCTTAAAAAAAAATGCAGTTTCCTTGTTTTTATGGGCTAGCGTAAGGTGGTCAATATGAAAATTTATTCTATGTTGAGTTGGCCGGATATATATCTTAATGCAACCACTCTTTGTGGCATAATAGTGGTTCTATTGTGGCATTCATTAGTATTTTTAATATTAAATTTGGTGGGTCTCACTGTATGACCCACCCATTGCTATCTAACCATAAGACTCGTTGCTCTATCCCATATTCACATGATAGAACTATATTACCCTCACCACCTCAGCAAGTCCTTCTTCTTATGGATTTACTTTGCAGATTGCTGTTGCTTTTTCGGAATTTTCGATTTGTCACCAAAGGCAAAGCTGTTCTTGACAATAGTATAAATGCACTCTCATAGCTGTTCTCGACTATTTCTTGTTTGCTGTTTCTGTTCTTCAAACTCTACTGGCCAGTTTGCTGGGTTTGTTTGTTGATGCTCGCTGGATTTTTATTCATTTGCGTGTTGAAGAATTTAATTTGTTTTAGAACTCCTCAGTTATAGCAAATACGCCGAATCATAAATAGCCTCTCATAGAAGAGGAAGAGAGAAATATTTTTATGTGAATCATAAATAGCCAATTTTCAAAAGGCCAAAAAAATCAAGGGGAAAGATACTTTTCGTTTTCGATCTTGGTTTTAATGGGAATGAAGCTTTGCTCTCGTTGTCCGTAGAGATAGAGTTGCCCTGTTGCATAGTTTTTGCACCGGGCAGGCTGTTACTACACACACACACACACATATATGATGGAGGGCCAGTCTTGCATCTGCTGTTCAATCAAGAAAATTAGCTTAGATCACAAATTTAATTTAATATTTTTAATAAAAAATTTTGCAGCCTTGGCATGTTATTTTAGTTCAATCTTTCTCACTTTGGAATGAATATGCTTTGATTATTCGCTCATGATAGCTCAGCTGTTTTACATTCTGTAACTCTTTGATTTTAGGTGTCATGTATGTAGCATGCTACCTAAATTTTTATTATATTATTATTTATTGATAAATTTTTATTAATCACATTATCGTTGCAAGGTTTTGTGTTTTAAAAATGATATATGGTGATTTCATAGTCAATGCGATAATATACAATATTTGCATGTATATAACTAAGAAGAAGAAGAAGAAGAAGAACAGGAGGGAAATCATTTATAGTTTCATGTTTTTTAATCATTCCCTTGTTTTGTTAAATTTCTTTAGTCTTCATTTAGGTGTGACTAATTCATGTTTCTAGATTCAAAATAATTAATAATTTTTTTGACTAATTCATGTTTCTAGATTCAAAATAATTAATAATTTTTTAAAAAAAAAAAATGAACGAGGTTTAAATTTAAAACTCTTCAAAATTATCCGGACAATTTTAATACTGAATTGGAGCGCCTATCACAAATTTAAAACAATTATAAATCGATAAAAATTACTCTTCAAAATTTTCTAAAGCCAGCTGGTCCAATACTGACCCATCGTTGGTGTCAACAACAATTTATGTTTCGCAAATAAAGAGATTGATTATTGATAAATTGATAATCAACAGCGTACTGCATGTGATTCCCCGCAATCTTCTCGGCATATATATTAACAAAGATTTTGATATCTAATGTAATAATATAAAAAATTTCCGTGGAGGGTAATCATTAATTGTTTCTCCTTAGACTTTTCTTGATGCTCTCACCGATCTTATCAACATCCAAGAATAATTCAAAGTAGCTGATCATATATATTTCCTTTGGACAGAAGTCTAGCCGTGTAGCCGAAGGACAACGTTTATTATAGTCCTTTCCTCTCTGCAAAAATTTTGCCGTGTAGCCGACAGACAACGTGTATCGCCATCTAATGTTGAATAGTCAAATTAATAAAGAGTTAAGATAATGGGATTGAGAGCATGCACATGTTGGTACACGTTACGTCCAATATGTAGCTAGCGGCTATAAATTAAATTCTTCAAGCCAAATGTATACATATATATGGCTTGATAAATTGCCCCAAAAAAAAACAAAAAACTGATCATAGTAATAAAAAGAAATTAAGTTAATGGAGTTGTATATGAGATTATTATGGGGTTCGGCTCTAGCTCTGGCATTGTGGATCAATCTGGCGTCGGCTGAACAGTGTGGCAGCCAGGCTGGAGGAGCTGTATGTCCAGGAGGACTGTGTTGCAGCAAATTTGGCTTCTGCGGCAACACTCCTGCTTATTGCACCAATGGCTGCCAAAGCCAGTGCAGTGGGTCACCCTCACCCACGCCGACTAATCCGACTCCCGTACCTGCTCCAAGCGGCGGCGGGAACAATATCGGTTCACTAATTAGCAGGGACCTATTTGAACAGCTGTTGAAGCATCGTAATGATGCTGCTTGCCAAGGAAAAGGTTTTTACACTTACGACGCTTTCATCGCTGCCGCCAATTCCTTTGGTGCCTTCGGAACAACCGGTAACACCGATACTCGCAAAAGAGAAATCGCGGCCTTTTTGGCTCAAACTTCACATGAAACTACAGGTTATTTTAATTGATTTTTTTTTTTTTTGTTTAGCTGCATTAGGTGACCAATTTAAATTATACATACGTATATTTTATGGTGGCTAATAATTGATTAATTAATTAAATGAATTTTAACGAAGTCAATTAATGCAATGCAAATATATTTAATTTGAAGGTGGCTGGCCTACTGCGCCCGATGGTCCATATGCATGGGGATATTGCTTCAAGCAGGAGCAAGGAAACCCTGGAGATTATTGTCAACCAAGTCAACAATGGCCATGTGCACCTGGGAAAAAGTATTTTGGCCGAGGTCCCATCCAGATTTCATAGTAAGTTCGTAATTAGCTAGCTAGAGAACTAGTCGTACGTAGGTCTCACCATCATTAGTAATCAGTTTAGATTTAAATTAACTTAATTTGTATATATATGTAGAAGTAAAACAATAATATATTAATTAGCTCGAAGTAATGATTGACTTCGCCCACGCATGAATCATGATGCAGCAACTACAACTACGGTCCAGCAGGAAAAGCCATAAACGTTGACTTGCTTCGCAACCCAGATGCTGTGGCAAATGATCCTACTATTTCGTTCAAGACTGCTTTCTGGTTCTGGATGACCCGACAGTCACCAAAACCTTCATGCCACGATGTTATCACAGGCCAATGGAAGCCATCAGCCGCCGATACTCAAGCTGGTCGCCTTCCTGGTTATGGGGTTATCACCAACATCATCAATGGTGGCATTGAATGTGGTAAAGGTTCGAATCCGAATGCGGAGGATCGCATCGGGTTCTACAAGAGATACTGTGACATTTTGAAAGTCAGCTACGGCAACAATTTGGACTGCAACAACCAAAGACCCTTTAATGCTTAGCCGTAACTTGTCCAAGTTAATCAATAATAATAATGATGTGATATGTTAATTCCATCTTCTAAATAATAAAATAAAAGCCAACAAATGGGGGTTAATTACTTGTTTGTCGAGCATCTCGTTTTATACTTGCATGAGGCAAAAG
Organism: Citrus sinensis; assembly: GCF_022201045.2. Taxonomy (NCBI): domain Eukaryota; kingdom Viridiplantae; phylum Streptophyta; class Magnoliopsida; order Sapindales; family Rutaceae; genus Citrus; species Citrus sinensis. The sequence goes on from NC_068562.1 coordinate 521,227, forward strand.
TGGTGCCTTGATTGGGCCTTGTAAAGTTAACAGTGAAATTTCACAAAAAGCCCGTTTAAACCAGCTCCAGCCCACTTTGTACACCAATCTTTCCCCCACTCTCAGCCTCAAATCAAATCAAAAAACCCTTCCAAAAAAAAAAAAAATCAAATCAAACCCTGCGACTCAAATTTGCAGAGGAAACCAAAGAACAAGCAATCGCGAAATTAATTTCGCACACCAAAATGGGCAAAATTCCTCCGGCTCTCCGCACAGCAATTTCGTCGAACAACCTTCTCAAAACACCGGCACCAACGCAAGCCCTAAAATCCCCTCATCAATTTCTCTACAAAAATGAAAACCCCTCTAAAAAATCAGCAGCAGCAAATAAATCTGAAAAAAAGACGCCTGCACCGGCTGTTATCTTCAAATCCCCAGAATTATCGGAAGCCATAAAAATCTTCAATTCCCTCGTAACAGCCACAATGCAGACCCCACGTGATCGTACCTTCCACAACTCCCTCCTCCAGTCCTACGCTTCCATCTCCACCGTTGATGACTCCATCTCCCTTCTCAACCACATGATCAAAGCTAACCCATCTTTCAACCCCGACCGCTCAACTTACCACATCTTACTCGCCCAGTCCTGCCAAGCACCTGATAATAGCTTCTCCTCTATCCGCAAAACGCTTAGTCTCATGACCACTAATGGGTACCCGCCCAATCAAGGAACCACTGACATCGCTGTCAGGTCCTTATGTTCTGTCAATCGCTTAGACGATGCTATTGAATTGGTAAAAGGCTTATCTTTAAACAGCTTCCCCCCTGATATTTTTACCTACAATTTTCTTGTCAAGTGTTTGTGTAAATGTCGCTCTCTGACTACTGTTTACAATTTTGTTGATCAAATGCGTGCTTCATTGGGTATAAAGCCAAATCTTGTCACTTATACCATTTTGATCGATAATGTTTGCAATACTAAGAATTTACGTGAGGCTATGAGATTGGTTAGTGCCTTGAGTGATTCGGGGTTTAAGCCTGATTGTTTTGTGTACAATACTATTATGAAAGGGTATTGTAATTTGAGTAGAGGAGGTGAAGTTATTGGTGTTTATAATAAAATGAAAGAGGAAGGCGTTGAGCCTGATCTTGTTACATATAATACGTTGATTTTTGGGTTGTCCAAATGTGGGAGAGTGGGTGAAGCAAAGAAGTTCTTGAAAATCATGGTGGAAGCAGGGTTTCTTCCTGATGCTGTTACGTATACTTCATTGATGAATGGAATGTGTAGGGAAGGGGATGCGCTGGGTGCATTGGCGTTGTTGGAGGAGATGGAGGGTAAAGGATGTAGTCCAAATTCATGCACGTATAATACATTGCTTTATGGACTGTGTAAGTCGAGGTTGATGGAGAAAGGGATTGAATTGTATCGGGCGATGAAGGAGGGTGGTGTGAAGCTCGAGACTGCTGCTTATGCCACACTTGTGAGGGCACTTTGTAGGCATGGTAAGGTTGCTGAGGCTTATGAAGTTTTCGATTATGCAGTTGAGAGTAAGAGTTTGACTGATGTGGCTGCCTACACAACGTTGGAGAGCACACTTAAGTGGCTGAAGAAAGCTAAAGAGCAAGGCCATGCTGTATGATTATGATTGGTATGTTTTCATTACTATCTCAATCTCTTTAGTTGCCAGTTATTTTGTATGTTTTTCTGTGTTTGGCTTATATTTTACTATTCTAATCACGTTTATAGCAGACTCAGTTCATGCACTGAATTGAAATTTCAAAAAATGTTTTGATTCACACACTTCTTATAATATGTTTCTTCATTTGTCATTCCTGTTGCATTCCTCATTAGCAGTTCTAGCATGTTTGCTGTGTAGAGTTTAAATAAAGACACAATTGAGCAATCGGACCATTATGCTAGTCTGTAATTGATTTGATGATTAGGCAATTATATGCAAATCAATTCGAGAAGAACTACGTAACTTAATTACGATATGATGATGCTATTTGAGATAACTAGTATAAAAGGAAAGGGGACATCACTACTGGTCCAACAGTACAGGGTCTTGGGACTTCTACATGGAACTTGAGGTGTCCTCTTTATCGTACGGCTAGCTTCTGCATGTTAATTTTAAGCTGTGATATCTGGTGTGAAATGACATGTTCATTGCATTCTCAAAGCCCAGCTCTTTTATGCTGAGGCTGTTGTAGGTTTTGGTTTGAGTTGTCACCTGTCCCTCCCTCAGCCAAACAATGCAGGAGATATCCATATGCAATTTTGTAGACCTGCAGTCTATCTAATACAGCAGACATCTGAGAGTGACAACTGTTTTGGAGAAATTAAGACAACTACAAGTTACAAAAGTGTAACTATGAGTTTCCAAACCTTAGAAGTAATATTCTAGGTGATCTACAATATACTTTGCAATGCTGCTGAGACTTGTCGAGTTCTACTTTACTGGTTTGAGGACAACTATTCTACTAATTTGAGAGCTACAATCGGCTGCACTAATACTTGGCACTGAAGATTTTTGGAAGCTTTGTTTTCAACTCTCACACCGGCCTGTTTTTCCCTTTGTGCTCCTGTTAAATTGGCCATAACTGTCTTTTCCTTTTTTCTTTTTTCTTTTTTTTTTCCTCACTTCTCTATTATCTGCAGTTTACTGTTGGTCTGCTAATGGAACACACTTTGATTTTTGTCAAAGTTTATTTCATGTATCAAATGTTGCTGATGTATGGATGAGCTGATATAATGGCTTAGGGAATGTAAGGAGGGATGTCTGAAAGGCACGCATATTGTGACTTCTGCAACTTGATCTTGGATCAGAGACTTTTCTTTCTGGCTGGAATAATTGTTCACATTATGCCCATCTTTACTTTCATTTAATTGTTGAAAGATTCTGCTTTTGGATAATCAGCCCAGAGAGGTCGTTTCTGCATAAAAGTTGCATTTACAATTGTATAAATTGTGTATCACTAATTTTGATTCCAGAAGGAGCTGTATAAATTGCGTTTTGGTTGTCTTTTTACAAGTTCTTGGTCTGGGAGAATACCATTTATTGTTTTGTTTCAATTTTTTAGCACTGATACTGCAATCTCAAAAGGAAAATGATTCTCTCATTTGATTATTGTTGGAAGCACAAGCTGAAAGACAATTTAAGTGATTCTTGGCATTGCTTTTTGGTCAAGTGTATACCCTTTTGCAGTTTTGCTGAGCAACCCGAAGCCTGATATGTTATGTAGTTTTGAGTATGGACAATTCATTATCTAAACCATTTTTTTAAAAAAAAATTCTAATGAAAGGACATTATTTAAACATTTTATCACACTGCAATTATCACTAACTGGTCACCGACCAAACAATAGCATTGCCCTGAATCATGATCAATTCCAATAAAAGAATTCAACATAAACTTATGGAAGATTGGCTGTTCTCTCTGTTTTTTTTTTTTTTTTTGAAAAGAAACTTCTATTAATTCAGAGGAGATAATAGATACATGATTTGTAGAGGGTATGAACCCTTCTATACAACAGTTTCACATTTCTCTAATGCTAATTTAGCTAGAGAATGGGCAATGGCATTGCAAGATCTATGTGTATACACACAACTAACATGATCGAAGCTTTCTTTCAATTTTTGAATTTCCAACACTACCCAATAGACCTCGGATCTGCTGCCCTGTCTGTTGTTTACTAAATTAACTACTTCTTGCGAATCTGACTCCAAAATTACCTCTTTCACCTGCGCATCTCTTGCCACCTGCAAGCCTCATTCCATAGCTTCTGCCTCAGCATAAGCTACACTACCATGGAATTTTGAAACCTTGATCGCAGCTGCTGTCACTTGCCCCGTTTCATCTATAATCACAGCCCCCAACCTAGCAAGATTCTTTTATGAGTTGGTAGCGGCATCAGTGTTGATCTTAACAAAACCTTCTTGAGGGGGATTCCATTCCAGCTGTGCCACTTGCTGCTGCTTTCCATAGCTTACATCAGCTGAAGGCTGCACTCTCTTATAAGCCTCCATCACAGCTTCAGCTTCAGCCACAACAGATTGGGGGTTCTCTCGCTTGCCTTTGAACAGCCATTGGTTCCTTGCATTCCACATTGCCCAGAGAATCGCGGCAAACAAGCCTACATTAGCTTTGCTTCTCAATCTTTTCATGCCATGCAACAAGCTCAAAATATCCTGCCCAGGGGCTGCTTGAATATCATTATCAAAAAAGGATAGTCTCCAAACCTTCTTGGCTGCTTTACAATCAACTAAGGCATGACACACATCCTCTATTCCCATTTTACAACGCTGGCAGGTAGGCTCTTGGACAATCTTCCTCTTCCATAAATTCTCAGCTGAAGGAAGTAAGTTTTTGGCTGCCCTCCAAATAAAAATTCTGATCTTCTGCGGCAAAGCAAGAGACCAAATGATATTCCACTCATTTTTCGAAGGCTCTGAGCTTGAAGGCATGGCTGGAAATCTAATTTTCAGAGCTGTCTGGTAACCGCTTTTGACAGTATATTGGCCACTCTTTCCATAATGCCAAATGAGTTCATCCTCCCTTGATCTTCTCGGTAGCGGAATTTGAGTTATAACATCAGCATCCATCTTATCAAAATGCCTGTAAATCAGCTCCTCATCCCAACAGTTCTCACCATTGATTAATTCAGAAACTAGAGCCTCACTAGGCATTGTTGGTTTAATCATAGGCTTGAAAGTAACAGGTTTTGGAATCCAGTTAGCCTTGTGAATATGGACATCTTGACCATTTCCAATTCTCCATCTAGAGCTCGCACAAATGATTTGTCTTCCCCACAAAATACTCCTCCAAATATATGAAGGATTAGAGCCAAGCTTCGCATTCAAAAAATTGAATGAGTGGAAGTACCGCGCTTGCAGAACCCTGGCCACCAAAGAATCGAGGCATTGCTGAATTCTCCAGCCTTGCTTCGCTAATAGAGCTTGGTTGAAGCTTGCATAATCCCGAAATCCCATGCCCCCCTTGCACTTGGCCTGACTCATTTTCTCCCATTTCGACCAGTGAATACTTCGTCGTTCCCTGTTGGATCCCCACCAGAAGTTGGCCACTATTCTTTGGATGTCTTCACAAATCCCCAATGGAATCTTAAACACACTCATAGCGAAGGCTAGAATGGCTTGCACAGTTGCTTTAATCAACACCTCCTTACCCCCACATGAGAAAAATTTATGCTGCCAACTTGAGATTTTGTTAAGAACTTTCAGCTTGATGTCATTGAAGAAGCCACTTCTCTTTCTCCCAACCATAGCAGGAAGGCCTAGGTAATTTTCATGCCTGGACACAATGTTGAGATGAAATATGTTTCTAATTGCAGTAGCTTGTGCTTGCTGGACGTTGCCACTAAGAAAGAAAGAGGATTTCTCGAAGTTAAAAATTTGCCCAGATGCCATAGAGTAACAGTCCAAGATCATCTTCAGCTTTGTGCAATCGGCAACTGAAGCTCTGCAAAAAATAAGACTGTCATCCGCAAATAATAGATGCGAGATCTTCAACTCTTTTTCAAATGACAATCCATGAATAAGTCTTTGCTGCTCAGCTTGCTGCAACAAGGAGGAAAATGCCTCTGCACAAGTAATAAACAAATACGGGGAGAGGGGGCAGCCTTGCCTTAACCCTCTTTGAGGTTTGATAAAGCCCCTAACCGATCCATTAATGATAACCGAAAAGGATACTGAACTAATACACCTCATTATTAGACTAATCCATTGATGGGAAAAGCCTAGGCGTTTCATAATTTGCTCAAGAAAGCTCCACTCTAATCTGTCATATGCTTTGCTCACATCAAGCTTTAATGCCACCAAACCCTTTCTTTTGCTCTTACAATGTCTTATTTTGTGAAGACATTCATAACCAACTATAATGTTGTCAGTTATCAGCCTATGAGGGATAAACGCACTTTGCGTTGGGGAGATGATTTTGTGCAAAATTTGTTTAAACCTATTAGCAATTGATTTAGCAACAATCCTATAGATAACATTACACAAGCTTATAGGCCTAAACTCTGTGACTTTTCTAGGCTTCCTAACTTTTGGAATCAATGCAATATATGTATGGTTGATAGGAGTTACCGAGCCTTGTGAATTAAGTATGTGCAGGCAAGTAGCTAGGACTCCATCTTTGACCATTTGCCAATGCTTTTAGTAAAAGACTGCAGGCAATCCATCCGGACCCGGAGCCTTGGTTGGGCACTTCCTCAGCTGAAAAAGGTTTCTCTAACATCTCATTCATATCTTCCGATACTCTCGAGGTCATGCCTTCCATTGCTGCTGAGATTTGCTCTTGACTTGGTTGAGTTGTTGCGAACAGATTATTGAAATAGCTGCAAAATTCCTGCTCTATCTCCTTTGGTTTCTCAGTCCATCTTCCCGAGGTGTCCTCTATCCCCCATATTTTGTTTTTCTTCTTCCTCGCCGACGCCTTGTTGTGAAAAAACTTTGTATTCTTGTCACCTTCCTTTAGCCAATCCGCTCTTGAGCGCTGCTTCCAAAAGATTTCTTCCTCGATGAGTATGTTTTGAATTTGCTTTTCCACTTTCTTTATTTCTACTCTATTTTCAAATTGCACCTTCCTAAGCTTTAGCCCCTGCAGCTGCACCCTCAACTCCTCTAGCTTCTTCTCCCGCCTTCTAAATTCCCCTTTGCTCCAACACAACAGCCGAGCCATCGATTTTTTCGCTGAGTTCCGAAACACTTGCACTGGATTTTCACTCCTCCAATTGCCGAACAGCTTCCATTCTTCCTTGATGATTTCTTTACATTGATCGTACGAGCTCCACATATCCTCGTAATGGATTCTTGAATGGTGCCTTCCATCATGAATCATTCCCCCATTCCTCTATTGCACTTCCATCAACACAGGGCAGTGATCCGAAAACCATGTGTCAAGATTGCTAGCTTCCCCGTCCACAAAAATTTCACTCCACTCTTTATTGCAAACAAATCTATCTAACCTTTCTTCCACAAAACCTGGCCCATATCTCCCATTACTCCATGTAAACGGATACCCCTTAAACCCAACATCCTTTAAGTCACAATCCCTCAACGCTTCGCTAAAATCATTGATTAAATTCACATTCCTATCATTCCCCCCCCCCCCTTTTCTCACCCGGATGCAAAACCTCGTTAAAATCACCAAAACATAGCCAAGGGCTAAAAGACAAACCTGCCAGCCGTCTCAGAAGTGTCCAAGTATGTTTTTTTTCCCCCGTTACTAGATGACCATACACTCTTGTAATCCTCATTCGTTTACTAGATGCCGTTAGTATTTCAGCATCGATATGGTGCGTGCTGAAAGACTTGATTTGCACCCTACTTCCTGAACTCCAAAGCAACGCTAAGCCTCCACCTCTACCACTACAGTTTACCGCGAAGCAACTGTCAAAATTTACCTTATTCGCAATTCCGTTCATTTGCACAACTGAGACCTTTGTCTCGCACAAAAAAACAATTTGAGCACCATGCAAACGGATGATTTTTTTTAAGGCTTGAAACGCTCGGGGATTCCCCAAACCCCGAACGTTCCAACTGATAATTTTCATGGTTTTCGGCGGGGCTGATTGCCAGCCTCCGCCGATACTTCTGTAAAGTTTGATTCCATTACTTCCATGTCTTCCAGCATCAAGAGCTCTTTGCTCATCTTGGCCCCTGTTGTTGGCGGGAAATGATTAAGTTTGTTAAGCTCTGGTTTGCTGGAGCTAGTTAACTTCATTTTTTTCTTGGGGTTTTGCCCGACATTTTCCTTACTTGGCCTTTTTTGAGTCCTAATCTGAAATTTGGATTCCCCATCTTCTGGACTTCGGGCTTGTCTTTTCCATTTCCGCTTATTGGGCCTTAATTGTGAAATTACCAGCCCATCGTCTATTTCAGCTTCCTCCTTTCTCATTTGGTTCACTTGCACCCTTTCCCTCTCTTTTCGGTTTCCATTTCCCGCCTCTAATTCCACGTTTCTATGGCCTGTGCCATTTCCCAAGCCCTCAGCTTGCTTGTAGCCGTCTACTTGCTTTTTTCCCATCGATTCTATCACTTCCTTCATTAAATGTTGCTCACCTACTCCCTCCACACCACTCCTCTTGTCATGCTCCCTGATTTGCCCCATTTCGCCCCCAATGGGTTCCGACCCGTTTACCCTTGATGGGTTAGCTTGCTTCTGCCTTTGCTGTTGAGAGGAGCTGTGGTTCTCTGAACTTTCAGCTTTCTCTTCTGATTTACCCCCCCCCCCAGAGCTCCATTTTTCCCTCTTTTGATATCTTCTTGCTTGGCTCCCTACTGTTGTTGCTTTCATCCAATTCCCATACGGTAATTCTCCTTTTTGTTGGCTCTGGTAATTTTCACACTCCTTGTATTGGTGGCCAATGATCCCACAACAAAAGCAAAAGTCTATCAGTCGTTCATAAACCACCAGCATTGGGATGTCTGGCTCACCTTCTTGTTTGAGGAACAATATTCTCTCCAGGGGTTGTGTTATGTTGACTGAAATTCTGATTCTAGCAAATTCTCCAAAGCAGTCTCCATTATCATCGGTTTCAACCTCCTCTACTATCTCAATCTTCCCGCCTAATGCTTGAAGAAAGTCTTTTTCCATACAAGCAATTGGGACGTTCCGGATCTGCACCCAAAAGGATGTCCAGCTAAAGGATTGTTTTGTGACTTCCCCGATCCCTTGGGGCTCAGTTAGGACTATTAATGCCCTATCAAAGTGCCACGGACCCCCTGATAATACCCTTTTTTTGTCTGTTTCTTCTGCAAATCTGAACATGAAGATATTATTCCCCAAGCTCTCAATTTTGACTTCTTTGAATGTTCTCCACACCTACTGTAACGCAGCCTTGAGTCCTTCTTTATTAACTCCTCTCGATAGAAGGACTTTACCCATTAAGCATCCTGCTAGCATTCTTTCTTTCTTAGTTTTCAAGTCCACCTCCAACGTCACTCTAGCTTTATCTTCCTCTCGGATAGTTATTGCTTTGCATTTTCGAATTAATTCATCCGTATCCATGGCAGCTAATAACTGGGGGTGAGCACACCAATATGACTACGAATCTCTTCCTCCAAGAATACTCTCTGCTTCCCCAGAGAGCCTAGCCAAACACACTATAGCTAAAGGACTAGAATGATGATCTACTTTACACTCCCATGGAGTGAACACCCGGGTCCTTATGACCCCTCACTACTTTCATTCCAGCCTCTCTATTCGAGAGAGAGAGCTTTACAAAGGAAGACTGGCTGTTCTCTCTGTTAAAATGCAGTGAAACAACCACAAACGAGAAGAAGCATGTAGGCAGTACTCTGTTTTAGCCAAATTTTGTGATAAACACGTTAGCAAGCTGGAGCGATTTCCCCGCCAAGAATCCACCGTTAGCTCAGATGAATAAATTTTTTGCTATATTGCACGTTGTCCGGATAGCTACGGAATACGCTGGCCAATTGAAATGAAAGTTGAGGATTTGGGGTTTGATTTTTACTGTACCCACCCTAATTGCCCTTCGGTGTAGCCTTAGATTCTTGGATTTCAGGTTCAAATATTTGTAAAATCTTGCCTCGTTTTGTCGTTTTCTTTCGCGCGTATCTTGTTAATATTTGTTTCCACTAGGTCAATGGCCTATAATAAACCTCTCTAGGCTCTTTGAAATTAGACAATCATATATTGGCCAGCCTTTCATGTTCGCAATCACACAAATTAAGAATTTGAAACCTGTATTCGAATCCTCGTTTAGCACAAGGTAATATCAATGATTGGGGAGACAAGGAAACAGGGAACAATTTCAAGATTATTTCCAGAAAAAGCTAACGGTGCCTAATGTGTAGCCTATTTCGTGACCATACGATTAAAGAAAGAATAAGGCCTGCATTTTTGTAGCTAAAAATATCACAAGATCTTTCACGGGTTGGGTGAGTCATATTACAATCACATGCTTCGTGCTGAGGCTTGAAGGAGCAAGTGGAGCCCTCGCTGGATGCTTATAAATCAACTGAAAAGTGATTATCTTTCAAGTATCGCTTGAATTTTGAGTGATTTTTGACTGGTAATATTCCAGAGAAATTAAAGGAAATTAAGATGGCAAGCACATCAGCGGTGCAAATCATGCAAGTTCCTCAAAGGTCTATCAGCCTGCCTGCTAGTGCCAGGTTACATCCCAATGTTTTGAAGGTTGAAGGTGAATTGAATAAGTTTAAGACATGGGAATCATCATTTTCATCCTCATCGTCAATTCAAAACGGTTTGACCAGGCTAGCGGAGTTGTATAATTGCATTGAGGAACTTATTCAGTCTCCATGCACCCAAAAAGCTCTACGCAATCTGCAACATAAAAAGTTGGTCGAAGAGGCTCTTGATACATCAATTGGATTACTAGGCGCATGCAGCAATGCAAGAGAGTTGATTTTGATGATGAAAGAGCAAGCGCAAGACCTTCAGTCAGCTCTAAGACGGAGAGTCGGAGATTCAAGCATGGATAGCAATGTTCATGCATACATTAGCTTTAGAAGGAAGTCAAAAAAGAACATTGCCAAGTGCCTTAGAGCATTGAAGAAAGCAGAAAGCAACGGTATTAAATCATCATCTGATATGCTAGATGGAAATGATCAACATTTATCAATGGTGATCAACGTTCTAAGGGATTCTAGAGCTCTTACAATATCCATATTTCGATCTATCTTATTATTTCTTACTATGCCGGAATTGAAGACTAAGGCTGGTGGGTGGTCATTGATCAGAAAATTGATGCCAGTAGCGTCTAAGGGAGGCCAAGAAATTTTTAATGAAGTGGGGAATGTTGATGCGGCCCTATTTTTGTTACATGGGCAAATCCTGAAAAACAATGATGCCAAGGTTGATGTGCAAATAGCACACAGGAGATTAGAAACACTTGGTTCTTGCATCAAGGGTGTTGATTCAAGATTAGATTGTCTCTTTAGACGTTTAATTCAAATAGAGTCTCCCTTCTCAATGTACTCACACCTTGAGATGTGAAATTTATATTCACATCAAACTAGCATGTATGACGTATCCACATTGACTTTACAGGATTAGTCCATGCATGTTCAAATTAAACCCAATTTTTTGTAACATAATAGGAGTGAATATTAAACTGTTATTTTGCTATATATATTAATTTACCATTTTCCTTTTATGCAGTATGAGTTTGCTCTTTTCAATTTTGTTTTTACTGAATATGGACAGTTTTACAATTATGGTCATTTCATTTTGCTGTAGAGGAATAGGCAGGGCGATACAAATGGTGGATGCCTGTGAAAGTATATATGTAATGTAACTTCATGAATAGGAAATATGTATAGACAAGCAGAAAAATGCAGAATTGAACTAGCGGAGCAGTTGCTGTGGGTCGGGTATTGGGTTGCTTTCCAAAAAAAAAAAAAGAAGTGAACAACGAATGTTTTAAACGACGCGTCGTTTACATAAAGTAACAAAGACAAAAAAATCCAAACAACACGACGCGTCACCCACGAAAAAAGACTGGAGGACAAGTCGACTGCAGTGACCTGCCAGGAAAAGAGAACAGGCACGGAGACACTTAATTATCAAGGAAAGGAAGATATCGAGAGATCATCTTAATGAATGAAATTGGACAGAATGCTACCTCACCCCCGGCCCCACCACACTCTCCCTTTAGCTGCACGCTGGACTCTGGAGGGCTGCAGCCTGCAGCTGTCCTAGGTTCTGCCCTGCACTTCTGAGCTCTTATCAATGCCCTGTCTTTAATTGTTGCTTGTCATCTACACTACTCTTTTTATTTAACACTTTATCATTTAAATATGGCTGCACCAAACTTAGGGCCTCTCACAGTAATAGTATCCGGTCCCATTAATAATACTATTATTGTGAGTTAATAATAGTATTCGGTCCTATTAATGAGACTATTATTACGAGAGAGTACCGAAAGTTACATTCAACGTAATTTAAGACCTTCCTTTAAATATGGCATAACATAAAATTAAAACAGTCGTCTACAAGTATTATTAATACTTTACGTACGTCTTATCTCTCGTAATTTTGCAAATTTTAACCAATAAAACCCATCAATTATTTATGTTATCTATGAACTACGGTGCGGTCTGGGGAAAAACTAATTAGAAATCCACAAACAATTAGGATTTTGATTGAAATTTAATTTGTTCATGTCACGACCTCCTTTAGCATGTTTTCTCATTATCACCCCTGGATCCACCGTACTGTGTGCATGAGAGCACGAGATAGAGAATGAGATTGGCTATTAATTAGTTGATCATTAAATACCAAAAAGACAAAAAAAAAAAAAAATTGTCGACTTCAGCGTTAAATTAAACATATATAATGCACATAGACAAAATATTAGAGGCAACGTAATTGCAGAATTTTCAACTAGTAAGGAACAAATTAAAAGAAGTGCATGACTAAAATTTTGGAGCAAGAATTAATAAACCTTCCTTTGAGGAAATTAAGGATGGAGAGCAAATTTGCACTGAATCAACGCGTATTTTTCCACAGCTTCTTGAACGTAATTAATGGTGCTTGAACAGCCTAATTGTATATGCAAACCGGCGGAAGCACTTTTACGTTCAAGAAAGCCGTGGAAAAATAAGAGCTGATCCATTTAGTTTCTTCAGCTGCTTGCTGCATATCCAGCTGCATGAGCATGAAATTAACTCAAAAACTCTCTTATTGTATCATTACAAAGAGAAATTATCTAATTACTCAATCTCTCTTTCTCTCTCTCTCTCTATTTCTATGTACACACACACACACACGTATATGTTAAACAAACTGTTATGTGAGAAGTGAGAAGGCATGTTTCTTCTTCCTACTACTGGGGTTTATATAGAAATGAAGGAGAAGCCCTAGAGCTCTAGCAACTAGAAAGCGTTTTGGTATAATGAGTGGTAAATAGAGACATGTCACGTATATGTACTGTGATGCCCACGTTTTGACAAGACTGGGAGGAGCAACAACATGTCCATGTGATCACCGTTGGATCAAAATATTGACTACTGTGGAGACGTCAGCACATAAGTGTTTGGTGGCAGCAGAGCAGAATGATCGAGACTTGTGAGAAATGAGAAAATAATAATGAGTAAAGGCTCTTTGGCCTTTCCTTCAGTACTGAATCTTTTCAAACGTGTTGGTGTATATGGTCTCTGCAGCTCCCCCTAATTTCCGTCGTTTTGGCCTTTTTCATTCCGTTATTTATTTAGTGGTGTGTTCTCAGTAAATCTTTACGCCAATTTCCTTGCACTGCAATACTAAAATTATGATTTTCTTGCTCTTTTCTCTGGCTTTATTTTGATTGATGTCTTGATAACCCTCACTGCATTTGTTCAACTTTTAAATGAAAAGGATGATGAAAGAGACTTGAAGAATTAGAATCCCATGTTGTGACTTGTGGTGAGCACGGGATAATATTGGGGCGAATGTGTCACCAATATATATATATATATATATGTATATATTAACCACGAGATAATTCTGAGTGGATCTCAATTGTAGAAGATACTTTTAAACTCGTACCACAATTCAGACTAATCTCTGTTTGCACCGAGTCGACTCGTAAGGGGTAAAGTGTTGGCTAAAGTAGTAACTCTGTATCAGGGTTTGAACCACTTACCTCTCTTAAAGAGTGAGAATGTCAAATCATTCACACCAACCAACTTTGGTTATGTGTCACCAATATATGTTTCTCAGTTTTATTGTTTTTTCCTTAAAAATTAACAAAGTTATCTACTACATCCATAAAAATTAAATTTGTTTTTTTTTTATTATCATAACTTTATGTAATACGATTTGTTCTATACGTTAAAAAGTAACATTTATCCTAAAGTTCAAACATTAATTAAATTTATAATGTCAGGGATGTAAGGGATGAATAGAAGAACTAAAAATGAGAAATCCGAAGGACCTAAATCCTAATAGTCACTCGCCCTTTATATTAAGATCAAACACCAGTTACATGTTAATGATCGTTACCATTTTCTGAAATTCATTTATGATATGACCCATCATCATGTGCCATAAGTCATAATTACTTATTTCAGAGATATCACTACATAATGAAAATAATCAATGCAATGAACTTGCTCAGCATGCATAGGCACAATGACATGTATACATAGGTTCTTGCTAGGTGACATCGAATGTAAAGTTCACTTGCTTGTCTACCTAATCTCACTGCTTTGTTATTCATTTTTGTACAAAAAATCTAATTGTAAGTTACGGAATAAATATAACTTAGGAAAATTTATTTACATATCAATAATATTAGAAATTCAAACATTATTATTATATTATTTAATAAATAAATGACACATCAGTTGAGACATAAATTTTAATCCTTAACTTTATTCCTATATATAAATTTAGGAGAGATAGATGAAAGTTGTTTAATTAATAACTATATTAGTTAAGATTTTCTTTAATATATTTATAATATAAAATATTTAACTAATACCATTATTACGTAATGCACCCCTCCATGTTCAGTTTTGATACAACCTCCATATTTTAATTGAAAATTTTTTTTGTCATGTTATCAAAATTTCGTATTTAAATTCCGTGTACTCACTTTATTTTAAGATCGGAGCGTGGCCCACTTTAGACCCTCTATTTTCTTTTGTTTCAGATCGGACCCACAAGTTTTATCCGTATCTTTTATGAGTTGGTGTTGGTCCCTACAAGTTTGTTTTATTTCCGTTCTGTGGTCCCCCATTTCTTAAGTTTGGCAATGCACTTGGTTACAGTTAGACGTTTTTATTATCTTTAGGGTGTGTTTGGCACATAATATTATATTACGTTGTATTGTATTATATTATATTACCTTAGCATTGTATTATAATAATATTGTATAATATTTGGCTCTATATTATACTGTATTAATTTTTAATTATATTATATTTAGTTTGCACTGTATTGTATTAATTTTTTGTGATTAATTTAAATTATATATTTAAAAATAATATGTATTAATACTTAAAAAAATAAATATAAAATTCTTAAATTTTAGAAATTTAACATTTTTATTAAAAATATATATCAAAATGTCATAATTCTTCCGAAGCTTATAGTCTTAAATTTTTGGAAGTGTATTTTTTAGTATTTTCCAAATATATAACTTGTGAAATAAAAATCAAAGTAAATAATTTAATCAAATAATCTATAAATAATTTAACGACATAAATAAATAGTTAAAATCTTCAAGATTAGTTTAAAAATCATCTTAGAATGATAGAATAAAAGTTTATACATATTACAAGATAATTATAGAATAATAAAGTGATACAATTGTTATGACATATTCACTAAGAAAATAAATTGAGCTAAATAATCCAGTAATTATTTATATCATTAATTTTCAATAATATTATTCAAATTTATTAATATTTAAATATTTATTATTAGTTATATTAAATAATTTAAAAATAACTAATTTAATTATTGTACTATAATTAATAATGTAATATTATATTATATTATTTAAGGATTTATTACTAGTTATATTAACTTATTAAAGATTAATTAATATAATTTTATATATTAATTAATATAATACAATTAAATAATACATTATTTAGTTATATATTTAAAATAATAAAAATTAAAACATAGCATAATATTATTAAATAATAAATTTATTAATTTATATTAAAATTATAATGTAAAAATAAAAATATTATATTATATTAAAAAATTAAACTCATTTATTATTATTATTATTATTATTACAAAGTAAAAATAAAAACTAAGCTAATGCAGCAGCTAAACCGGACTGAATGTCGGGTTTAGCTAATGTGCTTAATTACTGCATAATGCACCCTAATGCAGCAGTTTGGTGCCCCAAACATGAGCTACATTGCTAATGCAATGCAATCCCATGTAATGAGGGGTACCAAACACCCCCGTAATCTATTAAGAATGAGTTTCATAATATGTATCTTTTAAAATAATTAGTATTAGTAAAATTGTAAAAATGATTAATTGTGAAGAGAACCGTTTATGTGTTTAGTAAATCTCACTATTAAATTGATGTAAAAATATAAATAACTGAATTGGGTGTAATGTTCAGTAAAATTTATCTAAATGTTTATAAACAAGCATATAAAAATATTTTTTTATTGAGTATATATAATAATTAATAACTAAAATAATTATCTTATATTTTTATATTTTTATTTTTTATCTTAATATAATTGATGATAATAATAAGGATAATTATTTCCTTATTATTATCTTAATCTCTTTAATGTTATAATTATTTCCTTATTATTATCTTAATCTCTTTAATGTTATAATTATTTCCTTATTATTATCTTAATCTCTTTAATGTTATAATTATTTCCTAATTAATAAGGATAATTTTACATTTTTATAATATATACAAGGATACATATGAAATTGCATTAAATATAAAAGTGATTTATAAAATTAGATTTTGAAAAACTACTTTTTCTTTACTTTTAAAAATATGTTATAAGATGAGGTGATCTACTAAAAGTGATTTCTAAAAGAAATTTACTCAATACTAAAAATTAACTTTTAACTTTTAAAAATCACCTTTTAACCCAAAAGAAATATCAATTGGACCCTAAGTCAAGTCATTAGATCAACATTATTATACTAAAATACTACTTCAAAATAAAAATGAAAGAGAATACATAAATGCAATGGACCGCTATCAAGATAAATTGATCCGAATTATATGAAATTAAGAAATCTACAGTCGAAGTTAATAATAATAATAATAATAATAATAATATTATTATTATTATTATTATTATTATTATTATTATTATTATTTAACTTTTGGGGATAAAACTATAGTAATAAAATTAAACAATTTCAAGAAAAAAATGAGTTCTCCCAATATCTTTTTCGTTAGAAGGATGGATTTTAGTAAATTAGTCATGTCTTATTAATTGTTTTCAAAATTTTCTCTTTTTAATCAATCTACAACTCTTGGTTAACTTGGGCCAACACCTTCTCCTTTAAACGGTTCCAGTCAAAATCACCTTCAATCTCAGCTCATTGAGCTTCTCATGACACATGCGCTAATGATACAAAGAAGTGGGGAGTCAGCGCCCTTAAACGAGGGATCAACACATAAACTTTCGGGCCAAAAGGCTGCTTGTGGCGTTGAACACTTAGCAGTTATATTTTTAAGCACTCTCAATTATCACCTAATTATGACCAAACATGATCCTTAACTGATTGAAGATTAAGAATCTCTTCGACCCAAATGAAATTCATCGTGATAGGCTTTCCAATTTGTTGCAAAACTATATACTATTATGAGACACAATTGTTTGTTCCCCTGTCTCCACTGATTACTCACTACATCACATCATATTTTTCATTTTGAACTTGTGCATTGTTGTGCAACTTGCAGAGGGAATTTGACAACCAATGGAATTATGTTGTACCAAAGTAGCAATCCTAGTTACTCTTCATGGTAGCCCTAGATTCTTGGACCTGAGGCCCACTTAGATGCAAAATCTTGCCTCACTTTGCCTCTTTAAGTAGTCAAAGGTACTAGCTAGCTCTAAGCCTCACTCCAGCCTCTTCTTTACTCGCAATGAGACAATCATCACATTTGCCAGCCATTTATGTTTCATTAATTAACCAAATAGTATCTATGATTGAAGCCTCATTTAGAGCAAGGTGATACAAATGATTGGGGGTACAAGGAGGCAAAATTACCCTTATGAACTTGATTAGTTAAAAAGTTTGCCAAAAACAGTTTAAAAAAAAAAAAAAAAGATTAAGAAGTTGCAGTCCGCTATCTAAAATTGAACCATTTGGCATAACGTGATGTGTCTAGTGCTTAGTGCTTAGGCATGAAGGGGCAAGTGGAGCCCTCATTGTATGTTTATAAGGAGTTAGCTTGATCATGAGTCATTGACATTCAGCAACACTTGAATTTAATTTGATTGATTTCAAGTTTTATTCCGTAGAGAAAAGTAAAGAAAGATGGCAGGGACGACATTACGAAACAAGCAAGTTCATTCAAGGTCTATTAGCTTGCCTACAAGGTTGCACCCAAATTCTCTCAAGATTGTACAAGAAATGAATACAATCAAAATCGGCAGGCAATCATCATCTTCATCTTTGACAGCAATTCCTTCAGATGCAGCAGAGTCTATTTAAGCTTGGTTGATAAAGCTTGCATTGAGGAGTTTATTCAGTGTCCATGCATCCAACAAGCTCTTCACAATCAACAACACAAAAACTTAATCGAAAAGGTTCTTGAAAGCTCAGTTGACTTGCTAGACGCATGAAGCAACGCAAAAGAATTGATGTTGAAAAAGGAGGAGCCAGTGCAAGAGCATCAATCAGCTCTTAGAAGGAGATGTGGAGATTCAAGCATAGAAAGCAATGTTCGTGCTTACGTTAGCCAAGTGCCTTAGAGCATTGAAGAAAGCAGAAAGCAACACTGGGTCACCTAATTTTATCAATATGGTATATGTAGATCATGATCAACATCTTCTACCGATTGTGATCATTGTGCTAGGAGAATCAGGTGCTATCATAATTTTCAATTTTCGATCAATTTTGTTGTTTATTTCTATGCCAGAAACGAAGACAAAGGCTGCTAGATGGTCATTGATCAAAAAATTGACCCCTCTGGCTGTGGCAACAGAAAAATCAAAACATGAGATTTTCAACAGAAAAATCGAAAAAGTGATACCAAAGCTGATGTGCAACTAGCACTTGAGAGATTAGAGACACTTGATTTTGGCATTAAGGTCTTGACATAGGATTAGATTGCATGTTTCGAAGATTAATCCAAAATCAAGTGTCCCTCTTTAATGTCCTAACACCTTGAACTTGAAGATGCGAATTTTTTGTACATGTAAATTTGGCATGGCATCCACATTTTATAGGATTACTCCATGTTAAAAATCAGGTTTTCATAAGAAATTTTGTGTATAATTAGGTTTGAGATTTTCAGTTCATGTGCACTATCTTAATTTCCTTATGTCGCGCTATCTATCTTACCATATGTTTGTACATGCGTGTATTAATCTCTTTTTAATGTAATTGATATATTAACATATTGTCTCCCACAAACTAAGATTTGTGTAATACGGAACGGAAAGTCAGAAAAGATATTTTTTTAGTGCATGAATACGTTTTGTATTACAATTATTTTTTTTATTAAAAAAAAATCCTATGTTACTTTTAGTAATTAACTTCTAAGCTGAATGTTATCCGCAATAGCTAGTTTCTTAACATTAACGAAGTGCATACATGGTAGAGAAGTCATACGAGAATAATACTCAGCTCCGTTTCTCTTTACACCTTCCAGCTTTATCCCTCCATTTACGGTTTCTCCAACTTGTAGAGGGACTCAAACACCCGGCTTGGGAATGGCAGCACTCTCACCTTTATTTAAATTTGTTGAATTTGCAGCCTCAAATAAATCAAATACTTCTTCAGCTTGAAATCTATATACAAAAATGATGTTGTAGTACATAAACTATTTTATCTCCAAATTGTTAAACTGATTAATTAACAAATTGTTACCTTAATAAATGACACTCTAATAAAGATTCTGTAGGACCTTTCATGCGCTCCACTCTTCTGAAAAATATTGGCCATTACTTTTGGTATAACACTGGAATTACATCATTCTCCAATCCCCATCATGTATCCAATCACCATCATGTAGGACCTTTTACGTACTCAATAAATAAATTGATCGTTCAAATTAACCTGCCCATAAGCAGTAGCGAAGAAATTGCAGGTTTTATCATAAATTCATTTAAATATTTACATTTCGCTATACTTTATAGAAGCTTATAGAAAATGCGCGACATGATCTTTGATTATTTTGAATAATTTTTTGACCTATCAACTTAAACAAAATCTTTTATAAACCCACATTGTATTATGTATGGAAAAAATAACACTTACAAAACATTACCAACATCAATTTCGAATATAAATTAAGCTTAAAAGACTTAGGTTGGTAATTTGTTAAGTGTGATGAGTGTATTTTGGTACAAAAGTGAGGTGTTTGGTTAGCTACGAACTTATGATTGAAAAACGTTAGAGCAGAGCCAGAGGGGTTAATATTGAAAATCTAAAAAATTTTGTAGTTATTTTTGTAAATTTTCCAATTACGATATAAGCTCATACATAATTGAGTGAATATGGGTCCAGCCCAGCCCACACGCAATACGCAAGTCACGATGCATTTGATTCTCTGTTTTTGCCTAATAAATGTAACCAAGACTTTCTCTGTGCAATAGAGATGGTGAGCCAATATTTATGCCAAAAACACGTCAGCCAACTAATTAATTAAGCATTGTGTTACATTCTCTTCCACATGGCACAATAATTATGAGGGAGAGGTCCTTGTTACCGGTTTATCAACGGGCCAATGAATAATTACAGAATATGAGAGCTCGTGCTTTCTGTTTATAAAGATGTTATAGAGAAAAAAACCACTGGCCGGCTGCTTGCAACGAATAATTTGTAAATGTGCTACGTGGGGCAAGTTGTATTGTTGAAGTATACTAATAATAATAATATTGTAGAAATAATAGGTCATTTTCAAGAAGAAGGTGGTGCCAAGGCTGTGATAGCGTGACATCAATGTTAATTATGTGATATGAAAGGATAGTTGGAATGTTTAACGCCAAGTTGCGATGGATCAGTCACATTTGGACAAAATGACTGAGCAATGGTCTTGGGCATGTTCCCTCCTACATTGCAGTGGCATAATTAATGTCCGGGCTAATTAATTAATTATTTCATGCAATGGTTAGTGACAGAATATGAAAATCATGGGAGACAAGCAGAATAATCAAATAACTGGTAGAAATATAATGGGCATGCTGCACGTTCTCCGAATTCAATTTTCATCCTCACAAATCTGAATTCTTCCAACAAGCCGTTAAATTTTATCAATAATTCCCAATATAAAAGAAACGTATCGATTCCTTGTCTGCCTCTGCCAAACCATGGAAAAAAACCCAACCGTACAGTGCCTCCATATGGTAGATAAGTATTGGCTTGCATATTTGCCTTTAAAAGCACCCAATTGCAAGCCCAGACTAGATTCAGGGCACTTCTTATATATAATTCATCTTTAATGTTAAATGATTTGGTTCGTTGAAGGAAGACGTGTTGAGTTTTATATGGAAATTGATTCCATTTGACGTATGTCGAATCAGAGAATAAAACTGATAACTAGCTAGCTAGAGTCTAGAGAACCATTTTTAATTGACTGATGATTCGGGAGCTGTTACGTATTCTGGGAAATGAATACGTTTCCCATTTTGATTGTGATTTATGACCACCCCACTCAATATATATGTATATTAGGTGTTGCAGATTAAATGTTGGCTAAAATCGTTACAAGAGAGTCAGAAAATTGGGTGATCTCTCATGCTAGCAGTAGCAGTACAAGCAGATCCTGAGCAGGCCAAAGACGACTTTGTATTGTACGTGTCCTTATAACACAGACACACATACTGAATTATTACAAATTTTATTGAGTTGTTTCCACGTTAGATAGTAAAAAAGAGTTATTTAAATTTATAAGTAGGATAAATCACTGAATCTATTAGGCGTTATGCCCCAATAAGTGATATAATAATTAAACGTGTTGAAAAGTCAAAGAGTTTTGGTTGAAAAAGAAAAGTGAACCACATGCATTGCTTTTATTTTTTCAAAGTCAGCACCAAATTGCAAACTGTAAAATATTTGGCATTTGACAATTCTACACCAAATGAAGAAAAATGGAAAAGTTAGCAAAATTTGTCAAATTGATAGAGATGAAGATTGACAAATTGCAGAGGGATTAGGTAGAATAGTGCAAGCTTGAAGCCTATAAATTGAAGCCATTTCTTCATTCTAAATCATCCCAAAATTGTTAAGCTTATAAGTTTATAAGCTTTTGAGAGTTCTGAGAGTGTGAGCAATTGGAGAGTGTGTGTGTGAGTACTGAGTGTATTTGGGTTTTGAGAAAGTGAGATTTCTTTACTCAAATTTGTACTCAAATAATTGTTAATAATATAATTATTTTTCTCTTGCTCCCGTAGATGTAGGTTTAATTACCGAACCACGTAAATTTTGTGTCCATTATTTTTCTATAATTATTTGGTGCGCTTGATTCCACATTCCGCGCACAACAAAACCCTAACAAACAGAATGTGATAACAACTCATGTGTCTCAAAACGAAAGGAAGACCTCAGCAATGTATAACATAAGAGTAGAAAAGGTAATCAATGAAGTGGAGGGTCTTGATTACAAGGGCACTCAAGAACAAGCAAAAATATTAATTAAACGAATGACCAAGTCTGGTTCTGATGAAGTTCAAGTGGCACAAATAATGTTAGAGACATTTGATTAGATTCCATGTTTAGATGTCTTGCGAAAAACAGAGTCTCTTTCCTCAACATCCTCACTCACTATTGACCCATGTTAAAGTTGTTCTGTATATCTAGCTCAGGACTCAAAGATCGATCATGGCGTCTGCATTTTACAGGATTTTGCTATTTGTACCAAACTTCAATTTTGATTGATATAAATGAAAATTCTGTAATGGTATAAATGATTAATCAATCACATTTCTTTCTATGAAATCTTTTTTCTTACTTTTAAGCATTTATTGAGTTTGGGTATGACAAGTTATTATTAACCTAAAAAATAAAAAAAAAACAACAGCAAAAGGTAATAAATTATATAAATCTCTTGATAAACATAGTAGAGAAAATCAAGGCATTAAAGAAATTTTACAATACATATGAGAATCTAAGTTACAATTTAACATTGAACTATCAACTAATGATAGATGGACACATGATGATAAATATTTTTTAAACAAAAATTTAAGTGTTCCTCTTTTCAATATCCCTCAAATATTTTTGAACTTTTTTTTTTTGAAAAAAACAAATCATTAATGTTACTATTTCCCTCTCTTCATTATCTATGCATATTATTTTATTCTCTCTCTAATTTTTATTTCTATTTAAGTGGCCGTCATCTTTTAAACCTTATTGGAAAGAGAAGATTTTTTTTAATGATGAGATTATTTTATGTGGAGTAGATATAAATTTATCTAAAGAATATTGAGACGGTGATTTTTGCTTAATCACAAATTAAAGTAATGTTAAACAATAATCCTTGTATTATATTGGTCTATTAATGACTACTATAATGTTCTTCTGTAGTTAAACTTCTACATCACCATATCTTTGCAGATTGCAGTTCTTTTAACAATTTATTTGGCAAGATTAAGACATAATTTTAGTGTAACTTTTATTTTGTAAAAACATCAGTAAAGCCACACTGTCATTGTTCCCGCCAATTAAAACATATGAAAAAATGCCTTTTCCATGAATATGTTAACTACATCCAAACGGGGTTTTATTTATTTCATTTGTCTAAGAAAATGTTAATTATTTTTTATTGGATATAAGAAATTCTAACTGTCTGTAGATTTTTTTAATTTTATAAAAGAATAATGTCATCAGTGGTTTTGATGGAAATTAAGATGTTACCGAGCTTATTATTTCATATTGTGATAACTTTATTGTCATTGTAAGATAAACAAGTTTAAATATACAATTACAAATTAAAACTACGAAGAAGAAAATCCAAATGGACTAGGAAAAAAGGGTAAATTATTATTCATTAATAATATGAATAATAATAAGTTAACTAATTAAGATTAAATCTAATAAAATATCTCCGGCCGAGAGAAGGTAGCTGCAGTATCCATTGAAGGAGTAGTTGCGGATGCCATCTATAGGTACTTGGGATAACACAGTAACCAGCATTTCAAAATCAACTTATTGATCATGAAAGAAATCTACTGCTGCTTCGTTGGCAGTGACATCTTCATCGTATAAAAATCTTCTTCCTTTTCACAAGGTTTTAAAAATAGCAATCAAGAATAGAGATGAAGATTGAAAAGAGAACAAAAGAATATGAACGAGGCAATAAAATGAGAGAGAAATAGTAATATTAACAAAATATATCTATGGTCACAATTTCCAATAGCATAAAATTCTATAATTTTTGCTTGGAATCCTTAGTTTTAATTCATGGTCCAGACCCTAGCCGCAGTACAGTATTATTCTAGTTTTAATTTTAACTTAGTTTTCATCCCAATTAATGTGTATATTAATTGAGTTGTTATCTCTTTTTTCTTGGAATACCGATATTTATTAAGATTTTCTTTAAATTATAATATTTTCTGATTTTATTAATTCAAAAAATTAACTTCAATATTTTTATAATAAATAAAAATATAGTATTCAAATAAATATAACATTATATACAATTTAAAAATTATTTTTAATATTTAAAAAATACAGTGAGGCTATTTAAAAAAATAGTGGTTTGGAAGAATAATCATGCCTCTAGTTGATTAGGGTTTAACGAAAATATGATTAGACTTTAATAAAATTATGTTGAATATAAAGATGGCTTCTAAGAATAAAAATTCTGTTTTTTTTTTCTTTTTTTACTATCTTTTAATGTACATAGTTGTAATATAATTTAAGAGTATTTTAATCATAGAAAATTAACTTCAAAAGTAGTTTAATGAGTAGTTTGATGAGTACAAATAGCACCATCTAATATTTTAATACTCTACAATCTTACTTTTTATTAAACTAAATATTAAAATAAATATATAAATATATAAAAATTTAAATTATAGTATATTATTACTGCTTGGGCATTCGTCGAGTGGCCGTTCTATATTCAAAATTTTTCTTTGAAAATGTTTAGTATTGTATTATAAATTTATCAATAATTACACTTACTATTATCCTTCTTACAGGAGTCTTAAATCAATTTTGTGATATACAAATCTCAAAAATCGAAGTCAAAATGAAGTATTTGTTAAGTGTAAAAGAAAATTAACCTCCACTCCACTTAAAAAGGAGAGAATGGAACCCGTAAGGAGCAAGCAAATTGCGTTTGGGTTTGAGAAGTTTTACGCAAAGGCCACCACCTCGGACACATTCTCCGGTCTCACCTTCACCGGTTGTATTCGGTATTCGACAATATATTAAAGCACCACTGCCACCTGTCTCCCAGCTACAGCCACGTGTACGAATCTCCACGACATTGCTGCACGTGTTACAATGGGAATCGACTTGTGCGTCCAATGTCCTGCCTACCTTTCATTAATTGATGGGCAGCAAAAGCAAGAAAAGAGAAGAAGAATTTTTTTTTAAAAAAATCCGGCCATGGGGAGAAGTGAAATCAACAAAGCATGGCACGGCTTGAAAAATTAGTGACAAATGGTGTACCACCCACTCGTGCACGCAATATAAAATTACCCATTAACCTATAATCAAGGTCTTGGAATCATAATTGTGCACAAATAGCAACTATCTTACAATATGTTGTTTATTTCATATAAAACAGTAGATCTGGATCTGGATCTTTCTTCAACCGGGGGAGACAGGCGCCACATTTTGAAATGCAGCAGCTGGAATTTATTATTATTACTAGGAAATGTCGGGGTAATGTGGCAAAGGGAGAGGCACAACAGCAGGACACCTCACCCTGAACAAAGAAACAAAGAGCTAATTCATAATTGTTGGGGTTCTGTTGGCCAGAAACCTGACAAAGGTAGTTAAAAGAAGGAACAGAATTCAAAGGAAACCCCATGCTTCTCACACATGCTCTTCACATTCTCATCAAGAGGCCAAACCAGAATATAAGTAGAGGGAGAGCCACAAAATTTTACACATCATAACCCATCTCAATCAATTTATTCCGGCTTCACAAATGATCAGCAAAAACATGGCCAGCAAGTACCCTGTTCGATCGGTTAGCTTGCCATCAAGATCACATCCAAGCACAATTAAAACCGAAGAAGAGTTGAGCAAGCTCAAAATTTGGGAGGAACAGGAGGAATCTTCGAGATTGGCATCTGCAGAGTCAATCTGCAAGAGCCTTTCAGGATTGGAAGATTTGTACATATGCATTGATGATCTCCTCAATATGGCATCAACTCAACAAGTCCTCTCTCAGAATCAGAATCAACATCAGAAATGCATTGATGAATTATTGGATGTTTCTGTTAAGCTCCTAGACATTTGTGGGATCACAAGAGACTCCATGTTGCAGATCAAGGAACGTGTTCAAGGTCTTCACTCCATGGCCCGAAGAAGAAAGGGAGATTCAAGCATTGAGAACACCGTTGCTAGCTACACTTGCTTCAGGAAAAAGATGAACAAGGATGCCAAGAAATTTATCGCGACATTAAAGCAAATGGATAATAAATTACTTGGAGTGTCACCACTTGTTGATCAAAATCATCATCTCTCAGCCGTGATTCGGGTCCTTCGAGAAGTTAATGCAGTAACCAGCTCTATATTCCAATCCCTCTTGTTATTTTTATCAGCTTCAGGATCCAAGCCAAAGCAAAGCAGATGGTCATTGGTCTCAAAATTGATGCACAAGGGATCCGTATCTTGTGAAGAGAAGAAACAAGAGATTGTGAATGAATTGGAAAGTGTGGATGTTGCATTACGCAGTCATGATATGGGGAAGATGCAACATGTACAAACTAGCTTGAAGGAATTGGAAGGCAGCATTGAAGGCCTTGAGAAAAATTTGGAGAACTTGTTCAGGAGATTAATCAGAACTAGAGCATCTCTTTTGAACATAATCTCTCAATCTTCGTAGGGCATTTTCATAGACCTTTTCCCCCCCTAGAAATCCTGCATAAGAAATCCAAATTTTAGAGGACTGTTATGCATTTTGAATTCAAATTATGTGTCAAATGTATAAAATTACCGTTATACTGTAAAATAAATTATGTTTTATTTTTCTATAAATTGTACCAAAGAATGGCCGTGCATTACCACAATTATATATATTATCAATCACGTTATCACGTAATCTTTACTAGTTGCAAAGTATTTTATATAGTAAATTTATCTAATTTTTTTTATTATACTTTTATTTCAATTAGTGTATTATTGAGTTTTCCCACTTTAGATAAGTTTGTGTTTTCGAAATAAAAATGACATAATTGTATATTCTGATTATTGTATAATAAAATAATATTTTACTAATAAAAAATATATACAATTTTTTTTTAAAATACACAATACTCTTAACAATACGATTAGCAAACACAAGTACACGACACTCTTAGTCAGCAGTACAATTACCAAACACTCGACTGTTTTTTATCCAACCGATAAGTCATTATACAATAAACTGGATTATTTTACAATCAACAACAACAATCCCGAACTGCACCTAAGTTAGCTTGTACTGTACGTTATTGTTCAAGTTGTTGGAGGAACTTCACATTTGTAATAGAAAGCATGATTTGTAACTTTACTCTTATATGTTCTATAAAAGGGTAACTTTATTTTATTTCTCAAATAATGGCAATGCGAATCACCATATAGTTTCAGTTTAAAATCTGAATTCTATGGGTGCGTTTGGGATTGAAGTGCTGTAGCTTTTAAGCTACAGCTGCTGTGAAAAAAAGCTATAATTATGAAACAAAAGTTAATAATATATAGTAAATATAAATTTTAAATAATAATTTTGATAAAATTATTAAAGATATAATAAATTTTATATTATACAAGTGAAAAATCATATCAACATAACTTAAAAGTTACCGCAACTAGTGTTTACCAAACACTTTAGTACTGTAGCTTTTAAGCTACAGCTGCTCAACCTCAATCCCAAACGCACCCTATATCTCATAAGGCTACTGCATATTTGATCGATTAATCTTAAAGAAAATATTGAAGGATAAGTTTTGAAGATTCCATGACTTTGTCTTCCTCTACGCGTGGAAAAGGAAGGTACTGCTGGCAAAACAAAAAACTTTTCTTTGCTTTTTTTGAATAAACAAGGATTAATATGAACACACATGTTTATCTATTAAAAGGTAAATGATTTTAGATCAATCCTAAGTTACAGTAACTTAGCGGCTGGCCCAACATTATTAATCTATAGAAAAACTAAAGCGAGCTCCATGTTACGGTCCGCCCAATTCGCTAGCCCAATTGCCCATAATTTCGGGCTAGAGAGCCAACACAAGGCCAAGAGTGCTAGCTTGGCCCAATTCCGGAACATTCTAGGCAACTCTAGCACATGAGCTTGTAAATACTCTAGAATTCTCCATAGAATTCCAGCACATGTAAATATCTAGAATTCTAGGAACATGGTAGAATTCTCTAGAATCTCTAGAGCTTGGCAAGCCTCCCCTATAAATATGGGATGGCATTAGGCATTTGTATCCAACAAACACTACAACAAGCACTGTAATCTCTCTTTGTGCAATACAAGTTTCTTTGGCTCAATTGCTCTCTTCTCTTGTTTGAGAATCTCTAGGCTTACTTAGCAACATTCGGCAAAGTTGTCTAAGTGCCGCACGGGTTAGCTGCGCAAAACACTCATCCCGTGACAAGTGGTATCAGAGCTAAGGTTTGCACGCACGCAAATTAGCTCACAAAGCAATGGCCAACCCTTCGAACTTAGCACAAGAGGGTGTTGTTGGTGTGGATGTTCCACCGGAACCAAGCCGTGGCCGAGAGGGAGAACGCGCCCAAGGCAAGACTCGCGGCAAGTCCAAGGCCCTATCCGTGGATGCGTTGGAGCCTCGTGTAGGCACTCTCGAAATAGCATTGTCCGCCGCTCAAGATAGCCTCGTGGGATTGGAGGAAAGAGTGGATGGTCTCGAGGGAGAATACGCCGAGTTCACGGTGGCCACAAAAGCTCTCATCCATGAGCAAGCGAACATTCTCCGAGGTGAGTTTCGTTCTTTCCATGATGAGTTGTTCAAACTTCGTAGTTTTGTTCAGGACGAACTACGTACTGTCCGTGCGGAAGTGGATGAAGTCCGCTCGGATTGGGCATGGCACAAGCGCACACTCTCCACAAGTCCAGCTTCCGCAAACTTGAGTGATGCGCGCCGCATTGACGTGCCAAAGCCTGACACCTACGATGGCACACGCAATGCCACCATCGTGGACAATTTCCTCTTTGGGCTGGATCAATACTTCGATGCCATGGGTGTCCGAGATGAGGCATCGAAAGTGGGCACTGCACCCACCTATCTTCGAGGCGCTGCACAACTATGGTGGCGTCGCAAGCATGGCGAGATGGGCAAGGGCATTTGCACCATCGACACTTGGGCTGACTTCAAGCAAGAACTCCGAAAGCAGTTCGCCCCAAGCAATGCGGAGAAGGAAGCGCGAGCGCGCTTACGTCGCCTCAAGCAATCGGGTAGCATTCGGGACTACATCAACGAGTTTACTACCCTTATGTTGGAGATAAGCGACATGTCCGACAAAGATTCACTCTTCTACTTTCAAGATGGCCTCAAGGATTGGGCCAAGACCGAGCTTGATAGGCGTGGTGTTCAAACACTTGACGACGCCATCGCCATTGCGGAGTCGCTCACCGAATACTCCGCCCAGCTCAAGGACAAGAGGTCTAGCTATGACCAAGGTGGGGGAGAGAACCATGAGGACAACAACCGCAATTGCAAGGAATGGAGCAAGAAAAAGCCTCCAAGCGGCAAGGACGGGCAAAGTAAGTCCGAGAAGCCACCCAAGCCTCGAAGCCCATGCTTCATTTGCAATGGCCCTCATTGGGTACGCGACTGCCCGGAGAAAAAGTCGTTGAATGCCCTCGTAACACAACTCAAGGGCCAATGCACACCAACTACGGAAGAACCCCAACACAACTTGGGTTCGCTCCAACGCCTTAGCACACTCGTGAGCCAACCGCCAGAACCCACAAGGAAAGGGCTCATGTTCGTAAGTGTGCTCATCAATGGCCGAACCGTTCGTGCGCTCCTTGACACCGGAGCAACGCACAACTTCATCTCCGAAGAAGAGGCTAAGTGTCTAGGCCTCAAGGTAACGCAGCACGGAGGCACCATCAAGGCTGTAAACTCACCCGCCAAGCCATTTGCGGGAACCACACGAGGCGTACACGTTACGCTTGGGACATGGAATGGGAACCTCGACTTCTCGATTGTGCCGATGGATGACTTCGCAATGATCCTTGGCATGGAATTCTTCGACAAGGTACATGCCTTCCCACTTCCAGCAACAAACTCCCTTAGCATCTTCGATGGGAATAAGGCATGCGTGGTACCGGTCGAGCGCGCACAACCCACAAAAAAGGCGCTCTCAGTCATGCAGTGCAGACGAGGATTCAAGAAGAATCCAGACCACTTGGTCTCCATCCGGCAACACCACAAGGGAGAGGATTCCGAAAGCCCTCCAAGCCAAGTCCCACAACAAGTACGAGCCGTCCATGACAAAGGCAAGGACGCTATGCCTCCGAAGCTCCCACCGAGACGAGTGGCTGAGCAACGCACAAAGCCATCCGAGCATAAGGGGTTGCGGAAACACAAGAGGGGACGCCGCAACACCAACCGAAAGAAGGAAACAACCACATGCGGAGCAAGTGGCGGAACCTCCCCAAGAGTGAAGCACACGAAGACTAACGACAAATCACGGAACAAGTCCCCCAAGGAGCAAGGACGAGATCGCGACGAGGACGCCGCGAGCTTAGGTGGGGGAGGATGTTACGGTCCGCCCAATTCGCTAGCCCAATTGCCCATAATTTCGGGCTAGAGAGCCAACACAAGGCCAAGAGTGCTAGCTTGGCCCAATTCCGGAACATTCTAGGCAACTCTAGCACATGAGCTTGTAAATACTCTAGAATTCTCCATAGAATTCCAGCACATGTAAATATCTAGAATTCTAGGAACATGGTAGAATTCTCTAGAATCTCTAGAGCTTGGCAAGCCTCCCCTATAAATATGGGATGGCATTAGGCATTTGTATCCAACAAACACTACAACAAGCACTGTAATCTCTCTTTGTGCAATACAAGTTTCTTTGGCTCAATTGCTCTCTTCTCTTGTTTGAGAATCTCTAGGCTTACTTAGCAACATTCGGCAAAGTTGTCTAAGTGCCGCACGGGTTAGCTGCGCAAAACACTCATCCCGTGACATCCAGGTTCGATAAGATATCACGTAGTTTACACATGATCAAATCTTTTACCACTTCGGTTTCGATTCCCAAGGCGAAAGGACTTCTAAGTCTGTATACAAGTAAAAACACAAATTGAGCAATAGAAAACTGAGGCAGCGTCTACGTTAGTGTTTTGGACTTTTGGTGACCCCTAAAATAAAATAGCAAATCATGTCTTCTTCATACACTTTAAATTGGCTAGCCTCCCTCAAATTTGGTGGCATATATACATCATGGACCTTGCGGGTGGTTTCTTTTTTCCATTTAAAAAAAAAATTCATGGTAGTGCGAAACATATGATCTGTATTTCCTAATAGAAGTATAGAACCAATAATCATATAGTTAAACGAAAAAAATTGATCCTGCGGGTCTCACATACCGGCAGGTAGCAGGCAATAATATAGGGTCCATAGTTACATAATTACATGCAGCTCGTGGTGTACACATACGAATTATAAATGTCTTCCGTTTTCTTTCTTCAATAACTACCTCATCCATCTAATCTTGAAAATGTATTGGTTAAAATATATAATTATTTCGAACTTTCCACATCCAAATGTCGAGGATTTCAAGCTTCTATTTATTTAATGGGGGAATCAGTTCCAACTTCAATGAATTGAACCATGAAAAGACTTAAATCTTCAGAGGCGGTGGATATGCCAGTGGTGCATGGGAGATGAGGCCAGTGGTGCATGGGAGATGAGTCCACTGAAGCTAAGCTAGTTTTAGTGCAAAAACTGAGACCTAAAACACATACATACAGCGTACCCAGATGACAATGCACATTTTTGTATTGGCAAATGCTATGTTACAATTAATGTAACATACACACTCAACAACAACCACACAAATTGTGTGGGCCCATCATTTGTGTGGTTGTTGTTGAGTGTGTATGTTACATTAATTGTAACATAGGGACTCCCTTTTGTATTTATTGGAAAGTGTTTTTTGTACTTTGTTTTTGGTGTGACACGTGACACCGTAACCCATATCAAGGAAAACTCAAATACCCACATCTACTTCACATGGCTATGGGGCCATGCCATTGAAAAATTAAATGAGAAGGACCCCTTAAGACTCCCGTCTTATCTAAATCGGAAGCTATAAATAAGTAACAACTGATCGGATATATGCTTCAATAATTCAATTTCAAATATCTTCAATTGAAACCTTTCTGTGGTAAGTTGCAAAAGTAATATAATATATAATACAATGGTTGCTGCTTTCTCAGCTGAGTCCAGTACTAAACAGTACGGTGTTAGATGCATTAGCTTGCCTGCGGCTAGGTCATATCCAGTTGCGATGAAAATTGAACATGAGCTGAATAAGCTTAAATCATGGGAAATTTCGTCATCATCTTCATCGAATGGAGAGAAGATTTGTTTGGGTGTTGCTGGCCTCGGGGAGTTGTACAGATGCATCGGTGAGTTTCTTGGTTTGCCATTGACCCGAGAAGCTCTAGCTCAGCATCAACATGAGAATTGTTGGGTCAATGAATTGCTAGATGGTTTGCTATTGTACTTGGATATATGTGGCAGCACTAGGGATGTTGTTTTGATGATAAAACAAAGTGTTCGTGAACTTCAATCGGCTCTTAGAAGAAGCAAGGTTGGTGATTTTACCATTGATGGTAGTGTCAATGCTTACATTTGCTCTAGAAAGAAGATGAACAAGGAAATCACAAAGTGTCTTGCATCTTTGAAACAAATGGAATACAACACGTTCGGTTCCTCTCGAGTTTTGGAACTCAATGATCATCTCGCCTTGCTGATTCAAATGCTTAGAAAAGTAAGTCGAATCACAACTTGCAATTTCAATTCACTCTTGCAATTCCTCTCTGTGCCTACGTTGAAGCCAAAATCTACAAAATGGTCAATGGTTTTGAAGCAGCTGGTGCACAAAGACAAATCGGTGGCAACATTTGAAGGGCAATGGGAAGCAAATGAGTTCGAGGATGTGGATATCGCATTGAGCAATGTCCTGATGATGCGACAATCAAGCTGCAAAGATGATGATGAGGACGACGATGAGGCAGAGATCAAGAATATTGAATCTGCACAAGAGAAATTGGAGGCTTTGGATGGTGGCATTGAAGGCTTTGAAAATGCACTGGAATGTTTATTTAGGCGATTGATCCAAACAAGAGTTTCTTTGCTAAATGTTCTTTCTCAGTAGACTGATTTGTATCATGTAATTTTATTCATGGCATCCGCATTTTAGAGGATCTGCATTATGTTGTTAATTAAACTTTTATGTCAGTGGTGAGTAGAGTAAAGTTGTATATATACTAACAGATGAAATAATATTACTTGAGTTATAGTTTTCCAATCACGAAAATCTTTTCCCGTTTTGATTTATAATTGACTCCCACTTCTTTATATTATAAGATCGGGTAACCATTCTACTTCGTAGAGACGTTTATGCATAAGAAAGTCCCAGGCAAAATGCCAAGCCCAGCTTGTCCTATTTTTATACAACTATCCAAATTTTTTGGTTCTAAATCTTAAAGTGCCGGAAAAGTTCAGGAGAATTTTAAAATTATGAATTTTAAGAGGTTTAAAACTTAAAGCAATTAAATTGTATGGTGTATGCATTTTCTTGAATTTTTTCGTATTTTAAAATTTTAGATTGGAACATCTCTCTCTCTACACACACACACACACAAATGAACAATCATCTACCGATCACCCAATGTTTTAGATTTTTTTTTAAATATATAAATACTTGTTTTTGTTTGCAGTTTTACTTGAAGTTAACAATATTTTCACTCGTCCACTTTTGTGTTAACTTCATTCTAACGTTGTTGATGTTGTAGGGCTAGAAATTATTATTTTACTTGAAAAGTGAAGACAACTTTGCACACGCGAAAAAAAAGAAGAAGCAAAATTGGTTTATAAATCAGCAAGCATGCCATTTTTTCTCACCTTTGTGCCCATCGCCATGAAGAAGCTTAACAATTCCGCTGTTTTTTCTTCAATTTCCATCCATTTTTATCAATGAAATAAACTTAAGTATCAAAGCTTTTGTTCATTCAAAGATTCAGAGGTTTTCAGGAAATTTGTAGTTGTTTACAAGCCATGAAGTTTCGGTTTTTGGGGGGTTTCAAGCTATATCAAGTAGGTTTTGTTGAATTTATTTACTAATTTATTTAATTTTTATATGAAACAATGTTATTTAAGATTTGTATGGTGATTGTTGTTGATTCTTGTTTTTTGGAAACCTTAGAATATAGATTAGGGGTCCGTTTGAGATTGAGATTGGACAATTGTAGATTTTAAACTCCAACTCTAAAGTTTTTGGTAAAAACTAACTGTTGTACCTTGAAACCTATGTTGATATGATTTTACATTTATATGATAAAAAATCTATTATATTTTTAATAATTTTATTAAAATTATTATTTAAAATCTATAACTTTTTTTCATATAGTTATATTTTAAAAAGAACTGTAACTAAATCCCAAACAGAACCTAGATTGATTTGTAATAATTTTTTAGAGGTAATGATAAATTTGTAATAGGTTGTTTTAGGGCTGTTAAGATACAAACGCATCAAAGATTGCTGCTGATATAACCATTTTGTTTTAATCAGAAACCTAGGAACCAGTGATTGCTGCTGCTAAGATGGTTGGGCATAATCGGCAAGCATTAAGTGCATTAATCGAAACATGACTCCTAGTCAATCATTAAAGGAGACCCAATTCTCTACATTTTTTCTCTATCTTGATCGCCGATCCCAATCTCTCTCTCTCGTCATCTTTTCTATAAAATTGCCAGAATAAATCGCCAACGCAGCATCTGGTATTGCTCTGCATGATGACTATAAAGTGAAGTTTTTGGAGGTCAAGGCAAAAAGAGCCTATTGATTTATTGTTTTGAAGATCGAGGCGAAGTAAAAGCAAGTTATTGTAGAGAAGCTTGGTGAGCCAGTTCAAAGCTACTAGGATTTCAAAGGAGGGAAAAGTAGTCATTTTATTTTTGGGGCAAAAAATTCATTTGATCACTATTCCATTAGTTTTTAAAAAAATTTGAAACATGAGGTGTTGGATAAATAATTACCTTTAAAATAAATATTGTGGAAAAATAAATGGTGCGGGGAACGGTAGATTTCACTGATCACAACAACTAATCACACAGCCAATATGAAACCATTTTGGGGCAATAAATTAAAGCATACCAAGGGTGGGCTTCGGAAACCGCGACCCGGGCAAAACCCAATTCAGGCCCATTAATGCGGTTACACGTGGATCTCCATCATTTCAAGCTGCAGCGGTTTCTTTCTCGGTTATCACCAAGGCAGTAGCACTGTCGGTAGTCCTCAGCTTCATATCATAGCGGCTGACTCAACCCACTTTCTTTCCCCTACGTGTCAAAACACAACGGCTATTTCCCACCGAAACAGGAAGGAACGGTTATCATTTACCTCCCTTGAGATTTATTTTATTATCACATAAATTAAATATTTCATTTATTACTCACTAATCTCGCCCTAGAATTAATGAGGCATTTTGGTAACTTCAATGACAATGAATATAAAATTTAAACCCTCCAAAATATATTTTAATGACATATAAAAATAAAAATTAGTTATTTTATGCTTCCATTTAGTCTTATTGATTTTAAGAGATAAGTATAGTGTAAAAATAGATTGTCTTGATTTTTTTTAGAGAAGAATGTACTTTACGTATGTAATAATCTAACTTCAAATAGTAAATAATATGGGCTAAAGTTGATTTTAGAGAAGGCAATTTTCCCATTCCATAATTTTTTTTTAAATAATGAAAAAAGTGAATAATGTATTTAAATTTTAAAATGTTATATAAAGAAAAATTATAATAATCGAAATCATTACAAACTCAAAAATTGAACCCTAACTTTTTGTGATCTTGGCTCTTGTCCATATCTTGATTCTAAATAGCTTAAGGGATAAGAAATTTACATGATTAATTTAAAGGGCTCGAACATTTTGTTTAACAATAGGGGATTTAAGTATCTATTAAATGAAAGATGTCGTATAGATGATAAAACTATAAACGTTTGGGGAGAAAAATAATAAATACCTAAACAAAAAGCAGCTATATGTTCAACATCGAAGCGCATCAAAAAAACTCGGCGCCCACTCGGCCCTACTAGTACTAGGCTCTTAAAAAAATAATTTCTTAAGCAAATAAATTAAAAAAAGAAAAAGAAAAAAGAAAGAGACCGTTGCGTTGGTCTGGGTGTGCTCACTCGTAAACTTCTGTCTATTTCAGTTGAAGCCAAAGCCAACAATGACCCTGTCCGTTGCTCGCACCATGAAGCTGAGCATTTTTCTTTTCTTCAAAAAGTTTAACTCCTCGAAATGGTCCGTACATTTCTACTTTCGGTCAACTTTTTTAGTACCCTTGAGCTTATCTTTGCTTGATTTCCTTTTTTTTTTTTTGGTTTTCTAGCAAAACGGCGGCGAAGATGGCGGTGGCGAGGATAAAGTTGCTGAGGAACAAGAGAGAGGCAGTGGTGAGGCAAATGCGGCGTGACATTGCTTTGCTTCTTCAGTCTAAACAAGACGCCACTGCTCGTATCCGGGTACTTGTTGTTTTTGTTAATGGGGATTGAAAGTTTTGATCTTTCTTGTTGATTTGACATAAATTAAAGGATTACCTGAATGTGTATTCTTTGCTTTTTCATTGTTCGGCTACTACTTGTTGGTTTTCACTGAGCATTAAAGGGTACGAAAGTTATTGTTAAGAATAAAGCTTGTGTGCTTAGTATTGGAATTGTGCCCAATTCATTCTTTCTAGGTGCGTTATCACCCCCTTGAAAATGCGAGCTTGGAGCTTTTGTGGGTCATTCCCTCAGCTGCATATAACATCTCCTATCAGAACTTAGGGTTTCATTGTATTGATATTCCCTTTCGTACTTTTAATCTTGATTATTTTGTTCGGTAAAAAGTATACCTATGTTCCTTTCTCTAGTTGTTCAATGCTGCTAGTACTTTCAGCTTTACTAAATTCATCTGTTGAATTTTGATGTGAGATACTGGCTTGGGTTCATACGGGGTTTCAACTTCCTCATAACTTCAATTGGTTATTATGAAGACCTTCAATGAAGTTCCATGCCTTGTTAATCATGCGAATGGAGCTAGTAGATACGCGATTATGTAAACTTGCTTGGTCAGGACATGATTATTGTGCAAACAACATGCTTTCCCTTTATCTGCCTTGTTAAATTATGCACAGTAACACAACTCAAAAACTGATATCTAGCTTATTTTGAGGATCATTTGGCCATTTCGTGCTTTCATCCAAATTGTTCTTGCTTTCTGTTCTGCATTTGGGGCTTTGGCATCTGGAAACTATAGTGTATACTGTATACATTACTGATTTTCCAGTGAGTGCTTCTGATTTTGTAGGTTGAACATGTGATACGTGAACAGAATGTCTTGGCTGCAAATGAGTTCATTGAGCTCTTCTGTGAATTAATTGTTGCCCGGCTCTCCATCATTGCCAAGCGAAGGTAAGGGAATGCTATACCCTTCATCCATTTATAGCACTGAAAAGCTGACTTACATCTGTGCATTAGTTATGACATGGGTCCCAATCTGCTACAGGGAATGCCCGGCAGATTTGAAAGAAGGGATCGCTAGTGTGATATTTGCTGCTCCGAGATGCTCAGAAATTCCAGAACTAGGGGCTATTAGGGATATATTTGAGAAAAAATATGGGAAAGATTTTGTCTCTGCAGCTACTGATCTGCGACCCAACTCTGGCGTAAATCGCATGGTATTCAAAGATTTTCAGCTTTTTCAGATATGTTGGGACACTTTTTGATATACATTCATTAAATCTGGGGTTCTAATTAATGTTACTATGTTTAAGTGATATAACGCTTATGATCGGATATGATTGAAATTTGCATGTTATATTTCCTTGTCACATCTCAGTACTCTTTCAGATAACTAATAGTGCTTGCCTTTTCTTCTAGTTGATTGAGAAGCTCTCTGTTAGAACCCCTACTGGTGAAGTAAAATTGAAAGTGATGAAGGAAATAGCAAAGGAGTTTCAGATTGACTGGGATACAACTGAATCAGAAATGGAGCTTCTCAAGCCCGCAGAAGAGCGTATTGTGCGCTCTCTCTCTCTCTCTTGCACATGCTCAACAAGTTACTTATTTTAAACTCAAGTTCATTGTTCCATCTGAATTTACATATTTTCTCTATGATCAGGGAGGACCGGATACGTTTTTTAGTGCTTCCAGCTTACCTGTGAAACATGTACCAGTTCAATCTGTTGAACAAAATAGGCCACATACCAGGTGACTGCCAATCATTTTTCTTTCAGATGTCATAAGAATTGAACAGTAGAGTTATCAATTCACTACTGGTAACTTGTGTTTTCTTTTCTTTTTTGCAGATCAGTAGTAAGCAACAGAGAGAGGGGCACTATGCAATTTGAAGACACGGCATCGGCTGCTGAAGCAGCTGCTGACTCGGCAAAGAAAGCAGTTGCTGCTGCACAAGCTGCTGCCTATCTTGCTAGCAGAGACTCCAAACAGTTCACTCAAGCATTTGGTATTTCATCAAAACCAGATGCTTCAAACAATCACGGTGGATTTGCAGCCTTTTCTGGTTCTGAAATTTCCCTGGAAAATTCCACTGCCCCAGGGAATTTTCACATGTCACAGAGTTCTTATGGATCTCATTATCTAAGCCATGAGGAGAAGAGGCCTACCGATGTTGGAAGTGGAAATTTCCATAGGAGAAACAGCTACAATGCCTCTTCTGCAAATTCAGATATAAAGTTTGATGTATGTGATCACGACCAGGATAACAAAATGGAAGGACCCCCTGGTGGGAAAGTCCTTAGGAGACATAGCTACAATGCCCCTACTGCACATTCAGATATACAGTGGGATGAATCTGACTATGACGAGGAAATTGAGGTGGAAGCCCCTTCTGGTTGCACTTCCTTACCTCCTGAGCGAACCCCACCACCAATACCTCCATCTCTTGGTAAACAGGGTTCATTTCACCGTGTTCATCCTAAATTGCCAGATTATGAGGATCTTGCTGCTCGCTTTGAAGCTCTCAAGTATCGTAAATAATGAAACTCTGTATGCTTGATGCGTAAGTTTTTTGGGCTTCTGTTATCCATAAATAGAATGCAACCTATTATACAGAAATTACATATAGTGCATAATGATTTATTTTATGAGTACTGCACTTGAAAGGTAATCAGCACATATAGTTTTAATTCTCTTTTCTGTGTTATTTTTATTTGTTTTGAGTTCTCTGATGCTAAAATGTATAATTTGATTCATTAGTTTGTTGAGCATGGAATGGATAATATTAATGAAAAACTTTTGCCATCTATGCCTTAATTTCTCTCAAATTTCTCCATAAGATGTGCACTAGTAGACACATGACTTGATCATAATGGCTTTAGCGTACATTAGTTGCACTTGCACCCAACTCCTGGAAACTTAAGCAGTTTAATGTTCTTGACGGTTAGCGGTGGCTGCATCCAGGACATGAAAGAAGCTCTCATCTCGTATATCTAGTTTTGTCTTTTGGGAATCTTTTTTGCCAAAAAAGAGAAAAAGAAAAAAGTCCGTAAAATACTTTGTACGTCTATACATGCATTGTAACATAAATCACATTTGAAGTGATTTTGGACTTTCACATATAGAATATAGATATATACTTGCAAATTAGGCAATGTCAATAATGCGAGGCTAATATACCTAATGTGTTAGGAGCATCCATTGCACGTGCCAAGTGGGGAAAGCAGTAAGCGTTGCATATACTCCCATATATCCAATTGTTACCTATTGGTGCTTGTCTTCTTACGGAAAGCACTCGTTCTCAGACCAAAAAAGTAAAAGCAAAGCAAATAATTATGAAAAACATTGAAAGGGAATAGATTTCATTCATTTTGTTTGCGGTTGACTAGTCCTGATTGAGAGAAAATTGTCCCTAAAATCACCGCGTCCAGAGATGGCGACCACTACTATGCTGCTTTTCATACTTTGTGCTCTGGGATTGGGATTCGAGTACTTGTTATTCATGTTGCCTTCACTAGTCTTGGCTGGTGAGCTAAGCTTAGCCCTTAAATATTTAAAGAGTCAAGATGACATTGATATTGCAATATGATTAATTTCTTTAATTTGCTTTTTGATCCTGGTTGTGGGACATGGGAAATAATCAGCTTGATTTTAGCATTCGTATGGTAATTTTATACTCTCTGGTTACTTGTGCAACTTCATGAATCATCTGAAACTGGAATGCATTACAACAGATACCTTCCAACTCTTCACTGCTGCCTTTGGTATTTAGAGATAAATTTCTTAAATTCCTCTCCTTAACTAAAATTTTCAAATTTCTTAGAAACGTCAAACAATATTCATCAAAACGTCCGCCGGCATATTTTTGACAAAATCCTAAACTTGAAGACATTTGATGTAAATTTACCCGCTCCCAAATGCATTTAAACTGCTTCTGCAAGAAAGTTTTTCCTTTCATATTTGTACGTCACAAAATGCAAACTTGTACACGATTGTTAGCAATTCAACAGTTAACTTACAACGATATATTTAAGGGTGCGTTTGGGATTAAAGTTGGATAGTTGTAGTTTAAAAGATATAGCACTAAAGTATTTAGTGGACACTAATTATTGTAATTTGAAAGTTACAATATAACCTCTATAAAATTAATAATGTCGGGACCATATAAGTTTATTAATTTAGAGAAATATTAATTAATCGATAAATTAATAATTTATTAACTTATAGAGTGTGTTCACATTACAAAGAAGTAACATTTAATTGACTGAAAATTCATTGCATTTTACAAATATAATCAATAGAATTTAAATAAATTCATTCATCAAATAAATAATATATACTTGATTGAATAAATTCATGAATTTTACTAAATGTATTCAATGAACTAAACTAAATGTTAGTTATTAAATTGTATAAATTGAACTAGAAGAAATTGTTGCTAACATCACTGAAGATCATGCTGAAGATGAAGTT
The DNA here is from genome assembly GCF_022201045.2 of Citrus sinensis. NCBI lineage: Eukaryota > Viridiplantae > Streptophyta > Magnoliopsida > Sapindales > Rutaceae > Citrus > Citrus sinensis. Next base: position 562,238 of record NC_068562.1, read on the forward strand.
GAGGATGACACAGTACATTTAGAGCTTATTTCGCACACTGAAGCACTCAAGTCATCAACAACACTTCATAATTTTTTATTGCAGTACGAGAATTCAACCCCATAACTTTTAGATGCAATAAGAAAAAATAGAGATGAGATTCAACTAGATTTAAACTTCAAGAAAAAATACGTTACAATAAACTCATATTTTAATAAATTGACATAGTCAGTTATATTTGTAATTTCTATAATTATTAATTTATGATATAAATGGGACCACAAAGTTATATAGGAGTTCTCAGAAAAATTATTATTTTATTAATTTATCGAAATTATTAATTTAGCTTCAGGGCCCAAGTCGGGACTGCAAAAAATTATTATATTATAGAGATTATTAATTTATCGAGTATTAATTTATAGATGTTATACTGTATATTAATATAATTTTTAACTTGTACAATGAAAAATCTATCATATCTTTAATAATTTTATCAAAATTATTATTTAAAATTTATATTTATTACATATTATTAACTTTTATTTCATATTTATAACTTTTTTTCCACAACCTCAATGCCAAACACACCCTAACTCTCGATTGCTAAAAGTATGAGAACAACTCTACATACGGATATTGTTAATTTTAAAATATAGACTTGTATATGGAGAGTCACAAATTATAATTAGGTGATAAATTCGGCCTTAAGAAATTTTTCAAGTGCTTAATGCTCTTGGGATTATTGCTTTTGCTTTTACGGTCCACAACCTCACACTCTTGACATTCGGGTAAATCATCACTTTCGTATGTTACGAGATTCACGTTTGAAGAATTTAGGGTTTACCTTGACCTATGAAAAATCAACATAATTAATTCAAACTCCCTTCCTAGCTACCTACTATAAGCTTATATATATAACTGGTTTAGTTTGGTCTCATAATAATTTTGAAGGACGACGGTTAATCAATTTCAAATGTTGCAGGCTACCATGCCTCCCACAGAAAAGCATCCATCGCACCTGCCAATGTGGAAAAGAGTGATGGTTGCAAACGCACTTATTGCAATGAGTTTATTTCCCATTGCTACGGGTAGCTATTGGGTTTACGGCCGTGAGGTAAATTAGAACCCCCTTGGTTAAAAATGTTAATGAATTATCCGAACTTCAGTGAAATCAAATGACTGGGGTTACCGAATTTGACAGATGACAAAGAGCAAAAGGGTGCTAACTGCTTTCTACCATTTCCATTCGCATGGGGTCTTGCGGTTTGTGTTGGCTCTTACAAGCTTGTTTGTCGTTATTAACGCATTAACCTCCTTCCCAATCTACGCCATGCCGACATTTGATGATCTGGAGTCCAAGTATACAAGCAAGAGCAACAAGCCATGCCCACGGTGGTGCCGCTTCTTGATCCAAGCATTGTTTGGATACACTAACTACTTAGGGGCAGTGGCACTCCCCATTTGCTAAGGAATAGCTGGCTTGGTAGGAGGCTTAACTTTGCCGGTAACAACGGGATATCCCTGCTTCATGCGGCTCAATATTAAGAAACCAGAACTGCATAGCACAAATGTGGTGGCTTAACTGGAGTCTGGGGATATTGGGAATGGTACTAAGCTCTTTGTTGACTGCCGCTGGGGCTTATATTATAATCAAGAGTGAAGTCGACGACAGCTTTTTAAGACCAAGTAATAAGCTGACTGATTACTCAAATTGAAGACTGGAATTGAAGCCAACGTGACATTATTTACCTTCCAAGCAATGGAATAATATCTAGCCCAAATGATTTTGAGATCTGTTCTGCATGCACGCATTGTGAAACCTTTCACACAAAAAACCCATCAGAATTAGAATTTTACTCAGAGAACATCTAAAGCTACAAAAGAAACTGAAAAAATCCACAAACAGATTCTACAGAACCTTTTGTGTTGCCATAAATTGTAGCAAGACCAAATGAATGTACAACCATGGGTTTCAAATATAACTCACTGTAAAATTTAGGGGAAAGCACTAAAGTCAATGATACAATGCTCCCTGATGTCAACAGCAGCAACGACAGGTTAAAAAATCTAAGCATGTGTAAGGTCTAGACTTTTCTTCAATTTCCTGTGCAGTGGGCAACCTTTCCAAATTGTATACGCTAGCTTTAACACAACATAATTTGTAAAGGTTTCTGCAAACTCCATCACTAAAGGGATACACTCGTTCAGGAATCCCCCTGCACACACCAAAAAAAAAAAATTATATTGAATTATTTATTGCTTCCTTTACTATCAATCTTACTATGAAATTCTCTGCTGAATTCATTTTTGGCCGGCACCATAAGATTCACACTTCTTTCATCACACCCCTTTTCTTTCCATAAAGAACACTTGATAGTATGACAAGTAATATAAAAATGCACAGATGTGTAAGAAAATAAACTGACCTCAAATACGGGATGCGTCTACGTCTTACGAGCTCATAGGTAGTCTGATTTGTCAGGATAAGATAACTGCAACAAAAATGACGTCAGAACTAGAATACACATAATCTTTTTCCTTATAAAACTAAACAATGATGCTCTCGGTCTCATAGATGGCTAGATAAGCATCTTTTCTTAGCAAATACATGGGAATACAAAGGCCTCATACTCACCCTTATATTAGGACTTCAGAAGTGGGGTGGTAAGAATAAATAGAGAAACGCAAAGCGAAAAACAAAAAAGTGTAAGGCTAGGCAGCTGCCCTATTCAAGTACCCTCTGCATTCTACCCATAAAGTATTTACTACTTTATTCGGACTCTTCTAGTAGTCAGTTATTTTTTGCCTTTGCCACCCAAAGCCCCATAAAGAAACAGAATAAGATGCCAGCAGCTAGCATGACAAATTTCTATACATTTAATCCAACATGAAACCCATAAAACATGGTGAACCACAATAGAATAGCGTCATTTTGCAAGTAAAATATTAAAAACCACTCATTACAGAAGTGAGCAACTTCAAAATAACACATCAATTCATTCAATTAATAGATTAGGACCACAGAGGAAAGGCACAAAGTCATTCAAGTACAGCCAAAAACAGTGTTGTAATTACTAATTCTAAATATTGGGGTTGAAATAGGAGGCCGAGAAAAGATTCTGCTAAAAGCGTAAATATAAGAATACAATGATGATAGTATATTATAAACAAAAGTTACCTATGAAAAAGGAGGAGGAGGAGCAAAAATATCAAGAAAATTGCCAAAATAATCAGTAGCACAATCATGATTACATCCTTCCACCTGACAATAATTTCATAAGACAAATTCAGATTTAAGAAATGATATAAACAACATGAGACTTTAAGTTCCCTAAAATATAGGTAAATAAAATTTCACAACATAAAGCGCTGCCAATTCCCTAACTTCTTTTGAGGGTGATTTTAGCAAAGCACCAAAGTTCAGGTGTGCTTCGCAAGACACAAAATAAAAATAATGAGACTTCATTTTACAGCAAAGGAAACCTCAAGAAAGACATCATACCAAGCCAGTGCTATATTAGCCTTCAAGTATGCAACATACAAGACGCCAGTCCAAAGGCATAGTGCTGTTTCTTCACAAATGTACCACCTAAGGTAATAAATGCAACAAGAAAAACCAGAGAAAACAGAAAGAAAGAAAGAAATCCTTATAAGAAAAGTTTATCCATATATAAAAAAGCAAAAACAGGTAAATCATATAAACAATAAATGCGCATAATTAATTGGCGGAGTTATATAATACACAACAATTCTTATTCATCAATCATATAACCACGAAAGTATAATTGCATGATATCAATGCTATAGAAAGGTCAAGTCAATCCAATAGATGTACCAACTTGCTTCTCATCATATTCTAACATAACAGTAAATGTGAAGCTAAATGTGTATGCCATGTAATTCTCCATCTCAGTTCTAGCCATCACTATGAAAATGGAATATACCAAGCCTTTGATTAACATCAAGTGAGGAATTACACACTACAGATAGCTATTATAAACATGTTTTACAATGCTGATAACATTTTTAACTCAGCAAAGCAGCACACAACTGAAAAGCATGCACTCAATCACATCTAAGTAAGGGTCAAGTCAATGATAACTTTTTCTCCAATCTCAAACCTGTTAAATTTATTAAATCTACAGCAGGAACAAGGACAATAGTTTTCAGGTGTAAGACATCTCCTCATAATGTACACTCACCAAAATCGACAATGATTACCCAGGCCAACACATGTTCCCAGCCAAACACAATGATGATCAAACTGAAGAACACATCTGTCACAATCATGGCAATGCTTTGCCCGTGGAGGCTGCAATTATGCAGAAGAAAAATTAATAATAATCAGAGGTTAAATCAGCTGCATAATCCAGAGCTCATCAAAGTAACAGGTAAAAGAATGTCAGGTAATCAGCCAGTCAAATAACCTGCCTCCTTTTTGTGATAATATTTAATGAGATAAATCTACTATGCAGCTATGCAAAACATAAGCTTTTTTCAGCAAGCAAAGCCAGATGCCTGAATTGTGAAATCCAAATTGCTAAAACCTTCTCAGAAAATGCTTAATTATCTCAAGGCCCCTATCTACTGAGCAGCTTATTAGCTCATTTAAGCATTCAAATTCTCCTTTTAAGGCACAACTATCCTACTACTTTTCCCTATAGCAAAATTATGGCCAAATGAGATATTAACTGGAAGAATGCAGATCTTATTGCACGGGATGCCTATAAGAACATATAAACAAAAGATATATACATATACCTGTTCGACATTACAGTACGAGCAAGTTAAACTTCTGCAAAAATCAAAGAAGAAACTGTTAGCATACAACATATTATTTTCTTCTCTTTTCCTTCTTTCTAGAAAATGGCAAATCATGCATGGTCTATCCCAATGTAATGATAATTTAACCCAGACTGCAACTTGCAAGCTGATAATTACAGGATTTGAAGTTGCAAGCCACAGTCAAGGAGTGAAGCCACCTCAAAACAATTGTAACTTATGTCACTGCGGTATTGAGCATGGAATAAAATATCTACAGCAAAGCAAAGAACTGTACTACACCAAATGAAGAATGTGCGTTCAAATACCCTACTTGCTCTAAAGCTTCCTCCCTCAAGTAACTCTGTGCTTTACATCACTGCAGACATAATCAACCTTACTCCATGCAGTTGCCAAATTATATGACAGATTAGGGAAGGTTCTTGGTAATACTACCATAAAATTAAAAGGATTACCATATATGATGACTCTCGTGCATTGGATTTAAAATGTAAGAGACTGGTAGTATAACCATGCACGACTACTGAGTATAAACAGATAGGCATATGCATAGATTATATGAAATTCCAGAACAATATATAATGCAATCACAAACCTAATGGATGTTCCAGGAGGATACAGGTCCAGGACTAGCTTTGTCCAAGATGTTGCATTACTTCCTGAAAAACTTCTTCCTGGCCGACTTCCCTCCATGGTAATGACCATGTTTCCATTTTTGCTTGAAGCCGGCTGTCTTTGCTTAAACATTAAAATAATAAAATTAACAAGAAGATGAAAAAGAAAAAAGAATTCAATTCTATTAATGTCTGAATCCCATAGCAGTTCCTGGCATTTTTCAAACAGGAAAATAGAAATTTTTTTTTTTTGAATCAGAGCTTACTTTGAGGTTGTCGAGATCTTTTGAAATAAAGCATTTCTCTCGTTTGCATGTCTCATTGCATCAAGTACATAACTGAAAGCACACAAAACAAGAATAAAAAAACTAAGGCAGAAAATGAGACAAATTACAGATGTCATGTTTCGAAGAAAAAACATCAATATCTGGTTTGAAGGAGAAAAGAATTGCATTGGCATTTACCCAGGAGAAGAACCGGAGGTTATAAAGTATTGCACCAAAGTTGCAACAAACAAAAGCAAATAAAATGTGATATACCTGTAAAATGGTAGTTGAAATATTAATTAATGCTGAAGTTATCGTAAAATTATATGCTAAAGAAATCTGAAAGACTAGTAGGGTTTGAATACGTTTCGGAACATATATTAACACCCTCACTAAAAGCCAATTGAAATTTATTAAATGAATTCCTAACAGAAGACACAAGGCCTAGCTAGTCCTCTCCAGAAACACGTTCGATAAACCATTTGACTATATCAGTCAACCTTTCAATAATGATATGCTTAAAATTTTAAACAAAGTTCAAACATCGTTGAAAGAAGTAGACGCCATGCAATATGCATGAACAAAGATGGACAAAACAACATTTCATCAGTGCATCTAATAGAGTGGCATGCTTTAATGTCAGAGGACAATATTTTCTGCTACACATAGATCTTTGAATTTAAATTGAAACAACTGCCTGCAGCCCTCTAAGATTTTTTCTCTGTTTACAGCTCTTAGATTGCAAGATTGAAGTGAGCACTTATTAGAGAGTTCATCACCATTTAAGCTTCACATTTTAGCATATTTAGGGCCTTCCCCGCGTCTAATACATCCCAACTTAATAATAGCTTTTTATATATCAGTACCATCTCAGTCAGTTTGTAAATGAAATAATGCCCATCCACAATATGAGTTGGTGGTTGGTTTCAAACTTCCTCAGTTTGATTATCAATCTTAAACCTCAATCCCCTTAACTAAGTCCTTAAAGCCCCAACAGTTCAGTCAGATGTAAAAGCACAAATCCAAATCCAGTCTATGTTAACAATAAAATTCCAAATTTAAGTACACAGAAGTAAAAGAACTAACAAGCATTCTTGTCAAAGCAATGCAAAGAAACTGAATTTCAAAATAAATCTAAAGGAAGAAAGAAACCACTATTTCAGAAATTAATACATACCATGGTTCATGCTTTGTTTTCTCTATCAATTCCGAATAAAAAAGAAATATAACACCCACAAATACCAAATGCAGTGTCACTAATGCCGCTTTTAAACCCAATGATGATCTCCGAGCTATAACCAACAATTCGAAACCGGTTATTAGAAGAAAACAAAAATAAAAATAAACTACTACACAAGTTAAAAATCAATTTTTATCCACTTGGAAGTTGAATTTAGTTATTAAAAACTTAGATAGTGTTACCAATTCCAATTTCCTTCACTATTTATCAGGAAGCAAAGAAAAAGCTATAATCCTATGCACTTCAATCAAAACAGAAACAAAAATCGAAACGAATTACACCAGAAAGATTCAATTTTTTTTCTTTTCTAATTTAGAATCTCAAGACACAACGACCTAGTAACTTACACCTTAAAAAAGTAATTTTTTTACCATTTCAACTTTCCTTCAGCTTTTCCTGGGAACCAAACATAGCTTACAATAAAAAAAAAAAAAAAAACACGTACCAGGATCCGCAAGACAAGGAACAAGGCGGAAACATCGGTCGAGAACTGGAGCACATGAGTCGCGAATGGGGCGACTTACAGCCGACAACATCGTCGTCAAATTGAAGACTTGTTATCAGATCATTTAAAGAACAAACTGAAACAGTTAATGATTTTCTTCTTGCTGATGTTGACTCTGCCGTTTTTGTTGCGTCAGAAATTCAGAAAAAAAAAAAACAAGCGTTTTCAAAATGCTTTAGTGGGCGTGTTGTTTTCAATCGCTTTTTCTCGAGAAAGTGACGGAAAATATGGATTAAACTCTGAATGTGGATAAAAATTAATCCCCAGTTCAAGAGTGGCACTCCGAGAAGAACCTGTAGGCCGTAGCACCCAATTGATATTTGTATTTGAATAATAACATTATAGTCCCTGTTTCTTGACGAATTCACTAATTAAAACATAATTTGTAACTTTACAGCACACTCCTCCTAGTCATGCTGTGTTCTGTCCATGGAAGTTGATAAAGTCACCTATATTCATTGTTTATCTTCTATACTCTTCATTCAAATCGCCACAATAATTACTTAGCCCTTCAAATAGATCTTATTTAAATAAAATTTTTATTAGTAAAGTTTTTATAAGTAGAGTTTTTAAGAAAAAAATTTTAGTTATTTGATTGACAATGAGAGCTTTTATTAAAAATCGTTAATAAATAAGTTTTTTTAAAGTTATATTAAGAACATAATGGAATAAAAGTATCAAATAAGTAAATAATATTTTAAATATTTTAATAATTTAAAAAAAAAACTTTTCAACATCTACTCCCAAAATCTGTAATTTTAAGCTTCTACTAGTAAAAAGAAAATAACTAATCTACTTTTTAAAAACTCTACTAAAAATTAAAATAAATAGCAACAAAAAAACTTGAAAATAGTTTATGAGATTAAAATAAGCACTTATAACCATTAAATAAATAATGCCAAATAGGTAAAAATAATTGTATGCTTAAAGAATCACATTAAGAAATAAGGTAAATTTACAAACTTTATATATTTGATTCGAAGTCTTAAATTTAATAAACTTAAAATACATTGTACAATTTTAAACATTTAGTTGATACATAGTCACATAGTGAGATGTAAATGGACACTTTTTTTTTTCCTTTTATAGGGATATAAATGCACAGTTAGTACTTGATTAATTACATGGTGCGTGACATGAGGAAATCAAAATATATTCTTTCATTTTTTTTAAATATAAATTTGAAAATATATTAAACTAAAAAAGGAAGAGTTACAAAAGTATCTCCAACAGGAGATTAATATATAAGTGATATTTGAGATAGTCTCAAATATTTTCAAATAACTTTTATAACTATTCATTAGTAGACAATCCCATCAAGTATCTAATAAACAAAACAATCCTAAATTAGCCAAGTTAACTGCCACATATTGTCTTTCTTAGAGGATATATGGGTACACTTAAAAATCACATTTTTAATTAAATTGTAACTATTGGTCCATCTATTATGAAGGCACATGGAGGAGCAAAACTTAGATTATGAAGACAACAGTAGTTGAGTCACTTTCTAACCAACCAAACGGTACATAATACCACCTGTCACTAAATTCTCAATGCCCTGTTAATAAACATAACATTAGGTGCTCTTGTATAAAATCTTAAACTATATCGATATTGGTAATTTTAGGAAAAAGAGAAGGTATCTAAACGTTATTACTCTTTTGAACTCGTTATTGGCCCATGAACTGTTTGGTTCTTCTCTTAGCCCAATGACCCGGTCTTTATACTGAATTGAGAAAATGATTTTTTTTTTCCAAATTGGTTTGCTCTTAATTTACGATCGTTTATTTATTTATTAACAATAATGTTAATGTCCAACAGTTGAAACCTTAATTGTGTTTCAACTATTATGTACTATTTATTTATTAGGTAATGAATTTTATAATTAATATTCTACTATTAAATAGATGAATGTTATATAATATATTTAAGACTTAATTATTGTAACCTCAAATATTATTCTTGTTTTTTTTATTAAAAAAAAGTCTATAAATTTAGCTAAAATTTGTCCATATATACAAATATATTAAAAGTTTGATACGCGTAATATAAGTAGTAATTGGTTTGAAAAATAATTTAAAATTATTGGTGGATTAGGTACCCATAATTAACAAGTGTCTACCGATCCACTAAAATTTAAAGAAGTCTAAAAGCCTCGAGTGATCTCGCACATCACACACGTAAGGTAACAGCTCAAACGCAACTCCTCATGAGTCTTTGTAACAGGAGTGGTTGTCAGTTCGTAATTTAGCGCTGATCGGCCCAAAAAAAGATAAAAATTGAAAAAATCAGACCAAGTAAAGCCATCCGACAAACAATGAATGGCGCAGTAATTGTCGGCAGCACAGTTGACACCGCCTACTTATTTTATTTTTATTTTTATTTTTTGAATTTAAACTTTTCAGCAATTCACTTGCAGGGATTGAATCTTGGGCCAGCAGCCTATTCTTTCATTTCATTCCAAGTATTAAAAAAAAAAAAAAAGTTACATAGTTCATTGAGATTTTAACTTTTCAGCAGTTAACTTTAATGAATTATTGATTCTAAGGCCACCAACTAATTCTTAATGTCAATTTTGGAAGAAATTTACCATCTGCACTTCCAACAGAAAAGAATTGTACACCACTCAGAGTGCGTATAAAGTGTTTATGCTTGGAATTTCACTTAGGAATATATACAAGCGAGCTCTAGCTACCTCAAATGCAAAGAAATGTTGTAAAGGAGAATGAGTGCTTTATGGAATTTTCCCCAGATTCTCAAAGACATCTTTGTGGTAGCATAGGAGAAATCTAAGTTGCCACGTAAAACAAAAAATAAACTACAAATTACTTTGCAAGTAAGAATTGCGGGTGATATTACAAACAGACACAAGTTAAGTTACTGATGGCATCCAACGATTCATTGTTCTAGGTTAATTCTTGTTTTTTGTAGTCTTAATTAAACACGGAGAGACAGCGACGTTTCTTGAGCAGGCGAACAAACGTTTCAACCTATGATGTATTTTTGTTGCGATACGTATAATTTTGAGATTCAAGAACGGATCGAAGATACCTGAAACACGGCATGTGTCGCCTCTAGAATATTTGCACCAACGAGTTTCTTCCTAAGGTAAAGAAATAATCGCGCAAATAATATTAATCTATATGAATTTTGTCTTCTCTATTGATTGTGGCCTTAACTAAGCATCCAAAGATTATATAATGTTTAGGGAAAAAAAAAAAAAAAACTTCGTCAACCAATATTAAGTTAAATTAAATTAAATTATGCAGAATATTAAAAAGAAGAAGAAGAAGAAGAAGAAAATAGCTGCGAGGACGATAATGAGAATACAACTTTGACGATATTGGTGATGTTAAGCGTTATGGACTTATATCTGTTTACTAATTTCAGCAACGTGAAGTAGCATGTATCCATTTGTCGGTGCATGGATTATGATGCATAAAACATACTGTATATTTAATTTTTTTAAAAAAGTAGGGACTTTCAATAAAATCAAAGTCCTTGTTTAATTACCGCCACATAACATGCTGTAATTATGAGTCAGTGACAAAATTAATCATATCGCTACCCTTTTGTTTATTACTGTGACTTTTCATGTATAAATATCTATAAGGGCAAGTGAGTAACACAAAGATATACAGTGTACAACATAACTTGGAAAATATTTTGAGCACATGGCCAAGAAGTATACATGGTGTTTCCTTCTTGTTTTGATGTCAATAGCCATTGTGGCTGCTCATATTGGTGAGACGGCAGTGCCAGCAGTATTCATATTTGGTGACTCAACAATGGATGTTGGCACTAACAACTTCTTACCAGTGAGCCAAGAAATTAAAGCAGATTTCTATTATAATGGAATTGATTATCCTTTTTCTGAGCCCACAGGAAGGTTTAGTAATGGCTATAACACAGCTGATCGAATAGGTATGTATGTATATCTATGTATAAACCTATGGATTGAATGATTTTTCTGTTTTTCCTTTATATACGTACATTGATATTTTAGATAATTAGTGTGTTTTGTTGATCTGAATCAGTGAAGCTGTTGGGTTATAAGAAGAGTCCACCTTCATTTTTCGCTCTTTTGAACGATTCCCCCACTTTTAAAAGGAATATACTTGAGGGTGTCAATTTTGCTTCTGGAGGCTCAGGAATTCTTAACACAACGGGACTTGTATATGTAAGCTAATTAAGCTTTCCACTCTTGCCTTACTTTCAGTTGAAAATGACCGGGATTAATTATTCAACCGTCCAATGTAGTGCAAGTGACACAAATGTCAACTTATATAAGTAAGGCTCTAGAATTTAAAATTTTAAACAAAATGAAAACAGATGTATGGGGTATAAAAGAAGTGGCAGACATAACTCAGTGTGAGAGAATCCAGAATGGGTGTGTCTGAAAGCAACAAGCTGCTTCATTATTGATTCTTTAATATTGTTCAAATAAGTTATAACCCCTGGTAAATTAAAGAATAATATATTAATCATAAACTAACTTCAAGTTGTACAAATAATATCATATTGCTGTTCATAAAGTACAGAACAATTTCATGTCATTGGGGGAGCAGATCAACCTATTTGCGACTGTGCTGGGCAATATCACAGAGCTATGTGGACCAGCAGCAGCTGCTACATTGCTTTCAAAATCGTTGTTCATCGTTAGTTCAGGAAGCAATGATATCCTCGAACAACAGCGCTCCCGCGCTCCTCTATCTCCAGACTTCCTAGACAACCTCCAGTCCACCTACGCCGACCATTTAAGGGTATCTTCTTTTCTTTTTCATATTGGCTTATTGGCTTAGGTGGCATTTATTTTTATTTTTAAATTTAAATAGACTTAAATTAGTTTGGATTTTTTTTATCCAATTAGTTTGGATTTTGAATACATTTAAATGTCTGAATCCAAAAGACATGTTTGGTTCTTAATTTGAATATCTAATAATAAGTATTTAGTCATTTGTTTTTTCAACTCAGAAAGTTTGAAAACCTAATACTTTTATATTTGTGCCCTTACAAATTTTAAATTTTAAATGTTAAATGAATAACAAATATCTCAATAAATATAAATAACATAGTGTTTTATTAAATCATGTTCAAGTGAATAAAACCCTTAGAACATGGTAATCAATTTTATTGTAGTTTATGATGTACTATATGAAAAATATCAAATAAAATGTATATGTGTCTATGTGTGTGTTGTTATTCTATAATGTGGATGTGAAAGTGTGGATTTCATGTGAATTTTCTATCACACTATAATAGTGTTTTTGTTCAATTAGTGAATCCACCCAAAATCTGCGATTAGGCATCCATACCTTAAAATTATTATTATTATTATTATTATTATTATATAGCACCAATCTGTTCAGGATCTTACATTTTATTAAAGTGGAGAAAGTTATCAAGTCATATATATTAATAATGCATATGTACGTATATAGCGATTCCATTATATATTCCACAATAGCTATAGAATGAAAGATCTAAAGATACCCTGAAATTTATATTTATGCAGAGTCTATACAATCTGGGAGCCAGAAAATTCGCCATTATAACTATTCCTCCAATTGGTTGCTGCCCGGTAGAACGTTCTTATAATGGTAGTGAGTGCCTTCAGGGAGCAAACGAGTTTGCTCGACAATTCTACAATGCAACTGAGACCCTCTTACAACAATTGAGCTCTCAACTCTCTGCAATGAATTACTCTATTGGAAATTCATTTGGATTGACCCTTGATATCATGGGAAACCCTTTAGCCTTTGGTAACAATTAAGCCTTAAATATTAGCTTCATCCAATTAATTCGCCTTCCCTGGATTTAATTGTGCTTAAATTAAAATTGAATTTTTTTTTTGAATTTTAAATTTAAATCTCTTTCTTTAGGTTTCAAAGAAATCAGGAAAGCTTGCTGTGGAGACGCAACAACTATGTGTAATCAAACGGCCAGCCTTTGTCAAAATCGTGATGAATATTTATTCTGGGACCGATTTCATCCAACTCAGAAGACTGCAGTATTGGCAGCTCTAACATTCTTTGGAGGATCTCATCGATTTGTGAAACCTGTAAACTTTAGTACGCTGGCCGCCATTAATATTGTTTGAGATTTTATTATTCAGGCGCTGCTGCGTTGTAATTTCTCGTTTCTGAAATCAACTATGTCATAGCACAGAATAATAATGTGCCTGCTGGCTTCTTAGGTATGAATTGTAGCTTATACCATGCATAGAGAGGGGATCTTACTTAAAAATAAAAAATAAAAAAAATTGTTAACTTTTAATTATTTATTTAATGATTCCGTATTTCGTTCAATTCAGCATGTTTCTATTTGTTTGGCCTGTTATTCAGTGGAATTTCTCGTTGTTCTCAAGATCTTCAGACAAGAGTGATGCCAAAAATGTTGCTATAATTCTGATCCAAAGTATCTTGCTTCATGAAACTTGGAATCTACATTGTTCGTCTGTTCTCTTAGGATTTTTTGTTTTCATCGATCGCCTTTTTTTTTTTTTCACTTATTTAACTTTTAAGGTCGAAATCTTCAGGATTGCATAGGCATACAATTAATTGACTAATTATCAGAGAGATACTGTAATTGAATTCGCTGAATATTGCCACTTGAGTAATCCGCCAATCTGCCAAAACACAACCACTCTCTGTGAGCTTTTGGTAGAATTTCATGCAGTTGGTCGGAAAAGTCTCTATCTTCCATTGCTAATTTGGATATAAATCAAAAGTAAGAATATATTTTATTTTGGCAATCAGGTTTGTAAATCTAGCTATTTGGAATAGTAAAAATTTTTGTGTTGAAAATAAGAGATTTAGTTTTTAAACCCGCTCACTTGGGTGGATAGAGAATTAGGTCACTATTAAACTAAAAAGTTTTTTTTTAAAAAAAAATAATTTGCACCCACCCTTTCATATGTGAATAGGCATGTATGTTTTTTTGACTTCATCATTAATTATTGCTGCTGCTTATGAGAGTAGGCATCCGAGTCAGTTAAAACATATCAAAGGCATGCATGTTTGTTAAAAAAGCACACAAAATTGACACTTATGCTGAGCATCTATATGTGCCACAAAACTATATATATATATATATTTTTAATTTTTTTAGTTTAATGGTAACTTAATTCCCTATTCACATATGCAAAAATTTAATCCATTACTTGAAAAGATTGAATAGCCAAAAAATTTAATGACGAAGTCTTCAAGATTGCATAGCAGAAAAATATAATGACGAAATCTTCAAGACTGAATTCTCCTAAAATTTTGATTTATTATTGTCCACTAAAATTATTGACTTCAAAAATTTACCGCATGCTGGAAATGGAAACAATTTTTTTTTAGAAACGGTCATTATGAATAATATTTTAAAGAATAATAATAAAAATCTCAGCACTTGGACTTCAATTCGTAATGGTTTATTAGTAATTTTGCAAAGTATGAAATTCATAATCCAATTGATTCTTATTAACATCTTTTGGGCCCGTTTGGGATTGCGGTTGAAATTTAATAAGTTGTTTATTTCATAATTTTCGATAAAAATAGTGTTTAGTAAATTTTGTAAAAGCAGTTTATTTCATAATTTTCTCCATTTTATCAGCAGTTTTTAAAAGCAAGTAAGGGGTTGCTTTTCATAAACAGCTTATTTAATAAGCTATCATATTTTTTTAAAATTCTTATTATAACCCTAGATTTTAATAAAAAGATAATTATATCTTATTTATCCATACACCCTAATATATAAATCATACATTTATCTTTATCATATTTTATGTAACAGATTATAAAGTTTTTTAGATTTTTTTAATTGAGTTTTTTTTAATGTAATTTTACATATTTAAGAAAAAAGATATGTCTAAACAATTTTATTAAACACATTCTAAAAATAAAAAGTAATTAAAACTTATGTCTATTTTGGTCATTATATAATAAAACAACACTTTCGTAATAAAATTTACCAAACACATACACTCTACTTTTCAAATTCACAGCAACTGTAATAACATAATTTATCAAACACCAAATTACTTTTTTAATTAGTAACTTATTTTATCTGCACAGCACAAACAATTTATTTCATCAACTTCTGCAATCCCAAACTAGCCCTTTATCTTAATGACCGAAACTAGCTACATTGCAAGTTAGATTCTTATTACATGGTTGTTTAAGAAGTGTATGTAACAAAAAAAGAGTATGCACAAAGTACCAAAAACGTTTTCAGTATTTGGCACACCTTACAAGATTAGACTGAATTCTATATAGGGAGCTAGCTACGGTACAGATTCTGTAACATACAGACCAGGTTAACCAGCTCCCAGTGGTGCCATTTGCTTGCTTTGTTTTCACATGGTGGGACACGTGGAGTGCATGGAGTGGGGGATGTATGTTACAGAATCTGTAAGATAGACTTCTCCTCCATTATATAGATATTATAATTGATATTTAAATGTCAGAGTATTACATGAAAATCTTCTTGAAGTGTCATGTAATTGATTTTTCAACAAAAAAAAAAGGAAAAAAAGAAAGATTATGTAAAACAAATTCCAAACTCAAAAAAGGGGGAGGACACTATCTTCTTTGATCGTCCCCCACAAGTCATGTTATTCCAATCTCTAAAAGCCAACATAATCTGTAATCGGCGTACAATCTGTCCATATCCCAAGCTTTTACTATCTTTTAAGAGAGTCAAATTCAAGGGAGAGGTCTGACCATGAGTGGACAAAGCATGATGGAACATCACTAGCTACGGTTTCACAAGAGTAAATGAAGTCATTAGCGGACAATTGATAGAAAGGCGCATCCATGAATATAAAGGCTTTCATATATATACGAAACAATTGAATCAATAATGTCCCATGTGTTCCCATTATTAAATTCCATCTCTTTGAAATCAAGTGTGTAGCAATTATATTCGAAAAAGAAAAAAAAAATGTAGCAATTTTTCCCATTGAAATTGAATGACTCGATGAGTGGTACCAAATTTTCAATCAACTTTCAACACATTCTCATATGGTCACTCTCGCATCTACAGCGTAGGATATGCGACTTCACCACAACATGCTTTTATAGTTGTTAATAACTCCAGTTAGACCAATTTTACCCTTGTAGTAATTTGAGAAAATCGCTTCATAAGCATATCCCATAACCCTCATTTAATTTTTTTTTGTGTTCTAGTGATCATATGCTATTTTTTATGTTATTTTTTTATGCACATATTATTCTCAAGTATATTTGTGTGCTTTTCGCAAACATTAATCCTATCTACCTCTTTTCAATTCCGACAAGCCTTGCAGTTGCAGCTAGCTCATTAGGATGCACATTAGTTAGCCAATCAATTAATATACAACCCGAGAAACTAATTAGTGGGTTAAAAGCGTTTCGCTTAAGATTTTGATCAATTAGCCAGATTAAACTTTAAAAGCTACTGTATATATGGCCCAAACAATATGTAACCGCAGAATAGAATCATCATCAAGAATTTAAAAAAATTAACCTAATTGAATCTTGTGCAATCCTGCGTCATAAACACGCCATGATCACCCAGACCTTATTCTCAGTTAAGAAACTCAAATACGAGAGAGAAAATTTGAGCATGAAGGGACAAGATGGGTGGACAAAGCATGATAGAACATCACTAGAATCAAATTCACATGCACAAAATGAAGACATTAGCGGACAAGAGCGAAAGGCCCCTACTTCAATTATTATCATCACTTTCTCACCAAGGCTGCTTCCGTATGAGACAGTTTCATGTCCTATGCCCACTATCATGTATTCCACCTCTTTCTTCACCATGTAATTGCCATTAGTCTTCTTTCAAATCAATTGTTTTTAAATTTTCCCTTTGAAATTGGAATTTCACACAGTGAATGCTATCAAATGTCCAATGGACTATCGGCAGCTTCTCACCCACACACTTTTAAACTTTCTTCTTCACCATACTCAATGAAATCTACAACCTAGTATGACTTCATTACCATCATTAGCTTTTAGACTTGAAAAGATTCACTCCATCATCCTAACAAAGTGCTTTCCTACGCCCACTTTCCATATTCTTAATCTAATCAATTTTTTTTTTTTATTTAAACAAAAAGTGCCCTTCTAGTTTGCCCGAGAGTAGTTGGCGGAATGGGTATATCCACAGTTTGCTCTCAGAAGATCTGGACTTAAATTCTCGCTGGCACCTCTCTTTAAATGAGAATAGCCTTTAACCCGCCTCGAACAAGGGCACAAACATTTCATCCAAATTTTTCTAAAGCAACCTTAGTTAAACATCTTTGTTCAGCACCCATATCAGCTATATAAAATAGTTGGAATACATAACAAATTGTCATGTATGTTAAGTGATTCCTTATGTATTCATCTTATTGCCACTTGTACATACAAATTAACTTAATTTGACTTTGTAAGTGTAACGTTACTTTTGATAATAAATCTCAATAGTTAAAAGAGAGAGAAAAAGAAAATACGCGAGCAATTGCTTTATAAATCTCAAATAAGTCCAATTAATTTCACTCTCAATTAAAACTCATCTGAACCATTCTTCTTCCTCTCCTTTTACGCTCTAAGGCCGAGAGTTAGTAACTTGTTTCCCTGCCATGGACAAAACCACTCACTATTGGATAAAACTACCAAAAGATTTACGAGTATCGATCACAAAACGCCTCACAAGAAACGAAATCCTTGTCCTAAGAGCCACTTGTAACAGGCTTCGTTACTTAGTCCCTTTTCCTCAAAGGCCCGTGTCTCCAAACTCAACTCTCAACATCCCATCTCCTGTCAGTAGCGCGGTTTGTGATTCGAGCCTTCTTTCACTCACACAGTCAACTCTTTACATCATTCGACCAATTTATAACACACCTGCAGTTGCAGGCTGCACGTGCATGTGGTTGGTTAATGTTGAGGAGTTGAATTCGGGAAGAGTTCGAGTCAAGGATCCGCTCACTGGAGCTCTTTTCCGAAACTTGCCTAACAATAGCTTACCCAACTCTTTAAACCTTCTGGATTATCGCGTTACCGAAATAGCCCAGTCCTATGGTCTTGGATTAGCTAGTGATCATGATGACTGTAAAGGCCGTAATGCTTATTTTGTTCAGAAAGTGGTCGTTTCACCTTGTTTCGAAGATGATAGTTTCACAATCATGGCTATATATTCAATGAAGAAACTCGGCATTTGGCGCAAGAACGACCCGAATTGGACTCAGATACCCATTGGTGATGGTAGAGTTTACGTTGAAGACATTGCTTTTCACAAAGGCAAATTCTACGCTTTGAACCAGACAGGCCTCACTATAGCCGTAGAGCCAAAGTCTTTCGAGGTCAACGAAATTGTGGCTCCGAATCCCAAGTTCAATGGCACTGGGATCAAGCATTTGGTAAAGTCATTTCAGGATTTGTTTTTAGTTTTTAAGCAGATATATTGTCACGACAACGTCGAGATTAACTTCGAGGACGAGGAGGAATCTGAACGTTATCTGTACCCGGTACGTGTTGATGTCTTTAAGCTTGATGAAGAAATTAATCAGTGGGTACATGTTGTTAATGGATTGAAGGACACTAGTTTTTTTGTGGACAATGCTTGTTCCTATTCCATTTCAACTAAAGAATTTCCTGCCTTTAGAGAAAATTGTGTCTACTTAATCGATACTTTGTTCATTAAAGATTATGATAACAAGTACCCCGGATGGTGCACTGGAGTCTATGACTTGAAAGATGGTACCGTCGCACCGCTCTCAAATTTTCCAATTTATTCCAAAAATTTTTGGCCACCTCCATCTTGGTTGAATACTAATGTAAGTGTTATTTAATTTACTTATTGTTATGTCTCAATTATTTGGCTTTAAAACTTAGGTTTTTTAATATTCATACTTGTGATAATTTGAAATTTTGTTGTTTTAGGGATCAAGAATTGAAGATGAAGAGTGTACGAGTTCATAAGGCAACAATGTGCACATGTATCTTCGGTCGAGTAAAAGATTTACTTTTAATTGCTTTTGTATTTGCAGATTCAAATTAGCCTTTGGTGAAATAGCTGCGGTGCTAGCTGGTACTCGTTTCGAGGTGATCTGTTCACTTCTGAGGTTGGCAGTATTGGCAACATAAAATAAATATGCAACAAAAATTTATGCACTTTTCGACTCTGGTAGACTCTGTGATTAATATATAATAATAGCAGATGGCTTATCGTGTAGAATAAGTTATCAGTTATAATCATGTGAAATAAGGTGTTGTAAATGTCTATTTTCTGTTGTAATTCGTAGTGTTTTTTAAATCCAAATGTAAATAGTCTGAAATGAATCATATTTTATAAAGATTATTTTGTATAGTTAGGATACTATGTGGCATAACATTTAGATTACAAACTTCATATACATATTTTGTAAATGTATCATTACTCTTGTTTTAATAATAGTCTCCAACTGATATAATCTCAATGAAATCTTCAATTTTATGTATGCTATTTTTCATGTCATGTATAACAGATCAATAATTCTACTCTTTTGAAATGATGTCGCAAAATATTTCAAGCCAAATTGCATATCTCTCATCAATATAGTTGAATGATGAAATTCTATAACTTTGACAAACAGAATTAAATCTCATTGAAGTGATTTCACCCGAAATTTTAATTAATCGGATGATAGTCTAATGTGTGATATATATAAATTGACAGAATTTGCATAGCAATAAGGCAGGTAGAATAGTGTAATTTGCCAAACCAGTTGTGCCCTTAATTATATAAGCCGCATTTTCCCAAGCTTTCAAATTTTAACATTTCCTGCCATTTCTTCACTTCTGATATTGTTTTGTATAAATTACAAAAACAAAGTAAAGTCAAATAACTTAGAAAGGAAAAGAGACTAGGGAAGCAAATATATAGGTGAAAGAAAAGAGGTTACAAGGAAAATTAATTCCCTTATTTGGTAGGGAAATTGACGGGGCTTGACAGTCATTTTTATGAAAATTTATCAGATTTTTAACCAACTGAAGTCTGGATAAATGTTTCCAAGTGTATGTTTACTTTTGTGTTTTCATGGATTTGCCATGACCTTGCAAAGAATCTCCCATTAACCATCACGTTTGCTAGAGTAGATAATGGCTCTCTCTTTTTTTTGTTGTTTCAATTGTTCAAAGGTGATTAATAGTATTTTTTTTAGTGGGTTACAATCTATAGATATTTACTATCTAAGGTCTATTAGGAGTCTAAAATTATATACTTACATTACAATTAAAAGATCTACCAAGTATAATTCAGAAATCTATTCTAAGTAAATGCAAAGATCTCTACCCCGAAGCACAGTGAGATATCCACCTCTATAACAGTTGACATGTCAATCTCTTATTCTATTAAGGAATAATTTTCCTTGATTCTATACGCATGTAAATGACAGTGTATTGCATACTAGAACAAGTACTGTATACTAGATTATGTACTAGAATAACTCCCTATAAAATAATATTGTAGATTTTAATATCAACAAACTAGCTCATCTGCCTTAAGGCTCGTTCTAATGATTTTTAAGTAGTTTTCTTTTGCTAATCAATTAAGTTCAAATCTTGGAAGAGGTAAGGATGTAAATAATCAATTATAGATTTTTTTACTACTATCATTTAGCCAAATAGCAGCACAATTGGAGCTTTACCCACACCCTAACTTAAAAAAAAATATAGCCATGGTCAGGGCTGCTGCCCTCCAAGTTGGAGGGCAGCAGTTCGAACCCCCACAAATGCATTGTGGGGGTATTTCCTTGCTCAATTAAATTTGAGTGAAGGCAGTCTTCTCCCTTACCCAAGTGTGAGGAGTAGACATCCCTCGAATATTTGTGAGGGTTAAAATCTGGGCAGCGCTCCATTAGCATTGATGTAAATTGGTCCCAGTAATAGTCTGATTTGTAAATATCAGTTATAGTCTCATGTAATATGAGTTGTAGTTTGAGCAATAGTCTCATGTAATAAAAAAAAACTTTAAAAAAATATTAATAATAACTAGCGTGCCTCTTTGGCTCTGTGCTTTGCTAATATACTGTAATTTATGTACAATGTATTTCTCATAAATTAACTACATATACCGCTTGATTATACATTTTAAGTCCCAATTAATTATATGTTATTTCTCTTTCAAAATTAAGCGAATAAGAAAATGTTATTCAATGAATCCATCAGACTAATATAGGTACCATGCTACGTGTAAATAAATTTTATAACTTCACAAATGTCACAACTTACTTTCGGGGTTAAAGCACATTTTTATTTCATACTTGGTTTTATGAGGAGTATATTGAGGATGCGTATGTTTTTTTTTTTTTATCAAACATTATTTTCATACTGTTAAATTTCACTTAG
This sequence comes from Citrus sinensis, assembly GCF_022201045.2. Classification (NCBI taxonomy): domain Eukaryota; kingdom Viridiplantae; phylum Streptophyta; class Magnoliopsida; order Sapindales; family Rutaceae; genus Citrus; species Citrus sinensis. The sequence goes on from NC_068562.1 coordinate 583,966, forward strand.
AAAAGTCCATGCTTAAAGTTTATTAGCAATATATCCTTTTATGATTTTACAATTTTTTTTCCTTTTTGAAGAGGATTTTTACAATAATATACCGCAACTAGCATGTCATTTACAATTCAACTTTCCTTTTCTTTGAGAGACTCAAATACAAGAGAGAACTTTAAGTGTGGGGCCATGTAATGAATGGATAGCTGATTGAACATCACTAGATTATTTTCATATGCATAAATGAAGACATTAAGCAGACAAAAAGATTAAAAAAGTCCCTACAAGTATTTTTATAATCGCTCAAAGAGGCTACAAAACGAGACAAGTATTATTATAATCGCTCACAAAGGCTACAAAAAGGGTCCCTACAAGTATAATTATAATCACTCGCAAAGGCTAAAAAACGAGACAATTTCATGTCTAACTCACAATGCGTATTATATTCCATGTCTTCTTCACCAATCACCATTTACATTGCTTAATTAGACTTTAATCAGCGGTAAAGTCATTCGTTGCAAATTCCCGTTGAAGATGAAACTTTCCACCCATGAATACATGATCGTATGAGATTGGGTAAAAACTCGTTTAGTCCCTATATTTTGAAGTTAGTGTCCATTTAGTCCCAATATTTTTAAAAATACCACAAACCCTCCCTACCATTAAATTATTGACACTCTTGCCATTATCTTTTGTTCCTTTTAACTTATTTTTACAATATTAACTTATTATAATAATTTAGTACTTTTATGTCTACTAACTTTTGAGATTAAGTTTTCATTACTTGTATATTTAATAATTTATCAATAAAATCAACCATTTAATAATTTATTGCATTATTTGTTTGTACTATATTTAATAATCACTAATTTAATATTAAACGTAATCATGCAAATTAATAATACCATTATTAATTGATTTTATATAATATTTTTAAATATTTGATAAAAATTAATTAAATATTTACATTGTTTTATATATTTTTTTATTATTATATTATGACTACGCAATAAATTATTTACAGTATATTTAATTTTTTATTAATTAATTTTTAAAATTATTTTAATTATGATTATAAAATTTCATGAATAATTGATATTTATATTTAAATATCAATTTAAATATGATTTAATATTATCTAAATATAATTTAATTTAGTCTAATCTGGTATTGTACCAAACATAAGACTATATAATATAATCCAGTTTAATCCTATCCAACTTAATCCAATTCAATCTAATGATACATACTAAACATTAGGTTTATGCACAAAAGAAGCCAATAAAGACTAAGGCTAGGGCTTAATGTCACAAGCTGCTCAAATTTGCTACCAACGGAGGCTAAATTCGCTACCAACGGAGGCTAAATTCATATGCACGGGTACGCTTAGTAAAAGTTTGCCTAAAGGCGGGATGCGCTTAGCAGCGGATTGTGCTCCACTCAACAGCGGAATGCACTCACACCTTACACACTATAAATAGCCCATCACCCTCCATTTTGCTCACCACGCCAACACACACCAGCACACACAACACACCACACAAATAAGCTTTCAAGCTCTTGTAAAAACGCTCTCTTGTATTTATTCTTTTGTGAGTAATAAAATTATATTTTGCCATATTACTCTTTCTTTTCTCTAACATTGTCGCAAGCATTCTTGCTTAACTAGTTTGAGAAGATCGAAATGCTTACTAAGCAATTTTTGTGCTAGAAATTATCTAAGTGAAGTTGCTAAATGCCGCATGGAGTTGCTGCAAGAAAACTCATCCCAAGACATTAGGCTAGCTAATAATAGCTAGTATGTCCTAACGACCGAGCCATCACATATGTTTTTTCTTTTCCATGAAATGAAAAATTTTAAGCCAGAATATTGTACCAGATTGCCAATGTGTGATCGAAACGTAAGCCCCCACCCACATGCCTTTGATGAGTGATCAATGGGACGAAGTTCCCTTCTTATCTTGTGCTTCAAAACAAAAGATTCATGTCATTATTCTTAGAGTTATATTTATTAGAGTTATATTTATTGTAACTTATAATGATTAAAAATAAGATATTAGTCCCATTTAATCTACTTACTTATTACTCATTTTTATTAATGTGAAGTTAATAAAATTCACAGTAGAATAGAATAACACCTTATTTGTTACAATAGAAAGAGGTTTAGAAAAGAAAGAAAACTGGTGAAACAAATGAGAAGACATAAAATCAATAACTTTGTTATGAATATGAGGCCTTTCATTGCCTTTGAACCCATCAAACATTTAATGGTATAAATAAATATATCTTCAATTTAAAGGATTAAGCAAATAGCAGCGATTGCTGAAATTTTTTATGGTCTCTCAATATATATATATATAGAGTAATTGACAATCAATAAACGAAAGATAAAAATAAGACATTCGCCTCATCTAATTCGTTTATTTACAAGTTACTTATTTTTACCTTATATTTACTTTTATTGGTTGTGTAAGTACCACAATTCCACTAAATTATGTACTTAGGATTGCCATTTCTTTTTACCCATTAGAATGATTTAATGAAGAGAATACTTTATCTTCATCGTGCATCTACTAATCAGTAATTGAAATGGACTGCTAGAATTGGAATTGACTGGAATCGCAATGGAGAATGAGAATTATAATAAATTGTTTACTTTAGTTATAGTAATAGGAATCAGAACGAACGGTATTATCATTGATGTGTTTACTTTGTCTTGGAATAAAAATTATTTGGTAGAAGTTAATTAAATGACTTTAATTGATTATTGTCATTATTTATTATATAATTGTGATTATTATTATTCAAAAAACAACAACAACAACAACAATAATAATAATAATAATAATTTATTTTAATTGAGAAAAAAATAGATTTTTAAAATTTATGTGATGGTAAAATAAAAAGTTTAAGAAATAAAAATTTAATTTCCAACTCCCTATAAAAATTAATTTTTTATTTCTTAATTTTAAAAATATGTGGAATTCACATATTTTATTTCTATTTTCATCATTTCTATTTTAACAAGTATTATCCATCATTTCTATTATTCCCTAGTTCAAAATACAAACGCACCATTAGTTTTTTTGCGATTTACAGTGCTAACAGCATCTCTCTTCCTGCGAACGAATCAGTAATCACCAGCTGAGAGCACAGTGCCCAATAATAATGATGAAATTGACCGTATGGAATAAAATTGAACCCTTGCATTTACTCTCTCGACTCTAATCATCAATAATGCCAACCAATCACCAAAATCGCTTCAACGTATCAAGTGTCAAGATGGTAATGGCTTCCTCATAAACTAGCTGGAATCCTGCTTCCTGTCAGTTTCCATGATGACAATACGAGGCATTTGATTTCTTATCAGTTTTGAAGCTTTGATTCATCTTGTTAATCTCATCTAGTTTCTCAATTAATTTTCGCCCAATGACCCATTACTGGAGAGTTGAGCAACGCAGAGAGAGAACCTCAGCCACAGTCGGTCTCGGTCCACAAAACAGGCGACAAAGCTTATGGTAAAAGACACTGGCGCGCTGTAGCTACAGGACAAAACCCTAGCCCCAGATCTTTTGCAAATTCCTACCAGAATGAAAGTTCAGTGTCTGAAACAAATGTACGGACATTCAATAAGATTTCAAACGCAATCAGTTCCCACATGGATCCTCTGGAGTCGCTTCCCGTCTTATACGCTACAACCTCTGCAACTTTGAATGATAACACAGTCACAGCTAGCTAGCTGCCTGCATCTGTCTTCGACTGCAAAGGAAATCTTATCCCACCCCAACGGCCCACCGTATCACTTTGTAACGCCAAGAATTGTTGTGGCCCATCAACCATCGTCTCTGCTTCGCATTTTGTACTTGGTAGTGTTCCATTTTTTTCGTATATATTTTTTCAGTGGCATTAGTGTGAAATTATTTGCGAATACACTATATTGTTGGAGAAAAACTTGAGGAGAGAGTAGGGCGGTGAGCTTATCTGATGTTAATTGTACTATGTGGTAAAGCTGTGAAGCTTAAAGTAAGACCATTGAATTTCATTGCGAAACTCATAAAATTTTATATTTAAAAATTTAGTGAGATATATTGTAGATCCCACGAGGGTAAAGCCACCGTATTTATGCAAGTTTCTCCACCTATTGTTGGCTTCTTATTAGTTCTTATCTAATTTCAAGCAATAGGAAAATGCTATTTGAATAACAGTAACACAATAAGAAAATAAAAATGATAATGTTATCATTTTGTCTGCTACAGTTTTTCTGTAGTATGAACACTATCCCTTTTTTTTTTCATATTATTTTACTACCATTCAAATAGTAGTGCTCTTTACAATATTAACGAATACGATTCTTCTAATCATTTAATAAAATTGAAATAGACACTTTTTTTTTTTCTTGTGCTTCTCGTGGATAAATATTTTGCTCAAAACAACCCTCCAGGCAAGTCCATAATAATTCCCACGTTATGATTATATCGCTGTAGATAATAGATAATCGTGCTACAATTTTGTCCGATGTACTTTTTATTATATAGGTCAAAGCAATCAACTCTCTGACTTTGTATATGATAGAAAGTTGATTGCTTTGATCTACATGATAAAAAGTGAATTGGAGCGAATTACATGATTCTAACTTTGTAGATAATTAAAATTTTCATAAATTTTTATAGAAAATGTTTGGTGTTGTAAAACAGAAAGATTTTGAGATTTTTTTTATAAAAAAAGATAAAGATAAAGATTTCTTCAACAAATTCTGGTTGAGTTCACTATCTAACCACATCCTATTTTTCCTCGCTATTATTACTAAGAATGTATTTTTAACGAGTGAAGATAGAGTTACAGACTCTTATATAGACTTATTTTGTATAAACTAATGTCATATAATTCAATTTATTGGATTAAATAAATTTTAGCCCACATGATTTATGTTTATTATTTTAGTTTTATTCAACCAATGAATTTACGCCACATCATTTTGTAGAAAATAAATTTATACAAGAATTTATAACTCTATCATCATTATTTATTAATTAATTGTACGAGATGCTGAATTAATTTTCTTGGTTCTTTCTTATCGCTGCATTGGAATATTGATCACGGATGAAAATTCGCTTAAAAAGACAAAATATTATATATTTTTTTTTCCTTGTAGGATTTAAGAATTTTGTATTAGAAAAAGAAAAATGGTAGAAGCACTGATCCTGACCCTCGTCATCGGCTCATCCTATTAAATAATTAAATAACAGAACTCTAACCTAATCGTCTCCAAACAAGGGAACTATAATAATCTAATTATACAATGATGCTTTATTTGTCAATCAAATATGAGTCTTTTGTTGACAAATAAATTGAACATGTGGATTTTTATCTGATCTTGTTGGTTATGATAAATTTCAAGATTTTTTTTTTTACTTGCCATTGACGGCCATGGTGTCACAATTACTGCTGATTGTAAGATTTAGACGTTTCACGGGCTACTACTTACAACAACGCATTGAGTTCTGGGCACTTGTTGAACTTCATGGTCGTCAGAACATGTGGATTGTTGTTTTAATAATTGAGTAATCATTTATCTGATCTTGTTGGTTATGATAAGTTTCAAGATGTTGCTTTTTTATGCCATTGACGGCCATGGTGTCTGTCACAATTACTGTTGATTGTAAGAGTTTAGACGTTTCACGGGTCACTAGTTAGAAAAGTGCATTGGGTTTCTAAGTACTGGTTGGATGTGTACACTTTTACTAGTTTCATGGATAACTCTGATGATAGAATTTACCCCGTTCGATTAGGTACTTTTAAGCTGAATCAAGAGAATAGGAATGGGACTATTGGTCAGTGGGTAGAGACCTATAATAGGTTTGAAGATAGGGCTATTTTTGTTGATGGTGTGGTGCCTCGAGTCGATTGTGCTCGTGCTTATCCAGGTGGACGCAGTGGGATTTTTAACATTCATGATTTTAGTGTTAACTATCTCTCAGTTTTGCCAGCCACCGGCTCCCATCCCATCTCTTCGCCACCAGCGGCTTGACTGGTGTAGATTTTCATGATCGTCAGTTTTTTAATAAAAATTAATTTCGTTTTCTTTATTATTCAAAATCATTTATTTGGCCTTTCAACTTCATGATTGCAGGTCGGGTCATGGGTGCTTTTTTCTTTTGAAGATGATCTTATTGAAGAGGCTTGTGGAGATCACGCCTGCTAGCTGCTGCTACTGCTGGATCTTTATGTCCTAATTAATTATTATGTGTACTATTGTTGCTTCCTTTCGTTTATATTTTGATTTTTGAACATGTTGGGGATATTTTCATTTCTGTTTACATCAAGATCTTGCGTCTTAATTTCTTATTGTATTATGGATGATTAATTAACTTAAAGTTTGTAATGTTAATTCTCCTTGTTCCCGTTCATAATTTTATGTGCATCTCTTAAATCCGTCTGTACTCCGTGTATGATGCGTACAATTATATCTTTTTTTTTTCATCTCCTTTGAAAAAATTCGCCAGTTGCTAGCATAACATCTTGCGCATAAATTAATCTTAAATACAATCATACATAAATTATATATGAAGGTACCTTCGATAATTAAAGTAACTAAAGAATTGAATTCTTTAAAAAATAATTACTCAATTATTAAAACAAAATTCCACATGCAATAAAAGAGTCATATTTGATTGAAAAATGAAGCAATATCATTGTATATTTAGATTAGTATAATTCCTGTATTTGGTTGAAAGTTATGGTTATTAATTAGTATGATTGATTATAGAAAACCCCACTAGTAATTTTTTTTTTCCCCAAATGATCACACGAATTCAAATTCTGAAGAAGGTAAGCAACAAAAATCAATTTAAGTCCTTTTTTTTTTGTGTGTTGTTGAGAAAACACGTAATTAATTAATTAGTTGTATTGTAATAGTTCTATCGAAATAATATATTTATTATTATTATTGATTTCCACATGTACTTGACATTGTAACATCTTACCAATCAAAGCATTAACTTATGATGACTAATCACGTGATTGATTGTTGATAACATATTGATGCACTATGATTGGAAGGCTTAATAGAACTTGTTTTTTAGATTCATTAACATGATTAATTCGAGCGGAGACTTCTAGTCTGGGTTGTGGTACGGGGTTAAAGGTGTCTCCCACAATTAGGGCCCTTCCCAAAATACCTCGTGGCTGAAACAAAAAAAAAAACAAAATAACATGAACTTATCCATTATAATGTAAAATATTATCTTGAAATAATTACTCTTATGGAATATATATTATTATTTCAGAGAAAGGGTTATCATGAACTGCTTTCCGTAATTCAAAATCACTTGTGACAAAGGAAGTTGCACATCATAATTCATAAGGATACCGTTTAGCATAAAACACCCAATGCTGCATCCATTTACCCAAAGACAGAGACATGTTTGAGTTCTGATGATCCTCGTCCTAATCCAACCACGTACTTAGAGTAGCTGTGCCGTTTTGATATCTGAATTGGCCCGCATGAGCTAGCTTGAGCTGCAGCGTACAGGGCACCTTCCTATTAAGGACCCCAGTGTCATCTGCTTGATTAATCTGTTAACTAACCCAAGTTAATTATACAGCTTGAAAAAAAAATATATCTACAAGTGCACAAGAAGAAGCCTGAAAAACGTGTGGAAAATGAAGTAATTAATAAGCAAAAATTATCACTAGAATTGTCTGAAGAAAAGGGGCCAAATGGCGACAGTTTTGTTGGAATATTAACAGAGTTTCCCCCGAGGAAGCAACCATATCTATATGAGACAAATAACATTGTACCAAGACTACTATGCACAAGTTGTTGTGCCATCTCATCTTTATCATCTTTTCACGCAGGGGGAAGTTGATAGTCAGAAAATTGTACTAGAATTTTAATGGCCATCCGAAACGTAGCACTCCTTCACATGGCTCCTCTGATCACTTTGAAGTTTCTTCATGTCATATTCATGTACTCCACCAATCAGTGACTTTGAATGACTACAGAATTGCAGGACTTACAGATAGACTACCTACAAGCAACTGCAGGACCACTAGTACCTGTGTTCTAAAGTTTCTAATGAGGTGCTAAATGCAATCATGCCTGTAAATAACTATAAACATGGCTGCAAGTTCTTCATCTATGCTAAAAATGAACACTAATGTCATTAGTTCAATTATAACCACAACTATCATTAATTAGCTAATAAGACAATGTATTGTGGTTGTGGATTCGACTTCTCTTTCAAATTAAACGTTACATTAGCTAGCGAGTTACTAAAAGAGTGTCCATAGCTATTTTTCCAACACTTTCCTTTTTGTTTTGTTTATTTATTTATTTTTTATTTTTTACCAGAATGCAGCCTTGTTTAATCAGTAAGGTATATTTAGTTTTATGAAAATGATCCAGCAAATATAGTTTTTTTTCAATTTTTAAATTTGGGAAAGTAATTTATAAAAATGGTGTAGAATGGTTTTTCACCAATTCTCTTCTCCTAATGTTTTTTCTGTCTTAGTCTTTCTTAAATTAATGAATGGTTAATATTTAGTTTTAAATTTTGATGTTAACAATTAAGTTGGCGAGAAATATATACTTAATTAGACGCTTAATTAACCTGCTAACTACCTAAGAATTTGTCCTTTTTCTTCCGTATTTATAATTTATTGGACGATCAAGGACATAAATTGACACATCATGACCATTCTAGTTAGGCTAGATCCATTTTAAATCATTAAATATTTCCTTGAACAATCAACATCACAACTCACAAGACTAAAATCACTGTTAATCTCTTCCTCGAATATCCATGTAAAACAATGATTGTTTAATAAATCAAACTTATATCTATTCTTCTTCTACTTCTTCTTGTGTTTAGAGGTAGTGGTAGCCATGAAGAAATCAAAAACCAAGTTATGTGATTTGCCAGATGTCCTGCTCTCATCGATAATCGAAAAACTTGAAACACAAAGTAACGGTCTTCGGTTGCGAGCCTCCTGTAGAAAATTTCAACCGTTAATCCCTCCCCTCCCAATCACCTTACTTGAACGCCAATCTCTCAACATTCCCCTCCCTTTTGCCTCTTCCTCTTCCTCTGACAATAACCATTTTCATTACTCACTCATTGAGTCAAAAGTCTTCGCAATCCGTCCTCGAAGTGAAGATGCAAGTGCAAGTGCAACAACTTGCTGGTTCATTAAAGTTAAAGAGTCAAATTCTGGTCAAGTCAGACGCATGGACCCTCTGTCTCGTTTTGGGTTTGAAAATGCCTCCGACAAGTTGAAGTTACCCAAGTGTTTGAATATGCTTGATTATGAGGTAAAGGAACTGGCTCAAGATTATGAGCTCGAGGTTGTAGATAAAGATGAAAACAAAGTCGACGAAACTTATTTTTTAATTGAAAAAGTTGTTGTTTCTGAAGACTTTGAAATTATGGCCATGCATGACAGTGGGAAAGTGTCAGTTTGGAGAAAAGGTGACATAAATTGGACAAGCATTCGTTTAGATTTAGGTAATAACTGTATGGAGAATTCATTTGAAGACATTATTTATTATAAAAAGAAATTTTATGTTACTAATCGCTGTGGCGTTACATTATATGTTGATTGTAAGACTTTGACTGTTATGTTTGCTGCCACTCCGGATCCACTGAGAGGTTTGAGTGATGGGTTGAATTACTTGGTGAAATCTGATAAGCATTTATATTTACTTGTTAAGTGTTGGATTCGCATGTACCTTTGTCGTGACAATAAGCCTTATCTTAAGCTTCACCCAACTCGTTTTCAGCTGTTGAAGCTTGATGAAGAGAACAATATGTGGGTTGATTTTGATTTAATAAGTGAGAATAGGGTATTTTTTGTTGGTGAGGGCTGTTGTTTTTCTGTTGGAATTGGAGTGGGTGAATTTGCTGGAACATTGAAAAGGAATTGTGTTTATTTTTCAGATTCAGCCTTCGCTAATTCTGATGATGCTTACCCTGGTTGGACTTCAGCTGTTTTTGACTTTGATGATTATGAAGTATGGCGATTCTCCAAATTTCCAAGCCATTCTCGTATTTTCTGGCCACCTCCTGCCTGGATTGAGCTGCAGGATTAATTCCAACTAGTTAACTTATCCTAATGGATAGACTTGTCTCACTAAGAAGGTAATTAAGACATTTTGTTCATATTTTCTGCCTTACATCACTATTTTCATTTTCATACTTATACATTCAACAAGCGATTTAACCTCCTAGGCCAGTGCTAACCTATCCTTTCAACAGAAGTTGAGGAAATGGTTAGAGTCCTTGCTATTGCATGGACTCCTATTCCCCTCTCATAATTGAGTAGGGAAGATTTTATCTCTTATAAATATAAATAAAGATGATAGATATGTCACTTGAATACTAGTGAAGGGTAGAATTTTGGTTTGTACACCAATAAATATGATTTTGATTTGTCCTGGTAATTATTTCATTATATTTATCAGTAGACTTATGATGGTAAAGAACCTCTATCCATCATCCCAGCCGATGAAGCACCACGCAATTGATCTTCTCTTCCTCAACTGAAGTCTTTCAGTCTTCTACCTGAACCAGTCTTAGTCAAGTCTGTTGAGTCACTGTTTAATGTAACCTCTTCGGAGGATGGTCTGAAGTCTGTCCCAAATAATGATGTGTCTGTCCCGTCAGTGTCTGTTATCATTTCTGAAGTCGAGTCGGCCTCATAAATTATTAATTTTAAGTAGCGGTTGACATGAGCAATGATGTTGCTTGACAATATTCCCTGAAATATGCTATAATTGCGTAGACTAATTAAACAACAGGTAGTCTACAAAGAATAACAAAAAATCGCCATTGGGTTAATTATCTCAACATATGCTGAGGGGCATGAATTCGAGCCTCACGAGGCTCACTCCATTTGAAGTAAAAAAAAAAAAAAAGTAAAGGTATATATTTTTTTGAAAATTAGCATTAGTAGTTTTCTGAGCTGATGTTTGAAGTGTATGTATCTATGTTCTTAACATAATTCAAATTGTAATATATAACAATTTAAAAAAATAAAAAAGAAGATTGATGTAAAATCATGCTTAAAGAAATGGTGTGTGATATAAAGCTATCAATTATTTTTCTCTTTCAATTTTTCTTCCTCTTAAACTAGATTTTGCACCCTTTTTTTTCAAATATAACTAATATTTGCCTTTGAACTTGATGACTACAGGTTAATATGGGCTATTTTCTTAAAGGTCTTTCTTGAATTAATACGATGGCTTCAAGATCTCATGGAAGAAATTTGTGTAGATCAAGTCTACTCCGAAATGTTAATTGTCCCTTTTGTTATGATGTCGTCGATTGTATATTGGGTTGTGCTATGATCAGTTAATTAAGTTTGTACTTAACAAGATAATAGTTCTGTGAGTTCAAACTCCGATCATATGTGCTTGGATTGTGGATCTGTATGTCAACGAACTTATTTAATGGTTTTAACTTACTAAATTTCCTAATTGTTATGCATAATCTTATGTATTTTTATCTTGTTTATACTCATTGCGAATGATGTTTTGAGATTTTTTTTAATTCATTGAGTTTGTTGTTAGCGGGGAAGTAACCGCATACATGCAAGTTGTAATCGGTAAATAAGAAAACTTGGTAATCTCACCTCTTTTGCTCAAGATTGAATGTAGAGACAATATTGATTATTGACATAGTTATGATCAAATTAATAGTTGTAACTTCAGAACATGTTTAAAGAAAAATAAAGCATTGCCATATTCAGAATAGTCAACTATTCTAATTATAAATTTGCTTTTAGATTTGATATACATTATAGTGAAATTTTTGTTGGACCCTTTTGCAAAAGTTGCTAAGCACATAAAATTATCTTGTACTGGAATACTTTAAAGAAACATATAAATATCACTCTAAAATTAGAAGAAATTATACTTGCACAATCACAAGAGGAGATTTGAAGTTTTGACTTCAAAATAAAATTAAAGAGGTGTCAACTAAGGAATAGTAACATTTGAAACATTGTATTTATTGTGAAATTAATATTTTCACACATTACGACTTATCAATCGTTAAATCAAACCTAAAAGCCTTTTTGTTTGCGGTGTTAGCTCAAAATCCCACGTCGCCCCGAAAATGCAAAATTCGGCCGAAATTCGTGTGCACAGCACATGGTTTTTATCATTTTGGCCTGGAAATTCGGCTCTAAACTCCCGCATTGTTTTCATCATTTCCTCGAGCGGTAACAATATTTACGGCGTAAAAAGGTCCTTGGGTGAATTTAGCCACAATCGGACGAATTCTCCTGGTCGTTTTGGCGCCCGTTCGTGTGTATGTACGTTTAATAAAATGGACTTAACACGAGATTCAGACCTCGTAATCAAGTTCCATTTTCTCCTATGGTAAATTCTCACCAATATCTACACGACTGGCTCAAAATCCAACATCACCACAAAAATGTGAAATTTGGCCAAAGTATGTGTGTTATAGCATACAGTTCTTGGCAATTTCAGCCCAAAAAATGCGCTCTGGAGTTTTAGCATTATTTCCTTTTTTTTGGTCCTATAAGATAACTTAAGTCGAAATACAACACCTCCTACAATTTCAAATCGCGTTCGGATGCTGTTTACTGTTTTTTAAGAATTTTTGAAGTCCTGATTTCTCGATATTCGATAATTTTTTAAAAAAATTTCGGTGGCCAAAAAATGTTCCGTTTCCTTCTGTCAATCCATCTTCCAATGATCTGCATCCTTGTGAAAAATCAAGGCCAAAACAAATCGAACACTAGGGTGGCGCCGCACCAACCAAGCTCTTCTTTTGGGTATGTCCATTTCTCACACAACGAAGGTTAACTGTGGCTAGGGGGTTTGTCCGTTGCGCCATTCGCGCACAATAAAAGGTGATTGTAGCCTCAGGCATGCACGTGCCTGTTGGGCCATTTCTCACACAATGGAGGTTAATTGCATCCCTAGTTGCGCATGCATCCACCGGGGTGTGGCGATTTTTCGCACAAAAGAGGATAATTGCGCCCTCAGGCGTGCAGGCGTCCGCTGGGTGTGGCCATTTCTCGTACAATGGAGGTTAATTGTGGCCTCTGGCGCGTGCCCATTTCTTGCATGAAAGGAGGTTAGTTGTGCGGGAAGCGGCCTGGCCCTGTCTGCACGCTTCCTGGTCCCTCTATGCGCCCTGTTTTCCTGAAAAACACACGTTTTCGCGTGTCTTCAACTTCTTTACCTGTGCATCATTTTTTTCGTCCCATTCCAACCGATTTTCACATTTAATGATTAAATGACTTGTATGCCCTTAATGATTAAATTAATTTGATAATTTTACTTTATAACAGCAAGATAATGTTATATGAAAAAAGTGAAATTTTGTTAACTAAATTGAAAAGTATGCACAATGGAATATTGATGGTTACAAAAAGTTATTATAGTTTTATGGTTACAATTGTAAAATAGAAACAAACGTGTGTAACAACGGAAAATGATTTAATGTTGACTTGAGTTTTTGCTAAACATTGAATCAATGGTTCGTAGGCAAGATAAATAAAAAAAAAATTAAAACAATCCTGACTATTGATGATTTAGTGCTCAACAAAATCTGAGCTTAGCCCTAAATCCTAATCCGTGTAACAACTCTGAAAGCCAACATCCATAAACCTTCCATTAAAAGGTAGTCTGTTTTGTTGGATTTTTAAGAACGAGAGGAGCAGTTCGTGGCTGCTTTTCTTTCCACTGAGTGGATTTTATTCTTACCCCAAATATGCTATTGCATTTTGTTAACAGCGTTTTGTTTATTACCTCATATTGTTTGTGTGCTGGAATTGCTACAAATCTTTTGAGTTATTCTGGGTTTAATTGCTCTGTTTTTCCTTCACCTTGGCTGGAAAAACACCAACCATGGAGGTAAGAGTGTAAGATTAAAACTAAACGCTTTATCGAAGTAGTTTCGCATATCAAATCATCCTAGAAGCTAAAAGGTTTGTACTAAAAAACTTCGTAAACGCCCCCCCTGAATAAAGGAAAAACGTGTTTAGGCAACAAGCTTGGCAGGATTTGTATTTCTGCTGACAATCTTATTGTTTGTTTATCAAGTTTTAGTGGAAGAAAAGTCAAAAACAATGAAATTATCTATTTTAGCACCTCTGCTTTGGGTATTTATAATCTAAAACCAACACTAGCATACACGTGCTTAGGACATAAACATGATTTGTGGCTTAAACATATAAACACACTGCTATTCTCCTCTTTCTTTCTTTATTTTGCATCAGATTTCTTCTTCAGGATAAATATAGCTCCATCATTCCTTGATCACACTCAGAGGAGCAGATACACACATTCAATCACACATTAACCAATGATTTAATTTACATGTAGTTCATAAACCATGGGAAATTTGGAGGAATGTGGGATGGTAGGAAATTCAGGGAATCCTGACCAACTTTGCACTCGTGTCGAGAATATGCTAAAATTAACAAATAACAACCAGTAAAATTAACAAATAACAACCAGGCATAAAAGGCAAGCAAATGACACATCTTACAAGGTGGAGTAGAGGCTTTTATTTTGCCTTTTATACCACAACAAAATCATGAACAATCTAAAAACTAATTATTTTCCATTGTTTCCAACTAATTGTCCAATAGTTGCTTTGCATGAAGTTCAAGCAGGTTCCAATAAGCATCATAATAACATAGCTCTTTAGTAACAAATCGCAGAAAAATAGTGATAATCACGGTACCAATTGACAGAAATGACCATGTAATTTGTTGGCAGAATAGTTGCTTTGTGTGAAGTACTGATGGAATATCTTCCATGCAGATCACAATCATGGGGTAACACAGCAATCAATGGGAAAGACACAAAAGTAACAGAGTGAGAAGATCACGGTAGCATAGACAGATAAGAGCATGCATTCAGTTTGAAGGATTCTAATTACCTTGTGTAAAGTGCTGAAGGAGAAAAACTTCCATGAGAATCATAAACATGGGGTTAAAAACAAGCCAAACAATATATATATATATATATATATATATATATATATATATAGTCCTTCTCCAGTGCGGGCGCCCTTATTTTTTTCACGCGGACACACTTTAAAACTGCGGGGTTTAAGAGAGTTAATTTTTAACTCTTTTAAACCGCACGGTTTAAAAATGTGTCCGCATTAAGAAAAATGCGGGCGTCCGCACCTGAGAATGATTATATATATATGAATAATATATTTCTAGGGTAACAAAGATGAATAACCCAGATGTCTTCATAACATTTGACAGATAAGAATATATACATATGCAATGTACATGAGGTCATGAAGCAGTCAAATGTTTCTTAACTGCATTCACAGACTGATGAGCAAAATACTTTTGCCTAAGTTGTACATATGGGTATCCAATAAATGACAGGAAGTCAGCTGGTTTTGAGAAGGAAACTATTTCATACCATACTTGGTTATTTTCATCCAGCTCTATAGAAAAACGTTCTTCGCCAGCCTGCTTCAAGCAGTTGTCATGTTAGTACTGGCCAGTGCTTCTCCATTTTAAAGAATTAAATTGTCTAGTGAATGCTAAAAGTCAAACATTTTTTTTCCTCGTTAGGTGAAGAAACATTATCCAAAATATCTAAATGTGAGCAAAAAATATAAACAAAACCACAAATTTTATGCATAGGCAACATTCAACAGCTGAGATAGACTTTTAAATAAAAATATATCAGCTGCCACATGGATTCTCAGCTAACCTCTTAAGCTATGGAGTTTTTTCTTGTTTTAATGTATGTAACTACATTGACATATTGATCTGAGTTTGCATTAAAAAAAAAAAAAGAAGTAACTTCATGTTTTGCTTAACTATGACAAGATGAGCCATCTTGTAGCATTTAGTTGTGTTTCTTTTGAAACAAAATATTGAAAAAACCAAATAAAATGACAGTACCAGGTTTAGATGACAGGAAGAGTATATTATATATTAAAGTATCTTTTTTCTAACTCTGGCTGCAATCTCATTTCTCACAACTATGAAAATTTTCATAGTAACCAAACAACTTCATTTTCTAGAGAGAATTTGCAATTATGATATGCAAACAAGTACTCACCAGTAAGTGACCTTGAAGGGTTCCACTGCCAAAACCAAAAGAGGCTGCAGTCTTTTTCTTTCTTATGCTTTCATTAACATAAACAATCTGAAGAGGCAACGTAACCCAAGGCAGAAACTCCTTGACACACACACAAAACTTCACCCCATTTTGTATAGGAGTCTTGGGATCAACAAATGCCCAATTTAATCCAAAATGCCTGCAAATTGAACCAAAGTCATTCTAATATGATCCCACTCTTAATAATGATTAATAAATATGGAAAAACAAATCTATAAACCTCCATGTCTTAAGAGCTGTCTTGCCCTTTTCATAGGTCTCAAGACCTGAACCAACCAAAACACGCGCATGATTGAGTAAGAAACCATCTTTTGAGAGCCCTTGATCTTCTTTGAGGCAAGCAACAGGCTTGGCAGTAGCTCCTTTGTACTTAGTATCATAGTTGAAGACACCTGACCTGAAGATTGTTAACAATTATAAGCATATATAAACATGCATTCAACAGCCAGTTTAAAAGTCAAGATGAGAGAGAGGGGAAGAAGCAAATCAAATAAGTGTCAATTCTTATTACTTGTCAATACAAGCTTTCTGTTCTTGAGGAGTTGGTCGACCCCAGCTCAAGAAAACCATCCCTGTCAACATCATCAATAATTTTCACTGTCTTAGTTAACATCGATGGCAAAATTGAACACTATAGTTAATTTCCTTCCAAAAATGCTAATCAAAGATCAAGACAAGTCCAAAAATATTGCAAAATTCATGCTACGGGGAAAGTCTAATAAACTCAAACAAAACTGTCCAAGTAATTCGAACAGTGAAATAAAGCTTTAATGGCGAAAGCCGAAAGATGATCGAAAATAGAGCAACTAAATTCAACAGAAGGCACCGGCGAGGAGAGGTCTAATGAAACTATATTAGCAAAAAGAAAACAGACAGATAAATAAAATATAAAATTTACACAAATATATATTACCTATTAAAACGAAGAAGAAGAAGTAGTTAACAAAATTCGAAATTGGCCGACGAATTTGATAAAGCTGTGATTTTTATGGAGTTTGAGAGAACTACTAGTGGAGACTTGAGTAAGCGAGTGAAAGCATAAAGTTTTGTCAGTAAGTTATCGCTAATCGTCCAGCGACGTCGTTTCTTATGGAAACCTATTTTTGTCATTTCATAATTAATTAGTATTAGAATTTCAAATTTGTCATTCTTGTATCATTTGTCAAACTGATAATAAAGAGTTCATGTTTGTCGTTATTTTTCCAGTCTCTCTTTCTGTCTCGCAGGGACTAAAATCCGTGCCTGCTTGCAAATGAAGCAAAATTAGGATTTTATTCGTAAATCAAAAAATGAAGAAATCACCGTTGGCGATGCAAAGTACAAGTCAGACTCAGAGGAATAAGCCACTACACGAAAAGGAAGCTCTCGTGAAGCTGTTGAGATGGCATTTTGGCCACGCTCAGTTTAGGGACAAACAGCTTGACGCAATACAAGCTGTTTTATCAGGTCACAATCAAATTTATAAAATTAATTATTCATTTAGTTACAATTTGATCAAAGCTATTATTAATTTATCGTCATTTTCTAGGAAGAGACTGCTTCTGTTTGATGCCAACTGGCGGTGGAAAGTCAATGTGTTATCAAATTCCTGCATTGGCCAAACCTGGAATTGTACTTGTTGTTTCTCCTTTAATAGGTAAAGTAAGAGATTATTAAATCCTTATTATTTTAATTATTAGTTTCTGTTGTAATTAGCTTAATCATTTTGATTTCCTTTTTCTTTTTTGCAGCTTTGATGGTCAGTGCTCTTTAACTCTGCATTACCTTTTTTTTTCCCCTACCTTTTAAGGTAATTTCAAGGTTTGAGGTTTTGGAATTCTTGTTCATGCTTGAAAAAATTAGGAAAATCAAGTAATTGGATTGCAGGAGAAAGGAATTGCTGCTGAATTTCTCTCTTCAACTCAAACGATGCAAGTGAAAACTAAGGTGAATGTACCCTTTTGGTAGTTAGTTTTCCTACATTGTTTCAGTTAGTAAATGAGGTATTTATATACCTGGGGTATTAATGTTTCATAGACATGTAACTTTTAGATATATGAAGACCTTGATTCTGGAAAACCATCCTTGAGGTTGCTATATGTAACACCAGAATTGACTGCAACACCTGGGTTTATGTCAAAGCTGAAGAAGATTCATTCAAGAGGGTTGTTGAACCTTGTGGCCATTGACGAGGTGTGACCTCACACAGTGTGTATTAGATAATATAGTCTTTTGACTTATCTTCTGGTGTAATTTTCTGGTTTTGTGTAGTTTCTTGGGAAACTTTTTCTTTTTTGACTTTCTGCATAGAATTTCATTTATTTTATTATTTTTTTATTTTCAGGCACATTGCATCTCATCATGGGGCCATGATTTTAGGTTTGTGATCAATTTTAGTAATGAGCAATAACTAAATTTCTGATCCCACTTCTGTGACAGCATTTTTGTATTTGTTGAGAGACTGGTTTTTGCATTTGTGACAACTCTTGTCTAATTTTGTCTTTGTTTTAACTTCTATTGAACAGGCCAAGCTACCGTAAGCTCTCATCTTTGAGGAACTATCTTCCAGATGTTCCTATATTGGCATTGACAGCAACTGCTGCTCCTAAGTGAGTCTGGCTAACAGCCCTGTGCAAGAATAAAAACTGATTGCAGTTATGGTGGTTCTAGAGTCTGAAAAGTCTTTGTGATTCATGCCAATTCAATTCTATGTTCTCCTTTTTTCTGTCTTTGAAAGAGCCGGAATCCAGAATCGGATTTACATTTTACGTTTAAGTGCGGAGAGGTATTAAGATCTCTATTTCCCTTTTGGTTCTACAGAGTGCAGAAGGATGTTATGGAGTCCTTGTGCTTGCAGAATCCTTTAGTCCTCAAATCTTCTTTCAATCGTCCTAATTTATTTTATGAAGGTTGGTTCTGGGAGATTTATTGCATCCAGTTTTACAAATTTTGTGACTGTTTTAGAAAACTTCATATATTGAAAGTTTGAATGCATTGCTTGGTTCTGTTGTTTAGCAATTAGTTTGTCATTCTGGATACAACTGTGCAAGCATCTAACAAGGTATTTCTGAGATGCAGTTCGATACAAAGATCTTTTGGATGATGCCTATGCCGATTTGTGTAGTGTACTCAAGGCTAATGGAGATACCTGTGCAATTGTTTACTGTCTTGAACGTACAACTTGTGATGAGCTTTCTGCTTATCTTTCTGCAGGCGGCATTTCATGTGCTGGTAGCCAAATGTTCTTGAATTCTCTCTTTCCCTTATGAACTTCAATCTTTCCAAGTACCAAATTACGTACTTTGCTCACTCTGGTGCATTTGCAGCTTATCATGCAGGGTTGAATGATAAAGCAAGAAGCTCCGTTTTAGATGATTGGATTTCTTCTAGGAAACAAGTTGTTGTCGCTACAGTGGCTTTCGGGTATAGTTGAATCTGGAATTTCCCGCCTTTTGTCTGTTCATTTAAATTAACAACTGCAATAGCTTGCTCATACTCCTACCAAATTACCTACTTTTTAGTAACTGAAATAGCTTGCTCATGGCCTCATAGGTTTGTAGTGATGCCTTTAATTGGAATGTTTAACTCACCTTTTAAAGAAATATTATCTATCAGGAAACAGGTGTATTTGCTGACAGTTTTTTGTATGTTTCTCCGAAATGGTTTATGTTGCACAGTTTAGTCTCATCTTATTTCAAGCACTTCATGTTTACCTGAGATTTGATGATTTTCTTTCTTTCTTCTGCTTTGAGCATCCTGGTTCGTGCACGGTTATTGAGCTAATGGTGTTCTTTCAGAATGGTACTCAACTAAATTCTCAATGATCTTTGATGAATTCAACAAATTTTTCTACATGTCTTACTGTCTTTAAGCAGATGTCATATGTCCCTAAAGACTTGCGATCTGTATTTCTAGGGTATAGATAGAAAAGATGTCAGACTGGTTTGCCACTTTAATATCCCAAAGTCAATGGAAGCATTTTATCAAGAGTCAGGTAGAGCTGGTCGTGATCAGTTGCCCTCTAAAAGTCTACTGTATTATGGAATGGATGATCGTAGAAGGATGGTTGGTCTGCTAGCCTTAACAATGCCCTCTCTACTACTTTTAGATTGTCTATTACTTGGTGGAATTTCATGCTAATTATCTAGAATTGCGACAGGAATTCATTCTAAGCAAGAATCAAAGCAAGAATTCTCAGTCCTTCAGCACACGAGAAAGGTCATCAAAAAAATCTATATCTGACTTCAGTCAGGTCATATCCAATCCTCTTTTCCTTTGTGTTACTTCTCTGTGTTGCTGATATTGTTTGAACACTGAACTCATACTACCTCCAGATGGTTGATTACTGTGAAGGTTCTGGATGTCGCAGGAAAAAGATTCTCGAGAGTTTTGGGGAACAGGTATTGGGATGTGTGGCCAGTGTTACCCATAGGGTGGTTTCTTTCATTAGTCCTTTTATACTACTCATTTCATCTTCTAAAACAGATGCCTGTATCATTATGTAAAAACTCATGCGATGCCTGCAAACATCCAAACCTATTAGCCAAGTACTTGGGGGAGCTAACTTCTGCTGTCCTGCAGAAAAATCACTTCTCTCAAATTTTCATAAGGTAATTTATCAATTTTTAAGCATGTAACTTATTAGATTATTTCTTCAGTCTTGAAATTGATAATTGACCTCAAGTCAGAGTGATGCAGAATGTCTAGCATGAACTTGCTCCACATCCAACTTAACTATACACCATGCTGGCATCGGGGCTATTCTTTAGATATTGTTTTTGCTTTAAATTTTTGAAGTGAAAAATTCGAGAAAGTTACTGTTCAAATTGCTTCAACTGAATGTGTGCTTGCCAAACTAGCATGAAGACATTGTTGGTTTAACTGGTGGTTTCTTTTTTTAAGAATAAGTCATCATTGATATGCACACTAAATGCTGATGGACACACTGGTCTTTGAACTAAATCATTTCTTTTAACATGTCAGCTCCCAAGATATGACCGATGGAGGACGGTATTCAGAATTTTGGAATCGTGATGATGAAGCCAGTGGTTCTGAGGAAGATATATCTGATTGTGATGGTAATATCAATCTTGTAATAATTTCACGTTGCTAGTGGTGTATTAAAATATATGCAATGGTCTTATTATCTAATGAGCTAAGTCTCTCAACTGCTAGATGGTATTGAGGTTGTCAAAAAGGTAGCCAATTCAAAGTTACCAACAAAAGCAGGTCTAAATGAGAGGATTAACTTCTTGCAGCATGCAGAAGAAAGTTATTATCGGAATAAAATCTCTGATAAACAGGTCAATGTAATGTTAAACTAGTAGTTTGGTCTGCAAGCCATAATTCTTTTGTTGTTTTCACTATTTTTTTGTACTATAGTTTTCACTTTGAACCTGCTTAGCATGTATCTTCCCTCCAGAAAACCTTTTTGCTTATTTGACAACAGGTCAATAAACCAAGCAAGAATGCTGTATCTGATGTGCTGAGACAAGGAAGCAAGGAAAAACTACTAAATGCTTTGAGACAGGCTCAGCAGCGGCTTCGCAACTTAACGTAGCTTACCTATCTACTCTGCATAGTGAATTTTAAAGAATAAGCAGTCCGGTAGACTGTTCGCGTAAGTTACCATGAAGATCCTCATTGTTTGAAGTACTTTTTGCAGCATTGAATTTGAAGCATCAGCCATTTTCCTTGAAAATGAATGCTACAACAAGTATGGGAAGAGTGGGAAATCATTCTATTATTCACAAGTGGCCAGTACCATTAGGTGGTTATCAACTGCGAATTCCATTGAGTTGACGAATCGGCTCGGTATTGATACCGATTCCCCTTCAGTTAACTTTATCAGTAAGGAACAACCACTTGCAGCACCATCACCCTCGTTAGAGCAGCGACCAGCACAAATTACTGGCAAAGAACTTGATGGCAGCTGTGGATCAGAGAATTCTATTGGTGCTTTTCAAACAGAAAGTGAATCCCCTAGTACAAGTTTGCCTGTGATTCCATCCTTCTCAGAGTTTGTCAACCGCCAAAAAGTCAAAGACAACCAGCCGAATATATCATGTAAGGAATCGCCAAAGAAGAATTTTGACAAGAGAATGAGGTTACAGTAGTTCAAAATTTTGCGAGCTTTCTTCCCCCCCCCCCAAAAAAAAAAAAAAACCAATTTTCATGCTTTCTTTTTATCTAACAGATGTTTTATCGCCATGGGCTAATATTAAGCCACATGTTTGTGCATCTCCTTGTCCCTGTGCCTAATGTTTTGCCAGTCTCCTTTAGCCTAACGTTGAGTAAATCGTCTCCTTTGCTTGTCATAAATAGTTGAGCGGTTGTGGTGAGACTTTGACTTTCGACTTTCATATCAATGAAAAATGAACTAAATAAGTCAGTAAGAAAAAGGTAAGTACATCTGAAATTCGGAAATAAGACTTAAACGAAGAAAAAGTGGAATGGTGTGTGACTTCGGCTTTTGTCTTTTAAGAAACAGCATATATGTGACTGCCGCCTGCCGTGCCCATCAGCCCATATCACAAAAGGAAGGAAAGCACTTGTGTAGGTAGAAAAATCTAACATATATGACCTTAAAAGAGAATCTACTCTTTTCAAAGCTGTAAGAAAAACCAATGGACTCTACAATTCCAGAAACGCCAACGCCGCTCTCATAGATTACGAGATTAACAACCGCCATACAAAGGAAAAAGCAACCAAATTATTGCCCAGATTATGCATTGAAGAGATATATGGAATTGTTTGAAAAAAGTAACATGTTATTACCATTCTTACTTACATTCAACTTGAATTTGACCAAAGCCAAGCCTAGAAGGGGGTGGCCAGAATCGCCCGGTCGCCGCTGCCATCGACTAAATCATAATCACAAACGTGAATTGTGTAATGCTTGAACCATCTAATCTAGTAATGCGTCAAGTGTTTCATCTCCTTCATTTGCAATACACACAAGGATTTGCATTTATTTCATTGATGCGATTCCTTGTGTGCATTAATTTTAGCCGAAAGTAACAGACGAAGAACAATCTTCCTTCCCCCATTAATTTTTGAACAGAGCTTATTCACCCAAATTATTCATCTCTTCCCATTCATTTTCCCCCTCATTCAATTTAAGAACCTTAACTTTAATCTTAACATACCTACCCAATAGCCTAGCCTCTTTTTGAAAGCAGCTAGCTTCTGGTTTTCTCATCGAAACATGTATGATGTTTTTCACACACACACACACACACATCATAATTTCTATTAACTAATTAAAAAACAGTTCCCAAATTAATGACACAACCAAATGCACATCAAACGCCGAGACATGAAATTGAGAATGTGATAGAAAAGAATTTTCCCTTGAAATCAATACTGAGTTCATCAGTCGCGTTCAGTCCAATGGTAATCTTCTAAACTCATACCACATAACCGACACAAGAACCCTCCATCATAAACACAGCCAATAACATTACTTGTTGTTCTTACACATGCAAGAATACTTTTTGAGCAGAAGTTAAGTGGCTCGTTTTCTACTAGCATGTAGACACGTGTCATGAAAGTTGCCGTTCCCTTCCCTGAAACACGCAAGTATACATAATATCCAGAAAGAAACCCTTACGACGACAAGTACTTTCAGGTGCCACTACCCACCAGGACCAGAGTCTGAGTTTTGATCAGTAATTTCTCTAATGGGCTCGAGACTCGAGACGATAAATAGTACTTTGGAGAAGAGAGATGTGCGATGAAGTATGGAAATGCATGTTTGAGAGGGAAATGGAGGGATTTGGAAACTCATCGAGGCTAAGAGCACTTTGGGAAACTGAAACTTGTCTACTCATCTTTGTGTTTGTGAGTTCGGAAGAAGAAGGCATGTTTAAAGTTTATTGTTTAATGTTTTGGTTAAATACAGTCATTAATTAGCATTTAGAAATATTTAAAAAGCAAACAAATTTAATTATGTTACAATTGAACATACAAACTCTATATACATGCATGGAATATATTATGTAGCATCAATCAATTACTTGTGCTTCAGTTCTGTGGTAGCTCTAAAATACTAGGAGCCCTAGACGGAATTTTTTATGAGTTCTTGGCACTTTCGCCAGCCTTAACACTAAAAGAAATATAAAAGAACTCAAAATTCAATCAAATTTTAATTATATTTTAAAAATCAACAATCAATAAATACATACATAAGAAATTTAAAAAATAGTAGTAGTTAATAAGATATCTTTTTTACTTCCTTTAAAATTATTATTTTAAGAAACTATTCTTTTTTTACTTCAAAGTGAACCAATAAATTTAATAATTTTTTTTTATAGAGAAGAGCGCAAGAAATTTTATAATATTAAAAAATTAAGATTTTTGTTAAATAGATAAATAATTTAATCATTTTTTTAGAAAAACTAATACTGAATTAACGGTTAGACAATAGTATTAATTATAACTCTTTAACATTAAGATTATTAAACATAGAATTTGTATAAAACTTCTTAATTATAAGATAATTATCAATTAAAAAGAGCCAAAACAACAGGCTTTTGTCTTATAAGTAACTTAAAAATCTATTAATTTGAGTATATTAAGAAACTAAGAAAAAAGAGTCTTCTTAATTTATGAGGTCTAAGTGATTACAATGAGTTCTTTCTAATATATGAGGCCTTAGGCGACCGCCTATATTTAAAGTCACTCCTGCTTCAATTTATCTAATTGAATTATAGCTTCTTTACTTAATCTTGAGACATCATTTAATTACATAACTTAGAGATGCACCGCCAACCTACAACCTCCTCCATCAAACCTGCTGTTAGAACCAACTGCATTCGACTGAGGATTTTGGCGTATGGCATATCGAAAGTACCACTTTCCTATTGGATTTCTATATGAAGCTTTCAATTAGTTGGGGACTTTTCGTAAACAACAGAAGAAGAGAAAGACTCTTTTCAGTTTCCACCGTTGAGGATTTTGGAATCACTCTTGAGTTGGCAGCAGCCCAATAGTGTAATTTGTTTTCTTATTAATCATTAATTAAGTTTGCACTTTTTTTTTTGCCTTCTTGGAATTATGTAAAAAAACAAAATATTGTTAATGTAACCTGATCCCGCCAACGGCCAATCCAAGGAGATAATCCATTTCATCAAAAGATCAGTTGCGAAATTTAGGATTTGCTTAAACATTTTAAACATGGAAGGAAAAGGCCCAGGATTGTTAAATCACAACATTGCATTCGAGTTCGATTGGCATCTTCATCCTCTTAATTTACAATCAATATTCACAAACTTGAAACTAATGAGTAACCGAACATCTCCCTCTGAAAAAGTTATTCATAAGAAAAAGTAAAAGAAGAACACACACGTCACTAAACACTAATGGAGGCCTCAGCAAGCAAGCAAGCAAGCAAGCGGGCCATCGGACGGGATCATCATCAGGAGATACACCTCATGGAGTAAATAGATAACGCTGGCGAGTCCACTGCGGGCGCACCGTAGACTCTGCGGTGATCGCTCTCCAAACCATAATCCATCATCGGACGGTACTCCAAATCCTCATCGTGATCCATCACAAATTCTGGAATCTCGACCTCGTGCCTCCTCACGTGCTCCCACAAGTAATCAAGCCTGTTCACATACCTCAGCTTCCCGTACAACCTAATACCACACCACCACCACCACCACCACAAACCATAACTAACTCCTTTCGCTTTCAGAACTAACCACAAAAATTAACTAACGTTCGTTTAAATCAATTAAAACAGAAACATATTTTAATTTTAATCTAATTTAAAAGCCTACAAATGTCCTCTCTCTCTCTCTCTCTCTCTCTCTTTCAACTCTTATATAAGTTTTTCAATTCACTGACATATGATGATCCAAGACTTAATTAAACAAAAAGTAACAAAAGTCCAATACAAAAGGTTAAAACAGTAATAAAAGTTAAAGAATGGTAAAAGAGAAACGTACCCGCCGACTCCGTTGAAGAAAAGGCGGCCAAAGGTGGCAAGAAAGAGACGAGCCTGCAAGCCAGGATGAACAAAATAAACGGCCTGGAGATTTTCCTTGACATTGGCGGGAATAGCATCATAGATTGATCGAAGGGCCGAGATTCCAGCAAAGTTCTCGCTTCTCTGCACTCCTGTGTGAACGTACAACACCGTAAACGCCTTCTTCCCCAATCTTGGATACACCCTCTCCGACAAATACCTCTTCAGCACTTCAACGCTCAGAAGCCGCGCTAATAATTAATAAATAACACCAAACACAAAATCAACAAACATCAAATGAAAAAAAATAAAAAAAGTTTAATGAGGAAGAAGGAGAAGAATACAGAGACATTATCATTATTTATTACCGGGAAAGAATTTTCCTATGATACGAAGAATCTTGCGGCCTTGTTTGTCACGTCCATGAATCTTGAAAATTTCAAGCCTGTCGATGAGCTCTTCTTGTTCGGATTCTGATACAACTTGGGAACACATGATGCTTGAGTTATTTGTTATATCTATCAATTAATTAAATGAGTCGCAGTTCCTTTTTTTGATTGATTTTCAGTGAAAAAAATGGGGAAGCCGGGGGAGTTGATAACTAATAATAACTTTTTAAAAGAAATAATAATACAGTAGATGTGGACAAAAGTAATTATTGGATTGGGATTGAATTGAGAGAAAGGGCACAGTGCAGCGGATATTCTATGGCATCTTCCTTTTTATCTTATTTTATTTTATTTTATTTCTCAATCAGACAACATACGTGGTTCACTGTCGTTTAGCGTTCGTTCCGCTCTTCTCAGTCCCCTCGCTTCATCTTGATCGTCCATTTTTTCAAACTGCGACCAACTGGAAACGTGTATGTGTAAACAAAATCGTTATCTTAATAACACCTTCCCCTTTTCATATTTTAAGATGCTATTGTTAGCTAAGATTTTGAATAAATAAAGTGAAAAAAAAAAGAAGTTGAAAAGTTAAACCCAGATTGGAAGAATTCTATGGGTGGATATAGAGTTGGATAATGAAGACTAATGAAAACTCGAGATTTTTGAATAAATAAATAGGTAAAAGTTTGTTTTATCCTTATATTTTAATATTAATATTTATTTAATTTTTATATTTTAAAAAATATCTTAAAATATTCTTATCTTTAAATTATTGACATCTTTATTATTATTTTTTATTTTTTTGACTTATTTTTATAATATTACTCTCTTATAATAATATTTCTTTTTATAAAATTAATAAAAAAAATTAAATTATCAATTTACTCAAAAATAAAATAAAAATAAAAAATATATAGATTAATTTTTTAAAAGCTTACATGTGTCCAAAAAAAATTTATTGTAAAAATAATTAAATTATCTTTTTTTGGACATTAGTAATAAAAAAATTAATATATTAATTCCTCAGTAATGTGTTACAAAAAAGTAACATATATTAATTTTATTTTTATTTTATTTTTTTAAATTAAATTAATAATTATTTTTTTATTAATGTCTAAAAAAATATTGTAAGAGAGTAATATTATAAAAATCAAACCAAAAATAACAAAAAATAAGAGGAAATGGGCTAATAATATAATGTCATGAATATTTTAAGGTATTTTAAAAAATATAAAGACTGAACGAATACTAACCTTAAAATATAAGAAATAAACGAAATTTTAACCTAAATAAATAATATGTTTACTTGGTTGTCCAACAATATCATGCCAACGCCGCGACAAGTGTGAGCCTAAGCCCTAAGCCTTGCGTCCAGAAACTTGATGATCTGGCCTACTTACTACAGCCAACCATAAATGTGTGTGGGCCCGGGCTCCAATCCTTGCTACACGTTACATGTTGAGTAAAGGCTTTTAACACCCTTTCTAATAGACTAATACCCTCTTTTGAATTTATTTCTTAAAGTACTCTTGATTTATCCCACAGCATGGAATTAAAATGTGTCAACGGCAGCAGATTACTCTTTCCCCACAGAAGTCCATGAAGAAAAAGCAAAGCAAATTCAGAGTCATTTTAAAGCCAATGTAGATTGATATGGTTATTTTGTATACACAATAATGTATATGGATATATTTCACAAAATCAAAGTAATTGATAGTTGTTGGATCATCGTCCCATTCAGACATTACATTTAAATTAATGTCAACCGTATACATACAGATGGTGACAATCTGATGTCAACTGTGTACATACAGATGGTGACAAAATTGCTCCACATTGCCTACTTTTATCCAGGCCAGACATATATAAAAATAAAATTACAGAAGGAAATACATGTTTGCTCAACATTAATATTAACCTATATTCATATAGAATGTACATGGACTAGCAGTATACCAGAATTGTTTAACTGGGCTGACTCATTTCTGGAAAGCCAGATGCCTTGGCGAGGTCTGACAGGTCTTGCTCTCCACTGAGAACCTACAATAAAAACCTTTAGTGGATGAGAATGAAGTCAAAATGTTCAGTTACAAAAGAAGGATCAAGTATGGTGACATAAATTAGAGAATGAATTTCCCAATGCTTGGTACAAAGAAAACTCATAGGCTAAAACAAACAATATTCTCACCTGACCATTAATCACCCATGTCGGGAAACCTTCAATCTTAGCATCTGAACATGCCTTGGCTATCTTAGTTCCTTTCCTGTAACCATCAGGGAAGCACTCCACATAGTTCAGCTGCTTCACTGCCTCGCTTCCAAACATCTGCATTGATGTCAAAATGCAAATAATGTACACACATATGCTCAAGGATGGAAAGACAGGTTTATGGAAAACAAAGCTGACAGATGCTTACATACAAATTCAAATTACTGATAGCTGTCAATAGCAGGGAGGCCAGAGGCATGAATGACCAAATGAAAAGAAATAAGGCCATGGTAGCCAGGTTTTCAATTTTATATTCACTAATCAGTATGAACTTGTCGTCATACTGAATTAAGCAGTGATTTTAACTGACTCTTAATGAAATACAAAATGACTGGTCAGGAGAGTACAATTCTTGGACAGTAAACATACCATTGATGATTATATCTTAAAGCTTTTTTCTCTTTTTGGTGATAAGAAATTAAGAAAATTTTATTAATATAAGCATTGACATCTTAAAGCTTGAAAATTAACTTCAGCATTCCTGACTTGTTGATCACCCTACAAACAAGGCTGAACAACAAGAGATAAAAAGCTCATGTCTATTTTCATTCAGAAATTGTATGTTAGAGATTGATGAAGCACCTGTTTTTGTTCTAAACAATGTGAACACCAGAAAGCCCCATACATTTTAGCTCCTATGGCATGCAAGTGTTTCGCAAGAGATAGAGCGAAAGGACTTGATGACGTTGTTATCTCAGTTTCAAAGAAAGGCAGGTTCGCTTCAGCCACGCTGTGAGTGAAGAACAGAAAAGAAAAATAGAATTAGGGGCAAATATTCTGACCCAAATTAAAAGATTGAGAAAATAAAAGTTAAAGAGATAGCTGAGCATGCGTCTTTGTTGCAATCTAACATACTATAAAATTAGGGCCAAAAGACCATGTAGATACCCTGTATCTGCTATGTTGATAAGCCCAATAAGTTTACCATGGAGGACTGAAATTATCACATTCAGTCAAGCATTAGGCCAGATATCATGGGAAAGAGAAATGTAAACAGATGCTTTTCTCAATATGCAGAGGATTAAAATATTTATGCGAATAGAACACAATGGCAGGTGTGTCTGAAAGATGAAATGATTTGTGCATAAACTTGTTTACCTTGATGATAGAGGTTGAATAGAACTGTATGAGGTGCTAAGAGCAGCAACCACCAAGCTCGCTATACATAGCTGTACACCCAACACCTTCTGTATCTCTTCCACACTGAACTCCTACACAAAAGACAACCTGTAATGATAATTTATGGACTCAACAACATCAACACTCAGTAACGAATCAGCAATGAAATGAGAAAAGTTTTGACATAAGAAACACACCTTTAGAGAAATGAAAAACAAGCTGAATGACAATAAAGCTGACGTTAGACAGTATGAACATGTTGCTCCAGAAAAAATTGTGCTTAGAATGTACAAAAAGTATGCACTAGCAGCGGCCATAGAGGTAGAGCTCCCAAGTAAAATCAAACGACCATAAGATTCATTGATTCCAATAGGAAAACTCTTTCTTGCCAACAGTAAACCAAGCACTGCAACTAACCCGTATGCAAACATTCCAATAAATGGAAGGGGAACACCTAGCAAGTCCAAACAAAACTTTATATGTACACATCACCAAAATGCATTTCCAAATATGTAACTTGCAATGGTCATAACTAAGAAAAATTCAATGGCAGGAAAATAGCATTACTCATAATTTTTCCAAGTCTAGTGGAAAAAGTTTCTAAAAGAATGCTTTACGTTTCAGCTCTGTTGATAAAACAGTAGTCAAGATCACTTTCAAAGAAACTTTCGGGGAGAAAGAGGTATCAGCTGAAAATACATTAGTTTCTTTCTACGAAGGCACTCCCATTCCAATAAGCACCTAAAGAATTAAATTTAAATTTATGTAAACAGCTTGTTTTATGAGGTTCTTCGCTTGAATTAAATTTGCTTATCAATCAAAAAAGAAAAAAAAAATAGAATGCTTGCTTAATGCTAATGATAAAAGTTTTAAATCAAAGCAAAGCCACAAGGACAAAGCAAAAGGGAAAATTATAAATAATACCGAAAACGACGGCGTAGTCACTATTAAGGACGTCGCCGCAAGAGGCACCACCAATTGGACAAAAGGCATCAGAATTGGTGAGCTTGAGATAAGACAAGTAGGTGGTTTCTAGAAACCCAACGCCCCCGATTCCTGCACACCAGCCGTATGGCGAAAAGCCCGAAGTCGAAGAAGGAGACGGTGTCGTTCGGAGGTCTGAGTCTGAGTCGGAATCTCGACTTTGGCGAGAAGACAGGCACTTCACGGGAAGCACTGACAATCTCGTGCGATGAGGAAGAGAAGGAAGAGATGATATCGATGATATGCCGCTGCCGCCGCGGAAGCAGCTGGCCATTGTTCTAACTGATGAGATAGATCGATTGATTCCCGTCTTGTCTTTTTTTGGAATCACTAACAACCACAGCCCAAGCCCAAGCCCAATTTTAATTCTAAGATTTCTAATGGTTTTACTACCACCCCTTCATTATTCTTTTAATACCCCACTGTTTCTTGCAACTGGAAATTACTACCACCCCCTTCATTATATATATGAGGGAGGTGACATGCTACCATACAAACAAACAAATTGGCCACCATGCCAGCAAAAATTTCGTGCTTATCAATTAATTAGCTTAATCTTTAGGAACAATCTATTTTTCTAATAATTGTTTAAACTTTGTGTACCGTATGTATATTGGTTGATTGACATAAAAATACAAATTCATATTTTGAAATATGTAATATTACTTTTTAATAATAAATAAATAAATAAATAAATAAAAAGGTGCAGGGAGAGGTAGCAGGGAGCCCGTTTCAGGATTGAATCAGAGTCGGAGTTATCCAAAATGGATGACAAATGTTAGAAAATGGATTAATTATTTTCTAATGCCTAAAAGATTTATAAATTTAACAGAGGCGTCTAAATAGCACCACTTTAAAACATACCCCCCCCCAAAAAAAAAAAAAAAAGTTTGTACTCTGGAAATATGTTTAATAAGCCAATAGAATTATGATACGTACATTAAAAAATTACGCATATATATTATGATTCTTTCGTTGGTTGACAACTTTTTTTTTTTTTTTTGCCCCTCTCTCTGTTCCTTGTGTTAGAGAATAACAAGTTACCAACAAACAATATAATCAAAAGGAAGAAGCAAAGAAGTGGCAGCATCATTTCAATTCCATTAATCGTTCCTGGTTCGGTTCTGTCTAGGCAATGGCGGCCCAATAAACACGTTACCATCACCTCCCATTTTAAGTGAGGCACCTTTTTTTTTTTTTTTTTTTTTAGCTCGCCGAACTTGAAACCCTCCCTCGCGATATAAAATTCAAGTACAATGATTAAATATTATTTGGCATGTAATTGATTTTAGGGTTGTGAAACATCCAAATCAATCAAGACTCCTCATTTAAGATATGATTTTGTTCATGCAAGTGATCCATTTATAGCCTTTTCCATGTTTACTTATCCAACCGACGTCACCATTTATATATACATTTTAATTAATTTCTTTATGACAAATACATACTCACACACACACACACACACAGACATATATATATATATATAATATTTTTTTTATCCAAGATTAAAGTTCGGGAAAATTTAAGAAAACGTTAAAATTATAATATTTAAAAGATTTAAAACTTACAACACACAAATTACATAAATTAGCTTAATCTTTATGAACAATCTATTTTTCTAATAATTGTTTGAACTTTGTGTACCGTATATTCGATGATTGACATAAAAATAATTGACATTCAAAACATTTATCACCAACAAATTTATCCTAACTTGGGATTATATTTGCACAAAGTCCTGCGGTTCGTGTTTTAATTTTTAATTTAAATATTTCTATAAACTAGTTAAATTTATGATGTGAGATCCTAAATTAGCACTCCCTACAAGTACAACTAGTCACTAGTGATATAATAGAGTAATGAATGATGGCGGATAATTTTTTTTTTTAACTAAATTAATTGTATTAAACTTATTATCCGAATAATAAACAAAATTTCAAGACTTTTGAAATATGTAATATTACTTTTTAATAATAAATAAATAAATAAAAAGGTAGCAGGGAGCCCGTTTCAGGATTGAATCAGAGTCGGAGTTATCCAAAATCGATAACAAATGTTTGCGTGCCAAATCCCATGCTAACTTGTCCTTGTCCTCTTTTTGTATTTATCCCAACCCCCCTAACCCACCACAACTATATACAGATGTGGATGAGCATCAAGTGAGAAACTGCAGCGAAGTGATGTGGCAGCCATGCATGCTCCTTCGTTAAATAATCACCACATCGTATCACAACTATTCCCCCATCGCACACAAACCATTCGAAATTCTTCTGACAGTTTAGAATTTAATTTATTACGAGTTAAAGCAGAAGGAGAAAAACCATGGAAGCAACCTCATTGATTTCTTTGTCTAGCTTTGCTGCTGGTGCTTCTTCACTTCCTCCAGTTCTCTGTCCTCATGGTAACAATCGGAGGTTAGTTAGCTTGTTCTCACATCTTTTGATTTCAGTTCCTTTTATAAATCTCAAATTTTAATGTTTAGACCCATTACTCGTAGGGGTTTGCTGTCATTAACTGTAGATCAACAGAGATGTGACAACATCGGCTTCATCAGTAGCAAGATTTTGAGCTTCTGGTACTTTTTTCTTCTTTTCTTTTTTTGGGGTCTCCACCTTTTTTTTTTTTTTTTGGGTGAATTGATGTTTCGGCAACATTTTGGTGCACGTATTTATTTTTTATTTTTCCCAAAAAAAAACTATTTGATTACCAATCTATATATATATATAGCCCAAAAGCCAGTCTCAGAGGAAATTTGGAGGCTGTTGGAGTTCCAACTTCGGTGCCCGTAAGAGTGGCACATGAGCTGCTTCAAGCTGGGCACCGTTACTTGGATGTCAGGTAACGCAAAAACTTCATATTGTTCATATTTAGCTACTGTAAATGTTTTTGGTTTGTGATAGAAAGTTGAAAAAAAAAAAAAAAAAAAAGGAACTAACTTTTTGAATGTTTCACGATCATTCTTTTGTTTAATATAACGGTCGGTCTTTTGTTTGATATAACGTTTTGGTGATTCTGTAGAACTCCTGAAGAGTTCAGTGCTGGACATGCCACTGGAGCCATTAATGTGCCTTACATGTACAGAGTTGGTTCAGGTTTCCATCATTCATTCTGTTGAAATTTATATCCGAAACCATGGCCCAAAAAAAAAAAAAAAAAAAAAAACTCAAGAGCACTTTAGTTTTATTTTCCAACTTGTTTCTGGATTCATATATAAGACATGGTTTCTTTTCTTTTGTAAATTTATGTAGGGATGACAAAGAACCTGAAATTTGTGGAGGAAGTATCGACTCGTTTTCGAAAACATGATGAAATAATTGTTGTAAGTCCCTGTATCTAATAATCTTGTAAATCTTTTATTAGCTTCAAAGGATCAATAACTAATTTGCTTCGCAATGTAAGATAATAATTTAAATCTTGGTTGTACAGGGTTGCCAGAGTGGGAAAAGGTCTATGATGGCAGCTACAGATCTTTTAAATGCAGTAAGCACACATGCAAATTACCCTTCAAAACCTTTAACTTGGTTTCTAAGCAATCAGCTTCTTACAGAGGAGAAGTTAAAATCCTAGTTTGTTGTAGTATTAACATCAAGTACAACTTGTACTGTACAAGTAGGTTTCTTGTTGTACTTCTTAAAACTCAATTCAGAAAGGTTCCTCCTGTCCTATGTGAATGGGCATTTTTCAAGATAAATAAGTTGCTTTTCTTTCAATCTATGCCCCATATATATATATATATATTTTATTTGGGGTTCCCTTTGTATAATCGACTTGTTGAATCTTATTAGAATTCACTATTTTCTTCAGGGTTTTGCCGGCATTACGGATATTGCTGGTGGATTCGCCGCCTGGAGGCAGAATGGACTCCCAACAGAACCTTAACGCTTTCATTCTGCAGCCGGGAAGCTACATAATAAAATCTATGTTCTGTTGTGTAAAGCCGGGAAGCTTCTCGCCAACTGCGGTCCTTACAAATCCTGCTAGGAATAACAAGTATATAGATATGTGTAAATGAGGATGAAATCTATCAAAAGGCTGCACATAATTTGTGTAAATCAGAAAATAATAAATAAATTAAACAGATTGTCAACTTGATAAAACATTCTCCTCTTCCTTTAGTTTAATGGTTGTGCAATTTGTTAGGTATCCCATTTTTTAATATTCAATGTTGGATTCCGATTTTATCTTACCGGCACAAGTATCAAACCAATTTTTTATTTTAAATACACGCGTCAATGCCAAGATCAGTCTTTGCTGATAGATAAACAAACTATGCCTTATTTGGAATTGAGATTCGATCGTTATAACAGTAAAGTGTTTGGTGAATAGCTGTAACTTAAAAATTGAGTTGATTTTATTTTATGTTCTTTAATAATTTTATCAAAATTAGCATTTACTATATACGATTAACTTTTATTTTATATTTACAGTTTTTTTCATAACAACTGTTACTTGAAAGTTGTAGTATTTCAATACTAAACAGGACCTGTATCAATTATGAAGTTGGCTTTTTCATGATTTAATTCATTAAAAATTATCAGAAATAATTAAAATCAATTAAATAATAAGGAAAACTACAAAGAAATTGAAGGAAAATAGAATGAATTATTAAATTGTATTAAATCATACAATTTTATAATGTTAATTGATTATTTTGATCTTTTTCTCTTAAGTTATATAAGTTTACAATTAATACTATCTTCTTTTTGTTTAAATAGTATCATTAAAATAATAATACTCAGTAACAGTAAAATTGAAAAGTAAAAACTCCTCGACTTTTTGTTAGACAAAAAATAAAATAAATTTTAAAATATTTCAGAGGTAATAAAATTAATTAATATATTTATGATATATATAATTAAATTTAATATAATCACTATTTACATAATAATTTTTTTAAATATATATATATACACACACATACATATCTCATAGTGTGCTTTTATTGTTGTGTGACTATCACAACATGTCTGATATATTTTAAAATTTCACAAAGCCGAAAGAGCCAAGTGACGAAATGATCAATGTTGTTGGCTAGGTCCACAAATTCTTTTCTTGCAACATACGAGCTCAGCAATCGACAAAGTCAAATTCCTAACCACCAAACAGTGGCCCTCATTAATCAGTAGAATTAAATTTTCTGTTTTTTTTTTTTTAAATTTTTGGTTATGCTGTGCAAATGGAATGCTTGAACCACATACAACCAGCGCCAAGTAATTCACCCTGCCACGTTCTAACTTCTGACAATATTATTGGCAAAGGAAGGAGCGGTGATCTCTCACTCACAAAGCAAACATGGAGAGCATACCTCTATCTTTACGCGTCATCTTCCTGTTACTTCATTTTCCCAGTAAATTAAGATGAAATAAAATCCCAAGCAGACTCGGCCCAGAAAGAAAGCAAAACTCAAGAAAAAAAGAAAAATGGGGACGTCCAGTAACTGGTTCAATGTACTTAGAAGAAAGTTTCACCGGAAATCTCGTAGACACATTACTATTCGCCATAGCCCCACTCCCAGCCAAGAAGCAACCATTAGAAAAGTCCCAGAAGAAGCAGCCAATTGTATAGACAACAATACCTTCGTTTCCTCAACACTACTGCCTCTGAAGAAAGAATTAGCCAAAGAAGATTCAGCAGCCATCAAAATCCAAGCAATTTTTCGGGCTCATCTGGTATGTTATCCAAGCCATTACGCTTCTACTTTTTAAGAACCTCGGGTTGATCAAATGAACTAATAGTCTAATTTTTGTGTTTTGGTGATGTGCAAAAATTTATTTAGGCAAGAAGGGCATTTAAAGCTCTTAGGAGTCTGGTTAAGCTGCAAGCGTTGGTACGTGGGGTATGTGTGAGAAGACAATCACGCGTAGCCATGCACGCAATGCACGCACTTGTTCGGTTGCAGGTCAGGGTCCGCGCTCGGCAGCTATTAAGCAGGTGCAGTAATGACTGAGACAGCATATCTCGACCATAATTGCTGTTCCTAAAATTACAAAGATTTGCTTTCTTGTCTTTCCTGTGGTTAACAATAACGTGGCGAAGTATTTCATTGAACGGTGTACTACATATTCGATTAATAGCCAAATACTTAAAAACGAAAAAAAGAAAGAAAAACACACACACACTCCTTCTAGCAGTGAAAATCTAACCGTTTTAAGGCAAGCATCTCAGCTAGAGCTATGATAATAACATAATATCCTTAGTTACTAAACTTCTACCTAAGAATGAGAAGTGCAACTGAATTTAATAGAAAAGAGCATTAGCAATGGCTAATTCTTCACTACATAATGGTCGCAACAAAGGTTAATGTCTATTAATCATCAGTCATTAACAGTGAGAGATGAGCACACCTACAACAAAATGGCGACTGGAAGCACTACCAAGTTTTCCAACCTAAATCACATAGTACACATTGCAAGCACTAGAACGCCAGCATTGCATGCACTGGACAGTTGGGTGAACGAAAGGACAGCGTACATGGATGAAAAAGCACGCACAAGAGAGATATAACTGCTAATTATTAGGAGTTAAAATGCTATAACTGGGTAGAGCTATTGACTATACACTTGAAAAGGCAAGTATAAATTTTACAAGGTGATTAGTTCACACATGTTATCAACAGCATTTTCTCCTCACAACTTCAGTGAAGGCCCCTTCTGAGTGATGAGAAAAAGCTGCCACCTGATTTATTGCTGTGATTATGTTCCCCTTCACTAGCAACCTGTTTTAAAGTTCACCATTGTTCATATCTAGAATATTAATCCATAAAAAGAAAAAATAATAAATGTTTGTATGTAGATTGTATATTTGTATTAATCAAATTTGGACTCAGCCAATAAAGTACCTCCTTCATCATCTGCTTAAGGATATCCGTGATTTGTGAGAAGTTGGGTCTTTGAGTAGGGTCATGCTGCCAGCATCTCTCAAGCAGTTCTGCAAGTCTTGGGTGAGCGTGCTTCGGGATTGTAGGGCGTAGACTCTGACAACAATGACATTAAGGAATGACTGAAACTCTTCTCTTTACTTTTTCTTGTTTATCCTTTGTACATTTATTTTCATTTTCCAATTTTTGGGTGGAAGATGAGGGTTATGGGAGAGAGGCATGGAGATGCAAGTGACATGTTATAAACTAGAGGGGGAAAATAATTGCAGCTTTATGTTAAAATGATGGAATGGATGGATACCTTCTGCACTACACCAACTGCTGCTTGTAATGGGGTCAAGCCCGCGTATGGGAGCTGGTATTTGTTCAGGGGGGAAAAAATTAAATAAGAGGGCAGGAATTTGTATTTTGTACATTCATATGCTAACTAAAAAAGGGGAGCAAAAAGAAAAAGCAATTTACTGCAAAACACATATTCAATTCTCTCAAATAAATGACTTGCCTCGCCAGTTAGAAGTTCCCACAGTGCTATTCCAAAACTGAAAACATCTGCCTTGTAGTCATATGGCTTATGTTCAATCACCTTCATTCACCAAGACACTGTTAAGGAAATTCCAAGGAGCAATCTGCTCTATCAGAATGTAGAAATCACATTAAATTTCCTAGAACAACGAATAAATTTAAGCAACCATGCAAAATTTTTTACATATTAGTAAAAAAGAGAGTAAACCTTAAAGAGTACAGTCACTGTTCCAAAATGGCAGTGTATACATCCATTGAGTATGAACATTAAAACAGCAGGAGGTGAACTAAAGGAAGAATTTGAATATAAGGACCAGAAAAACAATAATCTTGACAAAGCCTTAGAATCAGTGATTGTGGAAAGAATGATTTTAAATACAACCAGATAGTGAAGCAAAAGTTTCCTAACGAAATTGAAATAAACTGCTAATACTCATACCAAAGAAAAATAATACGTAACAGTGCAAACAGTATTCAATCAAACCAAGGCAATCAGAAAGTTAATGGCAATGTCACAAGGCATAACAAAATATACACAGTCCTCAAGCATCTTAGGGTACATGAAAACTAAACATCAAACAGGATCTAATAAAAGCTTCAAAAAGAAAAGCAAGGGAGATCTGATGTCCCATTTATATTGCAAATTGCAGTCATGCAAATAATGCTAAAAAAAAAAAGTAAATTCAACCTCAGGAGCCATCCAGCGGTATGTTCCAGTTTCAGCTGTCATCACACCAGACTGAGCCTGCACTCTTGCAACTCCAAAATCAGCAACCTTGACAACCTGTCCAGCAAGGATAAGGATGTACTTGTTAAGTTGTTTATACTTATAAATACTCTTAAAAAAAATATTGTTCGAGTTTAATCTAAATAAATTTCCAGAGAGAACGAATGAAAATATGACGGTTCTTGAATCTGAGATTCACATTGACATTTAAGAACATATTAAAAGCTGATAAAAAATCAGTGTTGACCAGGCTCAGAACATCCTCTTACTCCATTTTCATCCATCAGAAGATTGGCAGTTTTCAGGTCCCTGTGGATTATGTTATTCTGGTGCAAATAATTCATTCCCTTGGAAACGTCAATTGCTACTTTGAGTAGAGAAGTAAGCTGAAAAACACCCTTTTGTTTATGCAGAAAATCATAAATGCTTCCTCTAGCCATGAACTCTGATAAGGCACAAGTAAAACCACCAAAAAGTGATAATCAGCGAGGATTAAAATGTCAAATCATCCTACAAATATAAACTCAAAATGCAAGGTGCAAGGTGTTACTTCTGTAAAAATTTCAAATTTAGCTACTGCATTGAATGTTCTAGTAACATAAAAGCCAGAAATGCCAGAAACTTCAAATAATTAGTCATAATATTTATTCTTGAGTTTCTAGGAACAACTACAAAAAATATTCACAATGATTTACCAGTCACAATGCACAGATTTGGAGGTCTTGTACATGCACCTATGAATTGCACTACATTCTTATGTCGAATCTTCCTGCAAACCAGGCAAAGTTTCAAGAGGGAGAAGCAGTGTTATGAGAATGATGCAAGCCAGGGACGAGATTTATTTCATGCAGAGCGATGTGTGCAGAATCTATAATATACTAAAGAAGCAGCTTAATGCTTTAGAAAGAGAAACCTCATTATGTAGAATGCATAATATCAAAATCGATAAAGAAGGGTTAACTAGTGCCATTCAATACTAGAAGCATATATGTTAACAAACCTCATTATGTAAACCTCCTGTGAAAACTCTTTTAGCATCTCTGTATTGACACGCTCAGGCTTCAAAACTTTGATAGCCACTTCCTGACTACAGTATGTGCCTTTGTATCTGAAATTCAAAAGACATTATAAATTTTGATTCTGTACACACAAAGAAAGAAGTTAGTAGGCAAACTTACAGATCACCATATGACCCGGATGCAACTTTGCATTCAATTTTCAGCTGCTTGGCATCAATTTCCCAGACATCAGTTCCATCAGTGGGTATCTCTATGCAATTGGGAGAGGATTCAATCAATAGTTTGCTATGCATGGGGACACCCAAAGTGGGTTGCCGTTTGGAACAGGATTGGTCCTGCATTGCAATTAAAAACTATCAAAATAAACAGAAAGTAAGGTGCTACAGGTTGAATAGTCAAACAGCATTTTCAATGTGTATTGGTAACATTGGATTGTTGCAACCAAAACGCTGCATTTATCTAATAAGATCTAAAGATGTAATGAAAATAGTGGTGTAGACAACTAATACCTTTGATTTTAAGATTTCCTTTGCCAGCACATTTTTGAGATCCTCAGTTTCCTAAAGAGTTTCCAACATACAAGTATGTCAAGTGGCAAAAATTGATTTAAGCAATAGAAAAGGTCTAGATCAGTCATAAAATTGGCATGCTAATGGGGAAGTTTTGTATGATACATAAAAGATGAAATGGAAGCAAAAAATAGGTTAAATATCAAACATGCAAGAAAATGCTATGAGAAGTAAGTTTTCAGATCATACATCATATGGCCAACCATCAACAACAAAGACATCAAGAGAGAACCCATCAACAGTGGAGAAAGCATGAGCTTCTTGAATGTTCAGCCCAATCTCACCAAGTAAGGAAGTCAACTGCACAATTAATCACTTATCAATAATCAAGTGCATGGGGTGTAAGAAAGCAAGAGATTGAGAAAAAGAGTATACATGAATCTGGCATATATTTGCTGGAAACTTTAAATCTTCAAATACTATAAATTTCAAAATTCATGCACTTTATAATGAGTGGAATCAATGAGAACTTTGAAGGTAACCCACCCAGAACTGTCCCCCAAATATACCTTGTACAAAGAAAACCCGTCAGTGTCAGCTACCTGATTATATGAAGTTCATAGCATAAAAACCTCTCCAACTTTCATCGAAACCCAACAAACCATATCCATGTTTATTTTAGCTCATACATAAGCTCTTCAAACCTTGAATGCTAAATCAGATAATGCTATTTATTGGGATATCCTCAAAGAGTCTAGCAAATGAGTAATAAGAGCATCATATCAGTTTCTTCTAACTCGACAACCATGTAGGGAAAAAAACAATTCTTTTATTTACAAAGGTATGAGAAAGCAAAAGCCGACAGTGTTCAGTTCAGTAAAATATCGCATTTGAACACACAGAAATTAAAAGAGTTCCTTTCTAGTTTAACCAGTTTCAGATATCTCTCTGGTTCAGCCTATAGAATGCATAAATGCTTCTTCAACTAATTATGAGTTGAATATAAATTGATAATAGCAAAGATATCCAAAAAATAAAACATGTATCTGATCCAAGCAAGTAAAACAATTAGTAAAGCACCTGAGTAAGGAGTTTTGGCTTGTCAATGGTTGAAAAGGTAATCTCGTGCATAGGCCTAGAAGATAGCCGAATATGAATACAACGGAGTAGGAGTTACAGAAACTAACATAAGATATATTGGAAAAATGATTGTTGTAGATACTAAATCAATGTGTTCATGAAATTAATAACAATCAAAAGTTAAAAATGGAAAAATTATCTCCTGTGATCATAAACCACTAAATTCTCACTTTTGTTTCCCCCTTTTCTTGCACAGGTAGTGGGAGTCATTTTGCTCAATAACACGTACTAGAGAAAGTGCAAAACAATTGGAAGTTCTTACCTAGACAAGGATGTTGACAAATTCACCGCGTTGTCACCATCATCAGCATGATATCTATTGGCATAAAGTGAGAATGCTTCAAGACTAGGTGAACCAAAGGTAGGTGGTGGATGGACACTGAGAGACATAGAAAGCAAGTGTAAGTTAGTAACAGGCATTCAAGTCCAGAATTGCTAGGTACAAGGAAGATGAAAGAGGAAAACCAAAGACAGTGTTTATGATGTTGAAAATGTTGAATGAAAATCATGAATATCATCGTGTTAGTACCAAAGCAACGAGCCATACCCCTCTTTGATTGGAAAATAAGAACTTTGTGCATCTTCTCTCATTGAACTATCTGGATAGTCAGGATCAACAAAATGACCAGTGGTGACAGAATAAACCTGCAAAAGAAAAGAAACTTGTGATTGCCAGAATTCGAGTACTTTCTTTCAGGACAGAATCGATACTTCTATTTGCTCTGTGCACAGGCAAACCTAAATAATATCTGCATTATGCACTCATCATAGTCCAAGTGCATCTCACGGAACTGAAATTAGATTAAATTACCACTAACGTTGTTCCCTACTGTCACTAGGCAGCATCTAAATTCTAAACAAACAGTCATCAATAAATCCGCACGTATATTTTACCTGCACAAGACGAACTTCAAAAGCAGGCCGATTCACAGGGTCTTCAGCTAGCTCTAGTAATCGCTTGTGCGTCAACACATCTTCTGCTCTCTCAACATTCACATCCACAGCATAACTACACAACATGAATCACATGCTTCAGCAACTTACAACCTAGAAAATAATAAGCAATAAAAATAAAACAGTTTAACGACTTGTTAGGATGATTTCATTTTGAGTTTTCCAGAAAAAAAGAAATAATTATAATAATAATAATAGTAGGAGTAGTAATTGAAGAATGACAATAATAGTAAAAGAATAGTTAAAAATAAAATGATCAGTTGAAATTAGAAAAAGAAAAAGACCAAAAAATAAAAAAAAGGTGTGAAGGAAAAGTAAAGAAGAGCAGAGTACCGAGCAGGAAGGCGATTGAAGTGAAGCCAGAGGTGATCATCAAAGCCAGGCAGATTAGCTTCATCGTAATTTAAGTCCTGAATCCGACGGAGTACTTCATTATAAACTTCAAATTTATGCCGGTGTTGTCTTGGATTCACTTGCGAGAGTGACTCCACAACTCTACTTCCACAGCTCTCCAATTCCTCTTCAATCGCCATTAAGCAAAACTAAACAAACAATTTCTTTAGTTTTTTTTCTTAAAAAAATATATACATATATATATATATGTGTGTGTGTGTGAATATATATATGAATATATATATAAAAAATAAACTCACAACTTACAATCAAAATCAATTACTCAGCCAGCTCAGTCAGTATAAACAAACATGATGATGAAATGGATCAAAACAAAAGTGACGAGAGAAGAGAGAGGTTGTGTTTGTGGATTATGAAAGTGAAGGGTTATGCCTTTTTCCTCTTTCTTTCTTTTATTATTATTATTATTTTTTTTGGGCCTCACACACCGGGCAGTAGGCAGGGCCGCGGGGGAGAGGAAGTGGAGTGGGGGAATAAGGCTTCGAGGATCTCCACGTCAGCAAGTGGGGTTCAGTATTAAAATTAGTGGGTCACGAGAAGTAATGGCTTTATTTGTTTGATTGGATAATAAAGGGAAAATATCCACCGTCCACCTGATTTTGTCCACTTTATCAAAAATACACAAATCCTAATTTTTTTAGCTGCGCTCCACCTGAACTTAAACTT
Organism: Citrus sinensis; assembly: GCF_022201045.2. Lineage (NCBI taxonomy): Eukaryota > Viridiplantae > Streptophyta > Magnoliopsida > Sapindales > Rutaceae > Citrus > Citrus sinensis. The sequence continues at coordinate 627,630 of NC_068562.1, forward strand.
TTTTTCACATTTCCACCTCCGTCTGCAAACCGTCAATAAAAGTAACGGAATTTTGTCGAAATTACTTTTTAACCCCGAAAATAGAAAATTATATATTTACCCTAAATAAATGCCAAAATATTAACTTTGTGCTCTTTGTAGCCGTTGCCTCCCAACGGTTACAATTTTGGGTATTTAAACCCATGAACCGTTACATATGCAATGCCTGAAAGCTCTACCATTCAAGCAAATATACAGCTGCTCACAAACCAACCACAACTGAGAATCATTTGTTCAAATAAACCTACTCATACACAACTCATCATCTACACATTGAAGCAAATATACAGCTGCTCACAAACCAACCATAACTGACAATCATTTGCTCAAATAAACCTACTCATACACAACCCATCATCTACACATTCAAGCAAATATACAGCTGCTCACAAACCAATCACAGCTGACAATTATTTGTTCAAATAAACCAACTCATACACAACCCATCATCTACACTCGCCAAATATCACTTGTTTAACCATTGTTTCAAACACATCATCCACACAATCAATTAAAAAATGGCATCAAGTTATAATTCAAGTTCTGCACCCAGTGGACAGCAACATAGAAAAGTTAAATGCACTCCAATTCACTGCTGGTGTGGTGTGCAAGCATGTGCTATGGTTTCCACTACACCACAGAATCGCAATGCAATGTTTTGGTCATGCAGGTTCAATAAATGCAAGTTTTGGCAATGGTTTACAGCTGAAACTCTTATATACCCTAGCAATAGTGACCAGACAGCAGATAATCAAAATTTAGAGCTGGATGCAGTCCACCTTCGAGTTGATGATGTAGCAAAGATAAAGAAAAGGCTAAAGGTCATTGAAGGGAGGCTTAAATGTATAATAATTATGCTAGTATTTGTCTGTGCTATTGTGTTTACTAAAATGTAATATATCCTGAGAAATATGCATGAATAAAATGAGATTAATTATGTTCTATTTGTCCTAGAGCCAGTCAACTTAAATACATTGTAAATAATATAACTTCAACCATAATAAATGAAAAATACAGCCCAAGTAAAATGAGCTTAAATACAACCATATCTAATTATCCAAAAAACAGCAGAAATAACAATTAAACATGTCATGAAAATACAGCCAAGTAAAATTCCGAAATAACCAGCAATATTCCAAAATAACCAACAATATTCCAAAATAACCAGCGATATTCCAAAATAACAACATAGCAAGTTTAAATATTTTTAGTTTGTTCTCGCATTCATCATTACAAAGAACCTGTCACATTTGAAGCTTGATATGGATTTTCAGATTGTGACAGTCCCTGACTTGATTGTTCACCTCTTGTTCCAACATCTCCAGAGCCAACTTGAGCCCTTCTTTTCCTCCCTCTAGTATTGGAACTTTGTCCTGGACCACTTGGTATCTAAATATATTGTACGTTAGTTTGAGAACTTAAACAAGAAAAAAAACAAAAAGAACTTAAACAGAAAAAAAAACACCTTTCTTGCTGTCTGTGATGTAGTAACTTTTGAATCAATTGATTTTGCTACTGTTTGTGTCTGTGATGCCTATGTTCAAACATAAATGAATCTTATGTTACGCGTTACGCATAAAACAAATTGGACAGCCACAAAAAAATAAAATAAAATAAAACAAGTCAGCACCTGTTTTCTTCTTCTTGTTGCTTGTTGTGAAACATTTAACGGCTGAATTGAGGTAGTTGATGCCTACAAAACATGATGTTGGTTATTTAATGACAGTAAATAATAACAGCTACATATGATGTATAATAATAAACTATTAAAAATTAATGGTAGTATATTGTCTGTACTTGAGAGTTATGACTTTTAGCTCTATTTGCCCTTGCAACAGATGGTCTTAATGGACAAGACCTCAGATTATGGTTGGAGCCACCGCAGAATGAGCAAATAACAAAGAATTTTCTTTTTTCTTTATTAGGCTCATTTTGTGCTCTTTTCCTGGATTTTTTAGGCCTTCCAACCTTTTTCTGCACAATTGGTGGATCAATCAATGGTCTTCCTGTACGCTCCCACATACATTGATCCGGAAGAGGGCTAAACATCACTGAATATGTGTTGAGGAAAGTCTGTGTAGCAAACCATGCTGGAACATACTCCTCAATTGCATGTCTTGCATATCCAATGGCAGCCATGGCATGTTGACAAGGGAGGCCGGCAATTTCCCAATAACCGCAATCACATGTTCTGGACTCCAACTTCACCACAAACCTTCTAGGTGGACTATACGCTGCATCCATGACTTGAAAATTCAGCTCACCAGAAGCTTGTACAATCATTTTCTGTGCAAGCTTTCTTTTTTTGTCCAACTCTCTTACAACTTTAGGTGTCAACTGTCCCTTCCAAGTGGCTGCCTCGTGTCTCCTCTTTGTAAACCGTTTCATAAGCCGACATCTGATTTCTTCAAGCATTGTCAAGCAAGGCCTGTCTCGGTAAGCTAATATCCAGCTGTTGAAGCACTCTGACGCATTGTTGTCAGTCCGGTCTACCATGCAATTTCTATCAAATGTGTGCATCGACCAACTATAACCATTTAGCTCTCTTTCCAGCCATTCAAATGCAGCCTGTTTTACAGCTTTTATCTCTGCCATTGCCTCATCAAAGTCATGCTTGTTACAGCTCTTAGTAGCTTTCCAAAATAATTGTTTCAACTGTGCACCAGCAAATGACTTAGAAAAATTAGCATACACATGCCTAGAACATGCCCTATGATAAGCAGTAGGCCATGTGTTTGAAATTGCATTAATCAGGCCTTTTTGTCTATCACTAACAAAAGTCACATGCCTCCCATCCTCTAGATAACTATGCAAGTGCTCCATAAACCATCCCCATGTCTCTGTATTCTCAATCTCACAAACACATATAGCCAATGGGACAATCCCATTATTACCATCCATGCCAACAGCAGCTAACAGTACTCCCCCATATTTACCCTTTAAGTGACATCCATCTACCCCGATGAAAGGCCTACAGCCATTAAGAAATGCATTTCTTTGTGCTGGAAATGAAACAAAAAATCTTTGGAATAATACCTTATCGGGTATAGAAACACTATCACACAACACCTTACATATTGCACCCGGATCAGCTTTGTGAATAGCTGCAGCATACTCAAACAGTTTCTGATATCCAAGCGAATGATCCCCAAAAACCTCCGTTCTTGCCTTTGCTCTAGCCCGATACAATGTCAAATTTTGAATCTTCAAACCATACGTCTCTTGCATAAAATTCTTTAAAAGATCAATTTTCACATTCGGGTCAATGGCAACCTGACTTTTTATTTTGCTGGCTACCCAAGAAGAAGACACTTTCACTGTCTTGGTGGTAAGTCTGTACTTATGCTTCTTATTGTACTGTCGCAATATAAAACCAGTTCCATCGTTTAGTTTTGCACCAGCCACATACCATGGACAACCAGCCTCTTTACAAGTACCCACAAATCTTCTTGGCTCACTGTAAACTGTTTTAATGGCAAACCCTTTCCTAATCATCACTTCATGCAAAATCTCTCTAAAATGAGCAACATCTCTAAACACATGTCCTAATTTTAGTCTATTTTTTCCATCAGCACCCACTTTATACTCATGTTGTTCTATGTAATTGGTCAATTTGACAGTGCCAAGCTCAATATCATCATCAGAAGAATCAACGACCCCTTTTACCTCCTTATTATCACCAGATAAACTACCATCTGAATCAGAATCAACGTCAGTTTCAGTTGTGCCCTCACTGTCCTCATCAACAAGAGTACCTACAGCAGCACCATCAACTTCAGCTTGCATGACTTGTGCATTAACATCATCATCATTGCAATCATTTCTGTCCGAGTAGTCAGATAGTAATGCATCTTCGTCAGATTCACCACCCCCAACAGCAGCTTGTCCATCAACAACATCATCCTTTCTAACACTAGCTTGTCCCCCAACAGAGGCATTTTCGCCGACAGAATCATTCAACTGATTAATCAGTTCATCAGGCAACACAACTCCTAGGTTAGTCAATAATGCATGTAGTAAGGCAGAATCTTGAAACTGAGGGTACAGTGCTGGTGCAACTTCAACTGTGAGAGTCTTCACACCCAAAATGTGATGAATTTTAAGCAAAACATCTAGCCCAAAATCTGAATCCAGTGCAACCTTAGCCTGATTCTCTGGATTTATAACGTATAACATGACTTTTGAAGCACAATCTAACCCATATGGACTCGTAATGCTTACAACAGTATCCTTAATCTTCGCAACTGTACAATCAGGTTGAAGCAACCCTAAATTCTTTTTCATGCCTCGAAAGGATATCACTAACTCTACTTGTCGCATCCTGAATGCCCAAAAATAAATAAATAAAAAATTCAGCACTGGTTTACAGTTCTTGAGTTTTGTTGGTAACTCTACTATCTTCCTATTAATGTATTATTAATATTGCAGGTCACTTAAAGAAAAAGCATGTAAACAAATATCTAGCTGGATATGGATGCATGTAGCTAGCTTTTTAAACATTCTAATTTTACATGCAACAACCAAATCTTCCTCGGGGGGCTGAGGGATATGCATACAAATATAGCCAGGGGTTAAAATATTTCAAAAAACCATGACCCATACATCACCAACCAAAATTTCAAAAGCCCCAAATTTTATATGTAAACCACAGACAAAGATACATAACTAGGCAGGGGATAAACATGCATTCAACTATAGTAGCATAATCTTTCATAAATTTGCATCTCAACAACCGAAAACACCATATTACTCCCCAATTTATCATTACCCCCAACAAATATGTCACAAATCAAACTAATCTATATTCTAGGGTTTCCAGTAACAGCGAATGAATGTGTTAACAACAATCACCAGACATTATTTCAAAAACATTGTTGCATGTCAAAAATTAACTGAAAATAAGTAAACAAAACAAAACTTACTTGATTGTAGCTTCAAACCCTTAAAAAAGCAAAACTTCGCGACTTCGTAACAGCTCACCGCTTTCGTCAATGCCTCTGAATCTTCGATTTAACAAAATATTTGAAACTTAAGCGTGGTTCGTTGATGAAAATGCATGGAAACTATAGGAAAAATGGCGGGATTTTGTTGCTTCTTCGTGCATGTGGTGGGGAATAAACTATGGTTGTTTCGTTGCTTGCTGTACTGGTGGACCATTATGCCTCCTTTTCCTTTTTTTTTTTGCTTATTACAGATCTTAAACGACGTCGTTTTTTAAGCCCAAGTGAAATTATCATTTTAACCTTATGATGTCAGCAACGTCTTGACGGTTTGCAGACGGAGGTGGAAATGTGAAAAAAAGTTTAAGTTCAGGTGGAGCGCAGCTAAAAAAATTAGGATTTGTGTATTTTTGATAAAGTGGACAAAATCAGGTGGACGGTGGATATTTTCCCGATAATAAATCTTTAAACTTCAAACTGGGAAAGCTAAGGAATATCAATTATCAAATTCTAGTAATACATTAAAAAAAAATTTATCAAATTCTGTTTTATTAATTACTATTCTTTTGATTTTACACTTTCCCGGAACCTCGACATTTCCATGTTTTGGAGAGATGTTAAGTAAAAACGTTCAAGGTTGTACTAGACAATGTCAGTGGTTTGTTTGTTTGGCCCCTACCCTCTCATCTTCACAATTCACATCACCATACTTAGCCAGATAGACCGCCCCTTTCCTCCTATTCTTACGCTATGTGCGAATTTTTTATTATTTGTTTAATTCCATTATATATAACTTTCAATTAAAGAGTAATTATTTAGTGGGCGAATGATAAGGTTGTCAACGCAAGCAAATCTATTGGAATTTGCCAATCCTGATCTTATCTCAATTATCAATCGAGATAATATATATGTCTCGAATCCTCTTAAATTTTGATTAGGATCCCAGAATTTATTATCATAAGCTATAAATTTTGTCATAAATGATATATTATATGTCTGTGACCGATATGTCATATATCTTTTAATTTTCAAATAGATTTATCATAAATAAATGACCGACATATTAAATCTATATGATTCATCAAATTAACTTACTATATATTTCTTAAAACTCAAATTTTGAGACATTAGAAATCCTAATATGTGAGATCTCTCTCTCTCTCTCTTTGTAATGCTCAGAACCCATAGTCCGTTCTCATCTCATCCTCCCACAAGAAATGTGAATTCTGTACATGTCTTAATTCCCTCTCCATCCCCGTTAGAATTGCTTGAGGGGAAGGGATCCTTATTTCCGATTAATATCAAGGGATCCCCTAAAATCTCTGATCCCTAAATAACTAATATATTTTTAGTTTTTCAATATAAATTAATCATATTAACTTAAAAATATATAAAATAAAATGAGAATGATTATAAATGGGTCTTATTTTATTCTACTCCATCAATTTTTTATTATATATAGTATTCAAATAATACTCTTCAATAAAAAATTCAAATAATGTGATTTTATATCCAACTTCTTATTCGGAAAAGGGATGAGGATAATTTTTTATTCAATTTCTTATCGAAGAAATGGACAAAAATGAAGTGGAATGCCCAGCCCTTCCCCTCCCCATTTTCTCATTTTAATTTTTATTTTATTTTTAAAATTATTAGTGAATAAATAATAAAAATTAAATTATAAAATATTAATTATTGGGGTAAATAACAAATACGAAAATATTTATATAAACTATATAATATTTATATAAATATTAGTTAATATAAAGACTTTAATATAATTTAAATTTAACCACGACCCAAAGCTCACAACCCCACAATTTACAAATCAAATTCTAAGTCACTCTCTCACAGCCCTCAATCATCCTTTCCAAATGATTTGTGTTACAACCAGCACCCAGTTCGTCTTTATCTTATCATAGTCCAATAGCACATCGCATTGTTGGTGACTAAGTAGCCCAACTTATCACCTCGTCAGCTAGTAGCCAAGCTCGCGGCCACCATAATTGGTAGCTAAGACGTATCATTGCTATCATAAAGTTGCATGTTCTATCATAAACAATACGTCATACACCTATGATGGACATGTCATATATCTTTCAATTAACAAATAGATATGTCACAGACTGTCATATCGGATTTATGTGATTCATGAAATCGACTTATCATATACTTTTAAATAGTCAAATTTCGAGATATTTAGAGTTTCAATATGTGAGATCTATGTTATTCCCTCCCCCCAAGCCCCCCAATGCTCACAACCCACTCGTCGGTGTTATGTCATTCTCCCACAAGAAATCCCTATTCAAACTTAGTGTTGCATTCTTATCCATAATGAAATTTTTTTTGTTCATAGGAAGGGAAAGTGGTCCCTAGTCCCCTGTAGTTGGTGGATAGTGATATTGCATATTAATTTATTCGCAATGTGACAAATATGCAAATGAATTTTCAAAATCTAGGATGTAATTTTATATTTGTCTTTATTTTTGTATATATTGTATTTATTTTTTTCTATTGCAAAATATCCCAAGTTGTAACAAATCGAATACGACATTATTATTATTACCATACTACTCATTTTTTGCACGATCTCTTTCATATATGATTTCAAAATAGATAAACGAGGATGATTTTGATTTTCTTTTTTAAGTTTTTGTTATTCATCTTACAAATGGAGAATTTGATTTTCATATAATAAATTTGGTTACTTTTCTGTTACTGAAGAATGGGGAATCTTAAAAAATGAGGATTTTAATATCTTATTTTCTAACCAAAAACAAAGAATCTTCATACATTTTTTTTTCAATTACATTCAATTATGTAGAAAATAAAAAAAAAATTTGAGAGGCAAATTGGCAACCATGTATTGGAATTTTTTTAAAAAACTATAAAGATGTAGAGTAGTGCCACACTGCCACACATCCAAAAAATTTCATCCAAAATGTTACACATCCTAAATTTTTTATCCTATAAAATTATCTCAAATAATTTAGCATTCATCAATTGATTTATGAAAAAATATGATTCATTCACTTGAATCTTGTAAAGGATTACCAATCACAACACATCATTTGGGATGAAATTGAAATAAAAAAATTTAAAATACCTATCATTACTCAATGATGTGAGAAGACATTAGAGCAAACTAGAAAAAGAGAATTTACTCATAAATAAAGTACTGTGAACATTGAAAAGAACTAGGGTAAAATAGAGTTGAACTCGGTCTCTAACACGTCATGAGCAACCACGGTCGCATTGAGTAGAAGAATCGACTATGTGAAGTAGACCACCAAAGCCCAAGTATGATTTTTCTTTCATTTTCTTTTCCTAAGAGATATTATGAAATACCTACTTAAATTTTTAAATATATCACTTTACCATCAAAATTTTCTTACAACTACATTTTACCACATAATATTTCACTTGTTATTATTTTATGACCAAATAATTAAGTCCATTTAAAAAAAAAATGATGTCCAAGGTTATTTAAAGTATTTCGATTGATAAATTTAAACAACATTGGTGATTTAATACAAATGAAAAAGACATATAGTAGTTTGATAATTTTCCAATAAGTCAGGTGATAAATTGATTTTTTTAATAAAATAATAAAATTATTTGGTATTATTAAATTAAACATTGTAATTGATATGTACTTATTAAATTAATTTAAATAGCTAAACACAAATGGGTAATCGTATGCTCCTATAGTTTGAATTTTGAATTTTTTTTATTTTAGAGGACAAAATGATTTTTTTACACACTTAAATAGTTTAAGGGTAAAATAATCTTTTAATGAAAACTCTATTACTTTTAATGATTTAATTATAAAATGATTAACAATAAAAATATCGAGTGATAAAATGTAATTATTAAAAAATATTCGTGGTAAAATAATGTATCAAAAAAATATTATATGGGTATTTGATAATATCTCTTTCTTTAAATTAATAACTATAACACCCATACTTTATTTATTTTTTAATAAAATTGGTAACTGTAGGATTAGACACTTTCGGCGCCAAATCAATGATAGTGGAGTTAACTTCTCTAGTTCTCTTAGAAGCTTGCCTGAAGAAAAGAAAGACTTTTTATTATTTATTAGTTTTCTTATAACTATTTTATGTTTTATTATACTGATTGTTCATATTGTTTTAAATTACTTTTGAGCCCAACCCATTGAAAAGCCTTTTCTTATTTATTCTTTTTATTTATTATTATTTTACTTAATAAGCCGCCATGGGTGGCTAAAGGAAAAAAAATTAAGAAAGAAAGATAGGTTGAAATGTCATATTTATTTGATTTATTAAATTGATCTGTCATATATTTTTATATATCTACATTGAAAATTTCAAACATCACAATTTCAATCTGAACAATACATAAAATAAAATTTTATTCTGAATTTCGTTTCGAACAAGTTAATATCCCAAATTTTTATTGAAATGTGAGTTTTTTTTTTTTTTGGTCAATCTTAGTGGAGATTTTTTTATCTATTAATATATCAAAATTTGTATTTTTTTCATCTATTAATGTATTTCCCACTTTATTTTATATTTATTTGTTATTGGCATGTATGGATTATTTTTATTTTACTTGTAAGTGAGGTTAGATCGGATGGTTTTGGCCTGAGTTGTTTAACACCATGGTGTATACGGAATTGTGGTTTTTGTCCCGCGGTGAAAGTTCACAAAAGAATCATTGGCGACAGTCCCTAAGAATAGTGCCCCAAAAGTATGCTTGGCCAAAAATGATAATAAATAAATAAGAAAAGGCTTTACAAATGGGCTGGGTTTAAAATAATATGAAAAACCAATATAATAAAAAATAAAATAATGGTAAGAAAATAAACAAATAAGCAACAATTTTATAAAATAATACTAATAAAGTAAAGATGTTTTAGTAACATTAATGCTGCGTTTACTTTTTGGATTGGAGTGGGAATCCCGAGGAGTGAGAGTGGGAGTGGGAGTGGGAGTAGGGTGTTTACTTAGACTAAATGAAAATATGGATTGTCAATCAGAATTCTAATTATTTGTTTACTTTGTCTTGAATTGAGAGTAAATTTTTTTAAATTACAATTTTATCCTTATGTACAGAATTATAATTTGTAATTAAAAAATTAATAAAAAATATATTTAGAAAATAAAATAAATATTTTATTATATTTATAAATTAATAATAATTACTAATATTCTTAATTATGTAAATCATAATTTTTTATTAATTTTAATTTAAATTATGTGAATAAAAATTATTAATAATAGCAACACAAATGAAATATTATTATTGATAATATAGTACAAAATTAATATTTTTTTAGAATAAAATATTTATTATTATTAATTAAATAAATAATTAATATTTATTAAAAATAATGTTTAATATTTTTAATTTAAATATAATATTTATTAATTTTTATTTTATTAAATTTAATAAAATAAATATGATATAATTATTATTTTTAATAAATATGATATTATTTATTTTATTAAATATGATATTATTTATTTATTTATTTTTATAAGGATAAAATGGGAAGAGGGGAGAGTGGATTCCCACTCCCACCTTCCCCCATGGGAGTGGAAATCCCACTCCCCACTCTAAAATTGGGTGGGACTCACGGATTCCCACTCCCACTCCCTATTTTTTTAAGTTAAATAAACACTGGAGTAGGAGGAATCCACACTCCACACTCCCACTCTAAAAAGTAAACATTGCCTAAGGCCAGTCCTGAGAACTGGGGTGCACTTTTCTTGTTTTGTTTGGTCTTTACAATCTCTACAACCACTAGAGTGGGTAGTGGGTTTTGTAACAAAGTGTTGACCTGTTTTGACCTTTTTCTTTTCTCGATCGGGTCGAATGCTTGCAATGGCACACTGGATAATGCAATGGCATTGGCAGCTGCCATCTAGTTTCTCTGAACTGTGGTCGCCATTTTCATTAATTTGGTAAGACATTGACGGCTGAGTATATTTATTTATTTTTTCACTGAGATCTAATTTATCAATTTCTCTGAGAGCTAACGGTTATGAGATTGTAGTTAAAGTCAAACTAGATCTACTTACTCCATTCTTTCGGAAAATCTTCTCCTCATTAATAGAGTATTTATCTTATTATCACGCACCTTATGGTACACAATGGGAAATGTGTCAAAAATCTATACTAGCAAAGTTATGAAGCCTATAAAATAATATCTTGACAAGCGTCCCATCACACATCATATTAAATTTTTATATTTTAGTGTTATTTTCTCACTGAGATCTATAGGAGCATACAATTACCCATCGTGTGCCTACAACATATACGCAAATAAACGAGATTAGTTCCATTTCCATCAATAACCTAAAGTTTAAACTGTGAAACATATAACAATATTTACGAATGGGGTTTTGCGTTAATAAAGTGCATTGCGGATATATATAAGATATTTAATATCTTCAACCTGTAATATTTATGAGTTATTTATCAAATCCAACACAGTTAATATATATAACAATTTAAGTTATTGTATGTTTTAGGCTTGTTTAGTATTTGAGTTAGATAGTTATAGTTTTTTTTTTATTTGAAAGTTAAATTGATTTGATATCGTATTTGTACGATGAAATCTTATAATATTTTTACCATCTTTATTAAAATTATTATTTAAAAATTATATTTATTATATACTATTAACTTTTATTATATGTTTATATATTTTTTTTCTCACAATAACTATAACTTATCAATACCAAACAAGCCCTTAGCTTGATATTACAAATTTTAGTTGAGCGCATCCCATGCTAATAATATATATTACATTAGGGTTTTATCTGTAAATGCACCGCACGACTTGTAGCAATTTTCTCATGCTATGTTCTGATTAAGGTAGGGTTTGGGGCCGGGATGTATACAACAATAGCAAGAAGATGAATTAGATAATCTTGTTAAAGTGTATTATAAGCAACACCAAGTTGCCTGGTTTAATGCAAAACGTATATCTTCATGAATCGCAGACTGCAAGTGGGCATGATTTGACTACATTTCATTTTAATTTCTCCGAGTTCGAATAATTAATTAATGGATTCTAGGCATGGTCGGTTGATTGGCAGTTGGTGATCTTTCTTTTCATTCAATTTCAGTTCTGTGTCTGTGTATGTACCAAAGCCAAGTCACTATTTTTCTGATTGAATTTTTAAGGGTGTTTTCTTTCTCTTCTTTTTTCTTTTTAATGTTTTTTTCGTTGAAGATAATTTTTAAGGGTGTTTTGAAGAAGCCATAGTTGAGATCTGCACAAAGAAAAAGGCATGATCGTCTGAACTGAAGCTATACTCTTGCCAATGAATGATAAAATCATGTCTTTTTTTTTTTAAAAAAAAGAAGATAAAATCATATCTCATTACTGAATATTGTTATATTGAATTGATCATCATATATGGCCGTTATTAATTTTATTTTTTATTTAAAAAAAAAACCATCACCCCTCCACATTTTAACAAATCAACCTCCGAAAGTTGCCTAGCTTGCATCTTGAAGTTCGGGGCACAAATGTTTCATTCATTTTCTTAATGGTTCTGTTTTAATTTGTTAAGGATATGATCCTGCAGCAAACGTTATTGTAATATGGAAATGGGATCCTCAATATTGCATGAGATACAGTTAATTAAACTTTCCCGGAATAGCAGAGATTCTACTATATATATATATATATATATATGGTACAAATTCTACATATACAGTTACACACACATATGTATATATATATATATATAATCGTTAAGGAACATCGAAGTTATTTTCAAATACAATAACAAATAAACCTTTCAGTAGTACAAAACAAACAAACCTTTGAGATCTTGTGAGTCTTGGAAAAATGAAAGAGAAACGAGATATTGGCACGGCTCAATCAAACCAAAACAAAAAAACCTGGAACTTTGCTCTAATAAAAGCAAATAAACCGGTTTGTCTGAGTGAACCAGGCCAATATCACGGCTACCCTTTCATATATATACACACACACACACAAGTACTACGTAGCCTCTAAGTTTGTGTTTGGGTAACAAGAAACCCTAGAAGGAACATATGAGAGCTACCGTTTGGGAATCAAAACAGAGAGAGAATGAAGAAAAGTAAAGATGGTAAAAGATTAAAGATAGAAAAGAGGGAAAATAAAATTTAAACAAGAGTAGTGGGAGAAAAGAGAAGGAGAGGAAGAAAGAAGAAATAAAAAATAACATTGAAGAAAGTGGAATTAAGAGTGTGAGGAGAAGTGAGAAATGAGAATGTCTGGGACTGGGTGAGGGGGTTTAATAAGGGCAAGAGGCAAGAGCCAAAAGGGTCTGCATGAATGATCCGCATTTAAAACCGCTACTACCAAAGCAGAAGCTTGGGCCACCGCATTTATGTCCATTACTTATGCCACCAACTTTATTGCAAATATCAAATGTCTATACTGCCCACAAAATATTTTCACCAAAGCCTCAAATCAAGTAAAACTATATCAAATATGTAGCGTTTCAGAAATAAAATTAAACAAATTTTTACATCGAAACTGATAGGGCTAAACGTGTCATTTCAATTGAAGGGATCGGGCATGATCGTGATACTGATGATCGGTAGTACTAGTGTACAGTAGTAAACCGGGAAGACCACCCGGGTCATTAATGAAGGGAATCTCTCTTAATTAAAGAAAAGAAACATGTACAGGCGAGCTGCCCGTGAGAGGCTACTTTTAGGACTGTTCAAATTTATGTCGATCGACTCCATTTGTTGCCCTGCCAAATTAGACGAGTCATGAGTACAAGCCATTTAATTTAGTTGAGCTTATATGTATATAATGGCAATCTCTTAGCTACTGATTTAATCCGTAATTAAGTTTATGTTGGTTGCATGATTACGTGAGCGCTTAATTAAATTAAGATAATTTTCCCGAGACCACTCTACCAAAGCACTGTAAGGACAGTGGTTCGAGTCCACACAAAGAATTATAGAAACTTAAATTATTTTTTAATTATAGATAATAATTAAGTGAATACAATATTCTCCCTATTGAAATGAGAATAGAGTGGACGTTTTTCGAATATTAGAGAAGGTTAATATAAGTTATAATGAAAAATTTTAATCCCAACAAGCAAAAATATCAAACAAATAATAAATAGAAAATCGATGAAGAATTAAACTAATAACATAATATAAGATTTTATGTGTAATGAGAGTGGAGTAGATGTCCCTCGAATATTAGAGAAAGTTAATATGAGTTGTAATGAAAAAATTTAATCTCACCTAAGATCTTACAAGTAAAAATATCAAACAAATAATAAATAAAAAAATAGATGAGGAATAAAACCAATCACACAATATAAGAGTTTATGTGGTAAACTCATATACAGAAGACAAATTCACTATGTGAAAAATTACTACAATTACTCTAATATTTTTCCTTACATCCAAAATCCTGCTAATACTTATCTCTCAATAGACTTACCGTTTCTCTTATATTAGAAACTATATACTTACAGAGAAACTAATTGTTGTGTTATGTAATAAAGTGAATTCAATTTCTTTATATATAGTAATTATTTCTTATAAGAGAATTATTACTTTCCTTAATTTGAACTTTTGTAGGTCTCTATCTATCTTTATTAATTTGACAAAAATATTGTATCCTTTTACAGAAGGAAAAAGATTATCTCCTGATCTGAACTCTCATGAGCTTTTAAAGATCTTATGCCATGTGTTTTTAAGTGATAGTGTATTCATAAGATTTAATTTCTTTATTTTTTTATTTTATTAACAACCAATCACCATATGTATATTTACTCATGAAGAGATCAGATTAGAAGAGAATGCTAATCCTTTTACAGAAGGCTTCAAATTCTACAATGCCCATGAGGGATCAAGCTGACTTCCAGCTGCTACTTATATAATTAGAGTATCGTTGCTGTCGTTACCAAAAGTGCTTGAAACGCCAACCATCTTTCCACAAATCACCATACCTCCATTAATTGTGCTCCCTGCCCTCTACAAATAAAATCACACCCAAATAATAATAATAATAATAATAATAATAATAATAAATAAAATAAAATTGCATAACTATGTCATAACTCTTATGGCTTTAATTTAATCTACTTATTGGCTTATTCTTATTATTGTATTTACCAGTTTATTATCATATTTTTGACCAAAATTAAACAGGTGTCATCCAGCTCAAAGCAATGCCGCTAAAATTAATCATTCCAGCTACTGCATTTTATATATACTTAAAAATATATCTTAATGGGGGGGAAATTTTTCCAGCTATAGAAATGTTGTTTAATTTCTAAACATAGAAAAATGATTGAGTAAGGTTGATTCACATACCAACCCAGAACTAAGAAACTGCATTCGATCCCTTAAGATAATGGTTACTTGCTTTACTTACGTTATAAGTTATAACAAAATTCACGAAACCGTTCAGTGGCAGTACGCGGTGGCCCCGGCCGATTTCAATAATATAATGGTTGCCTGACAGAAATGGTCAAGCAATACAAACGCCAACAAAGTAGTTTAATTACATCACTAATTATAAGGTGATATCAAACTTTTAATTGTATCTTATCATCTCTTAATTTAACACAAAGAGAAAGAGAAAGCCTGGATCCTGGAGGAGTAGTTGATGCGAGGAAGGCCACCAAAAATATTACTGCAGGTGGCTTTCAAATACAAATTCACGAAGAGCTTCTTCAGATTACAATGATTTTATTTATTTTTATTATTGATGGGTTATTAGGGTTAGGGTTTTGCTTCTTTTAAAAAATATATTTTATATTTTATCCATTTGTAGTATTATCTTAATCAATATAATTAATGTCAATGGGATGCCCATGCATGTCTGGCGGGAGGTCAAAAGCAGCGGATAGAGTTTCAATTTCAAAGAAGCAAGGGTGTTTGGCAATGGTGAAAGAGAGATGGTCAAGGTTTTACATAGCAAGAAGATGTGTGATAATGCTACTTTGCTGGCACAAATATGGCAAGTTTTAATTTGTTTTGGTTTTTGCTCTGTGACTTTTGCTTTTACTTTATCATCATCATCATTATCATTATCACTTAAGTGCTGCAGTGGTTGAATTGAATCTTGTACTGCGTCTACATGTATATATATATATATATATATCAGAAAATTGCCTAGTTATCTTTGGAAATTCGGAGCGAAAGGTTTAATTAAATAGCATTCAATTTCGTTGCTATTATTGTACCTTTCTACTTAGTCTCTCTTTGGATTCCAACTTGTTACTTCTGAATTTCGATACGTAAAAAGGAAAAATTAAGAAAATATTCATATTCATATACTTGTACATGTAGATTGATGCAGATTTATGTAAATATATATGTTTGATGATTAATTATGGTGTCTATTAGATGCTGTTACTGATTGATTAATGATTTGATCATAATTACTCAGATATGTATGTTTATGTTTCAAATTTTGCCAATTTGAATTGTTTTTATTATTTTTTTTCATTTATTATCTCTTCTTCTTCTTCGCTGTCTCTTTTATTTATTCATTTAAAACTTCTTTTTCTTTCTCTTAGAAGGGAAGAAAAGAAGAACAGTGCTATTGTACAAAACTTGTTCAGGCGTCAATTAATAATAAGAATCAGCCAACAGAAACAAAATGATACGGCATCTTTATTTAATAGCAGCAGGTTGTTATTGCTATTATTATTTTGGGCCGTAATAATTAATGGAAGCTGTAGATATTTTTCCGTGGCGGCATGATTAATTAGCTCTTCTTTGATACATAATGCCATACTCATTTTCCTTTACTTTTTTGAAGAGGTCATATTCATTCTTGAGGTATATGCTCTTGACATCCTTATAATCGGTTTAATATATAGCTCATTGCATCTTTATGGGTTTTAGAGAAAATATTCACCGTCTACTTGTTTTTTTTTTTAACTTTTTCAAAAATACATAATTTTTTTTTTTACTGGAATCCACTTAAAGTTATATTTTGTTTCACTTTTCCACTTCCGTTTGGAATCCGTTAAGGAAACTAACGGAAACTTAAAAAAATGATCATTTTACCCCCAAACGAAAATTACAATTTCACTTTAAAAAATATCAAAAATAATATGATTTAATAATGAATATCATTATTGGTACGTTAATGTAGTACAAAAAAATCCTAACTACTAGAGATTATAATTCAATGAATAATAAAATTCTACTTATCTTAAATTCAATTGATGGTTTGCGAGATTGAGCTATTTTTAATACTACTGTTATAATTTAGTATTCTAATTATATACATATTAAAAAAAAATCATGCATTTGATAGTTGTGGAATTAATTTCTTTATTAACCGATGGGGAAAATAATTAGATTTAATCTGATTATTTTTGGTAATTTTTATGGTGAAATTGAAATTTTCATTTTGGGGGGTAAAATGGTCATTTTTTAAGGTTTCCGTTAGTTTTTTTAACGGATTCCAAACGGAAGTGGAAAAGTGAAACAAAATGTAATTTTAAGTGGATTCTAGCAAAAAAAAATTGTGTATTTTTGAAAAAGTTAGAAAAAACGGGTGGACGGTAGATATTTTCTCTAGGTTTTAAAGTACCTTAACACATGGCTCTCCCTCAGATTTTTATATTAGTCATTCCTAATTAAAAAAATTCACAATGATTCATGTTCTTTGTTTGAATTGTCACTAGCAATGGATTTTAGAAGTGAAGTTTCTTTTGTAATTTGTAGTGGATTTTTAGACTATTGTTGGACTCTATTATTGTTTGTGAATTTATGAATTCAAGATTATTGTTGCAGTAATAATATATTACTATTGTGTCATTTTTTTATAAAATATACATGATAAAATTACATGTACTAAACCAAACCATAGAACCGAACTAAAGTGAAATAATTTGGTTCAGTTCAGTTTGATTCTAGGATTTAATTCATATTTGGTTTAAAAAATCATGAATCAATTGATTTAGATTTAGTTTAGTTTTGGCTTGAACCGAACCGAACCAAACCAAACCAAATAGTGAAGCTCCAATATGATTATATGAACATGACATGAGAGTGAATAGCGCTAGCTTCCTGGCTTCGTGTATATTCTATCTCCACCTTCCACTGGGTGGTCGCTTGCAAATCGGAATATCACATAAAATTATTATTTTAATCCTTTGGTGTCGGAAGAAAGAATGAGCTCATGACAAAAAATGGTATGATGAATATATTTCGTCGTTGGATTGGATAAGAAATTTATTCCTTACTACTTCAATATTTAACTCCAAATTACTCCGAGCTGTTAATTAATTGCATATGTTCTTCAGAGGTAGAGATTTTAACAATCATATTAAGCGAATGACACCTAATTATGAAGTAGGTAATTCAATTAGATATTCAACAGGTAGAGCTCAAGTACAAATGCTTAGAAAACTCAAATGAAAATTGAAAAAATATTTTTTTTTTTTTTTTTAACTACGAGGTATCCTGGGAAAGGCCCTAACTGTGAGAGACACCTTTAAATCCGTACCACAACTTAGATTAGAAGTCCCCACTCGAACCGGGAGGCACAAGTTCTCCCAACAAAGACGACTTCCACTCGAACTGGAGAACAAACACAATCAAACCACTTAAGAAAACTTCATTGACAATGGAGCAACTCTTTATTAGTAAATTGAAAAAGCAATTAAAGCCAGCTACTAAAGACAATAAAGAATGTCACAGTATCATCTGTCTGTCTGTCCATGCAACTGAAACAAGTTTGGGGATTACTCCAATGCTTAACTTGTTTACTCATCATGCAATAATCCAATATCTGTCGCTCTTTATATTGGAATTGGAATGTCTATGAGCTGGCTTAAAATTTCTAAGGAAAAAAGATTCACGAAACGATGAGCGAATTAAGTTAAGCTCCTTCTCTTGGAAAAAAATAAAAATAAAAATGAATGATTATTCTTATGAGCATTTTGATCTCCCAGAGGCACTTCAACCAAATGAAGCGTCTCCATGGTGGAACAACAAAGCAGATAACGCATGGCAACTTACGGCAACAACAATGGTGTGCTTGCAGAGTGTTCCTGGGCTTGTAATTCTTTACGGCAGCATGGTCAAAAAGAAATGGGCAGTGAATTCAGCATTTATGGCGTTTTATGCCTTTGCAGTGGTTCTTGTCTGTTGGGTTCTATGGGCTCATCAAATGGCCTTCGGCAGTGCACTTATCCCATTAATGGGCAAGCCGGATGTGGCTCTAAGTGAAAAGTATTTACTAGAGCCATCAGGAGATGGTAAAGTGCCGATGGCCGATTATGTGTTTTTCCAATTTGCTTTTGCTGCAATTACTGTTGTGCTGCTAGCTGGATCACTCCTTGGGAGGATGAATTTCTATGCTTGGATGATATTTGTTCCTCTGTGGCTCACTTTTTCTTACACCATTGGTGCCTTCACCATTTGGGGTGGTGGGTTTCTCGAACCATATATTATTGATTATGCTGGTGGTTTCGTTATTCATCTCTCGTCTGGGGTTTCTGGTTTCACTGCTGCTTATTGGGTAATTTTTGACATGCACACCTGATCATGCATCGTTTTGTAAGTCTTAACTTAATACGTATACCATCACATTCAATCCCATACCACAACAATACCATATATATGTAAATATAGATATATCTGGTGATAACACCAGTCCTGACTCAACCAACATACTAAACCAAACTGATAAATATATAAATTTAAAAAAGACTTTGGTTAATAAAAAAAAAATATAATAATAATAATTATCGGGAGAATCAATGATAATTTTGGTAATTTGGACGTTGGTGATTGTGTTAGGTGGGACCGAGGCACTCGAGGGACAGACATAATTTTCCTCCAAACAACATTATTCACATGCTGGGAGGCGCAGGGTTTCTGTGGTTGGGGTGGACGGGATTCAACGGTGGGTCTCCACTTGTAGCTGGCCGTATAGCAGCATTAGCCATTGTTAACACTCATCTTTGCGCTGCCACTAGTCTCTTGGTTTGGGTTTCCCTGGACATGATTGTATACAAGAAAAGCTCAGTCATTGGCGCAGTCCAGGGAATGATCACTGGCCTTGTCTGCATCACTCCTGGCGCGGGTTAGCACTTGAATAATTTCTACAGTAGTACTGCACTGGCTAGTTGACTTGATGGCATGTTAATGTTATATACGTTATGTACTTGTGCAGGGATAGTGGAGCCGTGGGGAGCATTGTTAATGGGTGCAATGTCAGGTTCAATTCCATGGTACACAATGATGGTTTTGCACAGGAGATTAGTGTTTTTTCAAAGCGTTGATGACACACTGGGCGTCTTCCACACGCACGCTGTGGCTGGAATTCTTGGCGGCCTCCTCTCTGGCCTCTTGGCTAAACCCAATCTTCTAACCATGATGTATGGTCCCGACAAGCACGGTCCTGGCTTATTTTATAGCCTTTTCAATGGCCAAATTGAGTTTGGTTTCAAACAATTTGGTTATCAGATTGTAGGAACTGCTTTTATTACTGCGTGGAATGCCATTGTCACCAGCCTCATTTGC
This sequence comes from Citrus sinensis, assembly GCF_022201045.2. Taxonomy (NCBI): domain Eukaryota; kingdom Viridiplantae; phylum Streptophyta; class Magnoliopsida; order Sapindales; family Rutaceae; genus Citrus; species Citrus sinensis. Next base: position 648,131 of record NC_068562.1, read on the forward strand.
ATTTTCGTTAGCCGTTTAGTTAATTTGAGGATGAATGCAGATGACCTTGAGATTGGTGATGATGCTGCTCATGGAGAGGAAGCTTATGCCTTGTGGGGCGACGGCGAGAAATTGCCCAAAACTCCTCGTCTTCGCATCCCTCCCAGAATTCCTTCCATCTGCTGCCGACTCATTTAATTTCGGGCTTGCTCCTGAAATTTTTACGTTCAACAATGTCCTTGTTAACACTTTTGTTACTGCATCAAATGCTTTCTTTTTGTTGTGTAAACGTCATTTACATTTTGTAAAAGTTCTCGTTCAGGGGGTAAAAAAATAATAATAATTGCTGTTTTCAGTTAGTGTGCTTTGATTATTACCATAATGGTAACACACACACGTGTGTTAAAAATGTAAACTTGGACATGGTTGCATTATGTATTTTTTGGTTGATCCCGCAGAGGCAGAGGCAGAGGCTGTTGTAGAGGTAGACCCTCAAAATGCATAATTTTCAAGATTCTAACAGCACACTGATAATCAAAACTAAATTTCATATACACAATTGGAATTACATACCAATCCATTATCTGGTACAATGTGAACATGTAATCTCCGAGTAAGAGGAAACTGAACAGCTTTATGATTCAAAACACTTCAATAAGATACATGATTTTTCGTTTACACATTTTGGCAATATTTCAAACTTGAACTGTACAATACCTACATCTTCTGCGAAATATCCTTGCATAATGCGTTCATTCTTCAGCATATTCCTTTAATGTAAAATGTTTCATTATTTCCTACACAAATGCTATGCCAAAAGACTTCAAGTCCAAAATTCTGTGAGGTACCCATTTTGTCAACCCGGAGTAAGATAAATATTGGAAGTATTTCTGAACCAGCAGGAGAAACCCCCCACTAAAACAACCAGGGCAATTGTAAGATTTGATGGTCAAAGTCCAAATAAAAGCTAAGAAACATGTCACACGAAACATACCTAAAAGATTAGTTAATGATCATGTATAGACTTGCGAAGCTTTAATAGCTTGTCTCTGAACTTGGCTGCAGGAACCAGAAAACAGTTTTAAATGATTCTACAGTTCAATATCAATTATTACAAAAGAGGTGAAAAGAAGGGCATTGTGAATTTTAACTCTTACAAGAGGCGCACGGGGGAGGGGGGGGGGGGGGGGGGGGGTGGGGGGGTGGTGAGGAGTGGGAAATATATAAAATATATATATATATATATAAAAGAATCATTTAAAAAAGTACCAGCATCATTGTATCTCTCCTCTCTCACAGCTATATCCATATTCTTCACCAGATCAAATTCCTCAGTAACTGAATCTGGGCCTTCTGCAGCACTGGACAAGGTACAACTCATGCTTAGAGCCACAGCAAAACAGAAGACAGAAATGAAGAGGATCAAAACTAAGCACACTTGACACCTGTCAAGGGAAACGTCGTATGTAGCCTTTGCCCTGTGTGCTCTGCCCATCCCATAACCAATTCTAATAGCATCTTTCAAGACAATATGTTTACTTACGTATATAGGAGCCTACAAAAGCAAAGTTCAATTGACATAAGCTTCACGAAACAGTCACAAAAATTAATACACCTACTAGAACAAGAAAAGGGCTGTTTGAGGTAAAACACAGACAGGATGAGAGGAAAAATTGGGTATGCAAAATAGTTGATTTAAGGAAACGGACCCCCACATATTAGTCAATTAGGATGTTGACATATATTACTGAAGCAAAGAGGTAATCAAGAGAGCATGGGCTAGCCAAGTTTTTGATTACCAATGCCCCAAAAAAAAGAAAAAAAAAAAAAGAACGTCAAGCACACATTAGTTTGCGCAAGCGAATCAAAGCAGGACAAGAAATTTCAATTCAGACAAGAAGATTAGTATTTTTATAAGCAAGATGCAGAAAGTATATACCTCACATCTATTTGCCACATTTATGGCATCTGAGGGTCGCACATCCACACTTATAATTTCATTTTTCCCTGGCTGCAGATAATAAATAGCTTGACATAACATAAAAAGAAAATTCATAAAATTATGTTTGCAGAAAAGATAATCAGAAAGAAATCATAAGCTTTTTAATCACCTTGCTAAGATATAATTTTGCAAAGTAGGTATTAACCACTCTTTCTGTGATTCTAACCATCTTTACCTGAAATGATGAAGTGATGAAGAAAAATTCAGAAAAACTGAATGGTGCAGCATTATACTCACAGTAGAATTAAGCACACTTCATCACAAAAAAGGCAATCAACAATTAGAAAGAGACAACAACCGGTTGAGACTGATACCATCAACTATCCTTTACAAAAAGAAGTTATGAATATCTTCTACAAACATTGAACAAACAAGCAACCAATTAATGAAATCAACTAATAAATAAAATCTATAATGCGTACTATGAGCATATAAAATTAGCTCCTTACTTCATAGCCAAGTTTTTCCACAACATTTTTAACAAACTGGAACTGATCCGGACAATCCTGCAGCAATACCATATTCAAGGAAAAATGTATACATAAGACAACCTCAGCTAACATAACAACTATGAAAAAAACAAAAAAAGAATTACAAAATTAATTAATAAATTACCCCCACCTCATCCCCGCCATCTTCCAATAAGGCATATAAAAGTTTATCAACAGCAAACTCCCCTACAATAAAACATGATTCAATCACACTCACGCATATGCATATTTGCAAGAATCAACAGTAATAAGCAGAAGCACAGCGGTAACAGATACGCTCTATAACCCAAAAAGAATAAATTAATTGATGTACCTACGATAATGGGAAGCAAAAAGTCTCCATCACAAGAAATCTTGAGAAAAATTGTGGGGCTTTGAAATCGACGAAGAAACTCCGGTCCGATTGAAGTAACATCACCTCGAGGTTCCTTTGTTCGAACAGAAAACGGAACTAATTGACCTGAACTTTGCCACTTCATATTCTCTCTATATCCTTGCTTCCGCATTCGATGGTGCCACATAGTTTCTGCATAGTAAATGAACAAATAAATAAAATAGAATATCCAAAAAAAAAAAAATGCTTACCTTTTACAAGGAATTTCGCGTTTTTCAAATCTAAAAGCTGTCAAGTGATTTATCGATTTAGGAAACAGAAAACATTTGAAAATACAGTACCTGGAACGAGGAGGGAGGCTTGAAGGAAGTCGTGATCGTGATCATCGGCGTTCTTGGAGAATCGGCGACCGAAGCTTCCGCGGGAAGATTTACAGAAGAGGAGGACCGATTTGGGGAAACTGCTGGTAAAACAAAGTTGCATTGGCAATCGAAACGGCGACGCGCTGAGTGAGTTGGATACTAAACGACCCGCATTTGTTCGAACGGTTTTATTAGTCCCGTGAAAACCTGAGACTGTACGGACACAGAACGGAGCTGAAAGCATAGACATTATTCTCTTTCCTTGCGATACATCCAGAGAGAGAGCGAGAGATGAGTGCAAAAAGAGGTTTTAACCAACGAACAGGCGTTACAGAATCACTATGAGGTAGTTGAAAATTTAAATGGGCAAATGGGAAGGAAATTCTGGGGACCAGCTTTTGCTGGAAGAAGCGAATTTTCTTTTGTTCAATAATTTTTTAATTTGGTTTTCTTTTTTTCTTTTCTAATTATTTTTTTATTAGTGCGAAGCGAAACATGTTATGTCTCTGATCAATTGACATAGTGACATCATATTTGGAAGTAATACCCAACATCAGGCATCAAGATCATTATCTAACTGACGTGGCAATTGATTGCACGCTCCACGGATTGTTGATTTTTAGTTCTATTTTAAATTTCGGAGAATTTTAACAGCGAGATATCTGTGATATCTAAATAACACAAGAGGAGTTGACAGACGTGTCCGAGACTGATTTTACAAACAAATAAGCAAAGTATGGAAACATCATGCTCCTTGTTTGTCTTGTAGTGCATTAGCAGAGGATAATGGTTTGTACAGAGGAATCTATGCAGAATTGAGTTTCATGTGATGTAATGTAACTTTGGATCAAGCTGTATCTAACAATACTGGGCACAAGACAGATGCAAATGGATTGGAAGTTGAGCAGTCATTTGGATGTAGGAAGCTGCTTCAACAGCTTGATCATTCCGAATGTCCTTGTGTCTCGACCAGAATAGAGGCAGAGATCAAGTGGAGTCAAGCCATCCTGAGGCAAACCCAAAAAAAGATGTATGATTGTTGTCCACAAGCAAAATAACCTAGTCTACTAGGTACGTATGCGAGGATAAACCCAGGAAAACAGCAATGCATGTAAATCACATTTTAAAAGAGCAACTTCTAGGTTGCATGAGAACCAAAAATGCTAACACACAGCATTTAACCATTTCTAATCAGATAAAGC